>NC_064639.1:671129634-671742711 GCF_023864345.2 Schistocerca serialis cubense | reverse complement strand
TCCGACTTCCCCCTTCAACAATCCTCGGGGCCGGCATAAGTGACTGCCCATGCACATCTTACTATACGCTTGCCAGCCGCTGACAACTTCGCCCTGTGATGGGTCTCTGTTTGTGTTTACAAAAGACACCCTCTGACAGTTCGCCACTTCCTCACCTTAAGTGGCATCAAATTAATACTGTTTTTCGTGTGTTACGTAATGTTTTCCTGTGTCAGAACTGTCAGTATAACATTGTTCCGGCGAATGAACTAGCGTGGCTTATGACGTAAAAATAAACGACACAAAATCAATAAATATAGAATAAAGTAAAATGAGAATTTTTTTTACAGACTGAATTTTTCACACTGCAACGGAATGTGCACTGGAAATTTGGTTCAAATGGTTCAAATGGCTCTGAGAACTATGCGACTTAACTTCTTAGGTCATCAGTCGCCTAGAACTTAGAACTAATTAAACCTAACTAACCTAAGGACAACACACACATCCATGCCCGAGGCAGGATTCGAACCTGCGACCGTAGCGGTCACGCGGTTCCAGACTGAAGCGCCTTTAACCGCACGGCCACACCGGCCGGCCACTGGAAATTTCCTGGCACATCAAAATTATTTCATGTTTTTGTTGTTTTATATATTTCGGTCTTTGCTCTGCAGCATTATTTATAAATATTTGCTTTTGCTTTAGTAATAGAATTATTAGTTTTGGTCTTCAATTACAACCATTGTATTGTATTGTATGCTAACCGGGGACATAGTAACGACGGAGAGGCTCCGTCCCCGCCGCAGCCGCAGCCTCAGCCGCAGTGGCCCAGAACCCAATGACGACTACAGCAGTCCACTTCACCCCTCCGCCGCCCCACACCGAACCCAGGGTTATTGTGCGGTTCGGCCCCCGGTGGACCCCCCAGGGAACGTCTCACACCAGACGAGTGTAACCCCTATGTTTGCGTGGTACAGTAATGGTGGTGTACGCGTACGTGGAGAACTTGTCTGCGCAGCAATCGCCGATGTAGTGTAACTGAGACGGAATAAGGGAAACCAGCCCGCATTCACCGAGGCAGATGGAAAGCAGCCTAAAAGGCATCCACAGACTGGCCGGTTCACCGGACGTCGACACAAATCCGTCGGGCGCAATCGTGCCGGGTACCAGGCGCTCCTTCCCGCCCGGCAAGCCTTGCGTTAGATGGTTCAAATGGCTCTGAGCACCATGGGACTTAACATCTAAGGTCATCAGTCCCCTAGAACCTAGAACTACTTAAACCTAACTAAGCTAAGGACATCACACACTTCCATGCCCGAGGCAGGATTCGAACCTGCGACCCGTAGCGGTAACGAGGTTCCAGACTGAAGCGCCGAGAACCGCTCGGCCACACCGGCCGGCGCCGTGCGTTAGACCGCTCGGCCAACCGGGCGGGCAATTACACCCATAGGTAACTCCAAACTGCTCAGAAATTATTTATATCGATAGATTAATATGTATCTCACAAAATGGCCATAAATCATAGAAATTATGTCTTCCATGGTGGCCGACCGACAGTCGTTCTTCTAGCGCAATACTTTGAATGGAAACAATAACAGTTCTGTGCTTCCTCGGCCACTTGAGGATTGTAGAGGATGTAGACGAAGGTGTAGGTGTAGGTGCAGGTGTAGAGGGAGAGGAAAATGGAGAAGGGAGCGGGATTGTAACTGTTCATGTTGTGTATCGTTAACTTGGGAGACAGTATTAATAGCAATCTCAGATATCACGCAGACGATGGAGTTATCTATACTAAAGTACTGCGTGAAAAACCTGCGTAACCAATAAATCAAATTTTGATAAAATGTGAAACTGGTACAAAGATTGATAACTTGCTTTAAATGTGCTGAATTACAAAGTTATGCGTCTTAGAAAATAAACAGAACGTAGTATTCGTTGACTGCAATATCACTGACTCACGGCCAGAATCAGTCAACTCATACCTGTGGGGATTGCTCACGAAACACTGATGCAACGCAGCCTAGCATTTTGCTCAAGTGTGAGGGATTCTAAACGTATGCAATAAAGAGCAGCATAAATTGTGACAATTTCGTTTCGCTCACAACAGAACGCCACTTGGATGCTGGAAATCTTAAACTGGCAGACAACTGAAGTTAGATGCCATGTATCCTGCAAAAGCCTACTTACAATTTTTTCGAGGACCTGCATTACGTGAGAATTGTAGGACTATACTACAACCCCCTATGTATGGCTCCCGTAGGGATCCAGAAAGCAGAGAGGTAATTAAGCTGTTCCTTCCAGCGGTTCAAACGCGACTGAAACAGGAAGATACCATAATAGCTGGTACTTTGGGAAATAGCCTATGTCATACACTTTATAGCGGCCTGTGTAATATAGATCTAGAAGGCTAGGAGGAGAGAGAAGAGAAATAGCTATGGAATGGGGTTGTAGTGGTGAAGGAGGGGGGAAAAGTGGACAATGAAGGGGAAGACATGGCAGAATAGAGGTAGGAGTGTGGGAGAGAGAGGGGGAAGGGGGAACAGGGAAGGAGAAATACATATCTGATGAAAAGTGGATGAGAGGAAACGAGTTATATGAAGTTATAGATCACGCTATATCTTGTGGCAATGCACCGTCTCATAAAGCAGCATCTGCATTACAAGGCCGGCCGCTGTGACCGAGTGGTCCTAGGCGCTTCAGTCTGGAACCGCGCGACAGGTACAGTCACACGTTCGAATCCTGCCTCTGGCATGGATGTGTGTGATGTCATTAGGTTTAAGTAGTTCTATAAGTTCTAGGGGACTGATGACCTCAGATGTTAAGTCCCATAGTGCTCGGAGCCCTTTGAATTTGCATTACAAGGCTTGTGCACAGTAATATTCCTGCCTAGAGAACGTACCTGAATGCAATGGAGAAACTTTTGGGTGAGTTAGAACATTGACTTTGCTCGAAATCCCAACGTCCAACATCACTACCTTTTCTAGGAAGAAAAGGCTGCCGTTCCTCAAAAGACATTGAAAGCATCCTTAACAGAGTTCAATCCCTGGTAGAAGCAAAAGTGCAGTCTAACGCCATGTTAGTGTCCTCTAATGGATGACCGGATACCTCTTATCAGATAGTCTACACATGCATTCGCAGAATCAAGACACTGTCACAACACGCACTTCGTTCGTATCAGTTGAAATGACGCTCGACGGTGCTAACGACGCTGGTGGGTGTGAAATGTACGACTCTCTCTGTGTGTCACGTGGTTGTTGGGGTGCAGAGGCAGACAAACAGAGCAGCAGGGCTGAGGGTCGCAGCACTCCCGAGCGCTCACGGTCATCAGGCCTTCAGGCGGCGCCGGTAGGCGGCATTGTTTATGCATGGAGAAGGAGTTGTGGCGGGCTCTTGATGGGTGCCGGGATATCGACAAAGCGCGGGCGTGGCTGTCTGGGCCGACGGCCGGCCCCGGAAGCCTCAAATATTGATGCCCTGTGGCGGCATCCAGAGGCCCCGCGGCGCGACGCGACCCGGCGGTTCGCGTGACGCCAGACGAGAAGGCGCGCGCCTCTGCCGATCGGCGCGGCTAACGACCCCGTGGCGTGCGCCGGCCGCACCGGACGTAGCAGTTACCACTGCCGCTGGCGCTACTTCGCCCACCGAGGCCGCTGACCACGCATTCGCCGGCTCAGAATCCGTTTTAGACCCTTGATTACATTTCTATATCTACATCTACATTTATACTCCGCAAGCCACCTAACCGTGTGTGGCGGAGGGCACTTTACGTGCCACTGTCATTACCTCCTATTCCTGTTCCAGTCGCGTATGGTTCGCGGGAAGAACGACTGCCGGAAAGCCTCCGTGCGCGCACGAATCTCTCTAATTTTACACTCGTGATCTCCTCGGGAGGTATAAGTAGGGGGAAGCAATATATTCGATACCTCATCCAGAGACGCACCCTCTCGAAACCGGGACAGCAAGCTACACCGCGATGCAGAGCGCCTCTCTTGCAGAGTCTGCCATTTGAGTTTACTAATCATCTCCGTAACGCTATCACGCTTACCAAATAACCCTGTGACGAAACGCGCCGCTCTTCTTTGGATCTTCTCTATCACCTCTATCAACCCGACCTGGTACGGATCCCACACTGATGAGCAATACTCAAGTATAGGTCGAACGAGTGTTTTGTAAGCCACCTCCTTTGTTGATGGACTACATTTTCTAAGGACTCACCCAATGAATCTCAACCCGGTACCCGCCTTACCAACAATTAATTTTATATGATCATTCCACTTCAAATCGTTCCGCACGCGTACTTCCAGATATTTTAAAGAAGTTACTGCTACCAGTGTTTGTTCCGCTATCATATAATCATACAATAAAGGATCCTTCTTTCTATGTATTCGCAATACATTACATTTGTCTATGTTAAGGGTCAGTTGCCACTCCCTGCACCAAGTGCCTATCCGCTGCAGATCTTCCTGCATTTCGCTGCAATTTTCTAATGCTGCAACTTCTCTGTATACTACAGCATCATCCGCGAAAAGCCGCATGGAACTTTCGACACTATCTACTAGGTCATTCATATATATTCTTTCTCGAGCTCTCGGCTCCACCGTGAAGCTAATTTTCGATCTGCTCGTTTCACATCTCTCGAAAAGTATCGGAAGCGTCCCTCCAGGAACATACATTTTTCCTTTACTCATCCGGTTAAACGGACCCTCTCGTCATGATGCAACGAGACGGCGCCACAGTGTCCTCGAGTGTTAGAGTTGCGACAATGCAATGGCCGACGGTCTTCATTCAACAACGAAGAGCGGTGGTGCTTGCGTAGAGTTGTCATTGCTAATAGAGAAGCAACACTCCCTAAAATAACCGCAGATATCAATGTGGGACGTACGACGAAACTATCCGTTACGACAGAGAGAAGAAAATTGATGTTAATGGGCTATAGTAGCCGACGACCTACGCGAATGCTTTTACCAACCGCACGACATCATCTGCCGGCCGTTGTTGCCGAGCGGTTCTACGCGCTTCAGTCCGGAACCGCGCTGCTACTACGGTCGCAGGTTCGAATCTTGCCTCGGGCATTGATGTCCTTAGGTTAGTTAGGTTTAAGTAGTTCTAAGTCTAGAGGACTGATCACCTCAGATGTTAAGTCCCATAGTGTACAAAGTCATTTCAACCATTTTTTGCAGCACCTCTCCTCGGCTCGTGACAATATCTATTGGACCCTAGACTACTGGAAAACCGTGGACTGGTCAGATGGGTCCCGATTTGAGTTGGTAACACTTGATGTGTGGTGCAGCCCACGAAGCCATGGACCCCAATTTGCCAACAAGCCACTGTGCAAGCTTGTTGTGGCTCCATTATGATATGGGCTGTGTTTACGTAAAGTGGGCTGGGTTCTCTGGTCCAACCGAACCGATCAGTGACCGGAAATGCCTATGTTTGGCTACTTGAAAAACATTTCCAACCATACATGGACTTCACGTTCCAAAACAATTAAGAACTTTTTATGGATTACATTGCACCATGTCACCAGCCCACAGATGTTCGCAGTTAGTATGAACAATATTCTTGACACTCAGAACGTCCGACATGAAACGCACCAAAGATTTATAAGACATAATCCAGAGAGCATTTCGTGCGCAAATTCCTGCACCGTCAACATTTCCGCAGTTATGGAGGCTTACAGAGGCAGCATGGGTCAGTACTTCTGCAGGGGATTTTCAGCGACTTGTTGGTCCACGACAGATCAAGGTGCTGCATTACGCCGTACAGAAGGAGGTCCGACACGATATTAGGAGCTATACTACGACTTTTGGCACCTCACTGTACATCGTTAAAGGATTTTCGTGTACGCGATGCGCTAGAGATGATGTTTGTTTCAGGTATTTGTAAGAGCCATGGAGGTAGAAGACAGGAAAGATAGCGTTACGGAATTATGTTGTACGTTGTTGTGAAGCCGGCGCATCATGTTAAAAGCCCCAAAACATTAGCCGACTATTGTTTATATAATGAAGATCGTTTACGATTCCTTTTTCTCTTTAATTTCTGTCGTGTGCACACGACAATTGTTTTGAACTGTGGGTATTAGTGCTTACGCTACTAACATAGTGGGAGGAAGGCATTTTCAAATATTTTTCTGCTCTTAGCTGCTTATTTGATCCAGTAATACGACGCATTTGGCCTAGTAAATGTAACTTTCTTTTTGTTTATACATTTCAACTAACCAAAAAGAGAAGTGACAATGTGGTGTGAAAAGGGTGCTTTTGTAATCCATTTAATGTATTTTTGTCGATAGCTGATCCAGCTAGAATTCCGAAAACAATGGCTGTTTGCTTACTGTTACTGATTCTTACTCGTTACGTTTTCAACTTTCAAATCATATGTGTAGCATTTCCAATCTTCAGGTTTGCAAGAAACTTACGTACGTTTTCTTTGGTAGCCAATGAACGTGTGCATAGAGGAAAGACGTAAACAAGGAATGCCGGCAGTTGTGGCCGAACGGTTCTGGGCGCTACAGTCCGGAACCGCGCTGCTGCTACGGTCGCAGGTTCGAATCCTGGCTCGGGCATGGATGTGTGTGATGTCCTTAGGTTGGTTAGGTTTAAGTAGTTTTAAGTTCTAGGGGACTGATGACCTCAGAAGTTGAGTCCCATAGTGCTCAGAGCCATTGAACCATTTTTTTAAAACAAGGAATGCTGTATCATAACTTATGGATGTCAACAAAAGGAAAGGCTCCTCAAACGTGAAAGGAACGGAGTGGCATGGAGGTATACATCCAGAATAAAGTTCCTGTTTTATTAATCTGTCACTGAATCAATGTCATTGTAGCTTACAAATCTTCTATTTTTGAAATTTTACCTATGTAGTGCATTCACTATATGTCCAATAATAAGAAAAAACCATAAATTCAGTTGTACAAGCATTCAGTTTGATAAACGTCACCAGTGGGCAGTTCTGATGGTGTTACTGAGCACTTACACTAATATCTCCTACGTTGGTTAGTGAGAAAGACTGCACTGTGAATGAGGCCTAGGCCTTGTAAAATTTTCCTTGGACGAGTATGTAACTCCTGCTTTTAGTAATAATAGGGTAACCTCTGTAACATGTACGTCCTTCTTAAACAGATGTTTGACGTATATTTTAATGAAGATTTCATTAACAGCATTTAGTTTCACACTTGGTTTTCACGCTAAATTATTTTGTCTTTTTAACAGTAGTCTATTTGCCTCATTTCCCAGAATATTTCTTACCAGGACCTCCCTGTGTCAGTTTTTCGGGGTTAACCCACTTGATTTTATATGCTTTTGAGTTTCATTTTGAGGAAGGATACAGTAATCTTTGTGATAAAGCAGCAGTAACACTGTCCTAGGATTCCATACATCTATGACAAAGGAAATCAAGTTTGGTACAATGTACTTGTTACGTACAATCATGGACTTAGACTTGCATAATAAGAAGTATTACGTATATACGAAAGATACCCGGGATTAACTATCAAGTTTCATTAAAATTTCATTAAAAATGTCGTCTTGTAGAGAAGTGGAAGTGCTGTAACGTGGTAAGGTACGTTTTTTGTAAAAACTATCAAAGATCTTGAAATTTGTGCGTCAGAAAAATGATCAAGATCCACTCAGTGCCGAGGAAGAACGATCAGGATCATTTTCTGCTTAGAGCTTTCTTCTTCAGCTTCTTTTTTGTTTCATCTTATAAGTCTATAACTTCATGTTACTGGATTTCCAACAATACTTTCCAGGCACCCACACTTGTAAATGAAGTTAGGACCGTTGCATTGTTTGGTAACAAAGCAGAGGCCAATATAAAGTTGCATCACATTGAGCATTAATAGTAGGCTGCAAATGGAGTTTTTGTCGATAAGTTGAGCAGAAATATTCACGTGTTACTGATACCAAGATTGTGCATAAAGTTACTTCTTAAGTAAAATGAAGGCAGCCGGCCGTTGTGGCCGGGTGGTTCTAGGCGCTTCAGTCTGGAACCGCGCGACCACTAGGGTCGCAGGTTCGAATCCCGCCTCGGGCATGGATGTGTGTGATGTCCTTAGGTTAGCTAGGTTTAAGTAGTTCTAGGGGACTGATGATCTCAGATGTTAAGTCCCATAGTGCTTAGATCCATTTGAACCAAAGTGAAGGCATCAGAAATATCGGAGAATGAAGGTGAACATTCCCGTCCTGCGCAGGATACAAGTACAAAGAAGAGAAAAATGTTGGGGCGTATTTCTGATTCTTCAAAAAGATTGCGGACCATAAGTCACGTGACGATTGTAGTGTTTACGATTGAGATGTTTTCAGAATATTCCATTTACAGAAACGAATAGCTTTATGACGGAATTCAATGAAGTGGCTCCTTATGATAAACGAAACGTACCTGGCTGGACTTACCAGGGTACATCCTGTAATGCAAGGAAGACCAAATAAAAGTCCAGATGAACCTGTGTGTTATGATTTTCCCTGAGTCTGATAGGTGTGTATTAACAGAGATGGACAAATACGATGTGTTCAGGTATTTCAACCACCATTCTTGGACTCCATAGCATCACTAACAAACGTCTTATTACACTTCCAATGGCATTGGATTCTACAGTTGAAACATAATGGAGGCCAAAAGAAAACGTAACACTAAGCCAAACAAACTGAAAGGAGAAACCGAATCTAAAGTTCATAAACAAAACTAAAAAAGGCGTTGTCTAATACAGTTCGTTTACTGACCAGAGGAACATAAAAATAAACCAAACAAACTTAAAGGAGAAATCGTATCTAAAGTGGATCAACATGTACAGTCTTAGAGGGGCCCCAGATGACGTTACAACATTCACGAAACTCCAGACCCTGTGTTACGCAAACAATATCGACAGCCTTTAATGACCAATAACAACCCAAGTTTTGGATCTCCCAGAACTGATAAATGATCAACGGGTGGCAAATTTAGAGGTGCCTGTTCTAAACTTGATTGGCAGGTAGACAACGTGAATGATGAATCTGATACACAGAGTTTCAACAAGCAGAAACATCATTTAACGACTTAAAATGAACTGCATAAGAGGAAGGCAAATAAATTTTACGAGAGTAAACGTTCCTAACTTTTGAAGTCCATAAAATGTGTGTTTTAGAAACCACTCTGTATGGGTTACCAGAGGAACCTTTCCTTTCTAATATTTCAACGAATGAAGCATATCATCGGTTGTACGGGTCCACCTAAGAACGAAATGTAATTACTTTACACTTTATACTGCGATCAGAACGAGTAGTACACCCATAAACGCCACAACCTGGCATTTGCGGTCAAATATCTTCCGCGAATCGAAACAATCAAAACACCTAAAGGTAATATTTCGGGGAAATTAAGATGCCGGACGACAGCTTCAGGTTTTTGACGTCATGACAACGCCCCTTATTTTTACCTTCATGGTAAAAGGGCATTGTGCTCTGAGTTCTCTGCCCTGCGCCCATTCCTTTACTCGGTGGCTTTTGGGGAGAGGAAAGAAAAGGAATTTCTTCTATTGTTAGATTTGGTATGAATAAGACATATTTGAAACTCTGTCTCGATAATTGATAGAAAAAAGCTGTACGCAAATGAAAGGTTGTCCATATTTTGGAGTAGTATTTGAGTTAGTAAGTAAGATGAAAGTTCATACAGAGTAATAGTAATTGTATTTCTACCGAAATTATAGATCAAAGTTTACTACTTTCCAGGAGAAGAGAATTCAGATATTTTACTCATACCCTGAAGTCCGGCTGACGTAATAACATACAGGACGATCAGAAACAGCCTTAAAAGCTTGTGAGGCCTTTGCAGGGTAGGTTGTGCTGAGAAATAATTGTTAAGAGGAAATTCAAAATGTTGCGTTGTTTCCGAGTTAGTTAGCATTAAAGTTAGCCAATGACGCCCTTGCGCTCGCAAATTCATGTGTCCTGCTAGATAAAATTAGTGCCAGGTGTTCTCATATTGTAGATGATAGCGCACGAGACTGCTCAGCCTTTGGCTCTAGTTCGATTCTTACTGCCATTCTATGTCCAATTTTTGTATCGCTCTCTTGTTTTTTTAGGAAACCAAACGAAGAAAACGCCTAGCGACACCGCCTCTAGCGGGCCTCTTGAATTTGCGTGCGGAAGGTCCTGAATGGCTACCATGAATTCTAATTAACTCGGAAACGGTGCAACGTATCGCATTTCTTCCTTTACAATTAATTGCCAGCACAACCTACCCTGCAACGTCCTTACAAGCTTTTCAGACTGTTTCTGACCACCCTGTGTACATATACTTGAAACAATTATTTGTCTGACTTCTAATTATTAAACTTAAGTTTGAAGAATAGCCTTTCAGATATCGTATGTCGAACTGAACTCATTGTTGCAGAGGGAAGTAAAGCAACGTCACATTCCCTTCATACTGCTCACAATAATAACTTTAGTATCACAGGTTAATAATAGAGAAATCCAATATTAAGATTCGAAACAGTATATAATATATAGTATGAGGAATGTTAGGACGCGCGGGGTAACCATGCGGTCTGGGCGCCTTGTCACCGTTCGCGCGGTTTCTCCTGTCGGAGGTTCGAGTCCTCCATCGGGCATGGGTGTATGTGTTGTCCTTAGCGTAAGTTAGTTTAAATTAATTTAATTAGTATGTAAATCTAGCGACCGATGAGCTCAGCATTTGGTCCTACAGAACCTTACCACAAAAATTCAAAAATGTTGCTTTTCAACCTCTTGACAAAACAAGAAATTGACTAACTGTCTATTCAGCTCGAATATTCAAGTGCAGTTGTTTATATCTTCGGTTAGGTAGTACCGATCAGTTGATTCCATACTTCTAATGTATCTTGTTTAAAATTTACAAGGCCATTTTTCTGATAACTGTGATGGTAGGTTGATTTTTGTCCTGGTTTGCAAATTATTCGATTCTTGTGCTGTTTTATAGTGTTCACTGCATAAATCCGATTTGATTTCTCTGTTCTCATCTAATGTATCAATGTGTTGCCCATCCAACAGCTGAAAACAAACCTTTGACAGGGTTGATTGCCTTCGAGCATACTGAAGCATCTGGGAGATGTGTTCTCGAATTCAGGATCGAGCAACGTTGATATGGCTAATGTATTAGCCATGAGATGATAGCAAGCTCTTTCTGATTTATGTAATGTTGCACTTCAGTTTCTCTCCAGTAGTCTGTACTGGCTGCATGCGAGGTATTTTGAAATGCAAAATATTAGGTACCGCTTGTCCAAAACAACTGCAGCACTGCTCTTTATAAATCTCACTGAAAAAAATGTTTTTGACGACGCAGTTCAAATGGTTCAAATGGCTCTGAGCACTATGCGACTTAACTTCTGAGGTCATCAGTCGCCTAGAACTAAGAACTAATTAAACCTAACTAACCTAAGGACATCACACACATCCATGCCCGAGGCAGGATTCGAACCTGCGACCGTAGCGGTCGCTCGGCTCCAGACTGTATCTCCTAGAACCGCACGGCCACACCGGCCGGTGACGACGCAGTGTTATCCGTGCTAGGGAAAGGTTTAAATTTTGCACCAAGAGCCAAACATTTGCCAGTGGTTGATTTTATTTTATTAGTTCTATTGAACAGACTCTATTCAAACAACCTTCTGGTGTTGCAAAGGAGGCACGCATGTCGTATGTTGACTGGGGCACGTCCACCCAATAGTGTCTGAAAGGCTGCTTTACGTTCACTTAGAGTTGATCCCGATATTGACATGTTACTTGCGAATAAGGACAATGCTATTGTAGTTTTCATAAGCTGTATTACATTCAAAAGATGCAATGTTTACTGTTTGATTCATGGTATCGTAGGCTGGGTGCTGATCCTACAAAAATGTTGAGGGAAAGACTAACAGCCTTCCGAAGAAAAGCTTCTTATCGCAGGAGACTATCAAGAATCTCAGTTGTTATTTGTGCTGTTGCCCTATGTTATACTGTCTTCCAAAGGTCCACAAAGAAGGTGTTCCTCTTCGTCCGATCGTGAGTAACGTTGATGCTTCGTCATATCGTGAAGCAAAACACCTTGGTAATCCGTTGAGCCCCATAGCAGGTCGGTGTGAACACAAAATTAAGAACTCGGCGGATTCCTTACGTCGATTAGAGGTGCGAGAGCGCTAATCATTTCGCAGAAAGTATGAAACTATCACTTGAGCGTCTCGACAGTTTCGTATTTCCTGCAGCAAATGCGCTGCTTTCGTGTTGTGTGACTTTCATACTTTTCAATTGGCTGAGGACAGCCGTAGCTGGACAGAAGAACCACCACGAACGGAACTGGAGGTGGGAGCAAACTGCAGAAACAACGGATATGCTACTGGGATTCCCACATTCCGTTAGTATGGGTAATATACTCATCCTGCTAATTTCCATGTACACAAAGGGAATCATTGTGGATAATAGGCACAGTGACTACAGACTCACAAAAAACGCCAAATAATTCGAATAAATAACAAAATATTACAGAAAAAATTTTGTCTTTCAAGGTGTTTCGAACCGTTACTATAAAGTCACCATGCTTCCCAGCCCTTCCCGTTCACAATTACAATATCAGTGATATGTCAAACAGATTGCTTGGAATTAAACCTAGATCAAATTTATTTATATGTCTAAAAACTGTCACTCTACGCCTTTTTTTATTCAAAATGTTGTAGGCTTACTTGCGTTTCTTAATACGATTACTGTACATGAAAAGAGAAGCGTATGTTACAAGAAAAAAGTGTAATTTAATCGAATGATTTTCACATATTTATTATTTTGAATGTGAATATTATGCGTTGTTTTATTGTTCGGTTAGTGTTTATAAAGCAGATGTTACGCCATTTCTTAATAGGACAGTCAGCTAGAAACTAAGCTTTATTTTCGGATATCTTAAGCTTCATGCTATTGCTTGTCAAAAAGATTTCTACACTTTTGAAAGTGTTTCATGAAGTGTTATATTGTGTTTCAGTATCTGTGCCGAGCCCGAATCTCGTACGACACAGAGCGGAATGAAACATCACTGTTTCGATACAATTAGTCCGTTCCAAGCGCAGGTGGACTGAAACAGATCTTATTTTGAAACAACGATACAGTTTCTGTGTCTGGCTCGAGATCGAATCTGGTGCGGTTATCCGAGACAGGAGCGGAATGAAACACCACTGTTTCGAAACAGTGAACCACAGCCGTTCCGAAACACTGAAGCAGTTCCGCGTACCGATACACTGTATCGAAACATAGAAACAGTGGCCAAGTCTACTACTCACCATACAGATGAGAGTAGCGGCAGCCGCCTTACGGAGGTGCTAAACAAACTCCACTGGCAGACGTTACAAGAGAGGCGTTGTGCATCACGGAGAGAGTTACTATTGAAATTTCAGGATAGCACTTTTCAGGAGGAATCGGGCAACATATTACTTTCTCCCGCATACATCTCGCGTGTTGACCACGAAGAGGAAATTCGAGAAATTAGAGCCAATACTGAGGCTTACCGACAATCATTGCTCCCACGCACTATTTGCGAGTGGAACAGGGTTGGAGGGATCAGAGAGTGGTACCGAAAGTACTCTCCGCCACACACCATTAGGTGGCTTGCGGAGTATGATGTAAATGTAGGTAGCTGAAATGCCGAGTCGCAGATAGGCACAACAAAAAGACTGTCACAAATAAAGCTTTCGGCCAATAAGGCCTTCGCCAAAAATAGAAGACACATGTACACACACACACAAACACACACACACACACACACACACACACTCACGCGAAAGGAACTCACGCACACGACTTCAGTCTCAGGCAAGTTGTGTGTGTGTGTGTGTGTGTGTGTGTGTGTGTGTGTGTGTGTGTGTGTCTTCTGTTTTTGACGAAGGCCTTATTGGCCGAAAGCTTTATTTGTGACAGTCTTTTCTTTGTGTCTATCTGCGACTCAGCATCTCCGATATACGGTGAACAGTAAATTTACAAACATTTGAAGAACGTCGTCATTACCGCCAAGAGCTTCTGATAAAATTTATTTATTTACAACTAGTTTCGAACCACGGATCAGCAGGTTCATAAAACTATTTACAACATGGTATTAGGCGTTATAAAATCGTGGCGTTAGATAATGAAATGCATGAGTTCGTCACAGTTGTCACGTACTAACATAAATTACAACGTCAGTAATAAACTGTGCCAGACAGTGCTCTTGTTCTCGCTACATCAACAATCAGCACTATCACGTTCCTAATTTACTTTAGTCGGAAGGACATTAATTTCAAAATGCAAATGACCTTCAAATAACCCTGTCTTTGATCTTGACAAGCTACTGTTTCTCCGATATAATAACAGATTGTTTCCATATTTCCGCTTCACTCAAGTGATCCACTCAACTACTGCACAACATCATGTGACGTGGTCAGACTCATTTAATTATTCACAATTTCAAGAATCGTTCTTCACATAGTTTTCATTCACTACAAATATTCTGATAATAAATCCTAGCTGTAATTTGATTTTTATATAAATATTTTATGTTTCATGGACATTTTGTAACTTCAAAGCTACAAATGTTATTGACCTGTAATGTATGGAGTACTTACATTTCTATGGAACATCACTGTGTAAAGTTTCATTAACATGATTTATAAAAGCGGAATCATAGGGCAACGTTTAACAGCGTATCGCTACATGCTCACGCATAGCAGCACGGCAGATGATGAATTGCATGCTTGGGGAAGATCCACCTGGGTCCCTCTCCATACAGCATCTGCTCGAGACTGACTCTAAGACAACTGCATATTGCTACGCAACACTGTGACGCAGTAAGGAAAGCATAATGGATTATAGTAGATTAGAGGTAAATTGCTGCAGTACAAAAAAAATGCCTTTTGCATGCTGCGCATTAAGGCAAGGACTAACCATAAACATAGATTCCAAAAATACACTTCAATGCAAGATTAAATACGAAAAATAAGGAAAGATACAGACATCTGCGAGAAAGCAGGATGCGAGCATGCGACGCGTTAACAAAAGTATGTAAGGGAAACGGCACGAACGGAGGATCACGCTAGCAAAGATACGAGTTCCAAATGGGAAAATCGATTGAGATAAGCGACTTTGACAAAGGGCGGATTATTAGTACGCAGATCCTTACAATGAGTATCCGAAAACGGTGAAACTGGTTGAATGTTCACGTGCTACTGTCGTGAGCATCTACGAAAGAGGTAGGAGGTCGGTGACACTAGGCGCTAAATGATTGGACGTCAATGAATCGTCACAGAACGTGGGGCTCGGAGGCTTCTCTGCTCTGTAAAGAAGGATAGATGGTGATCTGTGGCATCTCTAAACAAAAGGGCACAATGCAGGTGCACGCACAAGTGTCGCGGAGCACACCATCCATCGTATATTGTTGAACTTGGAGCTCCGCAGCAGACGCGCCACCTCCCCCCCCCCCGCCCCCCCCCCCCCCCGCCCCACAGTATGTGTTCACATGTTGACCCATTGTCAGTTACGATTACAGTGGGCACGGAACCATTTGGATTCGACTGTAGATCAATGGAAACGAGTAGGATCTTCGGGCGAATCACATTTTGCTGTGCTAGGTCGATGGTCGTCTACACAAACGCCGTCAACGAGGTGAACGGCGGTTTGAAACGAGCAGCACGCGACCCATGTAGGCTTCTGGGAGCAGTATTACTGTGCGAAACATTCTTTTACGCTTGCATGAGGCTGTGGTAGTGATCTAAGACACACTGACAACTGCGAACCACCTGCATCCCTTCATGTTTGATATCTTCCCCGACGGCGATGTCATCTTTCAGCAGTATAACTGTCCGTGTCTCAGAGCCAGAAACGTGCTATAGTGGCTTGAGGAACATTATAGTGAACTCACGTTGATGTCTCGTCTTCCGAATTCGCCTGATGTAAATCCTATGGGACCCATCTGGGTCACGATCGCCTGCCATCACCATGTACGCAAATCACCGGTTCGTCATTTACGCGAATTACGTTACCTATGGGTAGACATCTAATGCCACATGCATCCACAAGCCTACCAACGAACTGTCGGCAGACACCCAGACTCAGTAATATATTTCGTTCTAAAGACGGACGAACAAGCTGTTTAAGCAAGTGGTCATAATATTTTGGTTCGTCGGTGTGTGTGTGTGTGTGTGTGTGTGTGTACAATAAATAATAAAATAAGAAATAAAGAAGACACGCACACACCCACTTGCCCACACAGACAGAACTTAACTCAGAACACATACCAAAGTTGTGAAGTTTACTCTTATTTGTAGTCTTTATTCCATGAACTGAACTGTTGGCTTGAAAAATATATCTATTTTAATGATGAGAAATTTCATCTAAGCAGCGGTAATTAGTACTCCTAGTTCCATAAACAGGCGTCTGCAGGATGTTCTTGAGTTCACACCACAAATTATTCCTATTACAAGTTTTTGATTTGGAAAACTGAAATTGGCTTGGCGAGTTACCCCAAAAAAACATTCTGTATGACATTATGGAATGAAGGTAAGCATAGTGTGCTAAATATTTTACCTTTATATCACCCATGTCTGAAAAGTTCACATTACAAATAAAGACTTTTTAGGCGTTTCAGTGGATCTCCCATTTGAATTGTAATCCCAAGAATCCAACACCGTCAACTTCTTCTATCTGCTGTTTTTCCTATTTTAGTCGTAGTTGCTGGAAACCTCTTACAAATTCTAAACTGCATATAGTGCGTTTATTCAAAGCTTTGTGGCAGACAATGACTGGGAGCCATTTATTAATGTCCATGAAAATTTTGTTAACTGATGCTTCTAAGACTATACGTCATTTGCCATTTACTGCAATATTTGTATCATCTCCAAACAAAACTTGCAATGTGGTAATGTTTGCAGATGAAAGATCACTGATCTACACAGGAAACAGTAAGGGGGGAAGATTGAACCTCGTGGAACACCAGTTGCAGTTAGTTCCCAGTCGGATGATGCTGGATAGCTTTATACATGACTCTTCCTATTGACACCTTGCGTCTCCTATCAGGGATAAAGCATTTGAACCATTTTGCATCATTTCCTGTTACAGCGTAATATTCTAATTTACATAAGAGGATATTGTAATATATTCAGTCAAGTGTCTTTCACAGATCACAAAATATACCAGTAGCCTGTAACTTAACGTCTAACGACTTAAGTACATTCTCGCTGTGTGAGTAGATAGCCAAAATCAATCTCGTGTCTGTTACAAATGGAGTCTCTTTTGACAGACACTGTTGCACAATCTTCTTAAAATTTCTGAAAACGATCTGTGAGCACATTTTCGCCAATTTGGGCAGTTGATGGACGTCCAGGACGAGGTTTGACGTCAATCGACATGTCGCCGTTTTCAAACCGAGCAAACCACTTAGACACTTGAGTTTTTCCTGTAGCTTCATCTCGGTAAGCTATTTCCAACAATAAAACAGTTCCAGCAAGATTTTTAACGAGTAGAAAACAAAATTTCACAGCTGCAACGTTGTTCACTTAAGTTTCCATCACAAAAAACGAAACACTAACGAAACAGTACCAAAACAGCGCAAAACAGCGCTGAACTGGCAATGAGTTGCGCTATCACACCTAGCGGCAGAAATGCGTACTACGCAGGCTCCGCCCAAGGCTATGTTATTCGGGTTTTATTTGGCTGCCCCCTAGTATAAGTGCTCCATAGCATACTGTTCAGCACACGTATCTGAACATCAGATGACTCACGCGTTTTCAAGTTCACCAACAACATCGTCCACTACGATCACTATGGTCATGGGGTCATCGAGATTGGACATTGGATCGATGAAAACATGACCTTGGTAAGACGAAGCATGTTTCTTGTTACACCACCGGATACACCATCATTCAGGGTTCACCACGATGGCTGAATGGTCAGCTTGACGGACTGCCGTTCTACGGGTCCCGGGTTCGATTCCCGGCTGGGTCGGGGATTTTCTCCTCTGAGGGACTGGGTGTTGTGTTGTCTTCATCATCATTTCATCCCCACCCTGCGCGCAGGTCGCCCAATCTGGCGTCGAATGTAATAGAGTTGCACCGAGGCGGCCGAACCTGCCCCATAAGGGGCCTCCCGGCCTGTGACGCCAAACGCTCATTTCCATTTACCATCATTCATGAGAACGGCTGCTCGAGACTTCTAGATGCAGACAGGTGGAGTGCAGTGTTATGTTATATGAGACACTCACTTGGGTTTACAAGGAGCCTAGTGTAGTAATCGATGGCATGGTGACAGCCGTGGGCTACGTGAACATTTCTGTGGACCATTTGCATACCTTCATGTTTCATGTGTTTCCTGTTGGCGTCTTCACACTGTATTCGCCTGATATGATCCTGACAGAGCACATGTCGCTATAGGATGACACCTATGCGCCCACGAACAACCGACCGTAATTTACGGGAATCGCGTGATCTGTCCAGAAACCTAAAATTGACTAATCCATAACATGCAAAGACGGTGCTGTACTGCGTTCCAAAGGTTGGACCACCACGTTATTCAGTACATGGTCCTAACGTTTTGGCTCATCGATGTATATTCCTAGGCTGCATCAGTGTTTGCTAGGGCAGAATATAGTCTATAAACAACCATACACTTTCCACCAGAGATTAACGGTGGACAAAGCGCTTTAGATAATTTAATTCTTCTTTCAGCGCATACGAGATCAGTGAGGGAAAGCACGTGATAAATGGCAGTACTTCTAGTTTTATGAAACACGTTGGTAGACTAGGGAACGAATCTGTTACAAAATTCATGAAAAGTCAGTTTGAATCTTCAGTGAGAGGAAGTGTTATTTTCTCGAAACGTATCTTCATTTTCTGATGACAAATCTGTCCCCTCCGTGTCGCCATTTAACAGACAATATGGGGAACATGTATACGTAAACTACTACAGTCCGAATGAGGAAGACAGGAACCAAAGTCGACAAATTCGGCTAGACTCGTTTCGACTGTCTCTGCGTTTCCAGCTGCAAGGCTTTCCCGAAATCCAGTTTCACGCCGGAAAACGATGTTCGCGAGATGTCAATAAAGTAACGAGACAGCAGGCGGCCGCGGTGGTTCGATGCAATAACACAGGGAAAAAAGTTACGGCGAATAAACCGGCGTGGCAGCTCCTCCCAGCCTAAGTCATCGTACCCCACCCTCACCCCACGGCACGCCGTAACGACAGGGACGTGGAGCGGAGGTGAGGCGGGGAGAGAAGACGTCTGACGGATGCCACGTGGATACTTGCACATGTTTCCGGATCAACAGCTTCTACGGTTCATCATTGCGTGTCTCAAAGTACTATCGGCTCACACAATATTGGAGTTACCGATGAGAATTTTAAACAATTAAATGTATATCATGTTAACGGTGTAATAAACGTTTCATATTATTTCAGATGTGCGCAGAAATGATTCTCAAATAAAAAATATGTACGAACGAGGGTCGCTCCTTAGTAGCAAAACAGCTTGGAGTATTAAGAGCGTACATCAAAGAAGTTAAGAAATCTTTTCTTTTTTCGATTGTGCCACGTAATATAGAATTCACAATACACACTGGCAACAGACTTCTGTTTCAGGCATCATGACCGCTTAGTGACAAATACATCAGTGCGTCCGCTGAAGGAACTAAAAATCATGTTCATTTGCGGTTTTATTACTTTAATCTCAGTCTTTTTTCTTTTATTTTTCCCAAATAAAAGACTAGGTCGTCAATCCCCTAGGAGAGCTGACCCTGAAATGGAAGTCTGGCTCCCCAGGTTGGTGATTGAGTACGCAATCGGTACACCTGCCTTGTAAAGTATCTATCAGTTCAACAAGGTATACCGGCCTTCCATTACGAAGAGGTATTTCGCCAAGGAACAAATATATGGATATATTGCCGCTTAAAATTGGAACATGGAACGTGCGTGCATTGCTGAAGAAAAGAGTTGTGGACAGTATTACTGAAGAAAATAAGGAGAAAGGGCACGAAAGCGATGTGGAAAAAGCCGTAAATTCCTCAGTCATGGCACTAGCATACTGATTCTGTGTGCATAATAACGTCCTCACAGTTGTTGTTCTACTGGCCCACTCTGAATGCTATGGAGTTCCCCAATTTCTTCCACTCATGGAGTATGGAAACAAATGTTGCGTAAACTGAAAATGACTAAAACAATTGCTGTTGGAACTCACGGCCACACCTTCCCAGTATTACCAAAAACGTATCTGACAGATCCAGAAACTAAAACATACGACACCGCTAGAAAAGTTTTACGTATAGCGTTGTTGTCTTTGTGGTCTTACGCTGGCATCCACTCTAGTCTATCCTGTACAATCATCTTCTTCTCTGCATGATTACTGCAGTCTATACGCTCTGAATGTGATTACTTTATTCAACTTGTTGTCTCCCTCTACAACTTTCACCCGCCCCCCCCTCCCCCGCAGACTTCTCTCCACTACCAAATTGATGTCTGTTCGATGTCTCAGGATGTGCTGTATCAACCGAGCACTTCTCTTACTCAACAATACTGGCGTGTGGGTCCGCCTTGATGCAAAATACTTTTGTTTTTTATTTAGTTATTCCCAAACTAGTTTCAGCGACAAAGCTGTCACCATCATCGACGGGTTCTTTAATTTTAACGCATGCAAAAATAGCACACATATAAACATCGTAAAAGATTATTACGTGTTTACTGTTTGGTTACAATAACGTGTTCTGTGAATAATTTCATAATGCCCCATTTACTTTACGTCACACTATGGCTTTTTTTCTTTTATTGCCGCTGTTTCCGGCTTGTTTTATGTGTTTTTGTTTCTGTTTCTTCGGCGTACAAAATGTCATCTTCAACTGTATAAGTGACTATTAGTAAATACGAGTGCGAAAAAGTCACCTAATATATGTCAATATCATACAGTTGGGATTGCGATTGTGATGTGGATCCAGTTTTGGTGTGTGCTAGGTTGTTGCGTAGTTTCTCATGAGTCACATTCGTTGAACGGCTTGCACTTGCTTTTAAAGACAAAAAAACATTGCTTTTTTGCCTTGCTCTTAATCCAAAAGACTAGCCATTTCGCTGTTCGTGAGTGTCGTGAGAATGTGCTGCGTATTGCCAGAAAGTTGGTAAAGTTGTAGCACGAATTCTGACGACCTCTGTTCTTTATTTATAATGGGAGAATGGTCTTAATTTGTGCCACAATTTCTTTCTCTAGTTAAATTCAATATCTCCGCGTTGCATTTCTTTTTAAAAAACACATTTTTTTATACATTAGTGTAATTGACAGTATCTGTAAAGTTCGATCCAGTGTTCATCCGGACATGCATGCATGCATATGCGAGTATCACTACATTAACGATCATTACAATGCTTAAAAGTATAAAGCCTTTATTACGACTACCAACACATTGCTTTTTCTGCAGCAACTACTGACGTATTTTGCGTACTATACGACGCACTTTTTTCTTCTAAAAATTGACTCCAAAATTCAGGTTCGTCTTTTACTCGAAATTGATAATAAAATGCTCAGTGTTTGGTTTAGAATTCCCGCCAGTCTTAACAATCACCATATATTCTGTGCCGCGGGAAACCTACCACTACCGGGAAACATGGGATTCAACTGGCCGAACCAGTGCACAGATGCGACGAACATCACTTTTGGGGATTGAGAAGTTGCTAACACTGTCTCCTTTCCGCCCCGCCATCACAAAGCCAGAACACTGTCTATGATGCGTCATTGCAGTCTACAACGCCAGTGAACATAAATTGAAAGCATTTGTATTATCGTTCACTGTACAATATTTTTGTTAGTAGACTACCTAGTCTCGTAATAGGAATAAAATAAGAGATGTTCATAGGATGCGATCTATAAATTGAAAGCAACAGCATACGCAGAAAAACGTGGAAACAGAGCATCTAAGGGGCATTTGTGCCCTCCATCAATGGAAAAAAGCATTTGCGATTGGCGGACTAGTAAAGAAGAACTGAAAAAAATGGAGAAGACTAAATGTGCAAATAGAGGATTGAATGCAAAATGGCCAAGACTAGAACATGACGTATTCAAGGACGGCTTCAAAATGGCACTGGAATAAATTCAAAAATAATTCAAATACGCGCTCGGAAGCTAGCACTACAGTGGAACTTAATAGACCTTAAGGGTGGAGTTGGTTGGTGCCATAGGTTTATGAAGCGTCATGGATTTATCATGCGAACCAAAAACAAATTATCTCTTAAAATGCCACAAGAGTATGAAGAGACATTGCTATTTTTCTATCTCTTTATTGTTCAAAATCGAAAGAAAACCAGTGTGGAACTAACCCAAATACCGAATATGGACGACATTCCTCTGAAATTTGTTATTCCGAGTTAAATAACTATTGCCATGAATAGTGCTGAAATTGTAACTATGAAAACAAGTGGACATGAAAAAATGCACTACGCTGCTGCCCTTTTATGTTGTGCTGACGGAACTAAACGTAATCCATTGATAATTTTCAAGCACAAAACAACGCCAAACCTGCCAGGTATTGTTGTTCACGTGCGTGACAAGGACTGGATGGACGAGACTGGCACGAAATTATGGATTAACAAAGTGCGGGAGAGAAGGAAAGGTGCTTTATTGAAGAAGAATTCTCTTCTTGTGCTAGATCAGTTTAGTAGCTATTTGAAAACTCTGTGAAAGAGAAATTGAGACAGGGAGATACAGAGCTTGTTGTTATTCTGAGAGGACTTACTTCACAACTGCAACCTCTTGATGTCTCGGTAAATAAATCATTTGAAGTGTGTATGAGAGAGGACTGTAACAAATGGATGATGGATGAAAACTAGCATGAATTCGCGCCGAAGGGAGCTTTAAGACGATCTACAATCAAACAAGTGTGTCAGTGGATAAAGCAGTTGTGATTTAGAGTGAGAGAAGACGTTATTGCCAAATCCTTCAAGAAGTGCGGCAGAAGTAACGCTCTCGATGGCAGTGAAGTGGACAAATATGCACTTGTGCAGGGAGTTTAAAGGTCAGTTCGGTTTTATAAACTAAGAATTTTTCTAGTCTGGCTTTTTAATCTAATAATAAAAACTGTATAAAATGTTATTTTTTAAAATAACTGCTTAATAATTAATGTGCTTCTTATAGTTCGCAGCGTCTTATAGACCGTAAAATACGGTACTATTGAAACTCACGTTAGTAACTCCAAAACTAATACTTGTACTAGGTCTTGGGGTTGAAGCTTTTTTGTCCGTGTTTGCTTTAACAAAACATATGTTTCTGGATGGGGTCCGCCTTTAGCAAACCACAATTTTGTTTTGATCCCAAACATGTTTCACTACAGTTGCAGCATCAACAGCCATAAAATAAAAGCCCACTGATGATGCTGCAACAGCAGTGAAACATGTTTGGGATAAAAAACAAAACTGTGTTTTGCTAAAGGCGGATCCCGTATAAAAACATATATACTACGACTACTTACGATACTGTTATAATAACTGACTCTCTGATAACGTGTCATTAGCTCACTGTTTTGTATAGCTTCTGTGTTTCTCTTCTCTTTAGTGTTTCTCTTCTCCTTAGTCTGAGGTACACACACACATACAATTTACTACTATCGCAATGTGTCCAGTTACTCTTTTCGTTTCGTATCCGATCTACCACGCTGTCGGCCCAACAGTATAATAGTGCCTACAGACTGCATGGTAGCGGATCAGAGTGTATAACTTAATTTCATTGATTCTTAACATTCGTGACAGGTAAGCTTGTGACGAGCTCCTTCATTCTCTTCCGTCACTGGGCCAAGTGACTGCAGAGCTATCGGCCGTTCCCTAAGGTCATCTACACGCCATACCCGACTCTGCCATGGAGCCTGTCGGCCACAGGTACGCCCTGCTTTTTTCTGAGGCAGCAGCAGCTACAACATTCAGAGCATCAAAGTCATGTTTTGCTGTAATTACATGGTAAGCAGCTTTAGCTCTTAAAATCTGCCCAGCAGTCCTTACTTTACATCTACGTCACATTCCTATAGGACGTGACTGTTGTGCTGATTTCACCACAGTAGACAGTTATCACATACGTAAAACATATTTTCTTGTTTTGGTTAAGATGTAAGTCGCCGAAAAATAGATTTCTTTCATAAGTTTTTTATCCACCGAACAAGACATATAATGAACTTTTGTACCTTTCTGTTGCTTGAATTCATGTACAAAAGTACTAAATAGACACATTAGAGGGCAATTAAAAATAATGATATTTAACGAAGAATCAAAGCAGAAACTAACAAAACAAACGTGGCCGATATCTTACAATGTTGTGAAAAACGTCTGTGCAGTAAAATCGAAAGTTCCTACCTTTGCTGCTGCTGTTCGTTCTTATTCCAAAAATACCATTATTATTAGTAATAACTGATCCGTACGGTATCATGGTCAGGCACTTCTGAGCTCATAGGTTCTTAATTGGCACGGGGATGATCGCTCCTCTTTGTGCACTATTGTGAATCCTACATGGTGACTAATTTCTTAAGATTTAAGTGCAGAAATCTGAAGTTCTACATAAATGAGTGTGGCTGTTAACACATCCTGGTTGCATGTTGGCTCACTGTTAGTGCGACTTCCCATTCCATATAAACTGCTGGGTACTGTTGTGATACTACAGAAGTATGGAGGCTGTAAAAATGACAGCCTGCTTCCTCAGTCTGCATCAGTCTTTCTCTTTTCCTCCCAACTCCCCCGCCCCTCCGTCCTATGACGCCCTACCTGGCGTTGGTCCAGGAAATTGAAGAGATTCAAATCTCTTTAAAAACCGCCCTCCGTGTTGTAGCGCCGGCCGTGTATTGTGGTTATTATCACTCTACCTCTGTGTGGAGGCTTACAGCGATTTTTCTTTTCTCCACGCCACCAAGGGAACAGTGTGGGCTGCGCAGTAAAGAGTCAGTGTTACGCAGTTTCGCGGACGCTGTGTTCCGTTTATGACGTGCGTGCGCCGTGCTTCCAGCTCTTTATTAGGGGGCGTAGGCGTACCCTCACAGCGCCGAACAAAGTATGCTCTCTTTCCTGAACGTAATTCCAGAGACGATGCGAATGTTACGTTGACTGAAAAAAAAAAGAAAAAACACTACGAAGAAGTGCGACACAAACGAAAGTTTACAGACGTGTTTCTACGTCTGGAAGATGATGCCTATTCAGATTTCGCGTCAGTCGCATAAGAGTGGCGTTAGTAGCGTTACTATGAGGACGTAAATCAGGTTTGCTTTAAATACACGCTGTAACGGTCGTGAACGTTAGTTACCTTTGAGACTAGTCATGTTGAGCTGATGTTAGTCAAGAATGCCTTTAATACGACAAAGACGGCATTATCAACACCTCACTGAGTTTCAAAAAATGTTCAAATGTGTGTGAAATCTTATGGGACTTAACTGCTAAGGTCATCAGTCCATAAGCTAAATTATCCTAAGTACAAACACACACACACTCATGCTCGAGGGAGGACTCGAACCTCCGCCGGGACCAGCCGCACAGTCCATGATTGCAGCGCCTTTGACCGCTCGGCTAATCCCACGCGACTCACTGAGTTTGAACGAGGTCTTGTAATAGGGCTTCTACGATATTCCATTTGCGACTTCAGTGGTGTCGAGCAAGAGCTCATTGGAGGGCAGGGTGTAGGTCTGCTGTGTTTTCTGATGGATGTTGGCTCTTTCTCTGTGCAAGAGGCGGCGTGTGTTGGTTAGTAGGAGGCCCAGGACCAACCTGTCTGCGTGCTAGACATACTGGAGCTACACCTCGAATTATGGTCTGGGGTATGATTTCGTACGACAGCAGGGGCTCTTCTTTTCTTATCCTGTGCACACTGACAGCAGTCGGGAGGATCGACCTGTTGTGCTGCCATTCATGAACAGCATTCCAAGTGATATTTTCCAACAGGATAACACTGGCCCACATACCACTGTTGTAATCCAACATGTTATCCAGAGTGTCGACATGTTGCTTCGGCTTGCTCGATCACCAGATCTGTCTCCAGTCTAGCACATAAGAGACATCATCGGACGACAACTCCAGCGTACTCCACAAACAGCACTAACCGTCCCTGCGCTGACCGACCAAGCGCAAAAGACGTGGAGTCCCATGCAACAAACTGACATCCGGAACGTGGACAACGCAATTCATGCACGTTCATATGCTTTCATTCAACATTCTGGCTGTTACACCGGTTATCAATGTACCAGGTCTTCACAGTTCCAATGACGCATTTCGAGCTTACATTAACCTGTTATCTTGGAATGTTCATCAGTGAAATGTGTTACCTAGACAAGTTTATACTCGAAATTTCGTTGCTCCACATCAATTATTTTTTGATTTTGCTATTTTCTCCGACAGTGCATTTATAGAGAATGGTAATAAAGTGTTTTCTGTATTCGCCACTAGTTTAGAAATTTTGCTCTACGGTATGATTCTCTTACATAATGAAGTATTCATGATTGGGGATTGCTTAATTAACAGTACGCAGCTTTTGAATGGTACGTATTTGGGTTTGAATACTGGCCTGCGAGAAGGTTTCTACTTGTCACATACATATACAGGGTGATCAAAAAGACAGTATAAATTAGAAAACTTAATAAACCACGGAATAATGTAGATACAGAGGTAAAAATTGACGCGCACGCTTGGAATGACATGGGGTTTTATTAGAACCAAAAAAAAAAGAAAAGTTCAGAAAATGTCCGACAGATGGAGCGTGAAAGATCTCTTGCGCGCGTCGTTTGGTGATGATCGTTTGCTCAACCGCCACTTTCGTCATGCTTGGCCTCCCAGGTCCCCAGACCTCAGACCGTGCGATTATTGGCTTTGGGGTTACCTGAAGTCGCAAGTGTATCGTGATTGACCGACATCTCTATCGATGCTGAAAGACAACATCCGACGCCAACGCCCCACCGTAACTCCAGACATGCTTTATAGTGCTGTTCACAACATTATTCCTCGACTACAGCTATTGTTGAGGAATGATGGTGGACATATTGAGCATTTCCTGTAAAGAACATCATCTTTTATTTCTCTTACTTTGTTATGCTAATTATTGCTATTCTGATCAGATGAAGCGCCATCTGTCGGAAATTCTTTGAACTTTTGTATTTTTTTGGTTCTAATGAAACACTGTGTCATTCCAAGCAAGTGTATCAATTTGTACCTCTCTGTCTACATTATTCCGTGATTTATTCAGTTTTGTATACTGACCTTTCGATCAAACGGTATAATTTTTTTGGCTTTCATTTTTTAGTCATCGGAAAAGCGGTATACCTATAGCGGAACATCCACTTACAGAGTAGGTTCACTTTCCGGTAAGCTGCACATGCTACTTGTCCGTTTGTACTAGGGACGGCACGTGATGCTCAAACAACCGGTTTTCGGATATATCGGTTCTTTCCACTCCAGTTTAACCTGACAATTATGGCGCTGAGCACTATGGGACTTAACATCTGTGGTCCTCAGTCCCCTAGAACTTAGAACTACTTAAACCTAACTAACCTAAGGACATCACACACATCCATGCCCGAGACAGGATTCGAACCTGCGACAGTAGCAGTCGCGCGGTTCCGGACTGACCGCCTAGAACCGCGAGACCACCGCGGCCGGCCAACTGACAATTAAAACCGCTCAAAATAACATGTTTTTCAAATAAATGATGTTCAATTTTTTATTCCTATCATTTCATGTAATAATCGTAAATATTGAACAAAGACTGAAAGAATTTTGGCTCACTGAGTTTCAAGATATGTAGAATCATAATATTAAATTAAATAGGCAAATAAAAGAAAACTTAGTCCGTCCACTGGTCGCTGCTTTTCTCGAAAATTCGTAAGTGATTTAATACCACAAAAAACCACTGATATTCTCCTATTGATTCTAATTCTTTTAAATTCTGCTTCAAAACCATATTTTAGTCGGATATCACATCACTGTTTTGGCATAAGGAATAGTCAATGCTAAAGTGTGAATACTGGGGTTGAAGAGCTCCATTTTTCCTGTTAATTTCTCCGTTTTCAAATGCTACAAGCAAATGAAGGCATATTATGTAGACGCAGGCAGCAGATCAGGCACGTACTTCCTATTTTTGTTGCACACTGTGAATTTTTTTTAGGTTTTATACTTGTCCCTTCCTCTTTTATTATTTGACAGACTCGACAGACAAATATTTAATCTTGTACTTCATTGCTGCGTCACTTCGTAAAATTATTTCCAGACTAGGATTGGTGCCACTCAGTAAAACAACTGAAGTCCGGCGACGACAGCCAGAAACTACCGTCTAGAACAGGTGGAGACAAGTTTGCACACTTCACGTACTCGCCTACCTTAAGCCACGACACGCGGCAGCAGGGAGAGTATTGTCGCAGCGATGCTCTACCTATTCGTATGCCATGTGCTTGTTACTCATTTCTGTCAGCATTGTTTTTAAAATAGCGCTGATTGCCGTTCGCATTTTCTACAATAACGAAATATTTCAAATGAAGAAAGTTTACCAATAATAAGAACATACTCCCTCTCAAAAAAGGTTTATCTAAAAATGAAAAATTTTAACAATGCTGCTGTGACGAATTGGTCCTTCAGTTTTCTTCTATCAGCCAAATATAAAAAACATCTTTTTCAACCGACATCAAGCACATACCGTAAAATACCGTTCATTCAAAACTATAATAACGTATCTGTTTCATTTGGTCGGTTTTTCATATCCCTAGTTTGTACCACTACCGTTTATTAGCAGGCATCGGAAGCTCACGTCTGTAGATCACATTTCTTACTAACGATGGCTCCATGTGTCGTACGAATTACGATCGGGGCTAGATTCCTGGTTTAAATATATTGTCAATGAAAAAAAAACTTGAAATAAGAACAGTTTTAATGGTCAGGTTCAATGTTCTTTCAGTTTATGTTGCAAATAGTAATTTTTGGACATGCATCCGAATTCCAGGCAATTATTACAGTTCTACCTTTCAATCTGAGCAGTGCGTCAGTCCAGGTATCAGATTATTAGTCCCCAAAGTTGATTTAACGAGAGTTTCTGCTCCTATTACTCACAGTATCAGAACTTCGTACTAAACGCTTTAAATATGTTCAACTTAGCCTTACGACTGTTCGCCAGACGCCCTCACATACACACATATCCAACTGCATTCAAACACACACACACACACGCACACACAATATACAGGGTGTCCCAGCTATCTTGTCCACCCAAAATATCTCTGGAACAATAACAGCTATTGGAAAATGACTTTCACCGGTATCAATTTAGGGCTGGGGCCCATGAATGTACATATTTGGAAACATTCTAAAACGAAAGCATATGTGTTTTTTAACACAAACTTATGTTTTTTTTAATGGACCTCCTATATCTTTTTCTTCCGCAATCCATAGCATGACAAAGCACATACACAATGGCGTTGATTGCATCGCAATATTCCCATTACATCCTGAGATATTAAGACGCGAAGTTGACGCTTGAAAGACCCGACATGCGCTGTTAGCGCACGTCCTGAGGCTCAGGCGTGAACCCCATGCTGCCCGTAATCGCGATGTGATTGACATGCGTAATCACACTTCCATACTTATCAAGACGGTCGAAACGAATAATACGGTCTGCTGCCATCCTGCATTAACGTCGTACATTCCAGAAGGTATTTATTTTTTTATCTGTGTACCGCAACGTTAGTCACAAAGTTAACTTCGCTTATCGTTAATCCGTTACTAAAAAGGTATTGCCGTTCAACGTTAAAACTTTACTTTACTGTAGATCTAGCGCAAGTGACAGTTAATCATTCACTCGTAATAGTAAAATTCATGTTGATGGTTTTAGTGAAACGAGCAAGTGGATTAAAAGTTTTACCGTTGTTTGGGTAAAAATGTTTTGATTTGGGAAGTTCAGGTAGGACATAGAAGATGAATGCAAACATGTTTAACCAATTAGTTTTATTATCACATAATTATCAGTGTTATGTTTATCTAATGCGTTAAATGACAAATTGTTGCAAACAAATGTTTCTTAACATCACTGGGTAAAATGGCCCTTTGTAGAAACTTCCACTGTGATACCAGCACTACATACTAAACATAGCGTTCACATCTCATGCTCAAAGTGATGCCCATTGGCTTGCACACATAGGGTCACTCTGCGGATGAAGGATGCCCTACTTTGTGCTACTGTTTCCTCTTTGATGGCTGTACAAGCATCAATAACGCGTTGCTTCATGTCCTCTGGTGTTGTTGGTTCATGTTGGTAAACAGCATCCTTCACTGCTCCCCAAAGAAAATAATCCAGCGGTGTAAGGTCTGTAGATCGGGCAGGCCACCTAACTGGGCCACCTCGTCCAATCCACTTACCAGGGAACTTACGGTTCAGAAGTCGTCGTGCTCGTAAGGCGTTATGTGCAGGGCATCCGTCATGCTGATACCACATGACCATTCTCCGGTTCAGAGGTACGGTGTCCCAGAGAACAGGAAGATTGTGTCGTATAAATCTGGAATATTGTCTGCCATTTTGGATGCCATTTATAAAGAAAGGTCCGATAATGGTATCTCCAATAATCCCACACCAAACATTAACTTTCCACGGACGTTGATGCTCTACCTGACGGAGCCATTTTGGATTGTCTGCGGACCAATAATGCATATTCTTCATATTGACAATTCCTTTGTTGGAGAATGATGCCTCGTCGGTAAAGAGAACATCTGCAAAAAAATTTGGATTAGTCAGAAGTTTTTGCTGAGCTCACCGACAAAATGTTACCCTATTGTGGAAGTCATTTCCATGAAGATCCTGGTGTAAATGAACATGGTAAGGATGAAATTTATGACGTTTAAGAATACGCTGTGCACTTGATTTCGACACACCAAAAATGGTTCAAATGGCTCTGAGCACTATGGGACTTAACTACTGAGGTCATCAGTCCCCTAGAACTTAGAACTACTTAAACCTAACTAACTTAAGGACATCACACACATCCATGCCCGAGGCAGGATTCGAACCTGCGACCGTAGCGGTCACGCGGTTCCAAACTGACGCGCTTAGAACCGCACGGCCACACCGGCCGGCTTTCGACACACCAACTTCACGTTCAATTTGACGTGTACTGAGTTGAGGATTCACAGCTATGGTAGCGAGCACAGCAACTTCAGCACGTTCATCTGTGCGTGTTCTTGGACGATGTCGAGGTCTTGGATTTAAGCTTCCCGTTTCACATAGACGAGATGTGAGACGACCAAACATCCGGCGCGAAGGCGATGGCTTGTCAGGGAATCATCTTCTGTACAGTCGTTCTGCCTGAACAGAATTTCGTCCACCTACAACAGGGTACAGTACAGGTATGTAGAGTAGGGTAGAAAACAGACATATTAACTTAATAATCATAATGTTCGCTAACAGTACTATCAACAAACAAGCAATCTCATAACGTATTTCCCGTCAACGTACATTCTCTATAGATCAGCAGCATTTCTACCATATCTTCATGTGTGTACATTATACTGTACAGTATAAGTTCCACAACACAAAGTTTATTCACAATGTGTACTACCTCCGTGCCGTCACTAGATTACTCTGATGCACGACTACACTGGCAAGCGGTGTACTGCACTCCAAAGCAACAACAAATGGGATGCTCGGAGGGTGGTGGAGTACAGGAGTTTCCATGGGTCGCAAATCATAAACAAGGCGAAGTGGTAATTGTGGCAGTAGTGGGAACTACGTTGGACACTTGACTAGGTAGAGCCAGGCCCTGCGCGACAGGCACAATGGGTCATATAACGCATTAGATAAACCTTATTTTGGGTGTGCAGGATAAATAAGACAACCTGACGGGTGTACACCGATCGGTACTGGTTCATATTGTGTACGTAGATACGTAAAACGTGCAAGAGGGAAACCATTATGTGCTTATGAGAGTTGATGGCAGCAGACAATATTATTCGTTTCGGACCTCTTGATAAGTATGGAGGTGCGATTACACATGTCAATCACATCGCGATTACGGGCAGCATGGGTTTCACGCCTGAGTCTCAGGACGTGCGCTAGCAGCGCATGTCGGGTGTTTCAAGCGTCAACTTCGCGTCTCAATATCTCGGGATGTAATGGGAATATTGCGATGCAATCAACGCCATTGTGTATGTGCTTTGTCATGCTATGGATTGCTGAAGAAAAAATATAGGAGGTCCATTTAAAAAAAAAAAACATAAGTTTGTGATAAAAAAACACATATGCTTTCGTTTTAGAATGTTTCCAAATATGTACTTCATGGGCCCCAGCACTACATTGACACCGGTGAAAGTCATTTTCCAATAGCTGTTATTGTTCCAGAGATATTTTGGGTGGACAAGATAGCTGGGACACCCTGTATATACAGGGTGAGTCACCTAACATTACCGCTGGATATATTTCGTAAACTACATCAAATACTGACGAATCGATTCCACAGACCGAACGTGAGGAGAGGGGCTAGTGTAATTGGTTAATACAAACCATAAAAAATGCACGGAAGAATGTTTTTTAACACAAACCTACGATTCTTTAAATGGAACCCTGTTAGTTTTGTTAGCACATCTGAACATATAAACAAATACGTAATCAGTGCCGTTTGTTGCATTGTAAAATGTTAATTACATCCGGAGATATTGTAACCTAAAGTTGTCGCTTGAGTACCACTCCTCCACTGTTCGCTCGTGCGTATCGGAGAGCACCGAATTACGTAGGGATCCAAATGGAACGGTGATGGACCTTAGGTACAGAAGAGACTGGAACAGCACATTACGTCCACATGCTAACACCTTTTTATTGGTCTTTTTCACTGACGCACATGTACATTAGCATGAGAGGTGAGGTACACGTACACACGTGGTTTCCGTTTTCAATTACGGAGTGGAATAGAGTGTGTCCCGACATGTCAGGCCAATAGATGTTCAACGTGGTGGCCATCATTTGCTGCACACAATTGCAATCTCTGGCGTAATGAATGTCGTACACGCCGCAGTACATCTGGTGTAATGTCGCCGCAGGCTGCCACAATACGTTCTTTCATATCCTCTGGGGTTGTAGGCACATCACGGTACACATTCTCCTTTAACGTACCCCACAGAAAGAAGTCCAGAGGTGTAAGATCAGGAGAACGGGCTGGCCAATTTATGCGTCCTCCACGTCCTACGAAACGCCCGTCGAACATCCTGTCAAGGGTCAGCCTAGTGTTAATTGTGGAATGTGCAGATGCACCATCATGCTGATACCACATACGTCGACGCGTTTCCAGTGGTACATTTTCGAGCTACGTTGGCAGATCATTCTGTAGAAACGCGATGTATGTTGCAGCTGTTTGAGCCCCTGCAATGAAGTGAGGACCAATGTGGTGGTCGCCAACGATTCCGCACAATACATTTACAGTCCAAGGTCGCTGTCGCTATACCTGTCTGAGCCAGCGAGGATTGTCCACGTACCAGTAATGGATATTCCGTAGATTCACTGCCCCGTGGTTTGTGAAACCCGCTTCATCGGTAAACAGGTAGAACTGCAACGCATTCTCTGTTAATGCCCATTGACAGAATTGCACTCGATGATTAAAGTCATCACCATGTAATTGCTGATGTAGCGACACATGAAACGGGTGAAAGCGGTGACGATGCAGTATGAGCATGACACTACTTTGACTCAGTCCACCGGCTCTCGCAATGTCCCGTGTACTCATGTGTGGGTTCATGGCAACAGCAGCTAACACACCAACTGCACCCGCTTCTCCTGTGACGGGCCTGTTACGGACCCGTTTGCGTGCTACGACCATACCTGTTGCATACAGTTGGCGGTAGATGTTTTGCAATGTGCGGCACGTTGGATGCTCTCTGTCCGGGTACCGTTCTGCATACACCCTGCAGGCTTCAGCTGCATTTCGTCGACACTCCCCATAGATGAGTATCATCTCCGCCTTTTCAGAGTTAGAATACACCATGGTCACAGTTCCAACAACACTACACTATCACAGACGTCTGGTAACACGGTGTACTACAGTTGGTCTGCGTGCGGAGACGAATGCAGAATAACAATAGCAGCAAGCGCTATATGCGGGCACTGCGACAGCTAGACCAAACCACAACAGTGCACTACAGCCACACTCGTAAACACGGTCGTCATCGTAAACATGTCCCTGCAGATGCTGCTCGTCGACCGTGGTCCGTGTTTGTTACAACACGCAACAGAACGTCGGAGGTGTCAAGCGTCAGCTTTAGGTTACAATATCTCCGGATGTAATTAACATTTTGCAATGCAACAAACGGCACTGATTACGTATATATAGTGTGTTTGTTTGAGTGCAAGTGTGTAGGTTAAGTGTAGATCTGTGGGAAACAATTGTAAAGTAAAGTTTGTTGTATGTGTATATATATTTATTTTAAATTTTTGTCTGCGAGAATGAGAAACATTGACACCCGCCAGACACCGGCACGCATTAACACGTAGTTTCTCGAATTCGGGGAGGCGCCCGCCCCAGCTCAAGTGCACCTGGCGTATTAACGACGAGGATCGGTGTACCGGCCATCCTGGATGCGGTTGTTAGGTGGATTCCCACATACAACAACGTGAATACCGGTCTGCCTCAATTAGACAATTTGCAATCGAACAGAACACGTTGGCACACTTTTACGTGCTTTAACACTAGACGCAGACAGGTTGGTACAGAATCTCTGTCCCATGGTGGGAAAGAGGTGGCGACCGAAAGGGAATGCGGCCTCCCTCTACGACTAATATTCCCAAATTGCTTTAATTATTGAATATACGAGATAAAGGCGGGAAGAAGAAGAAGAAGAAGATAAAGAGAGATTGAGAAACGTTAATCCATGAATAAATTTAAAATAAGTCCGGTCCTCCAGCGCCAGTCAAGGTTTCCGAGAGGTTTCCGTTGGTCACCAGCGCAGTGCTGCAACAGGGGATCTCCTCACACTTATTCCCAATCGGGATTCCTCCAGTCTACTGGGGTATTTGGCTGTGAAGAACATAGATTTTCTACAGTAGCCCACACAGCCTCACCAGCATTTAATGAAACTTAGAAAATAGTTAACTCCTCAGAAACTAGGCTTGCACTTGTTTACTTGCGGTATCTCACATTCTGATACGCTTGATATCATCTTCATCGAGAGTTAAATCGTTAAGAAAATGCTATCGACTTGTTCCACATCTTTCATATAAACCTACCGTACTCTACGAAATCCCTTGGCGGTCTCCCTGCTCCTACGCAACAGCCACTCAAAACGCACACTGTCAGAGAGCCCCCGGAGGAAGAAAAAATGCACCACCCAGGCTGCATGTGAGGCGTATGCTTTACACTTACGCCAACATGCTAAAGAAATGTAATTGGACCCGCAGGTTTTGTTACTCGAGACAGTTCTGATAATACCGCCTCATCGAACAGCCTAAATGGAAAAAAATGGACTGCGCCAGCCCTGGCCTATCAGCCACCACTACCACAAGCAACAGTCTGTAAGAGAGGGTTTGGAGAAAACGTGGGAATGCAGTGTCAGATGCATTCTTGAACATAAATGCAGATGTTAGCCAAACCTGAAGTTTGCACTATTGTATTTCATCACGAACGGCACCTGTGGACTGTCCTCAATACGTTACAAAAGTCAGTCGCGGTCAGAACAGTCTTCCGTGTAGTTGTGAGTGTATTTTGTCGGGTCTAAGTGAATTCGAACGTGGACAAATTGTTGGTTCTCGTATGGCGGGTTCCTCCGTAATCAAAGCAGTCGAAGTGTTTGCTATTTCCAGAGGCGCCGTATCGAAGATTTCTACCACAAACAGGGAAAGCGAGGAAACATCTTAGCCAAGTCGCAACGCGGACGGAAGTGTTTGTTGAGTGATCGTGACGGGGGTTCATTGAAGAGGATTGTGAGGAAGGGTAAGAGAACAACTTTAAAAATCACAACGGATCTGGATGTCACACTCACGAATGCTGTTAGTACCAAAACAACACGAAGAGAGCTATATAAGCTGTGAATTGCAGGGCGAGCTGCAATTTTAGAACCGTACATCAGTGATGTTATTGCCCTTTAATAGGAAATCGTTGTCCCGGAGCCATGAAATCAGAACTATGGAGCAATGGATAAAAGTAATCAAGCGAGATGAGTCTTGTTTCATACCATTTCCCACTTCCGGCTGTTAAGTTTGATATTGACTGTCTCAAGCCGACTGCGAGACTGATCACTGCCTCTTCAAGAGTGAAACATAACGTGGGTTCGGTGGTGATTTGGGCAACCACATCTTGGTATTCCACAGTCCCATGGTTGCTCTGCAAGGTCGCATTTCTGTCAATGATCACGTGACCATTATGTCTGATCAGTTCCATCTCATGGTACAATGTTTGTTCCCCAATGGTGATTCTGTGTTCCAAGACGACGGGGCATCGTCCAGTACTGATTTCATGAGCACGAGGATAAACTGTCGCATCTCTTCTGCATGCCACAATCACCAGATCACAATATTATCGAGCTTTTGAGGTCTACTTTGGAGAAAAGGCAGCTTGATCGCTATCCACCTGAACCTGTCACTATTTTGCAGGAAGAATGATATAAGATTTCCTTGAAAACCAAACAGGACCTACATTTATCCATTCCGAGACGAATGAGAGCTGTTCTAAATGAAAACAGTTTTCCTACACCATAGTAGGCATGATAAGGTGTTGTGTTTCTTGGTGTTTCCATATTTTTTGTCCTTCCCCTATACAGCTTACATTTGTAACCGATTAACGAGGAGATACACCCTATGACTTCCAAGGAAGTTACTGTTTTCGTTCATATACTGTCGTCAGTGTTTGTGCAACGATTTTCTTCTGTTATGTCTAGACATAATACGAAATTACGTTCATTGCACTAAGATATAGGTAAGAAATAACTCAAGGAGCAATACTTGGAAGTCTCTCCCAAAGTGTGGGCTGCGACTGGTGGCGAATTTGTTAAAACACTGGACTCGTAGCTCAAAATCCATTTCGGTCATCGCGATTTTCGTTTAGCGCGGTTTAATTGTACCACTTAAAGCCAGTATTGAGAGTGTTGTTTAAACAAGGGAACTGCTGTGTTGCTTTCCAGTTAGAATTAGTCCTCTGTCTCCAATGGCATTGAAGAAACGTTCCTTTGATGGTGAGGTCAGTAATAACAAAATTTCTAATAAGGAGAGGAATAAGGAAACTCATCACGTCCTTCTCAAGAGAATCGTCCCATAATTTGCCTTCGGCGATTCGTATAAGTCACGGGAAACTTAAATGTGGATGGCCGGACAGGAACTTGATGTCTTTTTTTTTTTTTTTTTTTAAATTCTTTATTATCTAAATCATTATAATTATACAAGTTTGACCCACTACCTTACTACATTAGTGGGTCCTATTAGTGATACATTTTTTATTACATTTTTGCAGCTTAGTGTACTTATTAGTGGGAGCTACAGTTAACATTAGTAACAATGGGCATCTAATCTACTTGTGTTGCTTATACTAATTCCTATTACTAATCTAATTTATATATATTTACTGCAGCGTTACATGCGTGCCAGTGAAGATATAAACCTACTTTTACTGCCCTGCTCTTCGAGCTAACCCCGAAGAGCATGCCCCTGGCACTGGGCGGGCCTCGATGTTTATTCGCTGCAGTCCCTATCTTAATTTCCTATATCTAATTCCTACAAACTACTCTATCCTACGTCATGTCCGGTGTGTGTGTGTCGCAATCGGTTGTTGTTCCCTACTCCCCCTAGTCCTGCACGTGGCGGTTCCCAACTTAGAGGTAGTCGGCCAGTCCATGCACAGGCGGTATGGGAATAGGGCTCTCGGACTCAGTTGGTGGTTATTGTCGCTCATTTTTTAATGTATTTCTCCTAAGTAGTCGATTAATACTTTGCGTGATATCTCGTTTGCCAGGGTGTTCAGGGTCTGAAACGTTTCTTCTCGTCTAAGTAATTGGTATGTGTCTCGGTTGGGTAGTCTGTCTCGTAGTCCGTTGGCGATATCATTGAAGAGGGGACACTCGTAGACCACGTGCTCAGGCGTGCCCTCCGGATCGCCACAGTCGCACGCTGGTGTCGCCCTTTTCCCAAATCGACATAAGTATGTCGGGTAGGGTCCATGGCCAGTGAGAAAGTGGATCAACCCTCGCGTGGGCTCAAAGTACTTCAGGCCAAGTCGTTCCCTCACATCGGGTAGGAACTGGAAAGTTCTTCGTCCAGTCTCTTCTGCTTCCCAAAACTCCTGCCAGAGCTCTTCCCCTTTTGTCCTTATCTCTCTTTTGTCCCTTAATCTGATACCCATGATCTCAGCAATTTTCTCATTATTTCCCTTCTTGGCCCAATACCAAGCCGCCTGTTCTCTAATCTTTATACCCAGGGGACAGAGCCCCATTATGATTAATAGGGCTCCCCCTGGAGATGTTCTATAGGCACCTACGGATCTTAATATCATGCTTCTCTGAACCCTTCTCACTGCCATGGCGGGCACCACCCTCGTGAGCCTGTGCGCCCAGACTCCCGAGCCGTAGCCCACTACTGAGGTTAAAATACTACTATGGTAAAGTCTAATTAGGTGTGGAGGAAGATGAAATCTTTTGTGGCCTATGGAGATTAAATTATTTAATATCTGAAGGGCTCTCTGGGTGACCGTTTCAATATGCTTCCCAAAATTCCACCTCTCATCAATGATAACTCCCAGGTAACGTGTCTCTCGTCGTCGGAGAACTGGTGAACCATCTATTCTGACAGTCGGGTTTCTAATAAGGTTTCCTTTTAGTAGTAAGTAGGTCGATTTACTAGGTGATATCGTCATTTTTGTAGATTGGCACCACTTCTGAAGTTTGTCTAGTGCTGTCTCTATTTTTGGTTCTATGTCTTCGCGGCTACGGCCGCCAACCAACAGGAGGAGGTCATCCGCGTAGGCTATCACCTCTAGCACCTCATTACTTTGTTGCAATTTATCTAGTAATGGCTCCATATGGATATCCCAAAAAAGGGGTCCTAAGACAGAGCCTTGGGGACATCCTTTGGTGATTACCTTTCCAACTCTTTCGCCATACGATGATAACCAGACCTCCCGATCCTTACAATAGCTCCTCAGGCAACCATACAGCGGCCCTGGACACTCTTTCTCTCGCAAGCAGGAGAAGAGCGAAGGCCACCAAAGGTTGTCAAAGGCGCCACTGATATCCACCATGATGCCAACCACGTATTTATGCGGGGTCGAGCTGCAGACCTCAGCCGCCAGGGCAATAGCGTCAGATGCTGATCGCCCCGGCCTAAAACCGAACTGCCTGTCACTCACCCCGCACAACACTCGGTGTGCCGTCAATCTGTCAGCCAGCAGTTTCTCTAATATTTTACCAAATATGTCCAACAGGCAAATCGGCCTGTAAGATTTCACATTTGCTGCGTCCTTGTCTATTCCTTTCTTTATAATGATTACGTTTGCTGTTTTCCATCTCTTCGGAAATTTCCTCTGTCGGAGACATTCGTTGTAAAGATGCGTTAATGGCGCAGTTAATTGTGGCGCCAGAAACTGCACTACCTCCGCCACAATGCCGTCCGGCCCAGGAGCTTTACCTTTTTTCAATGATCTTATATGGGCTGCCACCTCCTCCTCTGAAAAAGGGTAGACAGCCGTCTCATTACCGTATTCCTCCTGGTCTTCGTTTCTGAGTTGTTTCTGCCCTTCTGTTTCCCCTTCCGCATTGTCGTCAGGCAACAGGGACTCGAGGAGGACCCCCGCAGTTTCCTGCCAGGACTCCGTCATCCTGTCTCCGTACCTGACTGTTGATAACTCCAGAGGAGAGCGGATTTTTTCCCTTACCAGCTTGTATGGGAGCCCCCATGGATCCGTGACCAGCTGGTTAAGCACGAAATTCTCCCAACTTCGCATCCTAACTTCGCGTAGTTCCTTTTGGAACTTCTGCTTTTCCTCCCTGTATAATATCTGCCACCTTTGGCGTTCTTGCCAGACGACACTGCGCTGGTAGTGCCTTCTTAGCCTTCTGACAGATCGACGCAGTTCACCTAGTTCTGCAGTCCATGGTGACGGAGAGGCCGCCATGGCCCTCCTCCTTGTAGGTACGGCTGCCTTCACCGCTCTTGTCACTGCATTCACCAGTTCCTCTGTTCTTTGGTCAACGTCTATGTCTAGATACATGTCACCTTCAGGTAATGGAGGAATGTCACACTCCCTTGCTAGGCGCTCCCAGTCAGCTCTTCTATAATTTAGTTGCACCTCCCACCCCGTGGCCCAGCGGCACTCTCTTTCGCCCAAGGTAAAGGATATCAAGTTGTGATCGCTTGTGGTGGCATTCTCTAGGACTCTCCAATTTTGAATAAAGTTAACCAGATTTGGTGTAATGAGGGTCACATCAATATTTGTGCCCTGTCCTCCCCCTGCAGCATACGTAGGAGGATTTCCAGGCCTGTTAGCCACCACAAGTTGTGATGCCATTATAAGTTCCTCAACTTTTTCACCGTTGGCATCCCTTGTGCCACTGTACCACAGGGGGGATTTTGCATTAATGTCGGCTGTTACTACTACTTTTCTTCCCTGCAACGCCGTGGTGACTCTAGCCAGGTGGTCAATATAGAGTTCTATATTATCCCCATATTGGAAATACATGTTTATGAGGATTATTGTTCCCATGGGGGTTTGAAGCTCCACGACGTTGCAGTGGCTAGTTGCGAATTGTGATAGTGTGGTAACTCTGAGGAGCTTATTTGTGATTATAATCACCGCCTTCGGGTTATCTCCCATGCTGACTATTTGCCAGCCTGCAGCGGCAAAAGCTATCTTTCCAGCCAGGGAGTATGGCTCCTGTAGACAGAGTACATCTAGTCTCCTCTCTTCCACCTCCCTCCGGAGCTCCTGCATGACGAGTCTGCTATTATGACTGTTAAGTTGTCCAATGGTAATTTTTGTCATTAAGGGTAATATGTATGTATTCGGTCATGTGGCCAAGTCTTGCTCCAGTCGAAAGCAATTCGTCCGTGTGCTATTACTGATTGCTGGTAAATTTCGTTAAGGTCAAATTTCTCACCTCGTCTGTCGAAAACTTTCTTGAGCAGATCACGCAAGGCTCCGAAGTCGGTGGGGAGATTCACTGATTTTAGCTGGATTCTGTCAACAGCCTCCATAACCGAGAAGGTTACCTTTCTGCCGTCTTCATGTCCTACCCGGACCACATGTCGTAAGGCAGTGGTCAGGGTTGCCGGCTGCTCCAATCTGGATAATTGCATAGTATACTCCAAATTGGGGTATACCCTCACCGGATCGACCGGTGGGACTTTGACAACTGGTGAGCTCTGTACAGTGGGGCTCGTGCTTGAGCTTGTCACTGTATTTTCTTGAACCGGTAGTTGATTTATATGATTGATTTGATTGTCTTTTGACGTTACGATGTGATTGTCTTTCGGCGTTACCACAGTTACAGGATGCCCTTGCCGTTGTAGGTGTATTATCGGCTTTTTCCCCGGCTTCCAGAGGAGAGAGTTTCAGTCGTGAGGGGGAGATTGGTTTGTATACCAATGTCCATTGTTGGAAAGTCAGTCTGAGTTTCTTTATCTCGTGTATCAGTTCTAAAGGCGCCGGAGAGCGACCTCAGAAACTCCTTAAATCTGTTTGCCCTCACGACATCCCTCCTCCTTTTGCTCGGGGACTTCCGTTTTGGCATCCTATTTGGTGTACCTGGCTCAGCCATAGTCTGTTCTGGAGATGAGTCTTTGCTCCAGCATCCTGCTTCCTGCCTGTGGCTCCGCAAGACTTCTTACCTCTATTCTTACACGGTATGCAGACCGCCGCCGCCTTACAATCTTTGCGGCTATGACCATGTTCCCCACATTTAGTGCATGCCGGCTCCCTGGTGCACAGCCTCAAGACGTGATCCAGGTCACCACAGTTGTGGCAACGAGGTACCACGACATAGTCTCTAGCATTAACGGCGTGAAAGCCAATATATATTTTGCCCATTGTTGTGATGTTCCGCCACATTTGTGCTGACACCTCGGCGACGTGATGAACGACATCACGACCCCGTGGCCCAGTCTTAAATTTTAATTTAAAACAGTTCTTGAATTCTTCTTCATTAATCTCCTCAAAATTTTGCAGCCTGATTGTATCTATTAATTCTTCATTGGTCATTATTGATGGTACGTCATATAATATGACTAAAGGATTTCGTTTCCTCGGTGGTTCGCATTTAACCACCGAGTTCAGTTTCTGATTAGTCAACAGTTTTTCTTTGTCATTCTCAGAAGCAACTTCAACTATCACAGAGTTTCTACTTGGTTTTATTCTTTTGATTCGTATCTTGTCTTTAACAGGATCTATGTTTTTTGTGAACAGTTCTTGGATCTTTTTGACACTGGTGTCTTGCCCAGGAAGTGTCCTGAGGAAGACAGCCGTGTCAGTTCTCTTTGTGATTCTGTCAATTGTGTCTTTGGTCGAGTTTTGTGGGCGCTTTATGGGCGCTTGCGCGGCCACAGCTGCCCACGTCTTGGCTGGTTGTTTTCTTAATCTTTCATTCTCTTTTTCGAGTTCTTCAGCACTACCTTCTAGTTTGGCGTGGGCAATAGCCCATGCTGCCAACTCATTTTTAATAATGGCAAGACCAGCTTGGCTTATCTTGCCGTTTTCAATTTGTTGCTCCATGAGCGACGCTATCCTAGTATATCTTTCCATAACAGTTTCATTCTTTGCCTGTCCCTGCTCGTCCTGGGGAGAGGGATCAGGCGCAATGGAAGCTCGTTGAGGCGCACACGTATCACTCGTTTCGTTGTCAGCCATGATTGACGAGTGATAAAAAAAAAAAGAAGAAGTGGGAGCCCGTCTCTTGCCCCGGACCGGCTCCTCTGGCATGGGGGGGGACTTCTGCAGCTCGCCCACCGACCTCGCCCCTAGGTCAAGGGCACTTCCGAGCTGCCAGGTTCAGCGCACCGTCGCCAGTGCACTGGTCCTCGTCGGTGTCCCCGTCATCGATGATTTCACGCGACGCTCCTCGGCAACTGCACCCCGCACTCCGGAGAGGCGGATGCACCTCTCGCCCTTCGCCGCCTACTAGCCCGAGTTTCCACCATCTGGCCAAGGACCCACTCCTACTCAGGTGGCGGGCCGGTCCCCCAGACGTTCGGCGGTCTGGACCCATCTAACCCGGCCCAGGTGATGTCACCACCTCCTGGGTTTGGCAGAACACGCCCCGGTTACCCAGGGGCGCGGCGAAGCGCCCTTGCCGACTCGCGCCGCGATCCCACGCCGACAAACGAGACCGCCGGCATGCAGAGCACGTGATGGTCTGTGCCCTGCGAACAGAAAGGGACTGATGTTCGGTCCCTCGACACAGCTCCCCCTGTGCCACGCACCCTTCGCTTTCGCATCGGGTTGGGTCGCAGCTCTCCCTTTTGACGCAAGGCAGAATGCCGAGCTTGACGTCTGGCACCACGGGAAGGCGGAAAGAGCCACTTGGGAATCTTCTGTCCTTCCCAATTAGGCTCGCGTAGCTGATCATTGTGGCACCTCTTGTATTCTCTAATGCAGGGCTTCACAACATACGTGCTCGCGGAGCAAGCTGTGAGCAGCAAGGCGCGAGCACGGAGCAGAGTGAGCACGCTACCCCCACTACGGGACCAGAGCGGAGAGTGGGGAGAGTCACGTGTGGCACACAACAGCTGCCGCCAGTCAATGTAAATCCGCGGCCACCTGCAGGGATATCACTCACGAATTGTTACTGCGACAAATGAAACAAATAAAAGAGAATGTACACGTGACACATAATTTTATTAGCTTAGTGTATGCCTCTACATTCGTATTAATTTGTGAACTGTTACACAATAAAAGGTGTCACTGAAGTGTGGGATTCTCGGTTATCTTGTACTTTTTGCTCTTTACAATTGCGTCTATGTTCGGAGTAATTGTTCTTGTGCATTGAAGGTGGAGCGTGCAGTTTAAATTTCGATCAGACAATGCATTTCTCAGGTGCATCTTGTTACATTTCATTGCAGAGAACAGTTGTTCACAAACATACGTGGAACCGAACATTGATATTATTGTAGCCGCCAGTTTGTACAAACGAGGAAATCTATCCTGAGGAAAGTGTCCGTGGAATTCCAAAATGTTTTTCTTGTTCTGAAATTTGTCTCTGTATTCTCTGTCACACTGCAGGTCAATAATTTCTAGTTGCAGCTCAGGACAAATCTCTTCAATATTCGCTGAATATGGAGAGGAGAACAGATCAAAATCACTGTCTAGTGCTGTCAGATCTTGAAAGCGTTGATCAAATTCTTCCTTAAGGGCAACTAAACTATGTGAATAACGTTCACAGTCTTTGTGAACATCTTGCATGGATGATAATTTAGGAAAATGGGCTACATTTCCTGTTTCCAGCTGACTCACCCAAAGTGTCAATTTCATTTTAAAAGCTCGTATTCGATCTATGAAATGAGTAATTAGCAGATCCTTACCTAGTAGTGAAATGTTCAGAGCATTCAGATGGCTAGTTAAATCTGATAAGAACGCGAGATCACATTTCCATGAAGGCTCTCATCTAATAGGCAAAAAAATCGATTTAATAATTCGCCACGACTAGGCCAGTGGACCTCGCTGTAATAAGGCAGGCTACCATACTGGCTTTCTACATCCTCAAGAAAGCTTTTAAATTGCCTGTGTTGTAGCCCATGCTTCCTTATACAGGGTGTTACACAAAGGTACGGCCAAACTTTCAGGAAACATTCCTCACACACAAAGAAGAAAATATGTTATGTGGACATGTGTCCCGAAATGCTTACTTTCCATGTTAGAGCACATTTTATTACTTCTCTTCAAATCACATTAATCATGGAATGGAAACAGAACGTACCAGCGTGACTTCAAACACTTTGTTACAGGAAATGTTCAAAATGTCCTCCGTTAGCGAGGATACATGCATCCACCCTCCGTCGCATGGAATCCCTGATGCGCTGATGCAGCCCTGGAGAATGGCGTATTGTATCACAGCCGTCCAGAATACGAGCACGAAGAGTCTCTACATTTGGTACCGGGATTGCGTAGACAAGAGCTTTCAAATGCCCCCATAAATGAAAGTCAAGAGGGCTGAGGTCAGGAGAGCGTGGAGGCCATGGAATTGGTCCGCCTCTACCAATCCATCGGTCACCGAATCTGTTGTTGAGAAGCGTACTAACACTTCGACAGAAATGCGCAGGGGCTCCATCGTGCATGAACCACATGTTGTGCCGTACTTGCAAAGGCACATGTTCTAACATCACAAGTAGAGTATCCCGTATGAAATCATGGCGCTGAATCGAGGAAGTACAGTACATACTGACGAAACTAAAATGAGCTCTAACATGGAAATTAAGCGTTTCCGGACACATGTCCACATATCTTTTCTTTATTTGTGTGTGATGAATGTTTCCTGAAAGTTTGGCCGTACCTTTTTGTAACACCCTGTATAATTGGTTGTACAAACAACACTCATCACTTTTTTTAGAGTGATACTCTTTGCACATAAGTTTTCCTGGTGGATCACACAGTGAACGCCCCTTATTTCATTCGGCACGCTCAGGTTTTGCATTTTCTCCTTCAACAGCGTAACGAAACCTGATTTTTTCCCTGTCATCGCTGGTGCACCCTCTGTAGACACTGAAACTAAAGAATTCCACGACAATCCTATATTTTCAACACTTTCTTCAACACTACTTAAAATATCACCTCCGGTTGAAGTGGTCTTAATGGCTACTACATCGAGGAGCTCCTCCCTCACCTGAAGATCTCTATTAACACCTCTAATAAATATGGCAAGCTGCGCTGTTCCAGTGATATCAATATTTTCGTCCAGAGCTAGAGAATATGCCATAAAATCTTTACAGATATTTGCAAGTTGGCTCTGGACGTCGTTTGTCATGTCCTGTATGCGACGCATAATGGTCATGTTAGATAATGGCACAATCCGAAACTGTTCAACTTGAGATGGACACAAATGTTCTGCTGCAACTACCAAACATTCTTTTATTAAATCGCCATCAGTGAAGGGGCGCAGGGATTTTGTTAAAAGCAAAGCAATTTTGTAACTCACTCTGAGAGCTGCCTCAGTTGATTTTTCTTCGTCGGCCAGATCTTCTTCGGATAGCTTCCTTTTAAGTTTAATAACTTCCTGTGCACGATCTGGTCCATCACATTTTCCACTTCCGTAGTCTTTCGCGTGGTACGACATATAATGTCGCTGCAAATTAAATTTCCTAAAAGAATTCAGCGTTTTGTGACATACTAAACATTTTGCAACACCATCTTTCTCTGTAAACAGATACAATTCCTCCCAATGAGGGTTGAACTGCGAAAGCATGGTTGGGGTTACACAACGGCGACTTGACATGATTCTTAACCAGCGAAGTGACTGTTAGAGCTGATCGTAACACTTTCAACGTTACACTGTCGGCGCGAATTCAAGAGGCACGCTGCGGCCCTATTTAAACGTGCGCGCGCGTTTCCCCTCCCTTCCCTCCCTCCCTACTCCACGATCTTGCACCTGCTCGCGAGCACGCGCCTGAGCAGACGCGAGTACTCGCGCTCAAAACCGGCCGGTTGTTAAGCCCTGCTCTAATGGCTTCGACGTCCACAGAATGTTCAACTTTCTTTTTTCTCCCCTTCTGTGATTCGTGTGATATGATGGTTAGATCAGAGTTTTTAAGAGAATATTTTAACGAATCCAGCAATCGTAGAAGAGCAAGATGAAGATGATCAGTTCTGAGCATCATTTCCATGACTAACAAAAGAAAGCAATAACGTTTTTAACATAACACTAGAAATCAGACAATATACGCTTAGAGACGCGCCACGAAGGAAGTATCCTAATGAGACAGAAATCGATAGACCCGATGAACACGTACAGACCAACAAATGATTACGAGTTCAGAAAAATCGAATGATTTATTTAAAAGAAAGAGCTTCACAAACAGAGGTAGTCAATAACGCGTTCGTGAACCTCTGGCTCTTCTACAAGTAGCTATTGTGGTCGGTATTGATTGACAGAGTTGTTAGACGTCATGCTGAAGGATATTGTGCCAAATTCTGTCCAGTTGACGCGTTAGATCGTCAAAGTCCCCATCTGGTTGGTGGACCGAGCCCATAATGCTCCAAACTTTGTCAACTTGAGAGACACCCGGCAACCCTGCTGGCCATGGTAGGGTTTGGCAAGCAAGAAGATGAACAGTAGAAACACTCGCCATTGCGGGTGGGCATTATCTTGCTAAAATATAAGCCCAGATGGGTTGCTATGAAGGTCAACACAACGGGACGTCGATGTCATCGACGTCCCGCTGTGCTGCAAGAGCGCCGCCTATAACAACGAATGGAGTCCTGCTGTGAAAATAAATGACACCCGCGACCAACTCTTGGTTGAGGAGCCGTACGATGACAATCAGGATGGTACCCCGCTGACGTCCGGAGCGTCTCCAGACACGTCTTCGCTGGTCGTCGGCGCTCACTTCGAAACGGGACTCATCACTGAAGACAATTCTACTCCAATGAGATCCCAAGTCGAACACGTGTCGGGGGTCCTCCTCGACAACGGTGGGATACCACCGTGGCTGTCATTGCCATATTGCCCGATGGTCTGGGATGTCATTTCTTTTCACTGCAGGACCCCTTTGGTTGTTATCGGTCGCACCCTTGCAGCACAGCGGTACGTCGATGATATTGCCCTCCATGGCAAGCAACCATTGGCTTACATTTAGCAAGATAATGTCTGTATGCACACAGTAAGAGTTTCTACTTCTTGTCTTCGTGCTTGGCTAAATCTACCTAGGTCAGCAAGGTTTCCAGATCTCTCCCCAACAGAGATCTCTCCCCAACAGAGAACGTCTGGAGCGTTTTAGGCAGAGGCCTCCAAACAGCTGATCAAAATTTTGGTATGCAGCGAAATATAAATGATAAACAAACATTTTCCGTTTGAGAGATTAGCTGCTGCTACATGCAACCCAGGGCGACTCCGAATCGGGTGTATAACCACTGACATGTAGTCAAGGAATTATGGAGGTCTTAGAACGGAAACTTCTTGAGCGTCCTTTATATATCTGCGTATCATTGTCGTCCTAATTGCACAACCTGTCACTGAAAAATATGCATAAACTCTAATCTTGATGGCCATCGAAGCTTAACATCAAAATTCATAATGGTACAATTGGACGGCACCACCATGACAACAACAGTGACGAAAAATGAATAAATAAAGTCTGTCTTGAATTCTGATAAGGGTGGACACAATCAACATCTACCAACATTTTTACAACTTGTTATCATGTCCGACTGGAAACTAACAGCAAAACGATACTGATTAATTATCAAGCTGATTATGCCTGAAAATTGGTAGCTGAAACACAGAGATGCATTCATTCCGATAATCAAGTCAGAACAACAAACCACTCATTCATACAACACAGGCAGTCACGATAAAAAAATAAAATAAAATAAGACACATTTCTTAACTTATTGTTGGTATCAGAAAGCTGTTCTTGTGCAGTGACATGATCGTCTTTCGTTAGAACGAAATTTTTGATACGAAATTCCCTAATACAGCTGCGAAGCAAATTAATAGCCATTTTGTATGCAGTTATTACAATGCGTAGGATGAAAAAAATGGCTCTGAGCACTATGGGACTTAACTTTTGAGGTCATCAGTCCCCTAGAACTTAGAACTAATTAAACCTAACTAACCTAAGGACATCACACACATCCATGCCGGAGGCACGATTCGAACCTGAGACCGTAGCGGTCGCGCGGTTCCAGACTGTAGAGCCTAGAACCGCTCGGTCACTCTGGCCGACTGCGTAGGATGAGCTGGATTTGTTATGGGTTGTTTTTATATTATTGCTGCTAATGGTGCACTGTTGTGACGTTTTTTTGGACTTAATCTGTGGTCGGCAGTTAATTTTAAACACACATACATTACGTGTCAGTGCTATTTTCCTAGTCATTTAGTGTTACTTCCCCATGAAGAAAAGGCGCACTCTCGTGGCCAACAGCAACTAGTGATTCTACGTCGTCAGTATTGGAGCGGGATGGAGATGATATGGAACTGCTTTGAGATCTAATGTCACAGTGCCACAGTGGGGCTCAGTCGTGGATTTTAGGAAGCTTCATTAGATAGTGTACTGAGTCAGAAATGAACCCATAACAAACGAAAGACTGATGATCGTGGCGAGTGCTTGTTACTGACTAATAAGTGACGTATGACCCAGCATATAGGTGGAGCTAACTACCTGGTAACGAAGCTATGAAGACCATGGTATTGCGAGCACATGAAGGGACGTGTGGTTGTCGCGAACTAAACACTCTAAGTAAAAAAAAGTAAATAAATAAATAAAAATAAAAAAGTGAGCTTTGCGCCGGTGGATTAATATGCGATGCTGCAGCGCAGTTTCACTATGCACCTGGCAAGGATACGAGGGGATACGTCGATACCAGGTCATGAAGTTTTCGCGCATTTCATTCCGTGAACTCAGTTGAACAGTAACCACGTATATGTAAGTATTTGAGAGAGGACGTGTATTTGGGCTCAAAGAATCCCGTTGAAGTAATCGGCGAAGCGCTCGACTCTGAATAGCAGCAATGCTACTACTCCACAACTCTTTCCGGGCGGGAAGCAGCCCCGGTCCCCGGCACGAATCCGCCCGGCGGATTTGTGTCGAGGTCCGGTGAGCCAACCAGTCTGTGGATGGCTTTTAGGCGGTTTTCCATCTGCTTCAGCGAATGCGGGCTGGTTCCCCTTATTCCGCCTCAGCTACACTATGTCGGCGATTGCTGCGCAAACAAGTTCTCCACGTACGAGTACACCACCATTACTCTACCACGTAAACATAGGGGTTCCGCTCGTCTGGTGTGAGATGTTCCCTGGGGGTGGGGGTGGGGGTCGGGAATTCCACCGGGGGCCGAACCGCACAATACCCCTGGGTTCGGTGTGGGGCGGCGGAGGGGTGAAGCGTACTGCGTTAGTCGTCGTGGGGTTGCGGACCACTGCGGCTGCGGCGGGGACGGAGCCTCTCCGTCGTTTCTAGGTCCCCGGTTAACGTAACATAACATAACTCCACAATTTAGGCAGGAATTGGTGAACCGTGTCCGAACACAGAGTCACGAAGGAAGCGGTCGACCTGGAGAGACGACAGAAAGAGAGAGCCGAGCAGTCGTCAAAGGGGTATTCAGAGCCCAGGATTCATAACTGTCACCAACACGAAGTGCAACTAACTGGTGATTCAGTGACCACAAGGATCATTAATAGGCGGCTCACACCGATGTGCCTGAGCTCACGGCGCCCCCTGCACCGACTACCATTGACCTCTGTACACTAACAAGCCCGTACGCAATGGTGTCGGGCATATTTGGGAGCGAATACCATTGACTGGAGTAGAACTATTTTCAGTGATGAGTCCAGCTGAGCCCCGATGACCAGCGAGGACGTATCTGGAACCATCCTGGACAGTGGTGGGTGCCAACCTTACCGTCACTCGCCATACGGACCGGGCGTTTCATTTGGTAGCTGGACCCCTCTGGTTGTTATCCGCAGATCCCTTACATCTCAGCGGTACGTCAACGATAATATAGGCACCGTTTTGTTGCCCTTCATGAAAAACCATCCTGGGCTTACATTTCAGCAAGACAATGCCCGCCCGCACACGGCAAGAGTTCACATTGCTTGTCTTCGTGCTTGTCAAACCCTACCTTGGCAGCAAGGTTGCAGGATCTCTCCCAGATTTGATAACCTTTGGAGCGTTATCGGCAGGACCTTCAAATCTAGCGTGCCAATTGGACAGAATTTTGCAGGGTGTCCCACAGGAAGACATCCATCATTTCTATCAATCAATGCCGTTCAACCCAATCTGATAACTCCTTTGTGGTGCGTCTTTTCTTTATCTTTTTTGCCTTAGAGCGTATAATCAAAAGAATACGTTAAAGAGTGCAAACGCAGTAGCGGAGCAATGTGATCACGTTATGTGTTTTAAGGACATACGTGCGCTATCCAGAGAAAGAGTTATAGAACGAAAGTTACTGAAGCTGACGGAATATCAAGGAATGGGAAAAATGTCAACTGACGTGTACAGGCTTCCGTCTTCGTGCATCGCTGCTACATCGAAAATAAACGCCCAGCAATGGCGAGCTGGGAACACAAACGATAATAGTTTGAATACTCACTCTGCGACAGTGTCTGTTTTTAGTATTTACCAATGACGACGGTCCGCCAATATCAGCCTGGAGATTTTTACTCAAAAATTCTTCTTCTCCGAAAAAGTGAAGGAAAATAGCCCTTTATATGTGAAAGCCACAATGCCTTGTGACTGTTCATATAACGGTCCAAGTAGAATCCTGAAGGTGATCACAGCAGAAGGAACGAAACGTCGAGGGCTGAAGATGTTTGAAGAGGAACATGATCCGGTCTCATGGCTCGGAAAGTCAATGACAACGGACATGAATGCCTGCAGACTAATGTAGGAGAAGGTATATTTTCATAAGGTGTGAAGACACGGGCAAATTCCCGCTGGATTACAGTACGGTCACAAAAAGAGATTGCCTGATAAGGTATTAGAGTGTAAGGTGTACACAGGGGCAGACATATGCCACAATTTAATAATTACGATGAGTAGATCGAAGTTAAAGAGAGTCGTCCGGACAAATGAATGTGAAAAGAAGTGAGTTACTGAAGTACTGAGAAATGGTGGAGTGGGAAAGATTTCTAAGGTTGCATATACTGCGACTGAGTACCATGATAGGCAGTTCAGTGAAAGAGGAACGACCATCTCTATATAGAGCAGTCATAGAATTTGAAAGGGAACTAGAACGAAAAGTTGTATAACAGAAAATATACTTTAATTGATCAACGAAAGAAGGAAGTATAAAAGTGTTAGAAAAAAACAGAAATAAAGCAATATAAGGCACTTACTAACAAAATGAATAAGAAGTGAACTGACTGTAGGAAAATTGTGACGAAATCGTAAACGTAACAGTCGTTGGAAAGATTGGACCAGTATATAAAAAGCTCAAAACAGCCTTCGGCGAAATTGAAAGCAAAGCCATCAACATTAGGAGTGCAAGTAAATTCCACCGTTAAACACAGAACTCTATAGGTGGATAGAGCACACTGAGAACCTCTACGAGGGGAGAAACTGTCTGATGACGTTTGACGAGAAGAAACAGAAGTCGATATGGAAGACATACGGCGTACGAGATCCGCTATTAGCGTCAGGGTTTAACAATGGTTTGCATATGTGCGATGAAATAAGACAAAAGGCATATACTGGAGGAAGTGGCAATGAAACGACTATTCAACTTGATTTGGAGAATCTAGGGAATCTGGAGACATATCATCAGACTTTAGGAAAAATATCGCCAAAGGTTCCTGATGATAGCAAGGGAAAATATACTTTAATTGATCGACTAAAGAAGGAAGTACAAAAGTGTTAGGAAAAAACAGAAATAAATCAATATAAGGCACTTACTAACAAAATGAACAAGAAGTGCGATAGCCATTGCAAAATCGGTTTAAAATTTCGTAGATCTAAGCTTCTGACGAGATCAGTATGCAAAATAATGGAAAATAACATTTTGTAATTTTTAAATGAAGATCAGTCTGGCTTTAGTGAAAGTAAAGGTACAGGAAAGGCCGTTATGGCGTTGCGCTTGCTAATGGTGCAAGACATTAAGAAAACCATTAGTCGTTATAGCATTTTCCCAACTAGAAAAAGGTTCGACAAGGTAAAATGGACCAAGGATGATCGAAATTATCAAGAAAATAGCGAAAGGTGGGTAATATATAACTTGTGCAAGAACCAAGACGGAAAAATAGACTTGGACGTACCGGTTGGCTCCTGCTGCTCAATCTAAACATCGAAAAAACAGTGACGTAAAAGAAATAAAGTTTAGAAGTGAAATTAAAGTTCGGGGTGAAAGATCAACGATACGATTCATTGATGACACTCCTATCATCAGTGAAAATGAAGAAGATCAGCAGGACCTATGGAATGCAGTGAACGGTGTAATGCACATACTATGTGTAGAGAGCAGGCCGAAGGAAGATGAAAGTAATGAGGAGTAGAAGAAATGAGATTAATGATAAACTTAACATCAAAACTGGGGTCCCCAATGCAGATGAAGTGAAGGAATTCTGCTACGATGGAACAGAATAACACAAGACGGACAAAGCAAAGAAGATATAGGAAATCGATCATCACAGGCAAACAGGGCATTTCCGAAGGAAAGAAGGCCTTAATTTGACGAAGAAATTTCTGATAACCTAAGCAGCAGTATATGATACTGAATCATGGAGGCCGGCCGACGTGGCCGTGCGGTTAAAGGCGCTGCAGTCTGGAACCGCAACACCGCTACGGTCGCAGGTTCGAATCCTGTTTCGGGCATGGATGTTTGTGATGTCCTTAGGTTAGTTAGGTTTAACTAGTTCTAAGTTCTAGGGGACTAATGACCTCAGCAGTTGAGTCCCATAGTGCTCAGAGCCATTTGAACCATTTGAATCATGGAGGGGGAAAATAAGAGAACAGAAAGTTTTGTGAAGTGATGCTATAGAAAATTATGTGAACCGATGTGATTAGAACAAAGACATTTCCGCAGGATCGGCGAGGCGAGAAGCATGGGGAAAAGATGGAAAGGAACAATAAATTTCATTGTAGTTGAGGGAGCTGTAGAGAGTAACAACTCTAGTAGAAGACATTGGATTATATCTAGCAAATAGCTGAGAAAGCTAGATGTAATTGCTGCACTGAGATGAAGATTTTGTGAAAGAAGAGAAATTACATGAAACCAACGATATTGCAGTCTCTGTGTTATTCCTAATTACGATGCAAAGTTCCTTAGGCGCTATGAAATACATAAATGTATTTGATGTTGCGAATATGGACAACTATCAGCTGGACAACGGAATGACGACAATGAAAATTTGTGCCCGACCGGACCTTAAACGCGGAGGTCTTCCTACCATTACGCTACTCGAGCATGGCTCGCGACCAAACCAAATCTTCCATAGGTCATATGTAGATACATGGTTGACCGCCGTGAGCCGCGCTCGGGTAGCCTAATGGCAAGGTGACCGCTCGCAATAAGCGGGACATCCTGGTTCGAGTCCCGGTCTGGCACAAATTTTCAATGTCGTAATTCCGTTACACAGCTGATGGTTGTCCATATTCGCAACTGAGAATATATTTCATGTATTGGATGACGGCTGTCGTCCGCGGAGTGCCTGCTACCATGCATGCATGTCCCAAGGAACATTGCATCGTAATTCGGAATAACACAGGCACTGCAATATCGTAGGACAGGGACTGGTGGCGGGACGCATCAAACCAGTCAGAAGATTGATGACGCGAAACCTCAGCATTATCTCTGTTCCCTGTATTCTTGAGTCATGAGAGATTCACCTGTGAGACAGAAACATGAATGGCACCCAACACTTAACAATGGAAACTGGATCACTGTGACACTGTCTTGCCATACTTCTTGATTCTCGCAACAGTCTTGAAGGCTGCATGAGAGTAATTTGTGATTCCTAAGGCTGAAGAATAGTTCCTCTAAATGGCTGTTACCAGGAAGAACACTGCTGCAGGTACGTAATAAGTCTTCTTAGCTCCGGTACTACGGTAGGTGTGGCTCATAGAGTATCAGTTAAAGGAACCGCTGAGGAGCTTTTGGACGTTGCTGAACGTTCCTTAGCCGGCCGTTGTGACCGAGCGGTTCAGTGTGGAACGCGCTGATGCGACTGTCCCAGGTTCGAATCCTGCCTCGGGCATAGATGTGTGTGCTGTCCTTAGGTTAGTTAGATTTAAGTAGTTCTAAGTCTAGGGAACTGATGACCTCAGATGTTAAGTCCCATAGTGCTCAGAGCCATCTGAACCATTTTTTTGAACGATCCTTGACGGCCTTAAGTGAGGAAGACAAGAATCATCGAAGTCATTATCGAGGGAGGGCTAGCCTCGACGGACTGCCATTACTAAGGAAATCAAGGGTAACTTACTTGAAGTAACTGTGAGAGAACTTTCTTGGAAATTACGGAAAGCATAAATAGAGACTGGCATGTGAGTAGTATGAATCCAAAGACTCAGTGCACCATTGCACTATTTTACTCGGTAAAACGGTGATCCAGTACTGATGTCTTTCTTCTACCTGTCGTGAAATGGTAGGTAATTGTGTTACGAAGCTCATTTGCCACATTTCAAAGATACAGTCGTAACAGGCAGCCTTTAGTTTTAAACAATTGCTTCCATTCTGCATACGGAGGCCGCAATCTGTTTCCTTCGTAGTTCATGTGCTAGTAATGCTGTCACTATAACTATTTGTTAATATAAATGTCAATTAAGTACCTTATTGTTCTGAATATTTATTTTCCAATCTTACCAAGTACTTCAGTATTCAAATGTTGTGTGTCGTATTTTGCATTACGGCCACTAAAAGGACTATGGTTCTTTTCTTCTTAAGTGATACGAGAGTTTACAAAATGATACTGCAATTTTTTTTTTTTTAACTTGGCTTCCCTTCGTCACAGTGGTATTTCAGAGACATCGTGAATGTTAGTTCCTTACCTCCTACGACTCGCCTTACCACGCAGTTTTAGTTAGTCTGCGAAAGGCGAATGGCGTAAGGAGAATAGCACGCCTAGTCCTTGAGCACGGTATATGTATGTGGTGTACGTATCTGCACTTGGCTAGGTGTGTGTTATTGCGAGGCTATCTGTGGCAACAGGACGTCCTTTGACATTTTATGTTACTTGCAGGCATCGCTTGTTTTCAGCTGGAATGAAGTTACTGCTCTAGATTTCAGAGCTAGCGCTGCATTTGCTCAAATGCGCAAAAAACGATAGGGCGATTTACATTCGCAAACAAAAGCCGTTCTGACGATAAGCGGCCGATTTATTGGTCTGCATTGTCGTTCTACGTCATACAGAATATTCCGGGAGCTGGTCGAGTATCTGCGTCGGTAGTCATCTTTTGAGTCCTTTCTGTGATATTCGTTCTTCAATCTTATTTGACTGTTACACTATCTGAATATCATTGAAAATGCATGAAACCAGCCTTTGAAATGTGGCGTTACAGAAGAATGCAGGAGATTAGATTGGTACACTGAGAAGCCAATTAAGAGGTACTGAATCGAATTGGAAGGAAACAATTTTATGCCGAACTTGACAAAAGAAGTGATAGATGGATAGAAATCATTCTGAGACGTAAAAAAATAGTTGAATGGTTAATGGACGGCGGTGAGTAAGAGGGTTGGGAGAGTGCGAAGCTTGATGGCGTATTACAAAACATGGAATGCGGTCAGCTGGTTTAAATAGATGTAGTCTGCAGAAGGCGATGAAGAGACTTGCACAGGATGGAGTGGCGTGGAGAGCTGCATCAAAACTGTCCTCCGACTAAAAACTACAACTGCAAAGTTTGCTGAACCAGTAGTGAGAGACGTGAAATTAGAGTTCTTCGGCATGGCAGACTTAAAAATTATTCACTGATCGGTCGGATAAGCACGCTTGACAACAGTGAAGTAAAAACGAATGGTTCTGCTCGGAGCCCATTTATGATTCTATGTTTACGTACACTGCGTTCCTTAACTTGTACCTAACTTAAGTTCCTTATTAAACTGTATTAATCATCTCAAATTACGACTCTGCACTTTGTCCTTTTCTAATGTAACAACTGTCCGCCCCTGGTAGTGGAGTGGTCAGCGCGACGGAATGTCATACCTAACGGCCCGGGTACGATTCCCGGCTGGGTCGGAGATTTTCTCCGCTCAGAGTATGGGTGTTTTATTGTCCTCATCATCATCATTTCATCTCTATCTACACGCAAGTCGCCGAAGTGGCGTCAGCTCGAAAGACTTGGCAGCAGGCGACCGGTCTACTCGACCTGAGGCCATTTCCAGTGTAACAGTTTAAACTTGTTTCTCGTTTTTTATTTTAACTATCAATCTTGTCAAATTATGTTTGAATGAAGCACTTTATTACTAAATATAAAATTTCGGGTGCAGTAGTGGCAAAAGTATTACATAAGTCGTCATAAAGAAAACAAAACAGATTTAGAAAAATCAAAAAACATGACATAACTCAAAGAATTAGATAATTATTACCTGATAATTAATTATTACCTGATAAAACCTCGCATTCCACCAGTACGGTGCTATGTGTCCGTATTAATGTTGTATACACTATAATGGAATTTACTGCCAAAATTACTTACTTGAAATTTAAAGGACGCTTATACAACACTGAAGAGCCAAAGAAACTGGTACACCTGTCTAATATCGAGTAGGGCCCCCGCGAGCACCCAGAAGTGCCGCAACGCGTCGGGAAATGGACTCGACTAATGTCTGAAGTAGTGCTGGAGGGAATTGACACCATGAATCCTGCAGAACTGTCCATAAACCCTTAAGAGTACTAGGGGTTGGAGATCTCTTCTGAACAACACGTTGCAAGGCATCCCAGATATGCTCAATAATATTAATTTCTGGGGGATTTGGTGGCCAGCGGTAGTGTTTAAACTCAGAAGAGTGTTCCTGGAGCCACTCCGCAGCAATTTTGTCGTGTAGCATTGTCCTGCTGGAATTGCCCAAGTCCATCGGAATGCACAAATAATGGACCAGGTCCACTCGAAGGGTAGTCTCAGGTCGCACATGATGAAGGTAACGAACTACGTTACCGAAATATCGTGCAAGTACGACGCTGGTATCCGGCAGAACACCCGACAACCCAAGATGTCGTAAGATAATATACTTTCAGCGATTGGTTATAGAGGTTCTGTTAAAATTGTAGCATACACGTAGAACACGAATTCAGAAGGCTAACACTTCTGAAGTTCTGACATTCTTATCTGTTTCCTCTCTCATGACCTTGTCAAATCTGAGTTATATTCCATTCTTCAGTTATGTAACTACTTTTCCAGCACATATTCATAAAATCGAGTATTCTTATTTTTTCAGTATTGGAGCATATTTTGTCAGTTCTGTATTGATTTTGTCATACCGTGTTAATGCAAGACATTATTGCGTCCTGTAGCTCCTCTAACATTATTAAGTCTACGTTCTTATCTGGTCGAGTCAGAACCACTTGTGTATCTTCAAAATCTGTCCAGAATGTTGTATATTATTGTAACCAGTAGTTTCAAAAAAATGGTTCAAATGGCTCTGAGCACTATGGGACTTAACTTATGAGGTCATCAGTCCCCTAGAACTTAGGACTACTTAAACCTAACTAACCTAAGGACATCACACACACCCATGCCCGAGACAGGATTCGAACCTGCGACCGTAGCGGTCGCGCGGTTCCACACTGTAGCGCCTAGAACCGCTCCGCCACCCCAGCCAGCCAATGGATTCAGATTGTGTTTATCTGCAGATTTCTTCTTTTTTTAAATGTTCCATTGTTTTGTATGTTTTGCCTTGTCTACCTCTTACATCATGTTTATTATCTGTAACTAAGGATTTTAACTTGCCTGATTTACCTTCTGACTATATCTGATTTCCTATTATACTCTAGTTTCAGATCTTCATCGCCTGGGGAATTCAACATTTCTTAGTAAGCACGTTTCTTATCCTCAGTTATATTACTTATGTCATAATCCCCATATCCCAGGACACTGTTGAAAAAAATGTTCTTTCTTGTGCGAAGTGCTTCTGTTGCTGCTTAAACTAGTGCTTCCTTTATGTTATTCCACTCAGAGTGATTTTATCCACTTTATATTTAAACTACTTACGTATTCATCAAGCCTTTGTTATTCTCTTCCTGAAGTAAATGTACTTGAGATGTTGCATCAACATTATTTCTTTTCTGTTTGGACGATATCTTCCATTTTTAAGTAGTTTCATTTTTGATACAAGCAAGTAACGATATGAAGAGACATTTAGACCTCTGAATACCCTTGTGTCTTCCACTACAGACCAAGTTGTCTTATTTGCAATTACTTAGTCTGTAATTATGACAGAGCCTCTAGCTGACCAGGTACATTTGTTGATAAATTTATGTCTGAAGAATGTGTTTGTTATCCTTAGCTCATCATTTAATGAGAACGTTTTCAGTCTATATCCATTACCATTTTATTTTGATAACAGCGTAGCATACACTACCACCGTTGTTATCGACCCTTGTATCGTAAAGGCTTTTATTTGTTTTGCTTAGTGTAGCTCAGTGTCGGTTAGACTATCAGTGAGAGAGCATTTTGAATTCCTGCTGCTAATAAGCCGAGTACACCATTCGCTAGTTACATATTTTTACGAGCTTCAAACAGGAGTGACTGCAGTAATGGATAGGAACTGTTATTGCCGTGTACAGATGCAAGCTGAGTTGCGGACCCTTCACTCACAGCTACAGGCTGCGTTGGCTTCCGTCACACAGCTTGAGGCTGCTACCAAGAGGGATCACTGTGGGGGTCGGACACGGGGATGCGAGGGACGTCGAGCACGACCCACTGTCCCCCGATCGGTACACTACTGTGGCCGCCCCGGGTACTGCCTTCATCGAGGTTGACACCTCACCCGTGATCGAGTGGGAGATCATTCCAAAGTCTGGTAGGCAGCGAAAAACTCTCCGAGGGGCCGATATTAGGGGCTCCCCGGTTCGTTTGACGAACAGGTTTCGAGCGTTATCTGAGGCTGACGATGTCTCTGAGCCAGATGCAGTCGTCCACACTTTTCCAGAGGAAGCTTCTCGGCCCGCAAGGTCTGAGCGTTCACAGAGGGTGGGTTTGTTGGAAGTTTGGAGCTCCAACGTTAGGCGCGTAATGGGGCCCCTTAGGAACATGGCAGCCAAGGAGGGGAGGGAAACCAGTGTGCACTCCGTGTGCGTACCAGCGGGAGTCATTCAGGATGTGGAAAGGGTGCTTCCGGATGCCATGAAGAGTACAGGGTGCAGCCAACTGCAGGTGGTGGCTCATGTCGGTACTAATGACGTGTGTCGCTATGCATCACAGGAGATTCTCTCTGTTTTCGGGCGGCTAGTGAAAATGGTAAAGACTACATTCAAATGGCTCTGAGCAGTCCCCTAGAACTTAGAACTACTTAAACCTAACTAACCTAAGGACATCACACACATCCATGCCCGAGGTAGGATTCGAACCTGCGACCGGAGAGGTCGCGCGGTTCCAGACTGAAGCGCCTGGAACCCCTCGGCCACATCGGCCGGCTGGTAAAGACTGCCAGTCTTGCTTCGAAGATTAAGGCGGAGCTCACCATCTGCAGCATCGTCTGTAGAACCGACTGTGATCCTTAGGTGCAGAGCCGAGTGGAGGATCTGAATGAGAGGCTCAGGCGGTTCTGTGACCGTGTAGGCTACAGATTCCTTGGCTTGCGCCGTCGGGTGGTGGATTTCCTGGTTCTGCTTAATAGGTCAGAAGTCCACTACACACAAGAGGTGGCTACACGGGTAGCGGGGGCTGTGTGGAAGGGACTGGGCGGTATTTTTAGGTTAGAGGGTCTCAGGGAACCACAGAAAGGGGGTCCGTCTAAAAGGGGGCAGGTAAAACATAGGAAGGTATTTGTACAAACGACCGGTATTGTAGTTGTAAATTTTCTTAGCTGAGTTGGGAAAGAGCCAAAGCTCCATGCCCTAACATAAAATACTGAAGCTTAAATAGTTATAGGTACAGAAAGCTGGCAAAAGTCGGAAATAAGTCCAGCCGATATTTTTTCGACCGATCTAACAGTGTTCAGAAATGATAGATTAAATACATTTGGCGGTGGAGCATTCATTCCTGTCAGAAGTAGTTTGCCTTGTAGTGAAACTGAAGTAGACAGTTCCTGCGAAATAGTATGAGTAGAGGTTATACCTGACAATTGGACTAAACTATTCATTGGATCGTTTTACGGACCCCTCGACTCAGGAGATATAGTTGCCGAACAGTTCAAAGAAAATTTTAATCTCATTTCAAATAGGTACCCCACTCGTACAATTATAGTCGGTGATGACATCAATCAACCCTCGATATGCTGGAAAAATTATACGTTTAAAGCCGGCAGTTGACATAAAACGTCATCCGAAATTGTACTGAATGCTTTCTCAGAAAAAATGGTTGCGATAGTATACTTGACCTCTTAGCAACAAATAATTCTGGACAAATAGCGAGTATCGGGACGAACAGAGGGATTAACGACCACAAAGCAGTTGCTGCTAGGCTGAATACGGTAACACCTACACCCTTCTAAAAGAAATGGTAAGTACATCTATTGAAAAAAATCTGATAAAAATGCTCTTAAAGCCGTTTTAAGAGACAGTCTTCACCCCTTCCGATCTGATCATGTAAGCGTAGAAAAGTTGTGGAATGATTTCGAAGAGATAGTATCGACAGCAAATTGAGAAATTTATACCGTATAAATAAAAGGTCAGATCGCTGTTGCAGAAGCAGCGAAAATATCAACTCTTAGACAATATGTCTAACAGTGTATTTTAAATACGACATTATGCCATCTTAGTGACTGTATAACACTTAAAACACTTGATAATGGCACTTTGAAGCCGAAATCATGATTGTGTAAGTGTAAATGTAACACTGTAAATAAACAACAGTCTGATGGCGGTACTGACTTTAAAGAGATTCATAAACAGCTTTCCAGGTTTTTTTCCAACATTATAACGCTCGCCCACATACCGCTGTTGTAACCGAACGTGCTCTACGGACTGTCGACATGTTCCTCTGGTTTGCTGAATCACCAGATCTGTCTCCAGTCGAACTCATATTGGACATCATCAGACAACTCCAGTGTCATCCACGAACAGCATTAAGCGAACCTGTGTTGACGGACCAAGTACAACAGGCATGAAACTCCATCCCACAAACTGAAGTCCGGCACCTGTACAACGCAACTCAAGTTTGTATGCTTGCATTCAACCTTCTGGTGGTTGTTAATGTATCAGCATTAGCCTGTGATCTTGCAATGTTATTTACGTGGATATGTTACCTATACAAATGCCTTCCCAAAATTTATTATTACACTACATTAATTATTTTTTATTGTTGCGATAGTTTTCCGTCAGTGAATATTGTTTCCAAATGTACCGACGATTAGAATCGTAAAGTGTGCATATTCATCTATAGAACTATTTGAAGACAACTCGTTGTAAACGTGACTAGCGGAAAATTCAAAATGTTATCGACCGTTTTACTTCGCGATTTTACACGATAAATTAATAAACGTTCGGTCGTGCATAGCCTACATACTTTTTAAATATATGCAGTGTATGAATACATACAGGGCGTTTCAAAATTACACCGATAAATTTAGAGGCTCAGTAGAAAACGTCTTGAGGATCAAAATCACGATAGTAACCAGTGTCCAGAAACGTCATCCATCGACGCTACAGAGAGTCAACACTATAGGCGCCGGCACCTGCCGCTAGGCTTTCGCCCCGGTAGTAGGCTTGACTCTGTAAGCGAACAGACCGCGGGCTGAACGTCTCGCAATGTTATCGACAACGGCCTGGATGTTAGATGGCGTTGAACACGAACACGCCTGGTAACACCAGCGCTGTAGAGACGACTAACAGCGGTAGCGGAAGAGAGAAACGACAAAATAATGCAGCAGGAACACAGCGTTCAGTCGCAGTTTGTCACGTGCTCGTGTACCCCTTCGTGGAGACGTTCACCTGTGCTGAGCAGCGCGATATGCATTTGGTGAGGCGAGAGGCAGTGGTCACACAGCGTTAAGCCGTCGGCACACGGGCCGTGCTGTCAAACGTTAACGTTGAGCGTGCCAAGTTCAACGTGCTGCTGAACGCTCAGGAACGATGCGACTTGTGCATACGGTACGTGAGCCCCAACATGGTCTACGCGATCGCAACGCACTCCAGCGGCAGTTGAGGGATGTTTCTAGTTCGTAAATCACACTGTTGACTCAACGGGCGCACGTAAAATTCCCACGTTAGCTCTATTAAAACGCACATTTCCACCATCGTCCATGAAGGGGAAAGTACCATGTCCAATCAATAAGGACACAGGCTTATAAATGTTCCATTACAAACAGTGCGTTACAAATTTGGAATACTTCTCCGCATTTTTAAGATAAACATTATTTCATCATTCCCACATTTTAGTAAAACCCCAAGGTCAGTCTTACTTGATCACTGTTCCTACCCAGTAGCAGAATCTTTGCAACATGTGAATTATGAAGCGTAAGAGATAAAGGAGCAAAATATCTTTATACAGGCAGCGCAAGCTATCCTGTAGATTAAGCCAATCGAACAAAGTCACCCCTCAAAAAAAGTTGAACTTATATTTACATAACATCAAATATTATAGTATTTATTTATATTAAACTAATAATAAAGTATAAGAACCTAATAAAAACGCGAAAGTTAGGAAAAATATTTTGGAAGTATCAATACGGGAACCACCGCCCACCTACAAATGCAATATTTGGCAGTGGCGCAACTCATTACGCTAAATCAAATTCATACTTTTTATATTTAAGCATATTATGTTACCCCTTGCTGAAAACCGTAATCGTAGATATGTTACTAATTGAAATTTAACTATAACAAATTGTACCAAGAACAATACGTTTTGGGTGGGCCTTCAATGTGTCGCTGCCTTCAAATAGCCTACTCACATAATACGCAAGCTACAATAATTATTTTGCCACGAATATGATGTTTCTCATTATTTTATTGGAACAGAATCACACAGTTAACAACGAATTTTCCAGTGATTCTCAATTTGCTGGTGCTCAGAAACGGAATATATACGTATAGGCTTGAAATATGGCGCCTCACAACTCTGTACTGAAGGGAGACGGCGTGCGTGTGACGCAGGTGGCGTTGTGCCATCTCATTGGTCAACGCTCAGACGCACGCTCAGAATATCAGACATGCCAGATATTGCTCTGTACGTTCGGAAAGACTCCTGAGCGTCCTATTCCACGCTATGACGTCAGAAACTCGGCACGCTCAACGCTCAACGTTCGGATGCACGGTCTGTGTGCCGACGGCTTTACGCACCTATCGGCAACGATATCCCAACAGGCGTCAACCACACCACACCACGGTTGCGGCCACCTATCGGCGTCTGGTAAAAAGGGTGGTTTCACAGAGAGTCGATGTGGCTGCGGTCACACGCGAAGGGTATGCACGCCACGATTTGCGGAGAACGTACCAGAGAGGTTCGACGCAGACCCATTTGCAAGTGCTCCCGCTATGCCACTCGCAATGCAAAGCTCGCACTCAGCAGTTTAGCTGGTGCTGCATGAGGAGGAAGGCATCCATTCCATCTTTAGAAGTCACAGGTGCTGTTGGCCCACTATTTTGTTCCGTATTTGGAGTTTGGACAGTAATAGATCGGTAGTGTGTGCCTTCTGGATTCCGGATGAAATGGAAATGTCGTGTGGCTAGGGCCTCCCGTCGGGTAGACCGTTCGCCTGGTGCAGGTCTTTCGATTTGACGCCACTTCGGCGACCTGCGCGTCGATGGGGATGAAATGATGATGATAAGGACAACACAACACCCAGTCCCTGAGCGGAGAAAATCTCCGACCCAGCCGGGAATCGAACCCGGGCCCGTAGGATTGACAGTCTGTCACGCTGACCACTCAGCTACCGGGGCGGACTGGATTCCGGATGAACAGATCTCTATGAGCCAGATGACCAAATGATAATATGCAGACTTTTTTTAATGTAGTTATTCTATGTTGATTTTCCTCCCCTTAAATAGCATAATGGTTAATTATTACCAACACATTTGAGATTATCAAAAAACATTATGTGCTTCATTCATGCTTACTCATGTGCAACATTCGGTCTGTTCTCTTGTATGGACTAAAGGAAAATATCAAATAAATAAGTAGTTCGGAGAGTGGTACCTGCAGCATTGCTTCAGGCAGCCGTATTTAGCTGCGTATATGTTGTTGATGGAAGAGGCGTCCTTCACCGATGAGGGCATGTTGAACTCCCACAACTGGCTTGTGCGGGCAAAGGCAAACCCCAACGCCGCCCACGAACGAGGGCAGCGGGAAAAGCTCACCATCAGTGTATGAGCTGATATGATCCACGATTACCTGATTGTCCCCTATACAAGACGTTCCAGAAGTGATGGTCAATATTCAAGGATATAACAGCAATGATCATTCGAAACAAAAAATTCAAGTTATCTTGGACTCTAGAAGGCGTACCTTAACATCTAGAAGCAATTCGTGATCTTCGGTACTGTGAAACAAAATCTATTTCAAACTCTTTGCTTTACATATGGTGGGAAGTGGTAATATGGACCAAAACAAGAAAAAAAGGTCAAACAAACATGTGCTCTAAAACGCATACCTTAAAAGTCATGAGGACTTGTTCATTAGAGCAGTTGTGTTTCAAAGTAGCGAAGACAAGTGCTCATAGCTCTTAAGGTATACATTTTAGTGCACATTTTTACTGGACATTTTTTCTTGTTTTTGTCCATACTATCACTTCCCAAAATATGGAAAGCAAAGAGCTTACAGTAAAAGAGATTTGTTTCACAGTATCGAAGAACAAAAATTGCTCATAGCTCTTAAGGGATGCGTTTTAGAGCCCATGTTTACATGACTTTTTCGTTTCGAATGATTGTCGTATCCCTAAATATTCATCATCACTACTGAAACTCCCTGTGTACTGCCCCATCTCCTCACAGGGGACAGCTATTCACCGATCATCTTGGAAGCGCCGGCGGAATAATGTAGAGGAGGTGCCACATGCAATTGCACGTATGGGGTTCCAGACGATGAGGCACCCACACATTTCAATCGAGCTGCCAGAACCCAGATCGAATGGACTTTTGGGAATCACTGAATTGGTCGAGGTGGCCCTGGAACGTGGCTGCCATGGTCACCTGTCCTCAACCAGCTGGATTTCTTCCTGTGGGCCCAACAGAAGAATGGGGTGTACGAAACCCCGATGGAGTCAGCAAAGGAACTAGTGGCGAGGCTACATGCAGTGTTTGAGGTTGTTATCATCATGCGGGTATCTTTAAGCAATTGCGGCACTCAGTAACAGGCATATGTCAGGTTTGCTGCGACGCTGGAGACAAACATTTTAAGCATCTACATAATGATATTTGACTTACAGGTGGTGAAAGCATTGTTACAGGAAGTGTTAGAATTGCGATAAACTAGTTTAAACAATGAAGAAAACAGTCTCGTTGTAAATTTAACATTTAGTTCAGAACATTTGTTTTACGTGTTTTTTGTTTAGTACAATGCATTTTATTTCCTTTACCGACTGTAAAAATCCTGTTATCTGATGCCAATCATAGTGTCTACGCATATGGTCGTCGTGCCCCCTTCCTGTCCTTTAAATTCCATAAAGGCGCCGACGTCTCCGAATGTCATATAACGTGGTCGATTTCCGCCCACTCCATCCGGAGAAGATGGCGATAGCTGCTGCGTTCGTCGACGTTCGCACTATAATTTCGAAACTGTTTTCTCTCAGTGTTAAATCCTGTACACCATACCGCAAGACATTGGAGACTGTATAGAGGGTTCCGGGAGGCAATGCACTGCGGACAGAAGCCCCTGTCCGACACTGTCGGAAACTACGGCAGCAGAGCATCGAATTCGTAGGAGACAAGTATACTCTACGCAGCAGCTACCATCCGCTCCATCGGCGATCTTGGCAATCCGGCGCTATCATCGAATATCAAAAACCACGGGTAACGACCTGCACGTGGTCTGTTCGCGTAAAAGTCACGCATGGCGTCGGAGGGGGCGGGGGGGAATGGGGGGGGGGGGGGGCGGTAGCTCCAGGCACTGGTGTGTATAACTTCGACGCTCTGTAGCGTAGTTAGATGACGCTCGAAGTTTGTCAGTGTAATTTTCAAACAGCCTGTATCTACACTCTATAACAAAGGGAAAGGTCGCACCACGAAGAAATTATGAGACTGGGACGGAAATTGTTAGATGTGATATACTTCTACTGACAAACAAATGATTACAATTTCAGAAAAATTGGATAATTCATTAAAGAGAAAGTGCTTCACAAATTGATCAATTCAATAACGCGTTAGTTCATTTCTGGCTCTCATACAATCGGTTATTTGGCTTGGTGTTGACTGATAGAGTTGTTAAACGTCCTCTTGAGGAACATCCTGTGAAAATGTGTCTAATTGGAGAGCTAGGTTCAAAATCCCGAGCTGGTTGGAGGCCCCAGTACTGTGCTCCAAACGCTCTCAACTTGGGAGAGATTCGACGACCTTACTGACCAAGGAACGATTTGGCAAGCACGAAGACAAGCAATAGAAACGCTCGCCATTGTAGGCGGGCATAATCTCGCTGAAATGTAAGCACAGGATGGCTAGCCATAAAAGGTAACAGCCTATCGTCGACGCTCCGCTGTGCCGCAAGGATGTCGCGGATGACAGTCAGAGGGGTCCTGCTGCGATTTCAGATACGTTAGTAATCTCTAAGTATTATGTTTTCTAAGGGAAGAATTCGGATCTCCGGGCGGGGACTACTCAGGAGGACGTCGTTATCAGGAGAAAGAAAACTGGCGTTCTACGGATCGGAGCGTGGAATGTCAGATCCCTTAATCGGACAGGTAGGTTAGAAAATTTAAAAAGGGAAATGGATAGGTTAAAGTTAGATATAGTGGGAATTAGTGAAGTTCGGTGGCAGGAGGAACAAGACTTTTGGTCAGGTGATTACAGGGTTATAAATACAAAATCAAATAGGGGTAATGCAGGAGTAGGTTTAATAATGAATAAAAAAAATAGGAGTGCGGGTAAGCTACTACCAACAGCATAGTGAACGCATTATTGTGGCCAAGATAGACACAAAGCCCATGCCTACTACAGTAGTACAAGTTTATATGCCAACTAGCTCTGCAGATGATGAAGAAATAGATGAAATGTATGACGAGATAAAAGAAATTATTCAGGTAGTGAAGGGAGACGAAAATTTAATAGTCATGGGTGACTGGAATTCGTCAGTAGGAAAAGGGAGAGAAGGAAACATATTAGGTGAATATGGATTGGGGGGAATTAATGAAAGAGGAAGCCGCCTTGTAGAATTTTGCACAGAGCATAACTTAATCATAGCTAACACTTGGTTCAAGAATCATAAAAGAAGGTTGTATACCTGGAAGAATCCTGGAGATACTAAAAGGTATCAGATAGATTATATAATGGTAAGAAAGAGATTTAGGAACCAGGTTTTTAATTGTAAGACATTTCCTGGGGCAGATGTGGATTCTGACCACAATCTATTGGTTATGAACTGCAGATTGAAACTGAAGAAACTGCAAAAAGGTGGGAATTTAAGGAGATGGGACCTGGATAAACTGAAAGAACCAGAGGTTGTAGAGAGTTTCAGGGAGAGCATAAGGGAACAATTGACAGGAATGGGGGAAGGAAATACAGTAGAAGAAGAATGGCTAGCTCTGAGGGATGAAGTAGTGAAGGCAGCAGACGATCAAGTAGGTAAAAAGACGAGGGCTAATAGAAATCCTTGGGTAACAGAAGAAATATTGAATTTAATTGATGAAAGGAGAAAATATAAAAATGCAGTAAATGAAGCAGGCAAAAAGGAATACAAACGTCTCAAAAATTACATCGACAGGAAGTGCAAAATGGCTAAGCAGGGATGGCTAGAGGACAAATGTAAGAATGTAGAGGCTTGTCTCACTAGGGGTAAGATAGATACTGCCTACAGGAAAATTAAAGAGACCTTTGGAGACAAGAGAACCACTTGTTTGAATATCAAGAGCTCAGATGGCAACCCAGTTTTAAGGGAAGGCAGAAAGGTGGAAGGAGTATATAGAGGGTTTATACAAGGGCGATGTACTTGAGGACAATATTATGGAAATGGAAGAGGATGTAGATGAAGACGAAATGGGAGATAAGATACTGCGTGAAGAGTGTGACAGAGCACTGAAAGACCTGAGTCGAAACAAGGCCCCGGGAGTAGACAATATTCCATTAGAACTACTGATGGCCTCGGGAGAGCCAGTCATGACAAAACTCTACCATCTGGTGAGCACGATGTATGAGACAGGCGAAATACCCTCAGACTTCAAGAAGAATATAATAATTCCAATCCCAAAGAAAGCAGGTGTTGACAGATGTGAAAATTACCGAACTATCAGTTTAATAAGTCACAGCTGCAAAATACTAACGCGAATTCTTTACAGACGAATGGAAAAACTGGTAGAAGCCGACCTCGGGGAAGATCAGTTTGGATTCCGTAGAAATGTTGGAACACGTGAGGCAATACTGACCTTAGACTTATCTTAGAAGAAAGATTAAGAAAAGGCAAACCTACGTTTCTAGCATTTGTAGACTTAGAGAAAGCTTTTGACAATGTTAACTGGAATACTCTCTTTCAAATTCTAAAGGTGGCAGGGGTAAAATACAGGGAGCGAAAGGCTATTTACAATTTGTACAGAAACCAGATGGCAGTTATAAAGAGTCGAGGGGCATGAAAGGGAAGCAGTGGTTGGGAAGGGAGTGAGACAGGGTTGTAGCCTCTCCCCGATGTTATTCAATCTGTATATTGAGCAAGCAGTAAAGGAAACAAAAGAAAAATTCGGAGTAGGTATTAAAATTCATGGAGAAGAAGTAAAAACTTTGAGGTTCGCCGATGACATTGTAATTCTGTCAGAGACAGCAAAGTACTTGGAAGAGCAGTTGAACGGAATGGACAGTGTCTTGAAAGGAGGATATAAGATGAACATCAACAAAAGCAAAACGAGGATAATTGAATGTAGTCAAATTAAGTCGGGTGATGCTGCGGGAATTAGATTAGGAAATGAGACACTTAAAATAGTAAAGGAGTTTTGCTATTTAGGGAGTAAAATAACTGATGATGGTCGAAGTAGAGAGGATATAAAATGTAGACTGGCAATGGCAAGGAAAGCGTTTCTCAAGAAGAGAAATTTGTTAGCATCGAGTATAGATTTAAGTGTCAGGAAGTCGTTTCTGAAAGTATTTGTATGTAGTGTAGCCATGTATGGAAGTGAAACATGGACGATAAATAGTTTGGACAAGAAGAGAATAGAAGCTTTCGAAATGTGGTGCTACAGAAGAATGCTGAAGATAAGGTGGGTAGATCACGTAACTAATGAGGAGGTATTGAATAGGATTGGGGAGAAGAGAAGTTTGTGGCACAACTTGACTAGAAGAAGGGATCGGTTGGTAGGACATGTTTTGAGGCATCAAGGGATCACAAATTTAGCATTGGAGGGCACCGTGGAGGGTAAAAATCGTAGAGGGAGACCAAGAGATGAATACACTAAGCAGATTCAGAAGGATGTAGGTTGCAGTAGGTACTGGGAGATGAAGAAGCTTGCACAGGATAGAGTAGCATGGAGAGCTGCATCAAACCAGTCTCAGGACTGAAAACCACAACAACAACAAGGGAAGAAACCTACACAACATAACGACATTAAAATAATAATAACAATAATAACTAAGAAAAAGTCTACATACTATCATTCGGAGATCTGGCGCACAGATATCTGTTCATCCGGAATCCAGAAGGCACACACTACTGGTCTGTATAGCATTGGCAGATCAAAAAATTTGTAATTTTTAGTTCTGGGCTACACTACTACAACACTGCACTACACAACGCTATACTACATACCACTACACTACACAACACTACACTACTGTGCTAGGTATTAGAACCAAGCAGGATCTCTCATTTGTCTGTATGGTTAGGCCTCAGCGTACTGAGGTGCAACTCAGGATTCAAAAGGGCTGTGCTGCTGTGACATCCAAGGGGTAGAATAGGGAGATGGCTGTCAGGGTCTCAGGAAGTCCTTCCGCGTCCTCCCCGAGGTCCGTCTCCTCACCGCTTCCAGAAAATTCAATTCATGTGCTACATTCCTTCTGATATTTTCTATAGATAACAGACTGAAAGAAAATAGCAAATAAATAAATAATGTTATAGTTATGGCGGTTACTTCGGAAACTACACCTGCTATGAAAAGACATGGCACCCCAGACCATCAGACCTGGTTGTCGGGCAGTACGGCGAGCGATATTCAGCTTGCCTTCCCACCTCTGTGTGGGTCGTCTCCAGACACGTCTTTCCTGATCATAGAGGCTCAGTTCTGACCAAGAACAATCTCTGAATACAATTCTGCTCCAGACATGAGGTTCCAGAACGAAGACGTGGCTGGAGATCCCCAGACACCGGGGGGATACCAACTTGGCTGATACTCGCCATACGAACTATACATGACAAACAGTGCAGCTGCATACGCCCCGGGAATTCACCCTGGTCCTCTTAAGGGCGCCCTTGATTCACAATGGAATCATGACAGTAGTTTACTGTTTGTTTGTGAACAACGAAAACACATTTGGCGTGCTGGTTCTCTACTCAGTTTTACACGACAGAGCTACGTATTGTAGAACGAAACAACTGAAAGCACACTACCTCTCCGTTTTGTAGGTGTCTAGATCTGTGCATAGAGAGCGCAACAAATCAGTCGAAAAACTAAATATAATTTTTTGCACTAGAAGAAAGGAAAAAAATTCTGTCAAATTGCAAGGAAGAAAAATGTGTTCTTCATGTCCTTCTCAAAGGTACTGAGTGCAACACAGCGCCACATGGAGTCAAAGAGCTACGAATTCTACATTCCATTTGGCATTCTGCAGAAAAATGTGACAAAATGGAGGTACGAAACTTACCCTCATGCAGTTCTCGGATACTAAATGTTGATTCTGCAGATCAACTCGAGTGTGAATTCTGAATGTTTCGCAATATGATGTAATGGTAGTCATGTATTTGCCTTAGGCTACACTTCACCTAACCAGCCAATAAAAATGAAGCTTTCAAAACAAATTTTGTTCAATTTCAGTTATGCCTGTCATCCACAAAAAGTAGAAGTCATGAAATCAATGCAATAAATCCCTTAACGTGAACAGATGTGGAATGTTACAGGTGCCATCAAAGTCGAATAAGCCCTGTTTTTAAATTTATTCCCTGTTTCCCCATTTCATGCCCATGAGTGTGTAACTTAGCTGGAAATTTTCAGTTGAAGATCTCAACATATTATGCGAGTAGCAAGTGGAAATGCAATCTTCTGGACTTCTAGAGTGATCGAATCATTGACCTAAAGACCTACGAATAACATACCAACAGATAGCTCAAATAGATGACTGTAGTATGATGACTCCGGAATGAGTGGTGACGAGATGGACTCTAGACAACAGTGTGGCAAGAAGACCAGACACAGGTCCTTCCAGAAGGACTTTGCGAAGAGAAGATTGTAAGAAAGTTCGACTGAGTCTGGTCAATATACGAATGACAATGGCTGAAATATGGACAGTTGAAACAGACAGGATATCATCACATATGGCTGGGAACATTTTTCTGGAACCTGGGCTGCGATCTTGAGTTGCCGTACGTCGTTTGCAGCTGACAGAATACCACAGACAACAAATACTTGCAATGACTATAACTATGGTCAAGTGAGACAATGAGTGACATTCTATGGTGTTCTCCAATGGGTGACAACATGCTGAGGATCACAAAAGCAGCTAGTATCTCCTCAAATAATGGTGTGGGAAGTTTTACTGTACAAACCCTCTCCCTGCGGCTTTGCCCATGTATGTATTGCACAGGCATATTCAGCACAACTTCTCCTCCCTCTTCCTATGTCCATCCCTTCTTCCCTACGTCTGTCCATTTCATCGTCCCCTACATGTCTATCTCTCCCAATCTCTCTGTCTGTTCATCTCCTCCTCTCCCTCTCTTTGTCCATTTCCTCCACCCCCCTCACCCCCCCCAACTCTGATGATATTTTCCTCCACATTCCCTCTGACCATATCCTCCCCATTTCCTTTCCTCTCTACCTCCTCCTCTTCCTTTTCCAGCCAACCACCATCCTTCTGCACCTTCCATGTGCCTCATGCATTTCTCCCTCTATACCTTTGTCCATTCTCTCCTCCCTATCACTCTGTCCATCCCATCCTCTATTCATCTTAACCCATCTGCAGCCATGCTCATTGACACATGTAGCTCCTCCAGTACAGCTCAATAAAACAGACCAGTACTAATCCTATAGCACATCTGCCATACATAGGAGGCTACACATCAGAGGCTTGAAAATAGTTTAATTGCTCCTGACGTGCAGGTTCTCTTGTAAAGTAGGTCAATAAAGCACGCCAACAGCACTCCAGCACAATACACCTGACATTCAGCACAACCTTCGTGTCAGGACCCAGAAAAACGTTCATTGTTCCTAACATGTAGGCTGCCTTACTCAGCAGACTGACTTGCCAGACTCATACTGTTCCCCACAACATGCCTGTCGTGTGGGTAGCCTATAAGCCAGGAGCTGGGGAAAAAATACTTTTAGTCCCCAATCTGCACTTCTTTTGGAGCGACAGCGTGTGTTTCAGGCAAAGCAAGAAAACCCTCAAGATTGGGGGTTGTTTGCTTCCATGCCACAGTGAATACAAAAATGTATTCATGCCTGTTGGATCACACCTCATTTTAACATTCATGATGGATGTAAGGTCCATATCAAATGGAAATTTATCCAATGAATTCCTCCATAAAATTTTATAAATATCAGTCTGGTGCTTCATGGTGCTACACCTTTTATTTATGTCAGTGTGTTTTACACTGGGGTGGCAAGTCATAGGAGACCTTCTAATATCATGTGGAAACTTCTTTTTTCCATCACAGTGCAGCAACTCGATGTGGTATGGATTCAACAAGTTGTTGGAAGTCCCCTGCAGAAATGTTGAGCCATGGTTCCTCTATAGCCATCCATAATTGGGGAAGTGTTGCCAGTGCAGGATTATGTGCACGAACTGACCTCTCAGTTATATCCTATAATGTTCGATACGATTCATTTTGGGTGATCTGGGTGCCTACGATAACATGTATGGAAACACGAAGTCCATGAATCGGTGAAAATGATTTCCAAGTAGTCGAACACAACCATTTCCCGTCAGTGATCGGATCACTTGAACAGGAAGACCCACTCCATATAAACACAGCCTACACCATTATGGAGCACCAACAGTCCGCACAGTGCTTTGTTGACAACGTGGGCCACACCGAACCTTACATTCAGTTCTTACCAACTGAAATCGGGACTCATCTGACCTGACCACGGTTTTCCAGTCGTCTAGGGTCCAATGTGTATGGTCACGTGCTCAGGAGAGACACTGCAGGTGACTTTGTGCTCTTATCGAAGGCAATTGCGACAGTCATCTGCTGCCATAGCTCATTAACGCCAAATTTCTCTGCACTGTCCTAGCGAATACGATTGTCGCACGTTGCACATTGTTTTTTGCGGTTATTTCAGCAAGTGTTGTCTGTCTGTTACTCCTGACAGCTTTACGCAAATGCCGCTGCTCTCGATCGTTAAGTGAAGACCGTCGGCCACTGCGTTTTCCGTGGTGAGAGGTAGTCCCTGAAATTTGGTATTATCGACAAACAGTTGGCATTGTGGATCTCAAAGTATTGAATTCCGTAATAGGAATGTCCCATGGGTCTAGCTCCAACTGTCACTCCGTGTTCAATGAGTGTTAATTCCTGTATTGCAGCCATAATGAGAAATGACAGCTCCGCCAATCCACTGCCCTTTTATACCTTGTGTGCAGCCTTCTGAATGTTTGCATATCCCTAACTCATGACTTTTGTCACCTCCATGTAATGTGACTTTGTATTATAACAATAATGTTGATCGCATTACTCGTTACGTAGGATCGTTCTTATCAGCAACGTAATATCGTGTCGTGCGATTAAACCGAGTCACTATCGCCCTAGGGCGCGGTCCAGGAGTTAAAGGCGGCAGCCACTCGGGTCTCGCCTCTGTGCCTAGCCATGTAATTCGCGTTTTAGCGGCCCGGCTGTGGTTCCGAGTTTGCCTCTAAGCCGATTACGCAGCCGCTCCGCATAAATGAGGCAGATGCGGCGAAATCGAATGGCCGGCGACGCCAGCGAGGGGGGCGGCCAGCACCCACGCAAGCGCGTCTCGCCTCGCCCCGGCTAGCTCTCCGCGGAGGACAGTTAACGGCGTCGCGGATCTTCAGGAAGCCATAACTGCTCACAGCTGTTCTGGGGCCGCGGTTCGTCGTCATCATTCTGCCGCGGAAAAGCGGGGAGGGCTTCACTCTGTCATGAATAACGCATGAGCGTCTGAACCCCGCGAAATAAATAAGCTCCTAACCGCCACCTATCGTTGTTCCGGTATACATACGACCTCTTGGAAAACAGAAACCCCCTCCGTGCCAATATGCAGCATACACCCACGACCACAGCGGGAAGGGCGATTTTCACCCTGTTATGAATAAATACGTGAGTCACTTTAAGCTTGAGAAATAGGAGGCACTCTATGCATGAAATTTGAGCTCATAACATGAACCATTTCCTATGCAGCTTGATTTTCTTTGAATTCAGTTTTCAAAGACAGCATCGGCGTGTTCCTTGTGGTTATTAGGGGTCATTTGCATAAAACCAGGAATGTTAGTACCGAAAATTAGGCGCTGTTGAATCTCTTTCCTCTATAAACATGTATCGTAATAACTTCCTAGTATCTACAAGATGCAGTGCTCAGCGAAATCAGAGACATATGAGGAAGGATGACCTGCTATTTGTTGATATTTCTTAATCTGATACTATTATTAAAGGAAACGACCATGATAATTACTAGGATTTCCCAATGGAACTTAGAAACTTTTGTTTTCTTTGTCCATTCTTCAGAACGGAGTTTGAAAATCGAAGTTTTGTCGCTAGCAGCAAACAGTAAATAACACAGAAAAGTCTATAGGATGAAGAGCGTGGTTGAATGAAAAGTAGGACAAACATTTGTTGGTGTTTTAGGCAAATTTTGGATAAAAAAATTTGAAACTACCGAGTGAACACTATTTCAGTGAGGGTTCCACGCGGATTGATGCATGTCATCTTTGAATACTTTGGTGAGAATTTCCAAAATTGATTCGCAACTCGTCGTGGTAATTTTTAGAAGTTTGTAGGACACGTTTATTTGCTGCATTTCAATGTCGGATTTGGGGGCCACCTGATGGAACCGGTATTCATAACCAGCAACGGTTGTACTGAGACACACCAGCTGTTTAGAAAGTTTTTATAAACTCCGCACGTATTGTATTTAAGGAACCATAAGAAACTTATTTTTTAAAAGAAAAGTAAAGAAGAAAATAATGTCGCCTGCAATTCAATGTGTCGGGAGAGCGGAGCGTTACTACACTGAATTTCATATCCAATATTTTCAGGTTCAGCACCTTAACTTTCACAACAAAAGTATGTTGTGAGTAAAAGTTCAATAACAACTAAAGAATTTTGAATTTTTTTAAACTTTTGTTTTGATGGTTATAAAATAGCCCCCCTCCCCCCCCCCCCCAACTTGATACTGCACATTATTGAAAAGTGCATTGGTTTGGCTAAGAATGTGGAGAAAGATATTCTCGTGTTCTGCACACTATTTAAACATCAGTACTTCCTTAAGAAGCATATTGTCAATGTATGTCAAGAATTATTAACGATTCCAGTTTGCTTTTTTTATTGTTGGAGGGAAGCACACAATGTTTCAGATGCTGTCGTGAGAAATTGCTGTCCTAGGAATTTTTCCTGCGACAAAGCATCGGACATTTGGTGCTGGCATACTTCAGCAGAGCGACACGTGAGTGGAAGGGGTGCGTTGATTATGTGGGTTACCCTCCACGATGCTTCTTTAATAAATAAAACAATTATCCACAGTAATTATCACGCGCTTTGGCCCAATTTAAAGACACAATAAAATACGACGTCACCACCAACAAAAGAATTAAGAAATATGAAAGAAAATATATCTTCACAACCAGTTCTCTTCATGTTACGGATGACACTTGGTTGGTACAAGTTAGTAGCGTTTCTCATAAGTTTAATAAACACAACAGATACACATGATTTTAGTGATCAGTAATATATTTTCCTTCAGTATTCACAACATTCTGCCAACGAAGGCTTACTTTTCGATTCCGTAACCGTAGAAATCACGTGTTTCTGAGGCGAAGAACTCGTCGAGCCATCTTCGGAGAATGTTTTCATCCGGAAAGGTTTTTCGATAGAGAGCGAAAAAGGTGGATATCTGGGGGCGGAAGATAAGATGAATAAGGAGGGTGCGGAATGACTTCCCAGTCCAACCCCTGTATAGTGTTTTTTGTCAGTCTAGCAGAATGCTGGCGAGCGTTATTGCAGAGTAGCATCACCTCACGTGGTCTTCCTGGTCGTTATTCTTGGAATGCGACTACAGGATGTCTCAGTTGTTGACAATAAATATCGGTAGTGATGGTTACACCTCGGGAAGCAATTCATACTACACCACCACCACCACCAGACCCATCACATTCTTTGTGGATTCTCGCACTACTTGCTGCTTTGTTTGGGCTCAAATATTCCTTTATTATCCTTGTGTTAGCATAAAGTCACTGTTTCTTATCTCCAGTAACGATACAAGACGGTAACGGTAGGTGTTGTTCATCAGCCAGATGATGACGAGCAACACTAATGCCCTTGGCCACCCGCTGACTTTTGTGATTCTGCACTGGAGCATGCGGTACCTATACATACGATTTTTGAACCCTCCGCATTGCTTGCAAATGTCGCACGGTGGTGGAATGACCACAGTTCATCACATTTGCCTTTTCTCGACTACAATGACGTAGATCATTGTGGATCAGTGCGTTTAACCCGGAAGGTATTCCTGAATGTGCAGAATCATGGATGTCTAAGCGATCCTCCTTAAAACAAGAAAACGATTTTCTCGCCGTGCTCTGTCCAACGGCATTATCCCCATAAAGGGTGCATGTGTTTCTGGCTGCCTCTGCTGCTGTCACCATTCTACTGAACTCAAACAGAAGTATATGTCAGATATGTTCCGACTTACCGGCCGGGGTGGCCGAGCGGTTCTAGGCACTACAGTCAGGAACCGCGCGACAACTACGGTCACAGTTTCGAATCCTGCCTCGGGCATGGATGTGTGTGTGATGTCCTTAGGTTTAAGTATTTCTAAGTTCTAGGGGACTGATGACCTCAGAAGTTAAGTCCCATAGTGCTCAGAGCCATCTAAACCATTTTTATGTTCCGATTTCTCCACTTGGCACTCCATTTTCTAGCGTCCATAGCTCCACTCCCTCTCTCCAAATAAAAAAATACCAGTATGGAAACTGAAATAGAAACACTGAGCTACAAAAAAAAAATGAGAATCGATAAATAAAGAGTTTATCAATTGACATGTCAACATGGAAAGCAAAAACGTTACGATCTTATGTGCCAGCTTAATATTAACGAACATATAAGCTGCCTTCAACAGCAGTCTCTTGATAAGAAAACTGCCTCCAGTAGCTCCTCGGAAGTATCTGATACCTATTTCCGAACTACCGGTGACGTAGCTCTGATGTCGGCAGCCGCACCACACTGAGCAACACTTCCACCTTGTTCGGCTGGTAATGTCGTTGCTCTCGCCCGCCTGCCATCACGGGCCTGGCCTCTAGTTGGATGTCGTTCCGTCTCACCTACGCCCAAGCGTTTCAGCAGCCTGTCGTGTCCTGCTGCCTTGGTCGAATAGGCACAACCGCGCCCTCTGTGTGGACCTGCGGTGTCGCTCGCGGTAGCCACCAGGAAATTTAGGTGCCTTGTGGGCATCCGCGGAACGGTGCTATCTCCATCACGCTGAAAAACGAAAAAATATTTTTATCCACTACAGTTGTATTAAACTGCCCCCATGACCGTCCTGCCTTATAAACCCACCCACTTGCTCACACGCTTGGGTGCTGGAGGTGGCAGTGGAGGCGGAGTCGGAGCTGGCGGCCCTAACTCTGCCACGCCTGCTGCCGTTCCCGTCACACGCAGCACAGCGAAAGTGCGGCGGCGCTGTGCCGTGGGCTGGCGGACCAGCCGCGTTACCGAAATTTCTCTTCTGCCACTTTCTCTGCTTCTGCCTTCCTATGCCCCACCAAAGCATTACGTGCCCAATGGCGTCTCCTATCAGCCAACGTGTTACACGGAGAGTGTTGAGGCTGTAAAGAAAGAAAATAGCTACATAAAGGGATTTAAAAACTAGGTACACAGTTACTTTTCTGGCAGATTAAAACTGTGTGCCAGGCCGAGACTCGAACTCGGGACCTTTGCCTTTTGCGGGCAAATGCTCTTCCGCGAAAGGCAAAAGTCCCAAGTTCGAGTCTCGGCCTGGCACACAGTTTTAATCTGCCAGGAAAGTTTCATATCAGCGTACACGCCACTGCAGAGTGAAAATCTCATTCTGGAAACATCTCCAGGCTGTGGCTAAGCCATGTCTCCGCAATATCGTTTCTTTCAGGAGTGCTAGTTCTGCAAGGTTCGCAAGAGAGCTTCTGTAAAGTTTGGAAGGCAGGAGACGAGGTACTGGCAGAAGTAAAACTGTGAGAACGGGGCGTGAGTCGTGCTTGGGTAGTTCAGTTGGTAGAGCACTTGCCCGCGAAAGGCAAAGGTCACGAGTTCGAGGCTCGCCCTGGCACACAGTTTTAATCTGCCAGAAAAGCTTCATATCAGCGCACACTCCGCTGCAGAGTGAAAATCTCATTCTGGTAGGTACACAGAACTACGAAAATAATGGACGAAGATTTTAGTCTCTCAGACCTTGATTTACATTGGTGTGCAAAACTTATGGATGAAAGTAACTTACGCTTTATGTGGGACTGCCAAGTAACATAGCTCGATGAAACTTGCATCATACTTAGGAAGAACTGCTTCAGAATAGTAAGAACGCAGCCGAAGGAAATACGCACTGAGAGGAACAGAGGTGGGACTTTTATTCAATGACAATAATCACGCTGAAGCCACCGTGTTTCATGATGGTTCCCTGGACATTACAAAAAGGGAGAGGTGATACTTAAGAGTGTGTGGTTGCCACGAACGACAGTACACGCTTTGGAACGTGCTTCCATGCCAGCCACAGATTTGGCAAGGAGTTCATGTGGTAGGGCGTTCCATTCCTCCATCAGGGCGGTTGACAGATCTTGGATGGTCGTTCCACGCATGTGGACGTGGTGCGATACGTCTTTCCAACCGATCACACGAGTGCTCGATGAGATTTAAGTCGAAGGAACCCCAGACCAACCCATTCGCCGAATATCCTCTCGTTCGAAGAGCTCCTCCATCATTTCTGTTGGATGGGGTCGTGCGTAGTTCTCCATAAAAATGAAGTTAGGACAGACTGCAGCCCCGATAGGATGCGTGTGGTAAAGTACATTGCGACGGTAACACTGACCGGTGAGTATTCAAAGATTTGCAGGTCAGCACACCCACGCAACATTATGCCTCCCCACACCATAACGATCACGTTCGATAATGTTCCTGTTTGTTTCCACCTCTTTCCATATGAGGCAACGTAATGCACTTTTTGTACTATACTGTAGCGATTCTTCCTAAGTTTGCTCCACACTTCATTGAGCACTGTTATCTGGCAGGGGCACATCATGCGAAAGTTACTTTCATCCTTACGTTTGGCACTCCAGAGGTTTTTTTTTTTATGTGGAACATTACAGATTTCCTCACTCTAAAGTTTATTGATGTTGATTAGTCACACTACATACGTAAGCGATTTCGGAATACATGCTGCATCATCAGTGGCATTTGGGAAGACAGAGACAAAGCATTAAGGTCACGGCACACCGCAACATTAAATGCTGCCAGGTGGCGTTGTGCCTAGGTGACACGGTAAGGAAAGTATTTATGCGAGACAAAGACCAGTGGTGGGTCATTCTACCAATGATGCGGGCCGAAAATGAGGGAACACAATAACAGAAGTAGTTTTGATGGAGGATAGAGTTAAGGTCTGGCGCCTGGGAGTCAGACCTCGGAAACGGCGAAGCTGGTCGGCTTTTCACGCACTGCTGTCGTGAACATGTAAGGAATGTGATTGAAGGACGGTGAAATCGACAGTAGGCGACAAGGTGTTGGACTCATCTCAGAACGTGGAAGTCACGTCGGAGGCTTGCCCACTCTGTAAAGTAGGTCAGGCGGTGATGTATGGCAGATGTGACGAGATAATACAATACTAGCGCCAGTACAAGTGTTTCTGAAGGCACCGTTCAGCGATAAAAACTGGACTTCGCACCATACAAACCCTACGTAACCCCATAATGACCCAACAACGACGTCTGTTACCACTGCAGTGGATACAGGATGATGAAAGTATTTATGCGAGACAGAGACCAGTGGTGGGTCATTCTACCAATGATGCGGGCCGAAAATGAGGGAACACAATAACAGAAGTAGTTTTGATGGAGGACAGAGTTAAGGTCTGGCGCCTGGGAGTCACACCTCGCAAACGGCGAAGCTGGTCGGCTTTTCACGCACCGCTGTCGTGAACATGTAAGGAATGTGATTGAAGGACGGTGAAATCACCAGTAAGCGACAAGGTGTTGGACTCATCGCAGAACGTCGAAGTCACGTCGGAGGCTTGCCCACTCTGTAAAGTAGGTCAGGCGGTGATGTATGGCAGATGTGACGAGATAATACAATACTAGCACCAGTACAAGTGTTTCTGAAGGCACCGTTCAGCGATAAAAACTGGACTTCGCACCATACAAACCCTACGTAACCCCATAATGACCCAACAACGACGTCTGTTACCACTGCAGTGGATACAGGATGATCGAAATTCTATCGAGGTTCAGTAGAGACTCACCGCCTCGTCAGATGAACCATGTTTCATTTTACTCCAGTTCGACGGTCACGTGTGGATACACTGTCATGCACGCTAACAGCTGCTCCATACATGAAATACACCACTGACACAGGTCACAGGAAGCTATTGGAACTTAGGTGGAATATACCAAGAGAGTTGTGGACGAGGTGAAGATTCTGCGGACCACTTGCGTCCCTTCATGCTCGATGTCTACAACAATCGAGACAAAATCTTTCAGCAGGATAATTGTCCTTGTCGAACGGCCAGAATCGCGCTACAGTGCTTTTTAGATTATGATAGCGAGCTCAAGATGTTGTCTTGGCCATCAAACTTGCCTCATCTGTGCCTAATGGAACACACCTGGAATGCTATCGGGCATTGCTTCTTCGATGTATAGAGTGAACAATAGGAACGAAAGACTGGATCCATTTCGTTCTTGGTCGTCCACTCTTATTATTCCCTCTTGGCTCTTATACATATTATGTATTACCCGTCTCTCCCTATAGCTTACCCCTATTTTTGTCAGAATTTCTAACATCTTGCCCCATTTTTCATTGTCGAACGCTTTTCCCAGCTCGACAAATCCTATGAACGTGTGTTGATTTTTCTTTAGTCTAGCTTCTATTATCAACCGTAACGTCAGAATTGCCTCCCTCGTGCCCTTACCTTTCCTAAATCCAAACTGATTGATATCTAGCACATCTTCAAGTTTCTTCCCCACTGTTATGTATATTATTCTTGTTAGCACCTAGGATCCGTGAGGTGTTAAGCTGATTGTGCGAAAATTCTTGCACTTGTCAGCTCTTGCAGTCTTCGGAATTATGTGGATGATATTTTTCCGAAAGGCAGGTGGTATGTCGCCAGACTCATAATCGTATTCTTGCCACTTCGCCCAATGATTGCTTGTTATCCAACATCATGTACAGATTCAAGTCCATCCCTCCTCGATGCGCACTTTACATACTCACACTGAAGCTGAATGAAGATCACATTACCATTAACAACTTTCAGTTTACTCTATCGTCGAGGCATTCAGCCCAGCTGCTAATGTATGTTCTGCGAGATCAGTTCCGTTCTCCAGTCTCCGCAGACGTCGTTTCACACCCCTGGACTGTAGCTGAAAATGAAGACCATGTAGTCCTTCCTCTTCTGACGTCAACTATAAGCTGCTTGTGATGAATTAATTAATGGATAAGTACTTTTATTTTTCGTTAACTTGCTGTTGTGACCGTGTGTCGCTTAGCCGTAGGTCATAGCTTAACCATGATTCAGACTAACCCGCAGTAATGTTCGTAAAGGTTAAATCGCCTTCTACTTGAATGAAATTCTTTAATAGCAGTTCCTTTTTGCTTCAGGTGCATGGATAATGGGGACGTATAACGTTGGATTACGTTCGTGGGAAGAGTTTGAAATATTGCGAAACAGACGACGTTCCATACATCGATGTAACAACAGCGCAACAGTCTCTGGTGTCAAGTTATTTTTTATACACATTTGAACTAAACTATTTAGCAATACACCTTTCATTGAATAATTTTATTGAATAACTGCCTTCAAATAATGTCGTTAACTGCACCTCGTCAATACATTTTGAAATCTCATACTACACTCATACTCATAAATTAAGGATAATACTGATACACGGTGAAACAACGCTCTGGTGAGCGGTTTGTGGGTTTAAATCCTCCCGGGGTATGGCCATGCGATGCATTTCACTTGCGGTCGTCGCACGGTGGCGCTGGCAGCAGTCCACATACGCAGACGTGTGTTGGTGCATGACAGAGTACGGTGGAGTGAGTGAGTGTGTAGACGTTTTCAGACGTGCTAATAGTGACTGTGTGTTGAAAATTGCTCAAAGAACACACATTGATGACGTTATGAGGGGTAGAATGGGCGAATGGAGGCTGGTCAAACACAGCAGATCGTTGCACGGGCCCTCCGAGTGCCACAAAGTGTGATCTCAAGATTATGGCAACGATTCCAGCAGACAGGAAACGTGTCCAGGCGCTATAGTACTGGACGACTACAGTGTACAACACCACAAGAAGACCGATATCTCATTATCAGTTCCCGCAGACGGCCACGGAGTACTGCAAGTAGCCTTGCTCGTGACATTACCGCAACCACTAGAACAGTTATCTCCAGACACACAGTCTACAGACGACTGAACAGACATGGTTTATTCTCCCGGAGACCTACACGGTGCATTCCACTGACCCCTGGTCACAGGAGAGCCCGTAAAGCCTGTTGTCAAGAACACAGTACGTGGTCATTGGAACAGTAGTCCAAGGTTATGTTCATGGACGAGTCCAGGTATAGTCTGAACAGTGATTCTCACCGGGTTTTCATCTGACGTGAACCAGAAACTAGATACCAACCCCTTAATGGCTTGAATGGGACCTGTATGGAGGTCGTGGTTTGATGGTGTGGGGTCGGATTATGATTGGTGCACGTACATGCTATACGTGAAGCGTTCAGTGAATTCGAAAGTAAAATTCTATGTACCGACTTGACAGAAAATCCTAGGAAGTTCTGGTCTTACGTTAAATCAGTAAGTGGCTCGAAACAGCATATCCAGACACTCCGGGATGATGATGGCATTGAAACAGAGGATGACACGCGTAAAGCTGAAATACTAAACACCTTTTTCCAAAACTGTTTCACAGAGGAAGACCGCACTGCAGTTCCTTCTCTAAATCCTCGCACAAACGAAAAAATTGCTGACATCGAAATAAGTGTCCAAGGAATAGAAAAGCAACTGGAATCACTCAACAGAGGAAAGTCCACTGGACCTGACGGGATACCAATTCGATTCTACACAGAGTACGCGAAAGAATTTGCCCCCCTTCTAACAGCCGTGTACCGCAAGTCTCTAGAGGAAAGGATGGTTCCAAATGATTGGAAAAGAGCACAGGTAGTCCCAGTCTTCAAGAAGGGTCGTCGAGCAGATGCGCAAAACTATAGACCTATATCTCTGACGTCGATCTGTTATAGAATTTTAGAACATTTTTTTTGCTCGAGTATCATGTCGTTTTTGGAAACCCAGAATCTACTATGTAGGAATCAACATGTATTCCGGAAACAGCGATCGTGTGAGACCCAACTCGCTTTATTTGTTCATGAGACCCAGAAAATATTAGATACAGGCTCCCAGGTAGATGCTATTTTTCTTGACTTCCGGAAGGCGTTCGATACAGTTCCGCACTGTCGCCTGATAAACAAAGTAAGAGCCTACGGAATATCAGACCAGCTGTGTGGCTGGATTGAACAGTTTTTAGCAAACAGAACGCAGCATGTTGTTATCAATGGAGAGACGTCTACAGACGTTAAAGTAACCTCTGGCGTGCCACAGGGGAGTGTTATGGGACCATTGCTTTTCACAATGTATATAAATGACCTAGTAGATAGTGTCGGAAGTCCCATGCGGCTTTTCACGGATGATGCTGTAGTATACAGAGAAGTTGCAGCATTAGAAAATTGTGGCGAAAAGCAGGAAGATCTGCAGCGGATAGGCACTTGGTGCAGGGAGTGGCAACTGACCCTTAACATTGACAAATGTAATGTATTGCGAATACATAGAAAGAAGGATCCTTTATTGTATGATTATATGATAGCGGAACAAACACTGGTAGCAGTTACTTCTGTAAAATATCTGGGAGTATGCGTGCGGGACGATTTGAAGTGGAATGATCATATAAAATTAAGTGCCGGTAAGGCGGGTACCAGATTGAGATTCATTGGGAGAGTCCTTAGAAAATGTAGTCCATCAACAAAGGAGGTGGCTTACAAAACACTCGTTCGACCTATACTTGAGTATTGCTCATCAGTGTGGGATCCGTACCAGATCGGGTTGACGGAGGAGATAGAGAAGACCCAAAGAAGAGCGGCGCGTTTCATCACAGGGTTATTTGGTAACCGTGATAGCGTTACGGAGATGTTTAACAAACTCAAGTGGCAGACTCTACAAGAGAGGCGCTTTGCATCGCGGTGTAGCTTGCTCGCCAGGTTTCGAGAGGGTGCGTTTCTGGATGAGGTATCGAATATATTGCTTCCCCCTACTTATACCTCCCGAGGAGATCACGAATGTAAAATTAGAGAGATTAGAGCGCGCACGGAGGCTTTCAGACAGTCGTTCTTCCCGCGAACCATACGCGACTGGAACAGGAAAGGGAGGTAATGACAGTGGCACGTAAAGTGCCCTCCGCCACACACCGTTGGGTGGCTTGCGGAGTATAAATGTAGATGTAGATGTAGATGCACATCCCTGTATGTCTTTGACAGAGGAACTGTAACAGGTCAGGTGTATCGGGACGTCATTTTGCACCAGTATATCCGCCTTTTCAGGGGGCAGTGGGTCCCACCTTCCTCCTGATGGATGATAACGCACCGCTGCCATCGTGGAGGAGTACCTTGAAACAGAAGATAGCACGCACATGGAGTGGCCTGCCTGTTCTCCAGACCTAAACCCCATCGAGCACGTCTGGAATGCTCTCGGTTGACGTATCGCTGCACGTCTTCAAACACCTACGACACTTCAGGAGCTCCGACAGGCACAGGTGCAAGAGTGGGAGACTGTACCACAGCAGCTGCTCCATCAACTGATCCAGAGTATGCCAACCAGTTGTGCGGCCTGTGTAGGTGTGCATGGTGATCACATCCCATATTGATGTCGGGGTACATGCGCAGGAAACAGTGGCGTTTTGTAGCACATGTGTTTCTGGACGGTTTTCTCAACTTATCACCAATACCGTAGACTTATACATGTGTGTCGTGTGTGTTCCCTATGTGCCTATGCTATTAGCGCCAGTTTTGTTTAGTGCCACGTTATGTGGCACCATATTCTGCAATTATCCTTAATTTATGAGCATGAGTGTAGTAATAACTCTAGCTGGCTTACAAGGCACTACCAATCTGCCAAAGTCCTAATTATATCGTATAAGTTATTCAATGACGCCTGAATGCCGATAATAATTGTAGTCGGTTAACTACACGTAACTTCAAATGGTTCAAATGTCTCTATGCACTATGGGACTTAACATATGAGGTTATCAGTCCCCTAAACTTGGAACTACTTAAACCTAACTAACCTAAGGACATCACGCACATCCATGCCCGAGGCAGGATTCGAACCTTCGACCGTAGCAGCAGCGCGGTTCCGGACTGAAGTGCCTAGAACCGCTTGGCCACAGGGGCCGGCTACACGTAATTGATGTGCACAATATTGACGCTCTTAGTAATGTCTTACATTGATTTTCGTCTAATCGTCAAATTACTTTTAAACTGGCTAAACAAGCATTACGAATTCGTAAAGCCTCATCAGAATGAAATAAGCGTAGAATACTGATGTGAAAACAGTCTAAATCTTCGCAATATTAACTGTCAGAGATGTTGTTACACTCACGATCCTTTCTTGTGCGTAACATCAATTTCTGCCAATTTATTGTCAATTTAAGCTTCCAGAAACTTCCACTGAACTTAAGAATAGTAATTCAAAGTTGCCTAGCTAATATTTATGCAACTAGAAAGCCTCCAAAACTGAACTGCCGTGTTAATCAATGCTCGCGACTGAATCACCTTAAAGGTCTTCTCATTACTTATAACGTACAAACCAATCACCAACACGTACAGACCTGATTTTCACAATTGTCGGATATCAGATACAAAGTAAATACAATTTTATGTTCATTTATTAACAAAACATTTTTACTAATTAAAGTCAGTCTTTACAATGTCTTCCACGTTGTCTGCCGCCCGCTGGCCGTCATATGGAACCCTAGTAGCGCCCGGAACACGCGTTGCTGCGTCATCGGTTTGGCACTGGAACTTGTGCCAGATTCGATCGTGTGCCGTGAAATAAATACAAAGCAAACACTTTCGATACATTAACTCATTTAAATCTAAAATTCAAAATTATGAGACATGTTCCTACCTGCCTGGCGTCGCTCAGCAGAATCTATCAGTGTTTGTCACGATACATCGTAAACACTACAAGACGTTACACTACAGGTGTTGAAACATAACTCGAAATTATTTTTTTATGGTGATTAGCAGTGTGTCTCGAAACACTGGTTATCACTTTTCCTGTATTTAATTTTAAAGTTAGCTGTAGCGAAGCAGCATAATTTAGAGAAGAGTACGAGAGCCATGTTTTTTCTTTATTCCGAAGAGTCGGGAGGGAGAACAGTGTGTTGAGCAGAAGCGATGGTGGACATTGACGTGGAAGTTGATGAAATGAACAGAAGAGGTTTCACATGGGGGTGCCTATGTGTGTTCTCTAATTTTCCAGGAGGCTGGTGTATATACACATTTCCAGTTTGACGACAAGTTAGACACAGTATCCGTAATCCGAAACCGCTTTGGTCAGGAAAGGTAGATGCAATTAGTGCGTCAACTAGTGTAGTCTCTAGAAGCTAAGAAGACATTTTAAAATTTTCTTAATGGTTGATTCTAGGGCGAACGAGCATTTGTCACATTTTGTACAAAAAATGTTCAAATGGGTGTTAAATCTTATGGGACTTAACTGCTAAGGTCATCAGTCCCTAAGCTTACACACTACTTAACCTAAATTATCCTAAGGACAAACACACACACCCATGCCCGATAGAGGACTCGAACCTCCGCCGGGACCAGCCGCACAGTCCATGACTGCAGCGCCTTAAACCGCTCGGCTAATCCCGCGAGCTCACATTTTGTACAAGTAAAATTTTTCAGGTTTTGTTACCCAGAAAAACTGGCGTATATGATGTCGCAGACGGTAAGAAGTCTACATATAGCAGCGTCTACCGCTTATTCAGGGCAGACTGCGACGGGAAGTGACCAAGAACAGATCATCTCATTGGTGTTAGTAGTATCTCAGCAGCATATGTAGCTGTGACAGAAATTTGATTGTCTTTGACGAGTAAAATGTAAACTCTCTTAGCTTGACTTTTGATTTTGACCAAACAGCGACATTACTTCCAGGCTTAGAAGTGATTAGACAGTCATTGATACAGCTTACGCCACTCCCCTGTGACTCGCCCTGGTAAGTTGGAAGTCATTAATGGTGTTTCACCTGGGCAGCAAGTCGACGTAAAACGTGACACCAGTGGAGAATCCTGTGTTGACATGGTTCTGAAGAAGTGTTTCAATTCCCTGGCATTTTATGAGTAAAGTCCCACGTGGAAGAAATATTGTAACAGGTGTCTTTAGAAGTGAGTACCTAAGTTTCATCTGTATGTTCAATTTTCCATAAATTTCGTGAGTTCTTAGAGAGTACGTTAGACAGACGGTTGCCCTAAATTTGCGGCTACTCTGAACGTTCCATGGATTCTGGCGTGAACCACAAGTTACCTTGATCAGGATTTGAAATTTATTCATACTACAACTGAAGAAAACAGAACCTCTGCTTTTACCAGACTAGTTTGATACTTATTTACAGGCTAACCAACTCTTGCAGTAACCAGATAGATCACCACAGGAAGTTCAGCGTCGGATGAGCTCGTGCAGTAAAAGGTGCCCGAGAGAGCTGACCAGGTTGCTGTGTTGCTGAGCTCGTAGCCATCCAACCAACCCAGGCCGAGCGCAAATTTAGACAGAATTTGCAATTATAACTGCAATTTGCACCCAGTCACTGCTCATCACGTGTCTAATACGACACCTACTGTCAGTGTAAAATTACAGTTTTCACTACAAACTTTTTAAGTGGAACTTTATGTGCCCATTCGATACAGCGATCCGAAATTGATGTTATGCGATATTTGATCCAACGGCAGATGTTAACAGGGATAGAAAACTACGAAGAATAATCGGACCTCAGGTAGCGACTACGTGGCGCCGTTGCATGAGGATAGTTGACGTTGCTTGCGCCAGCTCAAGAGATGAAATTACGCAAGTCGTGCAAAGACGACCTAAGAAACAAATGTTTAACCGATATAATGGTGTCTGGCTTTGCTACTGGCTGCATTAGAAACTAATTAAGAGCAAATTCCTTATCCACAGTACTATTACAGCGTGGAACAGTATCATTTCAAATCTGTTTCCTCAGAACTCTCTGGTGTTTCAGTTTCCATATACTTAAAACGATAATACATATCTGCTATATTTTACAGTGCCATATCACTTGTCACACCAGTTAACATTTGTATCCATGACGCGCTCTTTCTAATCTAATGTGTCGACCAGCGCCATGCTGTTAGTCTGCGATCGACTGGAGAAAAGCGCACGTGACGCCTGTATATAAGAAGGGTAGAAGGACGGATCCTCAAAATTGCAGACCAATATCCTTAACATCGGTTTGTTGCAGGATTCTCGAACATATTCTCAATTCGAATATAATGAATTTCCTTGAGACAGAGAAGTTGCTGTCCATGCATCAGCACGGCTTTAGAAAGCATCGCTCCTGCGAAACGCAACTCGCCCTTTTTACACATAATATATTACGAACCATGGATGAAGGGTATCAGACGGATGCCATATTCCTTGACTTCCGGAAAGCGTTTGATTCGGTGCCCCACTGCAGACTCCTAACTATGGTACGGGCATTTGGGATTGGTTCCCAAGTATGTGAGTGGCTCGAAGACTACTTAAGTAATAGTACCTAGTACGTTGTCCTCGATGGTGAGTGTTCATCGAAGGTGAGGGTATCATCTGGAGTGCCCCAGGGAGGTGTAGTAGGTCCGTTGTTGTTTTCTATCTACATAGATGATCTTTTGGATAGATGTAGAAGTAGATCGCCGTGATGCACTGTTATTCAGTTACTCTCCGTGCGTTACTGTGCCTGTTAAAACTTATCGGGATAGCGAATGTTGCAACTGATTAGTTTAGGACCGATCTCTCGAATGCCACATAAAATTACATTTCAGAAACAAATCGTTTTTCATTGAAATGGGCGTCGCATGATACGCGTGCAGAGTAAGTAGTATCTATTTGAGATGGCCCGACCTACACGTTCAAAAACCGAAATTGTAGTTATCTGGCGAAATACCAGAGAAAATGAGCCTGTCGACTATTTGGTGTGATATGCAGGGTGTTAGCGGTAGAAGGGCAGATATTTCTATTGATGACAGAGCACAGTGTACTGAACATCTTTATATCAATATTTACTTCATTTGCAGACTAATAATTGTAGCTGTTATGAGTAGTATGTTTTTGGATTATTTAGCACTACCAAGTAGAAATCGCACAAGCAACCCATTGTACTAAAGTCTGGGCGTGTGGATGCAAAACGGATAGTCTACACTGACGCATAGTCCAGTTCGTGAAGCAGTTACGACTGTTCAGAAAATTACACGATGTGTTTGAGAGGAAACTATTATACGTGGTCAAAAAAACAACTGCGCTTAAGTGGGTGCTTATTAAGGTAACAAGTAGCAAAATACTGTACCTAAATTCTAACTCCGTGTATATACGCCTAAGCCTACAAGAGAGCTGAAGCACTGAAGGGAACAGAGGGACAAATAGGTAAAAAGACAAGGCCCACTAGAAGTCCTTACATATCACAGGCGATACTGAACTTAATTGTTGAAAGGACAAAATATGCGTATAAAATTTCAGCAAACGAAGCAGGTGAAAGGGAATACGAAGTCTACAAATGAGAGTGACAAAAAGTGCAAAATAACGAAGCAAGAATGGCTAGAGAAGAAATGTAAGTCTACAGACGCCTGTGTAATTACTGGAAAGATAGATCCCGCTTACAGTAAAAGTAAAGAGGCCTTTGGAGAGAAGAGAGGCAGCATTGCGGACGTCAAGAGATCTGTTGGAAAACTAGTAATAAGCAAAGGAGGGAAAGCTGAAAGACAGACGGAATGTGTAGAGGGCGTAAAGAAGAGATATGAAGGTAACGTTATTGAAAGGGAAGAGAAAGTAGATGAAAATCAAATGGGAGCAACTGGACAGAGCACTGAAAGACTAACGCCGAAACAAGGACCGTGTAGTAGACGACATTCCCTTACAACTGCTGATCTCCTTCAGTCAGTCAGCCACGATAAAGCTATTCCACCTGTTGTGCAGATATGAGAGATCAGGGTAATAATCTTCGACGGAAATACATTTATTCCAATCTCAAAGAAAGGAGGTGGTCACAGGTGCGAATATTACCCAACCAACAGTTTAGTAAGTCTTTGTTGCAAAATACTGACACGAATTATTTAGAGAAGAATGGAAAAACTGGTAGAAGCCAACCTCCTTGAATAAATCATTTTGGGTTAGAAAGAAATTTTGGAACACTTGAGGTAATACTGACTTCTCTTACAAGACCGGTTAAGAAGAGTAAAGCCCACGTTTATAGCATTTGTAGACTTAGAGAAAGCTTTTGAAAACGTTGACTGGGACATACTCTTTGAAATTCTGAAAGCAGCAGCGGTCAAATACAGGGAGCGAAAGGTTATTTCCAACATATACAGAAACCAGATGGCAGTTACAAGAGTCAAAGGGCATGAAAGGGAAGCAAGGGTTGACTAGGGTCTGTGACAAGGCTGCAGCCCATCCTTGATGTTATTCATCTGTACAGGGAGCAAGCAGTAAAGGAAGGCAAAGGAAAATCTGGAGAAGAAATTAAAGATCAGGGAGAAGAACTAAAAGCTTTGAAGTTTGCCGATGACATTGTAATTTTGTCACAGACAGCAAAGGACTAGGAAGTGCAGCTGAAAGTAGTGTCTTGGAAGGAAGATATAGGATGAAATCAAAACAAGGGTGATGGAATGTATTCTAATTAAATCAGGCGATGCTGAGTGAGTTAGATGAGGAAATGAGACACTAACAGAAGTAGATGAGTTATGGCCGAAGTGGAGAGGATATAAAATGGACGCTGACACTGCAAGAAAAGAGCTTGTGAAGAAGAGAAAATTGTTAGCATCGAATCTAAATGTAAGTGTTGTGAAATCTTTTCTGAAGGCTTTTGTATGGAGTGTGGCCTTACACAGAAGTGAAAAGTGGGCGAGAAGCAACCCATATACGAAGAGAATAGATGCTTTAGAATTGTGATGTTACAGAAGAATGCTGGATATTAGACGAGTAAATCGCTTAACTAATGAGGAGAAACTGAACAGAATTGGGGTGCGAAACATTGTGGCATAACTTAAATAAAAGAAGGAATCAATCGAAAGGACACACACACAGACATCAACGAATCGTCAGTTTAGTATTGCAGGGAAGTGTGGGGGATAACAACTGCAGAGGGAAACCATGAGAGGAGTACAGCAAGCAGGTTCAAAGGCATTTGTGTTGCAAAAGTTATTGGGAGAGAAGAGACTTTCACATGGTAGGGTAGCGGGGAGAGCTGCATCAGACCAACCTCGGCTTGAAGACCGTAACAACAACGACGACGACGGCAAGCCTATACACTATACAGGGTGGTCCATTGATAGTGACTGGGCCAAATATCTCACGAAATAAACATCAAACGAAAAAACTACAAAGTACAAGACTTGTCTAGCTTGAAGCGGGAAACAAGATGGCGCTATGGTTGGCCCGCTAGATGTCACTGCCATAGGTCAAACGGATATCAACTGCGTTTTTTTTAAATAGCAACCCTCATTTTTTATTACATATACGTGTAGTACGTAAAGAAACATGAATATTTTAGTTGGACTACTATTTTCGCTTTGTGATAGATGGCGCTGTAATAGTCACAAACATATAAGTACGTGGTATAACGTAACATTCCGCCAGTGCGGACGGTATTTGCTTCGTGATACATTACCCGTGTTAAAATGGACCGTTTACCAATTGCGGAAAAGGTCGATATCGTGTTGATGTATGGCTATTGTGATCAAGATGCCCAACGGCCGTGCGCTACGTATGCTGCTCGGTATCCTGGACGAAATCATGCAAGTGTTTGGACCTTTCGCCGGATAGTTACCTTATTTAAGGAAACAGGAAGTGTTAAGCCACATGTGAAACGTCAACCACGACCAGCAACTGCTGTCGCGGCTAATCCACACATCAGTAGCAGGCAAATTGCGCGAGAATCGAGAATCTCAAAAAGGTCGGTGTTGAGAATGCTACATCAACATCGACTGCACCCGTACCATATTTCTATGCATCAGGAATTGCATGGCGATGACTTTGCACGTCGTGTACAGTTCTGCCACTGCGCACAAGAGAAATTGCGGGACGATGACAGATTGTTTGCACACGTTCTATTTAGCGACGAAGCGTCATTCACCAACAGCGGTAACGTAAACCGGCGTAATATGCACTATGGCTACGAAAAGTGGAACATCAGCGACCTTGGCGGGTTAATGTATGGTGCGGAATTATGGGAGGAAGGATAATTGTCCCCCATTTTAGCGATGGCAATCTAAATGGTGCAATGTATGCTGATTTCCTACGTAATGTTCTACCGATGTTACCACAAGATGTTTCACTGCATGACACAATGGCGATGTACTTCCAACATGATTGATGTCCGGCACACAGCTCGCGTGCTGTTGAAGCGGCGTTGAATAGCATATTTCATGGCAGGTGGATTGGTCGTCGGAGCACCATACCATGGCCCGCACGTTCACCGGGTCTGAAGTCCCCGGATTTCCTTCTGTGGGGAAAGTTGAGGGATATTTGCTATCGTGATCCACCGACAACACCTGACAACACGCGTCAGCGCATTGTCAATGCATGTGCGAACATTACGGAGGGCGAACTACTAGCTGTTGAGAGGAATGTCGTTACACGTATTGCCAAATGCATTGAGGTTGACGGACATCATTTTGAGCATTTATTGCATTAATGTAGTATTTACAGGTAATCACGCTGTAACAGTATGCGTTCTCAGAAATGATAAGTTCACAAAGATACATGTATCACATTGGACCAACCGAAATAAAATGTTTGAACGTAATTACGTTGTGTATTTTAATTTTAATAACCTAACTGTTACCAACTGTTCGTCTAAAATTGTGACTATTAGAGCGCCATCTATCACAAAGCGAAAAAAGTGAGCCAACTAAAACATTCATTTTTCTTTACGTACTACACGAATATGTAATAAACAATGGGGGTTCCTATTTAAAAAAAAAACGCATTGACTTATGGCAGCGCCATCTATCGGGGCAACCATAGCGCCATCTGGTTTCCCCTTCGAGCTAGACGAGCTTCGTTATTCGTAATTTTCTCGTTTGATGCTTATTTCGTGAGATATTTGGCCCGCTCACGATCAGTGGACCACCCTGTATACCTGCAGACACGAACTGAATTTCATGCAGTTTCTTGATTCTGGTAAAGATAAAGTACAATGTTTCCCCAACAGTAATATTAGAGAGGGGCTGTACGCAAGTTCTCTAGTAACATCAGTTCCACCCAGTACCTACTAACTTGTACAAAAGTTAACCAGAAACCTTCCATATGGAGATGGAAATGGAGACATCGTGACAGTGTCACTGAATTACAAGTAGCTTTTGGTAGCTTGTTAGTTATGTCTCTGGAATGGAGGCAGAAAGATGTGGCATTGAGTATTTAATCCTGTTTTAGCTGCTTAACGGTTGTAAATCTCTGATGATCTTCGAAACATACGAAAATTTTCCACTTTGATATGTGTGGCTACGATCTACTAAGACCGTTTGTTGGTTTCATAACTAAGGTATTTCGGTTCTTAGTTTGGAAGAGAGTCAGCACTTTCGTATGTGTGGCTACAACCTACTAACAGTGTTATTTCCAAAATGAGAGGTTTCTGTGCTTCATCTGGAAGAGGGGTAGCACTTAACTGGAATAATTAGGAATATGTTGAAACAAAATATTTTCTGTTTAACTGCTTTGCTGGTAGTCGCACAGCTCAGCGGTGCGTGTAAATGAACCTCCCTGCAAAGCGACGTACTCCATTGATCTCTCCTGTGACGCACTTCCAATGAAAAGTTAATTAAGAACAAATCCCATCAACGCTCGACGCTGAAATGTCAGGTTGGCCCGTTATCGGTCTTTTCCAGGAACTAATTACGTTACAATTTATTGTATTAAGCTCACAGTTTATTAACGCTTAAAATGTTCTGCGAAAAGATCAGTCAAAGCACATTTGCAAAGCTGAACTATAGGGAAACAGGGCACTTACTTAGCTTCTCGAGAGAAAGAATATTCCTCTAGAAACTGTTTGCAATTTAAAAACGTGCTAAATAGAGAAGAGCACGTTGAATGGTGGTGTTTTATGTCGCACAGCATGGCCCTGAAATGAAACCAAATTCCGGAAAATTGCGTATGGTTTCCTCCACATAAGAGGTAATGCCGTACATGGAAACATACAGGAAATCTGTTTACTAACTTCCATTGGATTGTATAGTACGTCGTAGATATCAAAAAGACAAAAGAAGACAAAGAAATGTACCCGATATTAATCATAATGTTAACAAATTATGGAGTACTCTGATTTTATCTTCGACTACACAAAGGGAAAAGAAGACATCAGGTTGATAGATCTTCCAAGACCTACCATTGACGACATAATAGAAAGAAGGAGGCGTCATATGTGTATAAAACCACTGAAATGCTGTCTGTACCAGTGGTACGTGGGATACTGCTGTTGGAATTCACCTTTTATGAAAAACCTGTTTCTGTGTCTGCAGGACGCGTTTTCTAGAGAAAGTCGAAGAAAATGTGAGTGATGAAAATGTACCATCTCGTTGGTATCGAGGTCATTAAAGAAGTTTTGATTTGGGTAGATTACGGATGGCGAGTGGATACCGGCCGGTCTCCAACGCATCTGAATCGGCTCAAGTAAACACAGAAAAAACTAAGTGAAGATTGAAGCCTGATCCTCTGGATACAAGCTTAGCATCGATCTGTATTCAGTAAAGAATCCTGTTGGGGTGTGATTACAAGGCGTCTTTGAATAATTACAGTCATGGATGGATATGGTTACTGTCGGTGGCACTGCGTTAGGACTGGAGAAAGTTGTGGTTTTTATGGGTGAATAAAACAGTTGTTACCAAGGGAGTACCCATGCAGCGGAGGGCAGCTTCGCCACCCTCCCATCCACCACCCATAAAATGTTTCACCTTAGCTCTCCCACAGACAGACGTATCAATTCAGTGCCAGTTTGAGAAAAAAAAAAGAAAAGAAAACGGATTGTACAATGCATATTTAATAGTGGCAAGCTGAGAAGTTATTACTGATTGATTTACAGCGTGTTTGGAGAATCCCGTTACAAACTCCTAGGACTTGTAGAGGGCTGTGAGCACCTAATATTCAGAATTGGAATCCTTGTCGGGAAATGTATCGTTTCCATGCTACTGACGTCTGAAAAATGTTTGCTAGGTAGGTTTGCAACAGCGTAATCATGTGAGAGTGGTGCTTACGTAGGACTGGCTGATGTCATTTGGCGTCTATAGTATCTGTCTCACCTGGCTGGTTCGAGCCTCATTCGCGTGTCTGTGGGTGTTAGGGCTGGTATGGAGTGTTATAGGTGGTATGGATGTGGTTGTTGGTTTTCCGTAATATCCAAAACAGACAGTGCTGGGAGTAACATCCATTGCACGCGCAATTGCTCTTGTACTCGTTAATGGATTCTCTTCAAAATTATGCAGTACGGCCCCTTCCAATTTGGGTATGCGTCGTCTCCTTGAAGCACCACAGTCACGTCTGCTGTCGGGAAAGGTATCCCTTTCTCGAAGCCGTTGCTTAATTATGGAGAAAAGGGTATGCAATGCAGTCGGACGTTGTGCAGAACGATCTTGATAAAGATCAAGCAGGTCTTCCATTACGCTATGCTCCGCCATACAGAAGGATCATATATGTATATGCTGCTAACGTCTACTGAACCCTGTTGCTCTAACTCCTACAGACACGTGAATGAGGCTCCATCAGGTCAGAGAGGTAGGATTGACTTCAAATGACATCAGTCAGTCCGACGTAAGCAACCACCATCATGTTTATCCTGTTGCAAACATACCTAGCAAACATGTTTTCAAATGGCAGTATATTTCCAGACATGGGTTCCTATTCAAAATATCATGTACTTATTCCACTCCGCAAGTCCTAGAAGTCTGTAACGGGAATTTCCGAACGTCCATTATATCATTCCTAGAAAGGGGTGCCATTTTAAACACTATAATGTTAATGAAATAATATATTCTGGCGGCTTCTGATTTAATCTAGTGGCCCACACATCCTGGCCTACATCTAATAATGCTCATCTCAATATCCCATCAACTGATTAAAGATTCGGATGGGTTTCAGACGAATGATATACTGATCAAGAAAATTTTATTTCATTGGCACATACAAAAAAAACTACATTTGACAACGTAATATACATACATGGTTCCTACTGCACATACATATCACACAAGGCTTCCGGAATGAGATTTTCACTCTGCAGCGGAGTGTGCGCTGATATGAAACTTCCTGGCAGATTAAAACTGTGTGCCCGACCGAGACTCGAACTCGGGACCTTTGCCTTTTGCGGGCAAGTGCTCTACCATATGAGCTACCGAAGCACGACTCACGCGCGGTACTCACAGCTCCTACCTTCCAAAGTTTGGAAGGTAGGAGACGAGATACTGGCGGAAGTAAAGCTGTGGGGACCGGGCGTGAGTCGTGCTTCGGTAGATCAGATGGTAGAGCACTTGCCCGCGAAAGGCAAAGGTCCCGAGTTCGAGTCTCGGTCGGGCACACAGTTTTAATCTGCCAGGAAGTTTCATATCACACAAGGTTTGGTACACAGGGCATCCGGAACTGAGAGGCGTGATAATTAATTTAGAGGCATCCGCTTCAGTTGTACTAATATTTATTTAAACCACGACCGGTTTCGAGTTTTTAAAATCCCTTCTTCAGGTGTATGAAATTACAGTAATTCGAAATACATTATATGTGGTCGGGCCAGTCAGTGCAAGAGTTCCAATCCATGCCTGTTGGCGGAAACGATCCGCAGCTGGGCAGCCAAACGGTAGGAACGTCAACCAAACAGTTTAGTTTCATACATCTGAAGATGAGATTTTATAATCTAGAAATCGGTTGCGGTTTAAATAAATATCAGTAGGCCTGAAGCGAATCTCTCTATGTAAATTAACATATAAATTAATTTCACTGTCATATCTACAGCGAATAGAAACACTGTAAGACCGGTACATATTCACAAAAAACATAGTAGTGGTTCCTAGGTCAAGAAACCCGACAGCGACCGGGAGAGGCCTGTGCCAACACATGCTCTTCCTTACCGCATCCGACGACGCCGTCGGCAGAGGATGACCCTTCTAGAGACAGAAGGCGGGACTTTACCCTAAGCAATTATTCACGGGAAAAGAACACAAAATCACACACAGAAGATAACGATGGGAGCCAGTTCCAGCCCTAACGGAAAACTGTTAGATGTTTCGAGAGAGCAGCAATTCGAAAACAAATAGATTAGTAGTTAATGAGCCACGAAAATAATAAGAGACAAGAAAGAGGGCGTGGGCGCAAGTGGGCGTAGCTCACCAAGGAAGTCTCGGCGTATTGGCGGTGTGCTGCTTGCAGAACCGGATGAGAACGTGAGCTGCTATCGCGATTGCAGAAATCGGGTGCATCTGCTTGACATGCCACTGGATTCCTATCGCAAGTTCCTCGTAAACGTCTTATTTCAAAGGTAACGATTTCAGCACAGGTGCACCCAAGATGGCGGCAGACTTTTGACGCCACTCTGCATGATGAACCGAAACCAACTGAATTCGAAAATATACTGTTTGAGAGTGGAACTGGAGAATGTGTCTCCCTAGGTTTTGCTTCCTCATTCCATATATCTCCCTTGCAAAGCACGATCCACGCATCCAAGCATACAGGTGAGGTTGCGCTGACTTCTCCTGCTCTTTTACTGCTCTGTAAAGGTGGGACTTAGGTCTTTTATGTTGAGTAGGTCACAGTGGTACCAAGCCAGGGACGGGGGAAAAGGTATTCTTCCGTGACGGCGTGGCCGGAATGCAACTTTGAACGCTAACGGCTCCTTTCTTACTTTCTAACGGCACGCCATCCTGGGGCTATTTTACTAAATTCGTTTTCCAGTAATCTAAAAATTATCGAAACCTTGTCATGATGTGATGCTTTTCTTTGACAACAAATCTGTCTGAAACCGCGGGGAACATTGCTTTCTCGAGGAAAATTTGTGTACCAAATTTCCCATTTCAATGAGTATGGACGCATTCAATCCGTGACCGCGGTCATTTGTCTCTTAACTTCTTATACAGTCTGAATCTGTACTTGGATTCAATATTAATTAAATATTTCATTACTTCTTCTTAAACGGCTGGGCAAAACGGTCGTTGGAATCTCTCCATGTGTATGAGACCTAGAAAAATCTGTTGTTCACAGTGTGTGTATGTATGTATGTGCGTGTGTGTGTGTGTGTGTGTATGTGTGTGTGCGTGTATGCGTGTGTGTGTGTGATGATTGAATGATTACATTAACGAAGTTCGTTAAATTGTCACCTTTATCAAGATAACAGTGAGAGAATGGCTACAGAAAAAAATTGCAAATTCTGTATACACCAAAGTCACCTGTATTCAGTACGTCGCGAATATTGTGCTTAGACGTCAGCTATCTATATTACTCGTATAATAAAGATCAAAATTCTTGCGTTACTAATGCCCAGAATGGCAGCTACCGACAGTATTTCCAAATTTCATCATTGGAATTAAGTTTGTTGTTGTGCAAAACTTAAGAACGAAAGTAACTTTCGCATGATAGGTCACTGCCAAGAGTAGCTAGATAAAACTTGGACCACACATAGGAAGAACTGCCACACTAGGGTACAGAAGTTAACTGAAAGAAAGACGCAATGAGACGAACAGAAATGATGATTTTATTGAAAGACAGTAATTGCACCGAAGGCACCGCGATTATAATGGTCCCCTGGGCATAACAAAAGGCGGGACATGGTTCTTAATACGGTGCATGATCACGAATGACGGTAAAGCATGCTCTGCTACGTGCTCCCATTCTGGCCACGTTTTTGGTAAGGAGTTCTTGCGATTGGATTTCCCAATCCTCCACCAGCGCGGCTGACAGTTACTGACTGGCTGTTGGTGCATGTGGACGCCCTCCAGCAAGTCACCCCAACGCACTCCACATATGCTCGATGGGATTTAAGTCGGAGTAAGGACATGCAGTACATTCGCCGAATGTCCTCACGATCCAAGAGCTCCTCCGCCAGCTCTGTTCACTTCGGCAGCGCGTTGTCGCTCATAAAAAAATGAAATCAGGGCTAAATGCACCCCTCAAAAGGCGCACATAGGGGTAGAGTACAGTGTCACAATAACGTTGACGTGTGAGTGTGCCGTGTTCAAAGATATGGAGGTCAGTAAACCCTTGCAATATTATGACAACCCCCACCGTAATATCTGAACCCACAAAACGTTCATGCTCGACAATGTTCCTAGATGCGTTAAGTGTTGTCCCCTCCCGCTACGTATAGGTACGTTCAGAATCACTACTCAGATTGACTTTACTCTTATGCGAGGAGAGTACGAGACCTCACTCTTCGCTGGTCCAGTCCTTATGGTTTTGGCACTTTGCAGACCGCGCCGCCGATGCGCGTCTATCAACGAAACGCAAAGTACTACGTACATTGGAGGTGGAGGGAGGAGAAAGGAAAGGGAACTACTGATGTCAGCTGCATCGCGACTTCATGAAGAACCAGCAGCAAAGAGTGAAAATGTGTACCGTACCGGTATTCGAGCCAGGGATCTCTCGCTTACTAGGCTGTTACGTTAACCACGGCATCACCCGGACACGGTGATTATCGCAGTTGTGCCGGCTATCTTGGCACCCTTGTCGGTCGGCCTGCATTCCCACCTAGCTCCAACTATCCACAGTTCCCGTCCAATTTCTCCACGCTCGCTAATTTGAAATTCCCGCATGAGGTCGAAGTGTACATCGGCCCGGATGTGGCGGATTCATTGCCCATCGTAGCGAATTAATCAAAGAATCGATACCTCTCATTCATATAAATGAAACACAATCTACTGATCGTGCGGCAAAGAGGTCGCCCTCATTCAGTCGCCGTGTCGCTATGGAACGTGGTACTGCGTGCCTTGCTGTGCTGTTAAATGTAGTAACAATTGTCCCCGCTGTTTGACGTGGGTCCCTTCCCACCTGCTGCATAACGTAGCGGTCACCTTCTGCTCTAGTTGACCGTCGCCGAACAGTTTCTCCCCTTCTGGCAGCAGTGCCTATGTATCGAAACGCTACCCATGCGTGCGAAACAATGCCGTGAATACCAAACTCCTGTGCTACACTCACCACACTTTGTCCTATTTCCAGTTTCGCGACGATTCTCCGCCGTGTGAAGTCATCCAAATATTGTCTCCGCGCCATGTTGCAATGGAGAACATCACAGTACACCGTACCTGGTCGCTGATGGACAAACACACTGCCTTCTCCCGTTGCTTCTGTTGTGTTGGCTCAAGAGCCAACACCGTGCTACTAGAGGAATCCGAAATTCACGCGTTTTAGCTCACCAGGCTGGCGTGAGAAGGGAAGAACTATACTGACGTGAGGTCTGGAACATGACATGATGCACAATATTGTCTGTTCAGAATTCATTCTAATTACTGAATATGGTGCCTTGCTAGGTCGTAGAAAATGACGTAGCTGAAGGCTATGCTAAACTATCGTCTCTGCAAATGAGAGCGTCTGTATACAGTGAACCATCGCTAGCAAAGTCGGCTGTACAACTGGGGCGAGTGCTAGGGAGTCTCTCTAGACTAGACCTGTCGTGTGGCGGCACTCGGTCTGCAATCACCGATAGTGGCCACACGCGGGTCCGACATATACTAACGGACGGCGGCCGATTTGAAGGCTACCACCTAGCAAGTGTGGTGTCTGACGGTGACACCACAGCTTCACTGCCTCGTGTGCTACAATCACGCTGACCTAACGCCAAGTGACTTGCAACTTTCACTACATAGCTGGGAGACCATGCTCAATCAGTTTCATTGATTTGCACCGAGTAGTTAATATGTTACAGTAATTTATTTATCTCGTCTTGCAAAGCAGTAATACACAGTGCAGTTCCACACATTTATAAAAGCCTCTTCCCCATCTCCACGCCCCCTCCTATTAGAATAATATCAGAGAATAGTCTACAGACGAATGGGTCGAATGTAAATACGCATGCTGTCTACAAGTCAACAGTCACGCACCCCTTACGAAAGCACAGCACTTCGCGGAACTGCAGATTTCGTTCTGAGAGAAGCCAAACAGAGGGCGCTAGGAGGGTGATATGAGATATCGATTGGAGGCGTCGCCGCTTCCATACAGAGGACCGAATCATCGCCGGAGCCCTTACGACGTGCTCTCAAGAAAGGGCGAGTGGGAGCGCGGGCCAACTTTAACTGCGGGGGCAGAGCGTGGGAGGGAAAAATAAACCAGTTATGAGGGGGCGGGCTGCGGGGGCGGGACGCCTTGTTTTGACGGCGCTGTGGCGTGGCTGGGCGTTTCTCACAGGCAGGCAGGCAGGCGCTCGTAAAGTTTGATCGGCCGGCAGCGGCAGCGGCGCCGGCACCGAGGGGTTGGAGCGGCGGCCAGGTGTGCGGCGGGGGGAGGCAGTAATTAAAAGACTCTGCCGCCGGCGCCGGCCGGAAATATCGCCTTGTGCCGCCGCGGCGCCGCGCCGCCCCACTAATAACATCAGACAGGCGGTCAAGGCGCGCCAGACGCCCGTTCGAGCACTTAGTAAAATTGAAATTCCTGTCGGAAGGCGAGGCGAAGCTCAAGCGGCGCGGCCGCCCCAAAGGGACTGCCGCTTGTTTAAATATTGCGTCCCCCCTACACCCCAACCCACCCCCATGTTCCTTCTTCTTTGCTCCTCTGTAGGGCTGTGAGTTTGTTTATCACGTAAACTGTTTAGATCCATATTCATTATGCCATCTTTAGGGCCGTGTAAATCATACAGTTTCAGAGCCCAAAGGATTTGTATATCATTATGCGTTCCACACAGGGTGAACCACAAATCCATCAACAAAATTTCGGCGACTGTTCACAAATATGTTCCATGTATAACGTTAGTGCACAACTTCGTAGCCTTTTTCTGTAAAATTAATGAACAGAAGAGATACGTGTAACAGAGACCTTAGTCATCAAAAACACACGGTGGAGCAAATAGAAGTGGCACGGGGAATACAATTCCAGGGTACAAAGAAACACAGCAGTGGAAAGAAAATACAGCACTAATCTAACAATAGCAGGTGTTGAAAGTGACCACCTCTCGTCTCTTGGCACTTCTGGGACCTGGTCAGCAAGTTGCTGAAGGCGCATCGAGGCTGGACTGCTGGAATTGCTGCAGTCTCATCCGAAATATTCAGCTACAGTTCTTGACGACTGTGAGGCTTCTTGCGATACACCTTAGATTTGAGACTCCTCACACAGAGTAATCGTAACTGATCACATAATCTGAGTGGCCAGCTAGGGCCCCGACCAGACTGGCGTCTTCTAACAACTCTTTCAGGAGTGAAGATTGTATAAATAGCTGGCCGCTGTGGCCGAGCGGTTCTAGGCGCTTCAGTCCGGAACCGCGATGCTGCTACGGTCACAGGTTCGAATCCTGCCTCGCCATGGATGTGTGTGATGTCCTTAGGTTAGTCAGGTTTAAGTAGTTCTAAGTCTAGGGGACTGGTGAGCTCAGATGTTAAGTCCCATAGTGCTTAGAGCCATTTCAACCATTTGACTGTATCAATGTTCTCCACGGTTCAGCCGGCTGTGTGGGCAGACAGAGACCTTTTCCTCCATCGTTAATCTGATACAAATGGTTTCAAAATGTTGACAATGTAACGCGCTGAAGGCAGCGCTGATGAAAGAAGATATAACCATAATGCGGCGTGCAGACGATGCACACCAAACTCCAACCTTCCGAACATGCAATGCTGTTTCGTGGAAGTTGGGCGGATTCTCCGCTGCCGAGAACCTGTGATTCTTTGAGTTGACGTAACCAGTCATGTGAAACCAGGCTTCATCAGACATAAAGAACAAATAAATGGTTGAAATGGCTCTGAGCGCTATGGGACTTAACTTCTGAGGTCATCAGTCCCCTAGAACTTAGAACTACTTAAACCTAACTAACCTAATGACATCACACAGATCCATGCCCGGGACAGGATTCGATCCTGCGACCGTAGCGGTCGCGCGGTTCCAGATGTAGCGCCTAGAGCCCCTCGGCCACTCCGGCCGGCCATAAAGAACAGATCCATGTCCAAGCCACTCACTGCAATCTCAGTGAACAGCCACTCACAAAACTGGAGGAGATGAGGAGCATCTGCTGTTTTCAACTCATCAAAAACAGACACTCGGTGGGGATGCGTGTACATGTCCAGGAGAAGTATTCGTTCGCATGATTCATGTGATATGCCGGTCTCTTGCGACAGGCGTCGGATTGACTTGATAAGACCGTGAAATATTTTCTGGTGAACTGCAGCAACATTTTCAAGTGCGGAGGTACGTTTCTGAATGTTTTTTGACTTGATCAAAATAGATCCTGTCTGACGCGATTTTCGGACCAAGCGTTGCATGGCACTCTTTGATAGCACTTTGACACCGTCTAATTTCTCAGGAAACAACTGACTGTACCGTTCCCACGACTTTGTTGCCACGTAACTTTCCAGAACGAACATCCGCTGCTCCACTGTTGAGTACCATAACCCCTTTGCAGCAAGCGCCGTGTGTCAACAAAACAACTTTGTTTCCAAAGAACAAATCACATACGTTCGACATTTGTCCTGTTCTGCAAATATTGTCATTGCACGAAAATAAACAAGGGACAAAATCAGACTAACAGCCCACAGTGCGCTCTGAACCGGTTTGGATCATGTTAAGGCCGTATAAGTGCTGTGCGCGCTGCGGGGTGTAGTTGAACGTACACCCTCACGTCCAATCGTACCAACTCCTCCGGATCACTTTTATTTGCCCCGCCCTGTACATTCTCCTTCGCTATTTATAACAGTCTGCCAAGGCAGGCCAATTTTACGATTACAAAACTGCAGAAATCAAGTGGATTTGAGACAAAGCACCTGTCATGTTCGGAGCACATTTTCATCCGGAAAGAAAGTTCCTTCAAGGTTGCTCGCTAGAGAGCGGAAAAGATGAAAATCTGAGGACGTAATACCAGGTGAATAAGGTGGGTGCTGCATGACTTCCCACCCCAAGTCCGATATAGTCTTTTATGTCAGTCTAGCAGAATGCGAGCGGGCGCTATCGTGGAGTATCTTCACTTCACGCAGTCTTCCTGGTCTTTGTTCTTGGATTTCGTTTGCAAGATGTTTCTGTTGTTCACAATAAATACCAGCAGCGATGCTTACACCTAGGGGGAGCAATTGGAAGTTGACCACATCGTCACTGGTCTACCAGATGCATAATGTTATCATTTGTGGTTGCGTGCAGGTCTTTGAACCGGGAGTTGATGTTTTTTTTGGGCTCAGCCATTCCATTTGTCTCCTTCTGTTAACATAGAGACACCGTTTCTCGTCACCAGTAGCAATACAGGATGACGAGCAACCAGAGATGCACATACCGCCACCCGCTGATGTTTCTCATTTTGGCTTAGAGCATGCGGTGCCGTACACCCGATTTTTACATGAAAATGTCGCACTGTGGTAGAATGATCATAATTCATAACATTTGCCTGTTTTCGAGTATAATGACGTGGATCATGGCGAATTAGTGATTTTAAATGGTCTTCATCAAACCCCGAAGTCTTTCTGAAGGTGGAGGGTCGCTACTGTCAAAAAGATCCTTCTTAAAATGAGAAAGCCATTTTCTTGTGTGCTCTGTCCAATGGTATCATCCTGGCTGCCTCCGCCGCTGTCGCCGATCTACTGAATTCAAACAGAAGAATATGTCGAAAATAGTCCCATTATTCCACTTGGTACTCCATTTTCTAGCGCCCGCAGCTCCACTCAATAAAATGACAATATGTAAACTCAAATAGTAGCAGTGAACTACAAATAAAAAATTTCTGTCGATAAATAAACCACAGCAATCAGAATGCCAGAAAGCAAAATAAAAGCGCAAATCCGAATAGGTCTGGGAAGACCCAACGGTACTGACAGACCGCCGTGTCACTCTCAACCGATAGGCGCCACTGGATGCGGGGGTGCAGGGGAATGTGGTCAGCACACCGCTCTCCCAGCCGTTGTCAGTTTTCGTCACCGGAGCCGCTACTTCTGAGTCAAGTAGCTCCTCAGTTGGCCTCACAACGGGTGAGCGCACATCGCTTGTCAACATCGCTCAGCAGACCCGAACGATGACCCATCCCAGTGCTTGCCAAGTTCGACAGTGCTTAACTTCGGTGACCTGTCGGGAACGGGTGTTACCACTGCGGCTAGGCTGTTGGCCGCCAACTTATGCACGAACCTGATATTTAGATATAAGAGACCCGCGGTCGTTACAGAGCAATTTTTGACCATGCGGAGCGCTCACAGGTCCTCTATCAAAACCGACCTCCCATTGCCACTGCTGTGAGCCTGTCACTCCCCTATCGCAAGCCGTGTCCAGGAATACGTACCATCCGCGGATGCTCACGGGCGTACACTCTCGGCCCAGCATCCTCTTCTCACTCAAGAATTGCCAGAGCCAAATATAGTGCGAGCAGAATCGATACCAGCAACGATATAGTGAGTGCACAGCACGTAGTTGTTGGCGAGGTTCAGAGACGAGCCAAGATGTCAGTTTGGTTATGACGATGCACTACCATGTTCGTAGAATCACGAAGTCGTATGGTAGGTAGGCAGTCATTGCAAGGAGTGAACCTGACAGCGAATGATGACAAATACTTGCTGGACAGACATACCATTATAGAGGTCACCGCTTCCAACCGAATCAACAAGCTACTTTGCTTATCACTCATTATCATTTCCTTTGATTTCATCCCTCGTTTATGTTGGTGTCTGTATTGCACTGACAATATCTGCAGAACAGGAGAAACGTCGTCGGTATGCGGCGTATTCTTCGGGAACAAATTTGTTTTTCTTACACATGGCGCTTGCTGCTGACAGCAGTGAAGCTCACTTTTGCCTCCGCGCGAAAGCTTGCATCCTGTTCATTGCTCGGTTCTGTCTCGGATTTGTTTATCAGACAGTGTTAATTGTATTACCTGACAACACGAACTGAAGAAAGGGTAATTATGGCACCACCGATGTGTTTACGTCCTAGACATAGGGAGCAGAACTGAGCTCGTAGCTACTTCCCCCAGCTGTGATGCAGTCAAGCCTAATGCACATTGCCGGCCGCGGTAGCCGATCGGTTCTAGGCGCTCAGTCCGGAACCGCGTGACTGCTACGGTCGCAGGTTCGAATCCTGCCTCGGGCATGGATGTGTGTGATGTCCTTAGGTTAGTTAGGTTTAAGTAGTTCTAAGTTCTAGGGGACTGATGACCTCCGCAGTTAAGTCCCATAGCGCTCAAAGCCATTTGAACCTAATGCACATTATGGACTGACGCCGGTAGTATTTATAACTTCATTTGTAAGAAAATTTTGGAAATTTGTGGTAAGGTCTTATGGGACCAAACTGCTGAGGCCATCGGTCCCTAAGCTTACACACTATTTTAATCTAACTTAAGCTAACTTACGCTAAGGACGACATACACAGCAAAGCCCGAGGGAAGACTCGAACTTTTGACGAGGGGAACCGCCCGGGCTGTGACAAGACGCCTGAGACCGCGCGGCTACCCCGCGCGGCCATTTGTAAGACAATAACCTCATACAGAACTATTTCCACGTAAATTTCATATTCTCTGCATTACTGCTTATACTTGGTGTGAATAAGAACAACGAACTGATAATTAAATCGAAACCCTACGCTGCCGACAGGCGTTGACATGCATCAATAGGGATAGTTGAAAATGTGTGCCTCGATCAGGACTCGAGCCCGGGATCTCCTGCTTACATGGCAGATGCTGTACCCATCTGAGCCACCGAGGGCACAGAGGGTAGTGCGGCTGCAGCGACTTATCCCTTGCACGCTCTCTGTGAGTCTCACATCCCCAACTTAATATTCACACATTACATTCGTAGTGTCCCCGCCCATTACACTCATTACTCGCGGCAGACAATCTTACCGAATCATGTAAGAGTTCGGGCAATACGTGTGCACACGTATTGCCCGAACACTTACGGGACTCGGTCTGCCTCGAGTAATGAGGGGCGCAGCCCCGAATCCTCCTTAAACCAGGTAGGTAAGCAGGTAACAGGACCGAATCCTCCCAAACTGACACATTGTATGTTGTATTATAGACAATAATGTAATTATCTCTGCCATGTTCCTTATCTCCTTCCCCTACCCCTCCCATGTTTTAAACAAGTTTAAAATCAGCTAAATAGCACGTAGAAAAATTATGTAACGTCCACATGTCCACTTTTAAAATGCCACTTTTAAAATTCCGTAAACTAACATCCACCTGCAAACAGATTTGTCAGTACTGATATGACGTTTTACCGAAACACGGCACGTTACGCAACCCAGCTGAGCGCGAGGTAGAATCCTCTGGGCGAGCCTCAAGTTATGCTAGTCAACCCTGTTGACAGTTACCTTTTTGTAGAGCCGTTGAGACTGTAACTTACCACAGCTTGTAGAAAGAGATAGTTCGTATTTTAAGTTGTTAAATATTGCAAAATTGTATTCGAGGTAGGGTGCGCATGACTGTGGCTATTTTCTGTACGTCGTGTTTACTTCCTGGACGCTGGGAGCAGAAGTAGTTACATCGTACTGGTACTCTCCAGAATTCTGAGAAGTGGAGAGCTCTTACACGCCATGTGTCTGCATGTAAAGTGCTCTGCACAGCACAAGTGCTACACACTGGAGAGGACATTTCTTTCACAGTACTCCATACACTCAGTCCCATTTTCTAAACATTTATTCACAGTGTAAAGTGGATGAATTCACGCTTCACCTGAATACCGCACTACCCACTTTAATTCTTATGCTTCCTTTTTCTGTATGAATCTTATGTAACGCGCCTGTTACGAAACTATTTCGTTCGATCGCACATGATGATTTGTTTATTTATACACATCTCGAAACCAAATCGCATAACAAAACATCATTTTCTCAAAGTTGTTTTGCTGGTCTTGACGTCCAGTTCTCCACTACGAAATGTACGCCGTTTTCGCACGGTATTTGTTGGTATAGTACATAATACCGTAGAAAAATGCTATCTAAAAAAAACATTAATCCTTATCGTCAATGAGGTATGTATTGTCTGTACTTTGCTTCTTTTTGTTTGTTCTACATACTTGAATCCCACTTCTCCACATTTACATTATACTCCGCATGCCACCTAATGGTGTGTGGAGGAGGGTACTTTCTGTACCACTATCTGATCCCTATCTGTTCCACTTGCGAATAGTGCGTGGTAAGCATGATTATCTGTAAGCCTCTGTATTGTATCTAATTTCTCCAATTTTCTCCTCATCGTCAATACGCGAGATATATTGGGTGGGGGAGTAATATGCTGCCCGACTCTCCCTGAAAAGTGCTGTCCCGAAATTTCACTATTAAATCTCTTCGTGATGGCGTCGTATCTCTCCTGCCGTAATTTTCACACCAGTGGTTTATTCAACTTTAATATGTTAATTGCATTTTTCGTCACTTTTTTTCCGTCAGCAGTACACTCCTTTCTCACTCCCATCGTTAACGAATTTCATTCCGTTACAGCAAGCCGTAGCCGCTGCCCGCCAAGCCACTTTCGCTGATCGTTCCCCCCCTGCACCGCGAGGTAACAACATGTGAACTACTTTAAAGTGGATCGTTGCTGCACCTAGGCACGTGACCAATTTTGTTCCCACTACGACCGAGTTTATAGTTTGCTTTATCGAGTAATCGTTAACAGTTATACATGGATAGATGGAGAGTTGACCGATGTACAACTCGTATATGGGTTTACTAAACGTAATGGAAGAGCAGCACAACGAAGCTACGCCGAGGTGCTCCCTCACCGCAGCGAAGGCAGCTACCGAGTGGTTATAACTAAAGTGCATCGACTCGTGGAGATCCAGTGCGGACTGTAATTACTGTATGGCAGCGAAACTTGGTAGATATTCTAATGCGTTAACCCGGAACTGATTCACGCTGGAAAAATTAGTTCGAACCGTGTCCACCAGGTGCAAATCTGGCGCTGTACACTGTTTGTATGACCGTATGACATCCACGCTCTCATTTGACACGCCATAACGTAGGTGAACAGTACGGCTGTCGAGAAGAGATAACGTGCATTGTTACTGAAACCGCTGTGTGTGAACGACGCATTACAGTGCCGTATTGAGAGAGTATTACCGACTGAAATATGAAGCACGATATCATTAAATGGTTTAAAGAGTATGATACTGAAACTCGAAACGCGGGTGAGCTTTGTGTGACACCTGGAAGAGGGAGGCGTGCTATTCCAGTGAAAGTTACTGACGAGGTTGCTGTTGCTGTAGGTGACCACGCAACACGTGCCTCGGACAGCGCTAGTGCTCGTGCAACGTCACGAGAATTGTCCGTCTCATGGTCAACATTACGGGAAGTTTTGCAGGCTATTTTAATTGGTGCAATATCCAGACGGTAGAGAAACTGAAATCTCACAATCTGCAGCGACGTCCTGAATTCCTCTTCAGTTTTTGCCACTGATGTAAGTTGATGGCGGACAATATTCTATGGCGTGACGAGGCGCATTTTACACTATAGAGTGGAGTGAACACACAGAGCCCCGAATCTGGAGATACTGTGAAGCTGCGTGCTGTGCACGAAAAACCACTGCACCCGCCGGATGTGGCTGTGTGGTGTAGATTCACAAGCACCTTCATTCTCTGTCCGTTAAAAAAAAAATGGCTCTGAGCACTATGGGACTTAACTTCTATGATCATCAGTCCCCTATAACTTAGAACTACTTAAACCTAACTAACCTAAGGACAGCACACAACACCCAGTCATCACGAGGCAGAGAAAATCCCTGACCCCGCCGGGAATCGAACCCGGGAACCCGGGCGTGGGAAGCGAGAACGCTACCTGTCCGTTTCTCTTTGAAGGGAAAACAGCTATAGGGCGTTTCAGATGTACCATGGCGTCCGCACGTTATCGAGGCCTCATTGTAAAGCAAGTGATTCCAGCTTTGGAAGACGGCAACTGTGTAGAAACCACTGTTTTCATGCGAGATGAGGCAGCTCTTAAAGTCGCGCTCCCAGCGAAATATGTGCTTGATGCAATCTTCCACGAACGGGTTACCTCCACTGGTTTTCCAGATGCATGGCGTGCAAGATCACCTGATCTGAATGCATGTGACTTTTGGCTCTGAGGATATCTAAGAGAAGGCATTTAACAGGGACACGTTCGATCTCTACCTGATCTGAAGGCCAGTACATAGGAACACGTTGCTCAGATTCCACCAGAACTGCAGTGAGAAACCATCGGTCACGTCTTTATACGGATGCAGCATATCGTCGATGTCTCCGATGCTCATACAGACAAACTGTGTAAGCAACGGTTAATAATAAAATCAACATTTCGCCTTTCTCACTTTTGGACATTTTCTGCCCATGTCCCGTTCCTAATCCTATACATATGGAAACATTTCTATACGTCTTTCTTGCATTCACAGCGGCATATTTGCACCTGGTGGCCAAAGTTGGAACTAAGTTTTTTCCAGCGTAAGTTGATTCCGCACTGACGCATTAGAATATCTACCAAGTTTCGCACACTAGACCATTGTGGGTAGATGCGGTTTAATTATAAACACCTGGTACATCACAGTACTTTTGTATCTGTACATAGACACCTCGGATTTATTGTGGTAGTTTACTACCGGCCTTTTGACGATTGTGAGAATATTACCGCAAAAACACTGGTAACTGGTATAGCAAACCAAACAAATCGTAATCACATTATTACTCTGTTAGGAGCCACGGGAGACGACAAGTCGCTTATATTAAAACGCTCAGCAGAATTTCGTCAGAAATTTTTTCGGTGGAGTTTGATTTCATCCTATAGAATGAGTAAATCCCTGATATTTCGTTAACTGTTCGAGAAATATCATAACATTTAGAGAAGTGCTAGTACGATCATCACTGTTCTTACTTAACATGTTGTAGACACACTTTAGGTACAAATGTTAATACAGCCCGAAGCTCGCCCAGTACTATATTCAAGAACAGTCTCTAATCAGCTGAAATTAATGGTTGCATTCTAATCTCCAATATTGTCCATTGAACAAGTAAGATATTGCGCTGCAGTGCCGTAGAATGCAAATATGCTTGCAGCCTACCCGTGACGAAATTTTCATCATCAAATGATCCCCAAGACAGTGGGTACCATTGAAATTGAGACACGTAATTTTACAGGCGGTATGCAAAATATATCCAAGTTAAATAAGTGTATCCGATGCAGTTTTCAGGACGTCCAGGAGGGGATTGTCTGGGAGAGACTAATGGGACTAACGTTCTAGAAATTAGAGGATGGAATAAGTACAAACTGTAGAATTGGAAAAATTAGATCAGAAGGTTAAGACTGGACGTGGTTGGCACTAGGGTAAGAGAAGAGGTCGGAGTATAGTGTTATCTAGTCAGCAGATTTTATGGTGAGTTAAGGTTGGTTAATACGAAGAACAATAAGGATAAAAGGTTATACTACGCAATTTTAAATAGAGTATTTGTGGTAGTACGGGTCAAAGTGGAAAGTTTTGCAGATGATCACTAATGTTAAAAAAACGTAGATACTACATCAGTAGAAGACGAGAGGAGTGAAAGTATTACTGGAATGAAATAATGAGGCAAGGTAAGGCACCACAAATAAACTAAGCTTAGAGGCATAAAACGAATGGATAACTGTGAAAATAAATATGAACGAAGCAAATGTAATAATTGTTAAAATGAGAGAGGAAGAAAGGAAATCTAAGGCGCTTAGGAACAAAATTAACACAATGAGTAAACCGGCTAAATAGGATTTGATGAGAAACGTAACTAAACAAATTGCGGAAGACATTGTCGTGAGAAAAATCGACGTGATGTTCATGAAGATTAAACATATATTCATAGAATTAACTGGTTCGTCTTCATCTACAGCTGAAGTAGGGTAACCTCATTTATGACAGAAAAATTAAACATAGGGTAGAGGAAGATTCAGAAGACTGTTCGTTATAAGTGAGGACAAAGAAGTTGATTTAGAAGAAATAGATAGGCCAGTAACCAAATACGTTTGGTAAGGCGCCGATTGATTAAGCATAAATAAATGAATATGAGTCACTGATATACACTCCTGGAAATGGAAAAAAGAACACATTGACACCGGTGTGTCAGACCCACCATACTTGCTCCGGACACTGCGAGAGGGCTGTACAAGCAATGATCACACGCACGGCACAGCGGACACACCAGGAACCGCGGTGTTGGCCGTCGAATGGCGCTAGCTGCGCAGCATTTGTGCACCGCCGCCGTCAGTGTCAGCCAGTTTGCCGTGGCATACGGAGCTCCATCGCAGTCTTTAACACTGGTAGCATGCCGCGACAGCGTGGACGTGAACCGTATGTGCAGTTAACGGACTTTGAGCGAGGGCGTATAGTGGGCATGTGGGAGGCCGGGTGGACGTACCGCCGAATTGCTCAACACGTGGGGCGTGAGGTCTCCACAGTACATCGATGTTGTCGCCAGTGGTCGGCGGAAGGTGCACGTGCCCGTCGACCTGGGACCGGACCGCAGCGACGCACGGATGCACGCCAAGACCGTAGGATCCTACGCAGTGCCGTAGGGGACCGCACCGCCACTTCCCAGCAAATTAGGGACACTGTTGCTCCTGGGGTATCGGCGAGGACCAGTCGCGACCGTCTCCATGAAGCTGGGCTACGGTCCCGCACACCGTTAAGCCGTCTTCCGCTCACGCCCCAACATCGTGCAGCCCGCCTCCAGTGGTGTCGCGACAGGCGTGAATGGAGGGACGAATGGAGACGTGTCGTCTTCAGCGATGAGAGTCGCTTCTGCCTTGGTGCCAATGATGGTCGTATGCGTGTTTGGCGCCGTGCAGGTGAGCGCCACAATCAGGACTGCATACGACCGAGGCACACAGGGCCAACACCCGGCATCATGGTGTGGGGAGCGATCTCCTACACTGGCCGTACACCACTGGTGATCGTCGAGGGGACACTGAATAGTGCACGGTACATCCAAACCGTCATCGAACCCATCGTTCTACCATTCCTAGACCGGCAAGGGAACTTGCTGTTCCAACAGGACAATGCACGTCCGCATGTATCCCGTGCCACCCAACGTGCTCTAGAAGGTGTAAGTCAACTACCCTGGCCAGCAAGATCTCCGGATCTGTCCCCCATTGAGCATGTTTAGGACTGGATGAAGCGTCGTCTCACGCGGTCTGCACGTCCAGCACGAACGCTGGTCCAACTGAGGCGCCAGGTGGAAATGGCATGGCAAGCCGTTCCACAGGACTACATCCAGCATCTCTACGATCGTCTCCATGGGAGAATAGCAGCCTGCATTGCTGCGAAAGGTGGATATACACTGTACTAGTGCCGACATTGTGCATGCTCTGTTGCCTGTGTCTATGTGCCTGTGGTTCTGTCAGTGTGATCATGTGATGTATCTGACCCCAGGAATGTGTCAATAAAGTTTCCCCTTCCTGGGACAATGAATTCACGGTGTTCTTATTTCAATTTCCAGGAGTGTACTATTGTAGCTACTGAGAGCTGTAGGAAATAGGAACGTATTTGAACTGGTGCCTGTGAAACGGGCAACTTATCAGACTTTTATAAGGATATTACCATCTCGTCTCTGAAAACAGCACAGATCAAATGATCAGTTTCATATTTCATTCTTGTAACCAACATAATACATAAAAGAATGAAACGAAAAATGGTGAGGTACTGCATATAAATCAGTTTACTTTCAGGAAAGGACAAGTTATCAGAGCAGTTATTCCGATTTCGCCTTTAGGGGTGGATAGGTGATTAAAGAAATTGTTTGGTTATTGCTGTTATACTTACGTTTCTACTACCAAGAAACTAAAACACATCGTACCATAGTATTGTTTATGATTAGTATTATTCAACATTTTTACTAAGCGATTACGTTCAGAGAAACAACATTTCCCCTCTAACTCAGTTGAACCATGTGAGTTCGCGGGATCGATAGTCCGTCGTGCTATACCTTTGCTGACTTCGCGAGATTGTGTTTACTTTCCGCGCCCGCAGGAGGTGGTCACGCAACACTGCGATATGATTCCATGTTGCAGCCGAGTGGGAAAGTTTTACTTGGAGCCTTCTGATGTGGTTCCTGCAATCCAAGCCAAGCTGTTAACTTCGAGAAGAACTTAAAGGTGGAAGTTAGCCTAAGTGGACGAAGTTTGGTACATGACATCGCCGGCTGTGAAACAGTTATTCTAGGATAATGACAGAGTAAAAATTATTTGGTGTGAACCTTACACTAAAATTGTCCCTCCGCTCTCATTGCAAAATTGGCTCTGAACATTCATTCAAAGCTGCTCCTGAGTAATTGTCTGTACTATTCCAAGGCAGCCCGCCCGGCAATCCGCCCGGTCTAACGCGTTGCTTGCCGAGCAGGAAGGTGTGCCGCCCCCCGGCATGAATCTGCCCGGCGGACTAGTGCCGAGGTTCGGTGTGCCGGCCAGCTTGTGGATGGTTTTTAAGACGGTTTTCCATCTGCCTCGGCGAATGCGGGCTGGTTCCCCTTATTCCGTCTCAGTTACACCATGTGGGCGATTGCTGCGCAAACATTTTCTCCACGTACACGTATACCATAATTACTCTACCATGGAAACAATTGGGGTTACACTCGTCTGGTATGAGACGTTCCCGGGGGATCCACAGGGGGCCAAACAGCACAATAGCCCTGGGTTCGGTGTGGGGCGGCAATGGGGTAGGTGGACTGCTTTGGCCTGTTGTGGCGTTGTGAACCACTGAGGGCTAAGGCGGGACAAAGCCTCTCAGTTGTTTCTAGGTCCCCAGTTCAATACACACAAAATAAACACTATTCCAAGGCTCCAATAGGCTGGTTATGTCAACGCCAGTGAGCTAGGAATATCTCTTTGCCATGAAACAAAAGATGTTTAACTAATTCAGTTAGTAAAAACTTTTATCGTTTATTGATCTCACAGATATTATTTAACTATTGGATTGAGCAAATGTTCTTTTACGATTAAATGTTGAGATATGTTTCTCAAGGAATTCGAAGTGTAGTGTTTTGGTAAAGAGTAACCTAATAAAACTCTGTGACAATATCCAGGTCAGAATTATCCCTGGCACCTTACCACTTACCATTTACCTTACACTTATCTGTCATCAATAATCATAAGGTAATACTGGCTGCTAAGTAAATTTACCGGCAATCTGATAAGAAGCTCTCGGGTTTCCAGCTGGACGGGAGGCTTCATACAAAGCGACGTAAAAAGATTGTCATTGTCATTATCTTCTGACGAACTCGTCGAAACGACGCAGCGTGTTAAACCTGCCACCCGACTAGAGCTTCGACAGCTTTTCGGCAGTAGTATACGAGGTAAAAGTCAACATTCCCACAACATACTAACAACTCACTAATTTAGATGTCAGTACCACAGTGGCTGCACTATGCTTCAAGATAGATACCACAAGATCTAATTCTTGTGGTAATTAAGTCATTCGCCTTTCTTTTCCTTGAAGGTAAATCTCTTCTTCGACTATATTGATTAACTTTGCCACAATGATTCGTTCAAGATAATTCTGTATACTGATTCATGCTCTATTGAAGCTCTTTCTTATTTTGTGGCGTCTCTGCAATGAATATATGATACTGTGCACCAGTTTTGCCTCAGTCACAGTTACCGTTAAGTCATCGTCGTATTCCATTCGGATACGTGTGCTGTAAGAAAATGGATCATACTCTGGAGGGTACAACGTATTTCATTTGAATCTTTTCCCTCACTCTAAGCCGCCTCAGTGGCCGAGCGGTTCTAGGCGCTTCAGTCTGGTACCGCGCGACGGCTACGGACGCAGATTTGAATCTTGCCTCGGTGTGTGATATCCTTAGGTTAGTTGAACCTCACTCTAATACAACACACATACCTATACCTATCTTCCTGTTGTATCTGGAAGAAATTATCGCAAGATAAGAGATTATGGTTGACTTAATCAAACCAGTCGAAAGAGTGAAGGAAAAACAGGAATAAAAAAGAAGGATGGAAGGAAGATCAGAAATTACCATCACGTTGGTATCAAGTCATTATGGACGTAGCACTAGCGCGGGTTGTTTCAAGGATAGGGCAAGAAATCTACAATTCACGTAAAATTTTTCTTACTGGGACACTGAATTAAATTTTTCAACTCCAAAAAATTCATTACACCCGTAAATTGTTTACAGAAACCCTTTGTGTGAGCTCTAATTCCTCTGATGTTCTCTTGCTGTCATTTCGTAAGACATATGTGTAGAAATTAATACTGAAACGCCCGTTAAACCTGCTGGGCAGAACAGGTGATTAGGATTGTGGAAAGGGCCAAATAAGGCGTCGGTCAGGTTCACTCGAAATTGTTATTTATTGTAATTTAATAACACCTTTAAACCAAAATGACACATAGCCGAACCTTTAGAGCTACGAGTTACAAAAAGACAATTATTTCACGGTTGAAGGCCTCCACACAAGAAATCTTAAAGCAACAAGAGAAATCTCAAGTGGTAAAAACATGCAGCTAAAATTGCAAATAAAATAATTAACATATATATTACACAGCGAGGCTGAGAGTCTCAAGGCAAGGTTAAATAGACAAACATAAACAAGATGCAATACAAACGGCTGAAGGCCCACAACAAAATTTTCAAGATTTTAAAATAAATTACCATAACCTTTCAAAGGCAGAAGGCCCAAACGCCCACAATTGATTTTCCAAACTTCAAAAAATACATAAAATCGAGTAAATGCAAGAATTTTTAAATCATTGGCTATGATAGATTATAAACAGACAATTAAATACCGGTGAGAAGGACAATAAAGAAAACGACACTCAGAAGCCTCCGGGGAGGTCGGTCTGCCCTCGTTCACTTAGGTAACACAGGTGGTGAGCCCAACTACGCTTGATCCGTCGGAACCCAACCAGGGGACAGCCACGGACCGACCGACAAAACGACTTGTTTGCCACCAATCGGCACATGAGAACTCAAAACACAAAAAGTTGCGAACGTGATTATCCATAATGAAATATGTATCAGCTGTCAAAACTACACACCATGTTGGACAGCGACAACAGGTGAGGAAAGGCCGCTGCCGCTGACCAGGGCAGGTAACCAGAACACTAACGGCCACAAGGCAGAAAATTCCGCTGGTACACTTGAACTTGAATTGCGGCAATATAGTTAACTTCACCCAGAAGGAACACTGCCTGAATTTACGTCAGTGGCCAGTGCAGGTAATCAAAACACTAACGGCCACAAGGCAAAAAATTCCGATCATGCACTTTAATTGTAGTCAACCATTGTAGTTAATTGCACCACATGGCGGCTAAATTTCAGCAATAGAAACACTCGGTGTTGTCACAGGAAAACCTCCGCAACAGCGAACCACCAAAACGAACCACACAACACGTATGGACGTGGCTTGGGTAGTTGGAAATGGAAATGCCGTGTGGCTAGGGCCTCCCGTCGGGTAGACCGTTCGCCTGGTTCAAGTCTTTCGAGTTGACGCCACTTCGGCGACTTGCGTGTCGATGGGGATGAAATGATGATGATGAGGACAACACAACACCCAGTCCCTGAGCGGCCGAAGTGGCCGTGCGGTTAAAGGCGCTGCAGTCTGGAACCGCAAGACCGCTACGGTCGCAGGTTCGAATCCTGCCTCGGGCATGGATGTTTGTGATGTCCTTAGGTTAGTTAGGTTTAACTAGTTCTAAGTTCTAGGGGACTAATGACCTCAGCAGTTGAGTGCCATAGTGCTCAGAGCCATTTGAGCCAGTCCCTGAGCGGAGAAAATCTCCGACCCAGCCGAGACTCGAACCCGGGCCGTTAGGTATGACATTCCGTCGCGCCGACCACTCAGCTGCCAGGGGGGGGGGGGGGGGGACGCTTGGGTAGTTGAAACCACTACTCAACTGTGACGTCCTGGGTCGGTGAACCACGAAGCTCGTAGCGATCAGACAGCTCCACACACGCTCCGACACTGCGCAGGGACTGTCAGGGGACCCAGCCGACTGCACCGCGCGGAGGTAACTTCCCTGGTCCACAGAAACCGACCGACTCCTCAGAAGGCCGACAACATCTAAAATTGTCATGAGTGGAAATAACACCAACTACACACACAACCTGACAAACACTTGCACGAAGACCTGAGCGATACCCAACAGTAACTAAGCACACACGAAGACAAATCGGGAGTCGATGCACACACACACACACACACACACATACATACACATAAACACACACACACACACACACACACACACACACACACACACACACAAACACACACACACATACACATACACAGCCGACTCATGAACGATCGGCGAGCCAAAACGCGTCGTCCGGTAGGACGACCGACCGACGATCCACCAAGGCCGTGGCCCAGCTCAAGTGATGCGTGGCGGCAATGGTCTGGCGAGCCATGTCGACGCAGTCCTCACTGCTGCTCCAACCCGATTGCACCAGTGCCGCATTGCAACTCCCCGACTGGCAGGTCCGGACTGCAGTCCAGACGCGTTCCAACTGACTGGCAGCCCGAACTCGCGATCCGAACTAGCTGACGACAGACAACAACCGGGAAGTAATAGCAGTCGAGCAAAGATACTTCGAGATGGGACATATTGATACGCGCTGCTAGCGCCGCTCACAGTAAGGGAAAGCAGCAGCTCAGTGACAGTAGTAATTTAAGTTAAAGTAATGAGGTGGAAGTACGTTAAAAACAGGGTGTAAAATACATGATGGCGGGAACACGAGCCACGCACGGCTCAAATACGTTGCTTGCAATTTTCTTCCCGAATCGTACAGGGCTTCCAGTGAATCATGGTAGATATTCTAAACGAACAGTAGTGGATTCCTTCGCTTATTTAGGCATAATTAATTATATGTAATTACATTTTGGGTCAACTGTCACTTACTGGTTTCCAGAAGGTATTCCTGCATTTTGCTACAGTCTTCCAACGTTGCAGCCTTCCTGTTGATTGCTTCACCGTCTGCGAATAACTTGATGGAGCTTCCGACATTACGCACCATGTCATTCATACATATTCAATGCAGTAACAGCACAATTACGTAACTTTTGGGTACTTCTCAAATTACCTTTACATTCGTCGATTTTGTTCTTTTAAGACCAGTGTATTGACTCACACCTGCAAGAAAATTTTGCATCCAAACACAAACCTGTCCCACTACTGGGTAAGCTCCTATTTCGTTCTCTGAACGACAGTATGAAACTGAATGAAATGAATTCCCCAAAGCAAGAAACAAGGCATAACCTCCGTGCCGTTGACTACGGCGTTCTGGACCTGATAGTCAAAGAGAGTGAGCTGGACTCGGCAAATTTGTGGAATACCTGTTGGTTTGTCTAAAGGAGATTTTCGTTCTCCAGAAACGAAACGTTCTATACAGCCCAGTCTCATTTATGTCACCATCACCTAAGTTCGACGTCAGCGTACGATAGCCACTCACGGACGATAGGTGGTGGGCAGCACTAGCAGTAGATGCTACATAAAGAATGTTGGGAAGGGGGGGGGGGGGGGACGCGGAAAACAGTGCAGTCGTTGTAATGCGAAAACGGTGCGATTTTGACTCTCTAAAGGGCATGATCATTAGCCATCGGGCTAAGGTTGGAAGCGTTTCCAAAACGGCTAGGTGTGTAATATGTTCGCCTGCCGCTGTGGTGAAAGTATCCCGTGCATGGAAAAATGGCGTTATCCAAAAGCGGTGCCGTGGCAGCTGCGGTGCACCACGGGCCACAGATGATAGGGGTGGGCGGCAGCTACAGAAATCTGTGCGGACGAATAGACGAGCAACTACTCAGCAACTGACCGGGGCCACCAACAGCGTCTTCTCAAGGACCGTTCAGCGCACATTACTGCGTATGAACCACCGCAGCAACCGACTTGTTCATTCACCCATACTGACTCCTGTTCTACGGCGAGCAAGGCTGGAGTTTGCACGCCAGTACCGCAACTGGACGTTCACTGAGTGACGACAGGTGGCCTTTTCAGATGAATCACGTTTTTTGCTCCATCGGAGAGATGGCCGTTGGCATGTACGAAGTGTGTTTTTCCTCGGCTTAATGGCAGCTACAAGGAGGAAAATACAACATGTCACACAGCTCGCAATGTGCATTTGTGGTTTGAGCATCAGGATGAGTTTACCGTAGACCCCTGGTCACCAAACTGTCCGTATTCAGTCCCAGTCGGGTATCTCTTGTACCACCACGATCTGACTGTTCTCGCCTGGATCACCAACCGAGAAACTTAGTGCAGCTGACCACAGCACTGGAGTCGACATTACCCCAAATCCCTGTCGGTATCTTCCAGAACTTCACTGGCTCTCTTCCTGCACGTCTCGCAGCGGCCCGCGATGCAAAAGGTGGTTAGTCAGACTCTTGATGGTTGTCATATTAATGTGGCTTGACAATATAATATGTGGGCATAGCTAGACGTAACTGTCCTATGAGTCTTATTGGATACGGTAATAACCTGCCTTTCTTTCCAGTTCCTACACTATGTGATCAAAAGTATCCGGACACCACCAAAAACATACGTTTTTCATATTAGGTGCATTGTGATGTCACCTACTGCCAGGGACTCCATGTCAGCGACCTCAGTAGTCATTAGAAATCGTGAGAGAGCAGAATACGGCGCTCCGTGGAACTCACGAACTTCGAACGTGGTCAGATGATTGGGTGTCATTTGTGTCATACGTCTGTATGCGAGATTTCCACACTCCTAAGCATCCCTAGGTCCACTTTTTACTATCTGATAGTGAAGTGGAAACGTTAAGTGACACTTACAGAACAAAAGTGTACAGGCCGACCTCGTCTGTTGACTGGCAGAGACCATCGACAGTTGAAGAGGGTCGTAATGTGCAATAGGTAACCATCTATCCAGACCATCACACAGGAATTCCATACTGCATCAGGATCCACTGAAAGTACTATGACAGTTAGGCGGGAGGTGAGAAAACTTGGATTTCATGGTCCAGCGACTGCTGATAAGCCAGACATCACGCAGGTAAATGCCAAACGACACCTCGCTTGGTGTAAGGAGGATTGGACAATGGAAAAACGTTGTGTCGAGTGACGAATCACGGTAGACAATGTGGCAATCCGATGGCAGGGTGTGTGTATGGCGAACGCCCGGTGAACGCCATCCGCCAGCGAGTGTAGTGCCAACAGCAAAATTCGGAGGCGGGAGTGGTATGGTGTGGTCGTGTTTACCACGGAGGGGGCTTGCAACCCTTGTTGTTTTGCTTGGCACTATCACAGCACAGGCCTACATTGATGTTTTAAGCACCGTCTTGCTTCTCACTGTTGCAGAGCAATTCGTGGATTGGATCTTTCAACACGATCGAACACCTGTTATAATGCATGGCCTGTGACGGAGTGGTTACACGAAAATAACATCCCTGTAATGGACTAGCCTGCACAGAGTCCTGACCTGAGTCATATAGAATACCTTTGGGATGTTTTGGAACGCCGACTTCGTGTCAGACCTCACCGACCGACATCGATACCTCTCGTCAGTGCAACACTCCGTGAAGAATGGGCTGCCATTCCCCAAGAAACCTTCTAGCACCTGGTTGAACGTATGCCTCCGAGAGCGGAAGCTGTCATCATTGCTAATGGCAGGCAAACACATATTGAATTCCAGCATTACCGATGGAGGGCGCAACGAACTTGTAAGTAATTTTCAGCCAGGTGTCCGGATACTTTTGATCTCATAGTGTAGTACCCTTCGTTGCTCCAACCATCTGCCTTAAACTAGTGCTAGATGGGGAGCACATGCGACTGCCATTTGTGGGGCTATAATAAAGACAAGGTGTACAGCAATAACCCCAAAACGATAGCTGGGCCTAAAACAGCCATTCAAGAAATCATTTATAGCATCGGTGTTCCGACACGCCGGCCGGGGTGGCCGAGCGGCTCTAGGCGCTACAGTCTGGAACTGCGCGACCGCTACGCTCGCAGGTTCGAATCCTGCCTCGGGCATGGATGTGTGTGATGTATTTAGGTTATTTAGATTTAAGTAGTTCTAAGTTCTAGGGGACTGATGACCTCAGAAGTTAAGTCCCATAGTGCTCAGAGCCATTTCAACCAATTGTTGTGCAGCTCCAGGCAACTATCGCTTCCGATGAGTGTTGCGCACTCCATTTGCACTCGCAGTTAAAAGCTGGTAAAAGTGCTCCTAGCTGTTAGCAACCTTATTTCGCCGCGCTAAAAGAATTTCGCTATGTGGGCAGCAAGATATCGAACGTTGGCCGAACGATTAGGGATGCAAAAAATTTGTTGCTAATGTAAGTAGCAACAACGAAGTAATTAATGCACAGTGTGTCAGTTTTTCACGCATCTCACTGTTTATGACGTCAGATCTCCTGAATTAAGTGTTGTATAATGATATAATGTTGTCGGTACATTCAGCGGCATATGTGGATTCTCTCTGCGAAATTTATTGCGAACAGAATTAGTAGAAAAGAAGTAATAAATTTAAACGTCATGAATGATACGGCAGTTTTACGTGCAACAGATTGTGTGTTTCATATAATGATATAATTTTGCACTTACTTCCAATATCGTATGTGCATACCGTTCGTAAAATGTGTCGCGAATACAGTTAAACTAACTTACACTAAGGACAACACACACAACCATGCCCGAGGGAGGACTCTAACCTCCGACGGGGGAAGCCGCGCGGACCGTAACAAGACGCCCTTAGACCGCGCGGCTACCCCGGGCGGTGTCTTTGTGAATACTGATATATCAGCCGGCCTTTTCTTGCCTACTAGTACAGCCAGATGCATATTTGTCGATAATTACACCAAACAGAGAAACTTTTAATTTTTGCAACAGATACTACAGGAAGAGGAAACGGAAGTGCACTTTTCTAAGACGTGTTAGTTTCTTGTGTGAACTATTTTTGAGACGTGGAGAAAGTAGTTTTGCTTACGTTTTTCAGTGACCTTACAGATAATGACTTAAAGGTGTACTAGAACGGTCCTAGTTAAACATGTTTTGAAGTATGTGTAGAGGTACCTGTGGAAACTGCAGTTTTTCAAATTTATGTGATTTTTCACCACCTGAGAAATTTAATTATGTTGTTAATAACAAGAGAAAATTTTGTTTCGTTGACTGTATGACGCATAGCTTGTTCCAGTCGTTGTCGATACAAGCTAAATCATTTTGCCAGTCAATTTACGAGGTGCCTGTTAACAGCAGTTAGTGAGCATGGCGGTATGATTTATCGTCCTGTCATTCCATTTATTAACAATATTGTCATGTTTTGTGCTTAGTTTGGCAATCCGCCTTCTCGTTGTACTGTATATCACCTTCGATTTACTCTTTTTGTCAGCTTCATTGATTTCCACATGCATGACGTGAAACAGGGTACCGTTTCCTTCTGCATGAAGATATACACTATCACAACAGTAGCATTATTGTATCTACATTCTTTTCTAATCCTTTCTTCCCAAGTTCTGAATTTGATATTCGTTACGAAATTATCGATGCATTTACGAAGTCCTATATCGTCCAAGTGATCATGAATCACAGTGGTTCTATGATATCCGCATAATATGAGAATACTACCTTGACAGTCACAGTTTGTCTTACTCAATTAAAAGAAAGTGTAATGAATGACCTGTGTTCAAAAAGTCGAGGAACTCATCAAATTGTAGTTTTTCTCTGTGCTAACCCAGTCTACTGTTTGCAAAGATGGGATGTCTGGATATCTTAACGCTAGTACTTTCTTCCGAATTCTAATGTTAACATTCTTCTGCAATATGATGGTAGTTCCCTTGTTTCTTAGAACTTCAAGTCGAGGTCTTACGGCATTCCAGCTTATCTATTTTCGAAACATAATATAAAATTCAGAAGTGTATTGTAGAATCTGAATTAATATCATAAGGTAATCCTTTCAACACCAAAATCGTTGTTCCATCATTTTTTTTCTTCAACATAAATATGGTTCTCTTCTTCTATCACTATAAGGAACAGCTATTGTCCATTTTAAAGACCTTCGACATAACACCAGTTATCTACAGTTTCAGCTGCACTTAACAGATATTCCCTCCTACTACCACTATGCAAATACATTTCCTTTTTTCGCGTCTTTTGCCAATTTTCTGCACTGAACTTACGTTTTGCTTTTCTGTGCCCCACCTCAATTTCCTTGCTAGCATCTCTTACATAATTTCTTTGCATTTCTCCATAAATCATTCTATCCTAGTCTTTTTGCACCTACTGTTAATTTCATTTTTAATCATAGTATACTGCAGGCTTCTTATTTCGTTGCTTACATTCTTACAGTTTCTACATTCATCCATACAATATCTTGATTTATATAGGAGTTTTACATTTATGTTTCCGCTGTAAATATATTCCTTTCCTGCCTTTCTTATACTCTACATAATTACATTTCACTCTTCTGTTCAGCTAATCCCGATGGCTCCACTTACACCAGTATTCACTGCATGAAAAAATTTCCTTTCATGGTTGTGTGTCCTTAATATTTATGATTTCATTCCTACTTATGCTGTCATTTATATATTATTTTGGATTTCACATCCAAACATAATTCTGTGTGAAAGAGGAATCTTTACATTGCCTAACTGCTGTGCAGTCTTCCCTTGTCCAGCGTTTTTTTCCAAACATATGTTATTTTGTTTGGATTCTGAACGAGAGTATTCAATATAACTTTGTAATTACTACTGTCTCATTTTTCTCTCACCCACACTTCCCAGTGCTTTTGATTTCTATTTCGTCCCTCACCGTATTGTTCCACTTAAATTACAAAATTTCGCGCACATTTTATTTATTTCTCAATTTCCACATATATTCTCTGTTTACTCATCACAAACGTGTGATGTCGGTATGTAAACTAAAATAAACTTGATTGGTGTTGCGTTCATATCAATGCACAGAAGAATACTTCTCTCTCTCTCTCTCTCTCTCTCTCTCTCTCTCTCTCTCTCTCTCTCTCTCTCTCTCTTTGTCTCTATCTATTCTATCTGTCTCTATTACCCATCTAGATGTTCATGGTATCGTCAGTACTAGCAAGCCAGTTTATTGATGATGTAAGTGTTACTGTATGGCCAAGTCACCAGATATTTTTATCCTCATTACATTTCCCTGAGTAATTCCGCTAAGCAGACCTTCAGACTCCTCATGCCTCTTTACAGATTCTTCAGGTTCCCTAAAACATGCTCCCAACTCGGTGTCTTGGAACGTTCAGTTTATTTATTCTTATACAGGAGATTCTGCACTAAGCTGTTTTCACATCCAGTTTCAAACTGGGAACTAGTTTCGATCCAGGACGTTTTGCGAAAGAAATGTTCATCAGGAGAATATGGGCATGTTCTGTGAACACACTGCTAGTGCCTTTGATCAAGCAGTTTCCACGGCCTTGTGAATCCCATGCCGTAGATTGGCACTGATTTTTCCGTCACTGCAGCCGGTCTCACACTCTGAGGACGAGAGGATGCCCTGAGGCTCTAAACCTCCCTCCGACCTCTTTTGATAAGGCTGTTGGTAGAATGAGAAGCACATCTTTAAAAGAAACGGCATACCATACACTACTAAGACCAATTGTACAGAACTATTGTAGTATTTAAAATAATTCTCATTTATTATTCAGTCTCAGTTGCACGTTTTTAAATACATGACATGTTTAGATCGCTCTGGATCATCTTTATGTCTATGTAGTTGCAGCATCAACCCGTCGTGTCTGTGTCAGTACTCATATCAGAGCTGACGCAACTGTTTAGAATCTGAATATGACCTAGAGAGATTGAAAGGTCCCATGTACATTTAAAAATGTGCAACTGAGGATTAGATGAGAATTGTTTGAGACATCAATATAGCTGCTATTCTCTCGCGACGAAGACATCGAATGTACGTAGAGAAAATTGTACCTAATTCGGACACGCTCTCCTATGTTCGGAATACATTGGTACAACCCATATGAAAGTATAACAGAAATGGCTACGGAGATAAAATGGGATTCTTTACAGGATATACGACGTCTCCTCGCGAAACGTTGTTGGGTAAATGTCGAATACCTGTATGCTGACACCATCGCGTACCTCGCGAAACGTTGTTGGGTAAGTGTCGAATACGTGTATGCTGCCACCGTCGTATATCTCCCGTAGAGGCCATAAAGAATAAGATAAGAGAGCTTATGGCACAAATAGAGGCTATAGATATTTATTTATTTAGTAACACAGCAGGGTTTTAACCGACTAGGATTCTACAAGGAACTGTTGTGTACGTACAGCGACCGTAGACTATTATAAGGAAGGATAGGAAAACAGCAATTACTAGCAACTCCATTAGTTTTTTGCTATTCTTGCAGACCAAGATTTCAGCTATAAATAGCCATCTTAATTGCATTTGAGGGATTAACAATTCAAGAAACGCGCAGTACATGTCACCATAATCATCTACTGGTGTATAAGCAGAAGGGAACTCAGTTCCATTCGTCTTTTTCTGCAGATTCTCCCAATGTTCAAATGAAATGACACAATTTCAGAGATTTTATTGGTCTTATGGGAATATGATTTTATGTATACAGATTGAAACGGTGAGTGAAAATTTATGTTAAGGCCAGAGATCGAACTCAGGCCTTCTGCTTATTAGGCAGGGGCGTTAGCCACTGAGCCACCTTCGCACAGTGGTTCAAACAAGACCAGTCAAGTGTCTGAAGATGTGTCGCTTCATTTGTATAAGTACCTGCATCTGAGATTCAGGCTGGATCCCCCATTTACGTTAGATGTTGACGTGCTATTCCAGAACATGCAGAGCCTCTGCAGTTCTGTTTGTGTGTAACGGGGAATTTAAAGTAGACTTGGGCGGCAATGAGAATTTGGATCGAGGAGGGAGGCAGGCCAGCTAAATCCGTGCAGTTGTGTGAACCGCCATACCAAGTGGCATAAGTGGCTAGTGCATATTAAGGAGGAGACCTGAGTTCGATTCCCGACCTTGGTACAAATTTTCACTCACCGCTTCACTCTATATACATAAAATATCTCACTGTTGTTATTTATCGTGTCGTTTAAATAATTACATTGTTCGTCGAAAAACCATAAGACACTTTAAGTAAATTTTGGAAAAGAAAAATAAATTTACTACGTTAAGAATAAAATAGGACTTAGGAAAAAAGATGTCCCTTTACTTAGCTGTTTCAAGTGGGAGGGCTATAGTAAACACTTCCAGCCTATCTCACCTGAATTAACATATTGTATTCTACTGTAGTTACCACTGCGTATATGTATGTTATGAGATTAGCTGTTGATCATTTGTGTATGAGGTATGGTAGTAGTACTTCTTACTCCCATTACTTTCTCCATTTGCCCTCGCCGTAAGAGGGAGAACCTTGGAAGGGTGATCTCGAGCCTTGTCTCCCCGAACGGCACTTCTTATTTATGTTATAGTTACGTCTGATGTATAGCATGTCCTGCAATCTGCCAAATATTCGCTACTGTTAGACCTCGAAAAATCCCATTTTCGAGGAGGTTTAACTTTAGAAAGGCTGACTGATCGAGATTTGCAGATTTACTGGACGGCGAAGTGTCTTCTATAGAACCAACACTAGAACAGTGCAACAACTTCACCACGGCCGTAAAGAGATATTCCAAAACATCCATCCATCGTGGCTGTCAAACATCTTACATCCCTGGGCACAGATTAGATCAGGCAACCTTATTTACACAATACAGCAACTTATTTAGAGAAAACCCTTTCAGTGAAAGGAACAGAAAATAAACTCATTTTCTCTATAAGAGAGCCAAAAAGGAGAAAATGGATTAAGAAGATAGAAAACCTGGATCTGTAAAGAGACAGTCATGAGACTTGAAGACTTTTGCGATGCCTACGCAATGATTCAACTAAGATCACTACAGACCGCCAACAAAATAGCACACCAGATGCTGCTAAATGGGAAGCCCAACCATAAATCCAAGAAACCAAAACTACAAAGAACTGAGCAAGGGGAGAGTGACAACTTTTCACTCCCATTCACGATGGATGATTTACATATGGCTATTAAACAGAGTAAAACTGGTAAGCCATCTGGCTTGGACGGTTTACGAACTGAGCAAATTAAGCACTTTGGATTAGCAAGAAAGGAATGGATTCACCAACTCTTCAATAAATGTGTTGATAGATGTCAAAGTCCAAAGATATGGGGGAAGAGCCGTGTAATTGCTACACTGAAACCTGGTAAATAATGAAACAGTCCAAAGAATTCTAGACCAATCGCACTACCATGTCAACTTTGCAAACTGATAGAGAGAAAGATTTTAAACGGTCTCTCACACGTTGTTGAGCTCTTGCTTATACCACAGCAAGCTGGATTCCGCCCTGGTAAAAGGTCCTCAGGACAGTTACTCAGTCTTATACAGTTCATAGAAGATGACTTTGAAGCCCGTAAGGTGACAGGAGTGGTATTTGTGGACTTGATAGCACAGTACGACACCGAAAATCACCAATCACTATTAAACAAGGTCTAAAATCTAAGCAAGGATTTTTCTGCCTCACCAGACCCATCACCAATCTTCTGCAGAACCCAAGATTCTTCATTGATCTCCTAGGACAGCGTAGCCGATGAAGGCTACAGAAAAATTGCCTTCCCCAGGGAAGTGAGTTGACTCCAGTTCTGTTCAGTGTGTATAGCAACGACCAATCCATAGTTCCAAACTGTAGGAATTTCTTGTATGCTGAGGATCTCGCTCTCGCAACCCAAAGCACAAACTTCTGTGCAGTAGAAATCAACCTAAAGGGGGCTCTTGAAGATATGTAAAAATACCACAGAATAAACCAGTTTAAACAAAACCCATCAGAGAACAAGGGTGTGCTTTCCATCTGAGAAATAGGAAAACCACGCGCAAGTTAAAAATAGAATGGTCTATGGTTAAATTGGAACATGTCACACTCCAAAGTACCTAAGAATAATATTCGACAGATCTCTAACGTTCAAAAAACACTGTATGAAGTTCAAATCAAAAGTCACCACCAGGAACAACTTACTGAGAAAAGTGGCCGGATCACAATGGGGCAGCCAAGCTGAAACTATCCGAACTTTTGCAATGGCATTATGCTACTCCGCTGCAGAGTGTGCCTGTCCTGTTTGGTACAAACCAATATGTTCCAAACAGGTGGATATTGACCTAGGCAACACATGAGGAATTATAAAAGGCTGCTTGAACTCACTCTAATGAAATGGCTCTACCACCTTGCAGGAATTGCACCACCTCCTGTTCGAAGAGAAGTAACAGCAAACAGGGAAAGAACAAAATTAGAACAGGAAAAAACGCATCCCTTGCATGGGCAACAACCCTACCCACGACGACTAACGTCAAGGAAAAGTTTCCTCAGAACATCGGAGAACCAACAACCACTGATGAAGAAGCCAGGCTGCAACGATGGAGGGCTGAGACATTCCACCCTCCTGGTAGGAAAAGATTTTGAATCTTTACCCTCTGGTCATGATGAGAATTGGGCAGTCTGGAAGTCCTTTAATAAGTTGACGTCAGAAGAGGGCAGATCATGGGCTAACCTGGCAAAGTGGCGATACAGTGAAGAAAACAAAACACCATGTGAATGCGGGGAAGAACAGACTGTTCAATCAATATACGCTTCAGTGTCGACTGTTTCCAGCTACCTGTACAGAAGATGATGATCACCAGGCAACGGAAAATGCACTGGAAGAAGCCAAATTTTGATCAAAGATTAGATAAGCTATGTTGAGCTGTCAACAGTTGTATAAACTGTGTTTGAATAATGTTCCTGACACCAGAATAATAATAATAATAATAATAATAATTATGTCCAGTATTATAAACTTCACATGTTTTACTCTTTGCATCTTATATAGATTACATATTACACAACAACGTGTTTAAAAACAACGATCCAAAGTACTAATGACTTCCTTATTTTGCTTTGTACAAACATGAAAATTCGTTGTTTTATTTGTTATTTCTGATTCCATGTACAAATTACTTGCAATATTGTTGCAGTAGAGTGCTGTGTCGCGTGTGCTTCTATGTATGGTGATATTGGTGTTTTCATTTCATCATATGTGTCTGTATGTTCATTTGTTTTCATATAAAGTGTTTGAACCTGTGTTGTCGGTGTTCTGGCCTGCCGTGTGTATCTGGTCGTGATCTTGTATATGGTCATTCCGGTTATTATAAGTCTTGTGTAGCGCTTTTAATATTTCATTAGTGAAGCGCCGAAGTATGATTTATGTTTCTGGGTCTCTTAAAGCTTGCCCTATATCTTCTATTTCCGTCATCAGTATTATGTGTATGAGAGTATCACATTGCAGTGTTATATGTTCGAGTGCATCATGTTCCCCACAAACACATATTTGGCTAAGGCGAAAGAGGTGAAGATGTGTAGGCTAAGGGCCATGGTCCGTCAGGAAGGGTACCAGATAATAGCTTGAGTCAACGCATCTCAGCCTCTATCGATCCGCTAAGCGAACTGTACAGGAAAGAATATTAGTAACGGTAGCGCTATATACTCTCCGCCATTCACAGTTCGGTGGCTTGAGGAGTATATACAATATATAGATACAGAAACAGAGCTGAAAATATGTCTGAGGAATGACCATCAAAAATTAAAGTGAACAACGTGAAATAAAATAAATTAATAAAGAACAAACGATTTCGTGAAAACATGCATGTGTTTTCGCAGGGAGCTTCTCGCGTAAGTATTAATATCACTAAATGGAAAGTGCACTCCAGTTTTCTCGCGAGCTGTCCTTGCAAGGAGGTGCGCACCTTCCATGTCCCTGTTACCCTGTGGGCACGGAGTTGGTAAACTTCATCACCCGGGAACCACGCAAAGTGTAGCCTGCGGCCGACGCTCTCGGTAACACGGTTAGCCTAATGGATTGCACTTCTGCCACCCGATGTCTCGTCTGCCGCGAGCAATCAACACCTGCTTTCTCATTCGTGGAGGGACGTTGCCCTCAACAGCTCCGCGCTAAAGATTTGCATGAAACTTAAATTCTAACACCCACAACAAAAAATAATACTTCATATATGGCAAATCAAGTCTGCACATGTTGGATAGCTCTTCCTTCATCATCATTTGGTTTTGAAGCTTTGACAGCCTTTTAAGGGCGAAGAACGTTTCGGCATATTTGTGCTGTCATCTGTGACCACTTTTATACTATCCTTATTATTCTCAAGACCAGCCGTCCGCAAGTGGTGGCGCCACCCCCCCCCCCACCCCCCCTGGCGACTGGGGGAGAGGGGGGGACTAGGCAGTGCAGAGAGTGATAGAATGGGGCGCTGACTTTCATTGAGATATCTATATTTCATGTTATGTAAGAAAAAGATTTCTGGTGAACAAATATTTTTAGGTTTTGTCTTGTCCATTCTTCTGACTAAAGGTTTGACGAACTTCGGTTGTTGACTTATGCAATAAAATGGAAGACCCACAGCGGTCCTTTCGATTTTATTTATTATATGGCTACCAGTTTCAGTGATTTAGTACACCATTATCAGATCTTAACTGACGCTGAGAGGGGATTAAATTCAATCGTATACACGATTCCATCAGTGGTCAGTCCAACATTTATGAACTGGTATACGAAGATAGTAACATCTTGGTAGTTGATGGCTGGAAACACAACATCGTTTTACGGTCTACGGATAACAGTTCATAGATGTTGGCCACTGATAGAGTCCTGTATACGATTGGATTTAATCCCCTCTCAGCTTCAGCGTGTACTGAATCACCGCAACTGGTAGCCATATCATAAATAACATCGAAAGGACTGCTGTAGGTGTTCCATTTTATTGTATAAATATTTCTAGCGTCAGGTTCTAATTTCCATGAAGCAATTTAGAAAGCTCCCCATCCGTTAATGTGCTGTCTTATTCGACAAAAACTGGCCATTAGTTTCTGTCAGCAGGAATTCAGAAAAAAGTCGCGTGTAATGTTTCATCACATAGCCCCTGTCCTGCTATGAGAACATTTCCTTCCCTCTCCTACCGTTCGCTTCAGACTCAGTCACCACTTTTTAATTCAAGAAAAAAAGATACAAAGCTGTGTCATTGACTTGACTTTACTGTGAAGTTACCCCGATGTAGTAACACGTGCAACTCTTTGTTGTTTCCGTATAGGCTTTAATTCTGTACCGTCAGGAACAAAAACCATTCCGACTTCTGCGCTTATCTTCTTCCACAGATTTTCTACAATTTCTCGCTGTTAGCTGTAATGATGATATTCAAATTTCCACTGGAATTTTATGTCTCAGGGCGTGAAACACCAACTGTGGAAGGATGCACAGTGGCGCACAGACAGGTGACAGATGTACTACTTCCCGTTGTTCCTACGATATTTTTTTTTTTTTTTTTTTTTTTTTGCACATCTAGAATTGATTTCCGTTCTAGAGAAAAAGTAAGTTTTCTCCACAGTTCGTATTTCACGTTAAACTGTAATTCCACTATAATGGGTAGCATGCGATTGTTCTCAGGTGTGAGGAAGGCAAGGGCCCAACATCCTCGATGAAACTAACTTTATAAACCACCCGTTCATTTCTCTGCAGATTTACTGCAAGGCGATAGGTCGTCCGAGTGCCAGTGATAAATTTCACCACTTTACTGATACCGCAAACTTCCTGTAACGTTCTTCAGTGGCGGAATAAATAAAACGATTTTTACAGTATAGTTGGTAGAAGTGCGAAAAAATGTGCGTAATTTCAATTGCAATCTTGTATGGATATATATATTCAGAAATATGCCCTGAACATAAAGTTTAGACACAGGAAATAATTTATAGCTGAAACTGACAGTTTGTTCAAATGGTTCAAATGTCTCTGAGGACTATGGGACCTAACTTCTGTGGTCATCAGTCCCCTAGAAAGTAGAACTACTTAAACCTAACTAACCTAAGGACATCACACACATCCATGCCCGAGGAAGGATTCGAACCTGCGACCGTAGCAGTCCCGCGGTTCCGGATTGCGCGCCTAGAACCACTAGACCACCGCGGCCGGCGGCAGTTTGTTCATCTTTTTAATGAAGGAAAATATTTAATGGTAATAGATGCTTGCTTTGCGTAACTGAAGGAATAGAGGGCATCGATGAATATTTAAGTAATTTTTATGATTACTCTCATTTTTAATAAACTCACAATCTGATTTCAGCAACATGCAGGTGACCTACCTCAGAGGTGAGTAACGTGCAATTAGCAAGCGTGGCACAGTCGGCCAAGACTTGGCACCTACAAAACTCGACTTAAAGTTGAACACTATAGAAAAAATATGTCACCAGTCTACCATAATCTCCATGCCTTTAGTTACCTTCTCACCTGCAAGCCGTGCAGTGCTGATAACAGCCTTATGCTGATTAAATTTCTTAAAATGTGTATACTGACTGATGTAATGTATGACATTGACGAAATACACAACTGGCCATTAAAATTGCTACACCACGAAGATGACGTGCTACAGACGCGAAATGTAACTGACAGGAAGAAGATGCTGTGATTTGCAAATGATAAGCTTCTCAGAGCATTCACACAAGGTTGGCGCCGGTGGTGACACCTACAACGTGCTGACATGAGCAAAGTTTCCAACCGATTTCACATACACAAACAGCAGTTGGCCGGCGTTGTCTGGTGAAACGTTGTTGTGATGCCTCGTGTAAGGAGGAGAAATGCGTACCACCACGTTTCCGACTTTGATAAAGTTCGGATTGTACCCTATCGCGATTGCGGTTTATCTTATCGCGACATTGCTGGTCGCATTGGTCGAGATCCAACGACTGTTAGTAGAATATGGAAACGGTGGGTTCACGAGGGTAATACGGAAAGCCGTGCTGGATTTCAACGGCCTCGTATCACTAGCAGTCGAGATGACAGGCATCTTAACCGCATGGCTGTAACGGATCGTGTAGCCACGTCCTGATCCCTGAGTCAACAAATGGGTACGTTTGCAAGACAACAACCATCTGCACCAACAGTTCGACGACGTTTGCAGCAGCATGGACTATCAGCTTGGAGACCATGGCTGCGGTTACCCTTGACGCTGCATCACAGCCTGCGATGGTGTACTTAACGACGAACCTGGGTGCACGAATGGCAAAACGTCATTTTTAAGGATGAATCCAGGTTCTGTTTACAGCATCATGATGGTCGCATCCGTGTTTGGCGACATCGCGGTGAACGCACATTGGAAGCATGTATTCGTCATCGCCATACTGGCGTGTCACCCAGCGTGATGGTATGGGGTGTCATTGGTTACACGTCTCGGTCACCTCTTGTTCGCATTGACGGCACTTTGAACAGTCGACTTTACATTTGATATGTGTTACGACCCATGGCTCTACCCTTCATTCGATCCCTGCGAAACCCTACATTTCAAATGGTTCAAATGGCTCTGAGCACTATGGGACTTAACATCTGAGGTCACCAGTCCCCTAGAACTTAGAACTACTTAAACCTAACTAACCTAATGACATAACGCACATCCATGCCCGAGACAGGATTCGAACCTGCGACCGTAGCAGTCTCGCGGTTCCGGATTGAAGCGCCAAGAATCGCACGGCCACCGCGGCCGGCGAAACCCTACAATTCAGCAGGATAATGCACGACCGCATGTTGAAGCTCCTGTACGGGCATTTCTGGATACAGAAAATGTTCGACTACTGCCCTGGCCAGCACATTCTCCAGATCTGTAGAGAGATGGTGGAGTTTTGAAATTTGTGAGACTGGGTGTCATGAACTGCTATGTATATTATGACTATTAAGGTAAATACATTGTTTGTTCTCTATTAAAATCTTTCGTTGCTAACTATGCCTATCGGTAGTTAGTTCCTTCCGTAGTTTGAATCTTTTATTTCGCTGGCAGTAGTGGCGCTCGCTGTATTGCAGTAGTGCGAGTAACGAAGATTTTTGTGAGGTAAGTGATTTGTGAAAGGTATAGGTTAATGTTAGTCAGGGCCATTCTTTTGTAGGGATTATTGAAAGTCAGATAGCGTTGTGCTAAAAAATACTGTGTGTCAGTTTAAACACAATCACGTATAATTTTTCTAAGGGGACGTTTCATATGTCGACCCTTAGCCGAGGATACCTCATTGGAATCTTCTGATTTTTTCTTGTAGTTTGTGTAATTAGTGTAGCTATTGTTTATTGCTAGCGCGTAATTATAGAGAGAATTTCCTCTGTAGTTGTAGTTTTTCATTGTTATACAGTAAAACACTTGTGGCATGCATGTAGATCTGCACCAAGTATTTCACAGCTGCGCTTGCAATTAACTAGATATTATTTTCAGTGCTATGTTAATGTATTTTCATATTTTGCTCTTCAAATTGTGATTTTCTTTGTTGTCGTGCGAAATATTGTGACAATAATGGCGTGTGAAATACGTAATACTAGGCCCCATAGTAAACTGAGAAATGACAGTGAAGACGAAAGCAGTGTGTTAGCGCCACCGTGTAATGAATTAACTAATGTTCAAACTAGTAATTTGGTAACTGTGCATAGGGAAATGGAGCGGGCAGCAAATAATGGTGTAGACAGTGAAACAAGTAGTGAACAGGGAAGCATTATCGATCGATCGGTCGGCAACAGCTCGCCTCAGGAATCGGGAATGACAGAACACAATATTGCAAATACTGTAGCCTCAGGTTTTGGGTTCTCACCGTTTTCTCAAATGAGTCAAGACACATTTTCCGCTTGTCAAAATGTGAATGTTGCCGGTGCAAATTCACTGCCGAAAAGCACTAAGGAACATGTTTCAGACACCAGTGCATTGTTATTACAATTAATGCAACAAATGGGACAAAAGCTTCAAAAGTTAGACACAATGGAACAAAATCTTCGGAAGTTGGACACCACGCTTGAACAAACACGTGAAGATTTAACTACTGAGTTACATAACATTGAATCGAAATGTCGAAAAGTCTGTAATGACGTAAAAACACAAATTTGTGAGCATTTTCAACCTACTTTTTCGCGGCATGAAAATTCATTACAGAATCACGAAGCAGCCATAAAAGAACCGGAAACTATTGTTCATGAAAATCATGAGACGTTGCAAGCTAAAATTGACTCAGTTGCATCTACCGATTCGGTTACGCAACTTGCAAAAACTCAGGAAAACTTAAAGAACACAGTAGATACGATTTCAACACAAATGGACACTCTGAAACTTGGTTCAGAAAAACACACTGACGAAATAAGTACACTATCGGAGAAAGTAGCCGAACTTTCGGATCAGTTCACTAAATTATCTGCAAAGGTAGATGATGATCTGAATGACGCAAAGCCCATAGTCATCACTGACACAGAAGAGTATGAACAAATTAGAAAATTCAAACAAAATCAGAATCAAATTAAAACGCAATACAAAAGAGAAATCCGGGAAGTACAAGACCAGTTGGCACAAGTAATACAAAAATTACATATTTCAGAGGACACTCGCGCCCCAACACTGGAAGAGGAACTTAGAAATACGGAAAAGCCACAAAATAATAACACAGGGCATTTCGGAAATTATGAAAGAAATTGGCAAGGTGCACCGAATTTTGAGATGGAGCCGCCGACACGACGTAACAATGACCGATATGCTACTCGCCGACACGATGATTTTGACTATAAGCTGTTTATTACTACACGTAAATTCAAAACATTTAAGATTTCCAGCAACGACATTCATCCACAAGCGTGGCTTCATCAATTCTCTCATTGTTTTCCTCCCAACTGGACATTAGAGCACAGATTAGAATTTATGTGTGGCTATTTAGAGAATAAACCAGCTGTAAGAATGCGATCGGTCATTCACGATTGTCACAGTGAAGGAGAATTTTATCATGCCTTCCTCTCAGCGTATTGGTCTCAAGCAACACAAGACCGAGTAAAACATAGCATCATAATAATGAAACGTTTCGAACAATCTGAATTTTCCAGTCTTATGAAATATTTTGAAGACATGTTGCATAAGAATCAGTATCTTTCAAACCCATACAGCCCCTCAGAACTCATCCGCATTTGCTTAATCAAATTGCCTGATCATTTACGACATATTATTTTAGCAGGACGTTGCAAAGACGACATTGAAGCTTTTCAGGGACTGTTATAAGAACTGGAAATTGACACTGACAATCGCCGGAAAGCGAAAACAGGAACACAACAATTACAGGTCACATGCGTCGCAATTCCACCATGAAAGAAATAATAACTGGACACGACAAGGCTATTCTTACAACGTAAATCGTGACCAAAACAGACACCACTCGTATGACAAACGTTGGCAGTTGGAGCTGAGCCGCCAGCAGTGGTGGATGTGGGGAGAGAGATGGCGGAGTTTTGAAATTTGTAAGACTGGGTGTCATGAACTGCTATATATATTATGACTATTAAGGTAAATACATTGTTTGTTCTCTATTAAAATCTTTCATTTGCTAACTATGCCTATCAGTAGATAGTGCCTTCCGTAGTTCGAATCTTTTATTTAGCTGGCAGTAGTGGCGCTCGCTGTATTGCAGTAGTTCGAGTAACGAAGATTTTTTGTGAGGTAAGTGATTTGTGAAACGTATAGGTTAATGTTAGTCAGGGCCATTCTTTTGTAGGGATTATTGAAAGTCAGATTGCGTTGCACTAAAAAATACTGTGTGTCAGTTTAAACACAGTCATGTATAATTTTTCTAAGGGGACGTTTCACTGTCACCAACTGAAAACGTCTGGTCAATGGCGGCCGAGCAACAGGCTCGTCACAATACGCCAGTCACTACTCTTGATGAACTGTGGTACCGTGTTGAAGCTGCATTGGCAGCTGTACCTGTACACGCCATCCAAGCTCTATTTGACTCAGTGCCCAGGCGTATAAGGCCGTTATTACGGCCAGAGGTGGTTGTTCTGGGTACTGAGTTCTCAGGATCTGTGCACCAAAATTTCGTGAAAATGTAATCACATGTCAGTTCTAGTATAATATATTTGTCCAATGAATACCCGTTTATCATCGAAATTTATTTTTGGTGTAGCAATTTTAATGGCCAGTAGTGTACCTGCTGAGGGCAAAGAATGTGCAATTATTCAATCTACCGTTAAATGTAGATTACAGTGAGCACACAATACCACGAAATTAACATAATCATTAAACATGAATTTAACAGTAGCAAGAGAACACGAATAAATCTCAGAAGCTTCAGTTTAGTTGATCACTGTTTCGTCTAAAATATGATCACTGATACAAGAATCTATATAGTCGTTCGCGTGTGAAACGCATGGTATACTGGATGACCACAAAAGAAAGAAATGAACAGAAAAAAATTCTCTATGCACTGGAAAATGCTGGAAATGTTTAACGAAAGTAGCTTATGAGCTCAACAGCTTATTGCGGGGATGAACCAATGAAGACCCGATTCTGTATCATGTGTCTGTAAAATACACACCTTACTCCGTAACCTCGTTCAGTTCCAACGTGAGTAAATTCAAATTAAAGACCTGAAAAAGCTGCAGACGATATTACGCCAAACTGTACGAGCAGGAATGTCACCAAACATCTGTAACTCGTGGCCTAAAAATAACGAACAGGAAGCAACTGAAAAGCAACTGCATATATGTGGTCTATCAAAAAGCTTCTGTTTGAGGGCATTGCTGCAGCGTGTAGACTGAGGTGACAAAAGTCATGGAATACCCCTTAATATCATGCCGGACCTCCTTTTGACCAACGTAGTGGAGCAACTCGGCGTGGCATACACTCAAAAAGTCGTTGGATGTCCCCTACAGAAACAAGAACAACGCTGCCTCTATAGCCATCCACTGTGAAAGTGTTGCCGGTGCAGGATTTTTTGCACGAACTAACCTCTCGATTATGCTAGGTAAATGTTCGATGGGTGGCCAAATCATTCGCTCAAACTGTCTAGAATGTTCTTCTAACCAATAGCGAACAACTGCGGCATGGCGCATTGTCATCTATAAAAATTTCATCGTTGTTTGGAAGTACATGAATGGTTGCAGATGGTCTCCAAGTAACCGAACATAACCATTTCCAGTCAAATATCGGTTCAGTTCGAGGAGAGGATCCAGTCCATTCGATGTAAACACACTCCAAATCATGATGTATCCACCACCAGCTTGCATAATGCCTTATTGACAACTTGTGTCCGTGTCTTCGTGGGGCCTGCGCCGCTCTCGAACCCTACCATCAGCTCTTCCCAACTGAAATCTGGACTCATCCGACCGGCCCACGGTTTTCCATTCGTCTAGTATGCAATCAACATGGTCTTGAGCCCAGGAGGGGCGCTGCAAGTGATGTCGTTGTGTTAGCAAAGGCATTTGTGTCGGTCGTCTGCAGCCACAACCCACTCGCCCATGAACAGTAAATTTCGCAACCCTGTCCTAATGGATACGTTCGTTGTACCTCCCACATTGATTTCTGATTAGGTCATTTCGCGCAGTGTTGCTGGTCTATTAGCACCGACAACTCTACACAAACGCCGGTGCACTCGATCATTAAGTGAAGGCAGTTAGGCACTGCGTTGTCCATACTGAGAGGTAATGCCTGAAATCTGGTATTCTCGGCATACCCTTGGCGCTGTGGCCGTTCGGTTCTAGGCGCTACAGTCTGGAGTCGAGCGACAGCTGCGGACGCAGGTTCGAATCCTGCCTCGGGCATGGATGTGTGTGATGTCCTTAGGTTAGTCAGGTTTAATTAGTTCTAAGTTCTAGGCGACTGATGACCTCAGAAGTTAAGTCGCATAGTCCTCAGAGCCATTTGAACCATTTGAACCTTCGCGCTGTGGATCTCGCATTATTGAATTGCCTAAAGAGTTCCGAAATGGAATGTCCTATGCGTCTCGTTTCAACTACCATTCCGCGTTCAGAGTTTGATAATTCCCGTCGTGTGCTCATAATCAAGTCGTACACCTCTCCACATGGACCACATGAGTACAAATGGCAGCTTTGCCCCTGGACTGCCCTTTTATGCCTTGTGTACGCGATGTGCTTGTCTTTATCCCATGACTTTTTTCACCTCAATCTACACAACGTAGCATGACTCCGATGCGGGTATACAAGCACCGCCGTGTAGGGAAGACATCACTGTGGCATTCGTGTCTTTCTGGTGTGTGTGCGGCAAATGCCAAAACGTGAACTATGGCGGCGATGTTATTAAATGCCTCCAAACGGGATCAACGTGCTGTTATTCATTTCTCGTCTGCCGAAGGACGACATCGAGAACGAAGAATGTGTATGGTGCAGCATGTACGTCGTAAACCACCATTCTGGGATGCTGCATCAAGGGGTGCTGCTGCTTCATGATAACGCACTTCCCCTTATCGCAAGCGTTGTAACGCAGAAATGACACCGTCTCAAGTAAGAGACACTCGAGCATCCACCGTGTAGTCCTGATCTCTCCGCCGGCCGAAGTGGCCGTGCGGTTAAAGGCGCTGCAGTCTGGAACCGCAAGACCGCTACCGTCGCAGGTTCGAATCCTGCCTCGGTCATGGATGTTTGTGATGTCCTTAGGTTAGTTAGCTTTAACTAGTTCTAAGTTCTAGGGGACTAATGACCTCAGCAGTTGAGTCCCATAGTGCTCAGAGCCATTTGAACCATTTGAACCTGATCTCTCCCTATGCGATTATCACATCACAGCTTCGTCCTCTTAAAAAACGCCTTGAAGGTGGATTAGTCCTGTTGGACGAGGATTTGCAGCAGGAAGTTGCGGACTTCTTGACGCAGCAAAACACGATGTGTTACAAAACGGGTATTTCAACCTGGTGAGGCGGTTGGATAATTGTCTCAACCCTCACGTTTATTTTGCCTCGTTGGCATACCGATTCTATACTGTACGGCCTTCGAAAGGAAATTTTTTGATCGCCCCTTATAAATACTCGTCCAAAGCAGAGCTTCAGCACCCGGAACCACCGACAGAAAACCGGGACAGAACTAGAATGCTTTTTGTGCTTCAAACGGATTACACAGAGAGAGAAACACACGGCCGCGCTAGCTTTCCTTTTGTTATCGCTTCTACTCACCAGAATGTCCCACTTCATATACCCCCTTCAGCTGAAAGGCGGTGATACCTTCAGTAACCGATCTGTTGGTATAGTACGTCTTCGCAGTAGGTTTGCGATCCAGAATCAGCGGAAGAAAGGAAGGAAGGAAGATTGGCTTTAACGTCCCGTCGATAACGATATCATTAGAGACGGAGCACAAGCTCAGATTGTGTCAAGGATAGGGAAGGAAATAGGTCGCGCCCTTTCAGAGGAACCATCCCAGCTTTTGCATGCAGCGATTTAGGTTCAAATGGCTCTGAGCACTATGGGACTTAACATCTGTGGTCAGCAGTGCCCTAGAACTTAGAACTACTTAAACCTAACTAACCTAACGACATCACACATATCCATGCCCGAAGCAGGATTCGAACCTGCGACCGTAGTGGTCACGCGGTTCCAGGATGAAGCGCCTAGAACCGCACGGCCACACCGGCCGGCCAGCGATTTGGGGAAAACACTAAAAAACTAAGCTAAACTAAGCTCCGCCTGAACTAGCCATGGAGGCCCAACGCTATCGACCGGCCTCCGTGTCATCCTCAGACCACCGGCATCATTGATGCGGATACGAAGGGCATGTGGTCAGCACACTGCTCTCCCGTCCATGTCAGTTTACGAGACTGGAGCCGCTACTTTTCAATCAAGTACCTCCTCAGTTTGTCACACAGGGCTGAGTGCACCTCGCTTGCCAACAGCGCTCGGCAGACCGGAAAATCATCCATCAAAGTGCTAGCCAAGCCCGACAGCGCTTAACTTCGGTGATCTGACGGCAACCCGCGCTACCACTGCGGCAAGACACTGAGAACCTAAATCTGGTTAGTCGGACGCGGGTTTCAACCGTCGTCCTCCCGAACTGCGGAAGAGAAGACAGTTCACACTGGACTCGCATTCGGGAGGACGACGGTTCAATCCCGTCTCCGGCCATCCTGATTTAGGTTTTCCTTGATTTCCCTAAATCGCTTCAGGCAAATGCCGGGATGGTTCCTTTGAAAGGGCACGGCCGCTTTCCTTCCCCATCCTTCACTCACCCGAGCTTGCGCTCCGTCTCTAATGACCTCGTTGTCGACGGGACGTTAAACACTAATATCCTCCTCCTCCTCGAGAAGACAGTTCTGAAAGTGGTCATTCTGACAAGCAATTTTCAAAATAAGCTCAAAAAAAAAAAAGCACAAGTCTCCAGTCCCAGGTCCTCGGTGACAGATCAGTGGCATCCGTCCATTTAGAATGGCTTGCGTGGGTGATATCTAATTCTGTGGAAAGTAGGCGACGTTGGAACATTTCTAAGGAATCGTAATTCTAATGTGGAAGAAGTCTCAAACGAGGCATCGTTGCTAAGCAAGACAATTTGTACCTACACACCAAGAATTTTTTAAGTGTTATAATAATAAGTGCAGCATATTGTGTTTCTAAAAGATGTCTCTTGTACTGTATATCCAAGCTGCGGAGTGTCCCACACACGAAACAAAAAGTATCATACGATGAGTGTTGAGAATTATTCATCAGTCTTCGTTACAATGTGAACAACTGTCGATGTTCTAAACGTATCTCATGGCGTTACAATGTATTAGACTTGACTGGAAACGAGTAAAACACACACACACACACAAACACACACACACACACACACACACACACACACACACACACACACAGGCACGCGCTACACATAAGCGCGGTCAATGAATATGAGAGACGGAGAGAGAAAGACGGAAAGTGGGGGAGGGACATGAATTATGTCGACAATGACATCGGATAAAACTTAATGTCGATGCAAATAAAGACTTTACATTGCTGATTCAGTTAGGCTCATTCAGCCAATTCCCATCGCACGCATGTACTAATGAATGCAGTTTCAATTAACATATTACGCAGCTTTGATCCAAATGCGGGCATGCGACTCGTCATCTCATTATAACTTTGCAGCTCCTCATTTTCACTTGTATCTGTTTACACTTTGTAATTAACTTTAATTTTTCCCGTTTATTCTAAAAGAATGGCACTAGAGAATTTATCTGCCTCACTGTAGCTTAGGAAACCACCTGTGATTCATCGTTTATTGTGATATTATATTAATACGTTTCTGTGAAACTAGAATTACATTTGAGAGGAGAGAGGTAAGAAGCACAAAATTCTTAAAACTCCATATTTTGAAACTTAATACGTAATGTTACTTCAAAATGTTTATTTCTAATCTAACAGAACTCTCTAAAAACATAATACTAGAATGAAAACGTATCTGCACTATCTTCCAGTGAATAATTTTGGCATCAAAGTAACGAAATGCATAATTATAAACCTTATTAGCAGTGTGCCTAAAAATATGAAATGTCTCGCAAACAGCAGTAGTTTATTAAAATGCAAATGAAAGTTATTGCTTCTTGCCTCACGTTCTATAGCAAGTATAAATTCCCGAATATTAACAAGTTATCAATTACATACTTGAATAAATATTTTTATTTTCATAAATTTTCGGAAATTTTATTCAACTTGAAATGGAGCAAAGTGGAATTGATACTCTTGCTGTGACGCCAATCCAAATACATTAAAGTCTTTTTTTTATTGTGTATACAAACTACAGTTATCTGCAGTATAAAAGTCGTTTTATGAGTTTTGTTTTCTGACTTCCTGTATAAGAAAGAATTAATATATAATTGATCACTATGAGAAAAAAAATATCATATAAAATTTTATTTAAGGAAATGATCAGTATTTAAGACTGGTAAGTCCATGCTAGTAAGTATATCTTATAGGATTAATATACCTTACTAAAAGCTCTAATTTTCCTCATTAAAAATAGTAATTTATCTTGCTTCAATAATTTGTAGTTTTATCTAGCTTCAATAATTTTTAGTTCAGGAAATATTGGTGTTCGCAATTTTTAATAAGCCTAACAGCATAATGTATTGTATCAAAAGTCCACTATCAGTGTTTTATAGCCTGATTTTTCTGTGTCTAAAAGTATGTTACTCAGTTAGTTTCTGGAATAAAAGTGTAGGGCTCTGTAGCCTGTTCAGAATTACTTGAGGATTGACAGAAGCTACCTGTGAGTGGGGGTGGGAGAGAATGGTGGGAGCGGAGGGAGGGGCGGGAGGAGCCACGATACATGGGGCCCCAGAAAATACCCAAAGTTGTCAAACCTTCACACCAGCACCGCAACAATTCCTGCTTCCACTGTGTTTGAATTTCAGGCAGCTTGCTGTCCTGTGGGATCGTTGCACCCTATGGCTTTGTTTGTTGTTGATTTTTCTGCTGCAAGAGTTCTTTCTTTATTCGTTTTTAATACTATTTGGTGTGTGGTACTCGACAATGCCAAAAAGAAGATCGTTCAAACGTTATGAGTGGAAAAGGTCCGCATCTTACTCATGCCCAGGGGATTGCCATAAGACGTAAGCCAAGATGAATGATTTGCACGTTACGTGCCTACTTTGAGATTGAAATACTTAATGGTGGCCCGTTGCTCTCCGTCAACAATGTAATCAATAGAACAGCTGCAACTTTGAACATAAACAAAACATTGCTCTGAAGTTTGGCAAAGGAAATTTTCCAGAAATAAAACGAAGGTGGAAATCCCCATTGCTAAAACACATAGGGAAAAAACGTTGTATGAATAAGCGGGTTACTTATATCGATTCATTCGCTGAGGATAAAATTCTTCGTCATGTTTATGATTTTTATCATAGAAAGGAAAAACTGACACTCAGTAAGCTGTTGGTCAGCGTTAAGACATCGTATCTTTTTCCAAGAGAGTTGCACACAGTATTACATGACCTAGAATTTTACTGCGGACATCCTGTTATCGTAAGCTGTTGATGAAGTGGGAGAATGTAGCTGCATGCCGATGCTGATTTTGAAGGCTGAACCATGCCATGCCAATCAATGAATTTATGTTGCTTGATGAGACGGGGTCAGTGCTGGTCACGATGTCAAACAGAACTGCACAGGTGACAAGTAAAGGAAAAATGGAAATGCCTTCTGGAAATTGGGAACAGATGTACTGTCAAGCAGGCGTTTCGGAAAGTTTCCTGGCTTCACAGTCGTAACAGTTACTGATAAGCTTAGAAAGATGGAGATAGTGAAACTAATCTGTCTCCGATTATACAAATTCTACGAGCTGTAAGAACATATGAGCTCATCATTATTAGGCTACCACCTCTCCACTGCCATTTTAGCCCAACAAAGTTAATATGGGTCCAAATTAAAACTTTATGTTGCCAGGAATAATAACTAATTTATCCTTTCTGCAGTCTAAGCATTCACAAAAGAACTATTAGGAATGTCATATCTGAAGAATGGAAGAAGTCTGATATACATATGTAGACATAGTGAAGGAGATGACTGTTTCATTAAATATCAACAGTGATGGTTACAGTGGTACTTCAAGCATCTGTCATAGCGGCGATATTGATGTCAGTGGAGTTCTACCATTATAACAATAGAAATAAGGTAGACGTGGATTCAGCTGCATGTTAGAAGTTAGTTGTTTTAAATGGTAAGTATCTACAAAGCAAAATTATATTTTTTGTACATTTTGACAATCTGATAAGAAGACTTGAGCAGCTAGCTTCAGATAAACTTCGTCTCAGCAATTCATGCTGAACCAGACAAAGTAAGTATTATTGTTTACAAAGTCGCAATATTGAAATAACTTTTTTGGATCGTTTTTATCCTTTCTCTTAATACTGGTTGGCTATTTAAGACAGCATTAAGACACATAAATGTTATATTTTGTTATGTTTGTTATGCACTAAGCGCTGTTGAGCAGGATGGCTTGGATACAGTGATCTTTGGCTGATTGGCTTGGATACAGTGATCTTTGGCTGATAAGCTGCTGGCCCATTTCTTTATTTTCACTCATAATCATTTATTAGATGTCTCAGTCCGCCTGCTTAGCTGGGTGGTAACGTGCTTGCCTCCCCTGCAAGCGGGCCCGGCTTCAATGCCCGGCGGGGTTGGAGGAGATTTTGTCCGCTCATGGACTGGGTGTTGTGTTATCTTCATCATCATTTCATCCTCATCACCGGCGCGCAGGACGCCCAGTGTGGTGTCGAATGAAATAAGACTTGCACTTGACGGCTGAACTTCCCCGAATAGAGGCCTCCCGGTCAACGATACCATACGCTCATTTCATTTCGTTAGATATCACAGAAAATACCTGCGTACATTACTATTTATGCAACACGAAGCAAGAGTTAATTTAACCAAATCTTTAAAATAAGTGCAGCAACTGCAATGGTAAATCTTGACTTAATAAATTAGTAAAATTCCTCAGAAATCTTTGAACAGCTGACACCACTAAAATTTTAAATTTAGATCGAATAAATGAATTTCTAACCCCTCATCAGCAACAAATATTTTAAGATCAAAGAACAAATGAATTAAAAAACACTTAACACTAATGACTGTAGACTTTTGAATGCGTTAATTAAAACTTGACCGCGCGATTGAAAATCACAGAGAAAAAGTCTTGCCAACAATTGGCTTAGTTAGAAACGTTTATGAGCAGCTGACACAAGTAATTACAAAACTATAAATTCAATAACTGACGAACTGACTCAATTCAAAAACGACTGATAGTTTACCCAGGTGACTGCCAAAAATGCAGCGTCGTAACCTTCACGATCTGGCCAGGTCTAAACATTTTCACTGAAATACAGGATCTGCAATTACCACGTTACTTGAGTAAAAATCTATCGGTGTACATGCCGCGTCAAATCAGGATAAATCTCCAAGCTTTCGACCACTACCTCCATGGTCGTCGTCAGGGCTAAAACTGACTGTCGTGAACTAGCGAGGTTCCCACTTTTATATGCAAAGGACGGCTACTGATTGGCTGGAATACGTCAGCGATATGGCGCGTAGCGAAGTGGTGCCCTCTACTTCCATAGATGTAGTTGCTATCCCGCGTTGCTTGCAGCGCCATCCCTTGAATCAGGAGGTAAAGTGCGAGAAGTTTTTCTCTGCGATTTTTCTTTATCCAATGCACTCTTCCAAGTGTTGCTAAGTGCATAGCCGTTGTCTCTATTAAAGTTATTATCGCTAAGTCTAATTTCGACTGCTTCCCGGATCACAGAGTCCCAGTAATTCGATGTGTGGGCTATTACTCTGGCTTCTTCAAATAAAATCTTATGCTTGTTAAGCAGGCTATGTTCAGCCACCGCTGATTTTTCCAAATAACTGTATTTCAGGTGGCGCTGGTGCTCGATGCAGCGGTCGGCAACGGTTCTTACAGACTGGCCCACGTAATTCTTGCCGCATTCGCAAGGAATAGTATAAATTCCCGGCACTCTTAAGCCGAGACTATCTTTGACTGGTCTCAACATTTCCTTAATTTTCCTAGGTGGTCGGAAAACTGGTTTTATTCCTTCCCTCTTCAGGACTCTGGCTATCTTGCTCGTTGTAGCACCGCAAAAAGGAAGCCGCGCTATGTGTTGGTCCCTTCTTGTATGTGGCCGGCATCGTGTCTTACTTTCTTGGACAATACTGATTTAATTTCACCGGCAGAATAACCATACCTCTTGAAAACAGTCGTCAAATGGTTAATCTCGGGACCGAGGTGGTCCTTGTCGTTACTTTAACAACCGCTAATGAAAAGGGAGGGAGGAACAAGCTCGTGCCGGCGGCATCCCAGCCTGAAGTCACACGCACAGGAAAATACGCCTGTGAGCCACGTCCTGTGCCAGAACGCCTTACAATACAGACACATACAAGTTAACCTCTGTAACAGAGAAAACAACAATAAAATACACGTCACTGGTAAAGCAATCGTATAAAAAAGCTTTTTCTTACGCGGCTTGCAGTGATAGGCGCATGAACTGTAAATTAATTCAATGGTATCAATTTGGAAGACAGTAATGCACAATTTAAAACCGAGATAACTGACGGCCGAAGCGATTGGCCTCAAAATCGTGAAACTGGAAAATTAGTCGTTGAGCAGCTTCACGTTAAATGCGAGCTAGGTTTAGGTAAATTTAAACTTCAATAACAGTAAGGTCCACCGTGCGGTTTTTGCTCAAGGTTTACGAAACACAGTCCTCAAGACGGTACTTGAATTAGTCAGTCTTGGCAGTGCAGCTAAATAGGCCATAATAACTGTGTCTTTTTAGGAACTAGAAAACCTAGCTGAGGCTCACCCGTCTTGGATCAGCTGACAGCCTTTAAAACTCATGGCGTCCAGTTTGACACAGCCACCATTTCCCAGGCCCACGCCGTCATTCGTCCTGGCATCGGTTGCTGTGTACTACGATGCACTTCCACGTCTACGACGACAAAAGCTCCATCCTTGCTGGCCGACGGCTCCAACTTTCGCTGCCCTGCCCCAGGAAACTCACGTGTCCGGCATTCATGCTTCTCGGCACACATCAGTCACGACCGCTCTCTCTCTCTCTCTCTCTCTCTCTCTCTCTCTCTCTCTCTCTGCAGGCTCCTGCTGTGACTCAGACCCCAGCTCCGTGCTTGAGCGTGGCTTAAGAAGGCATTTTCATAACGCGTACACGCTCTCTGGTCGCAGTTAGCCGGTCCAAACGTTCTCAGCTGCGTTGACAATAGATAGATCACAACGAACGTAACAGTATTAGAAATAAGTCGGTAGATTAGAAAAATTAATAAGAAGTTAATTATAAAACTACTGATTCTTTTCTCGTAACGAAACTATGCGGGCGACCGCCGAAGCGTCAGTGGACTATTGTGCATCATATTTAACGGAAATTATTTCGTGTTAGAAAAGTCTGATAGAATTGCGGTATAGAATATAAGAAAAAGTATTCTTAAGATTTCATTCACTTAATGCGTTTGCCTTACTTCAATAACAAAAAAGTTTTCCGCATGTCGAAAATTCGGTAACGTCGCCAGAAAATACGTTTTCGTAAACTGCCCTTATATCGTCTTAATAATGTGCTATAGCAAATAAGACTATAATGAAAACATAGTGCAGCTTTTCAGAACGTACGGATGCAAGTTCCATATTTCAAAGTGAGTAGTACAGAAGTGCGAGATTGTTGAATGAAACGTAAGATTACGGGTGAGTTCCGTGCGGTACGTGGCAGCTCTGCTCCACGCTTCCATGTGCTCCTGCCGAAATGTCAGTCCTAAAATAATTTTGAACAGACTTTTTTTATAGCAGAAAATGTGGAGACGTTGTCACACTTAAAACTCGGCCTACAAAAGTAGAGCCCAATACAAAAGTTACTTCGATAATATATATTCAACAGTTAAACGAAATAAATTCATTTAAGAAACTGTCTAATATTTCGCATAATTTCTGTTTTTTTATAATATTAATGAAAATTTGACTGAGCAGATATCATTTTGTAAACTGTTTTCTACACTTTAACAGGACGAGTGTGTGTACAGGTGTACAGGCGTAATGGTCAGTGGCACAGTCATACACTAAAAATCGCAGTCAGGAAAGTAACTGTGACGTAACTGTATTTGAAGTGAACTTTTACCACTCGTAGGCTACGTTAATATACAGGGCGCTTCAAACTTTTCGCCTGAGGTATTTCCGAGGCAGTTTACGATTTGGTAAGTCTGTTTTCACCCAAACTAATTTTTAAAAATGCTCATTAAATGACGTGTAGTCTTTTTCATTCTGTATTAGTTACAGCAATATCGGTACCAACTTCGCTATTTCAAACGGAAGTGTAGTAATTTTTGTTGATAGTACCGTACCTTAAAAAAAGTCAATCCAGTTATGTTTCACTCATCAAAATATAATTAGCAGTTTCAGAAATATTGCAGATTTAGAAATTAAGATTTTACTGTTTTGAACATGAAATCGATTTCTGTGTTATGCGGAAGTTCGTCTTGTTATAGTAAATGTCGCGTCAGTCTGATGGGGCGCTCCAGCCTGACGTAGCTGAGAGGGTCAAATAGGAACAGTGGAGAAAATTTTTGTTTAAATTTGATATTAATCTCACTTGGCAGTATGTGTTGGACCGACACACCAACTGGAAGGCAAAAGGACATGACATCTAGGTGTCAATCACTAGTCAGTTATGGTAACATGTCTATTCTTCTCTCTGCCAGACCTATTAAAAAAACTGTACATTAAAACTCGAAAGAGTTTATAAAACAGGCAACTGAAGTGTAAAATAATAACGTCACGTCATGAGTTTCAAGTCAGAAAACACACTTACATTGCAGACTTTCACGAATTACAGCACGAAAAAGGAAATCACAAAATTGTTTTGTCATGAACACCTACTTAAAACTTCATACATTTCAACAACGCCAACCGTTGATAACAACATAGCTCTGCACTCGTTGGTGCATGGATTTCTGCATGGACTGAAGAAAATACTTCGGTATCGTTGTAGATGCTGCAACAACGCCGCTTTCTAAATCTTCTTGGGTCATCGGAACTTTTGCATAGGCTTCATCTTTGAGTTACATGGAGTGAAATCAGGCTAAAGTGCAGGCCAGCTGATAATACCTTCACGTCCTGTCCAGTGACTAGGAAAGAGCTGACGAGTGAGCGCTTTCCTAGCCACAAGTGTGTAGTGAGCGAGGCATCCATTTTGGTGGTGCCAGGTGTTTCACCTAGGACAGCCACTAGCCCTTCGGCAAGAAATTGTCCATATCTTTCAACTGCTACGGTTCATTTCTGTATGATCTCTAATTTCTTCTTATTTTATCACGAAGCTCATTTGTCCTTATATAGACGGGCGCCAACAGAATATTTTCACCAATCGGAGGAGTAAGCTGGTGATTGAAATTTCACGAGAAGATCCTGCCACAACGAGAAACGCTTCTGCTTTAATGGCTGTCATCCCAATTCACGTATCATATCCGTAGCATTCTCCCCCCTATGTAAATGACAGCATCATTTGCAAACAAACTAAGAGGGAAATTGGAAATTTGTGCTAAGTTCTAAGGGACCAAACCGCTGAAGTCATCGGTCCCTAAGCTTACACACTACTTAATCTAACTAAAACTGACTTACGCTAAGGACAACACACACACCCATGCCCGAGGGAGGACTCGAACCTTCGACGGGGGGAGCCGGGCGAACCGTGACAAGAAGCCTCACACCGAGTGGCTAGCCCGCGTGACACAATGTAAGAGGGCTTAGCAGAGTGCCTCATACGGTGTTTACGTAGATCAGGAACAGGAAAGCCTACAACACTTCCTTGGTATCCCCAGATATTACTTTTGTTTTGCTTGATGACTTTTCGTTAGTTACCACGAACTGTGACCTTTCTGAAAGGAGGTGGTGCTCCATAGGGACGCAATTTCATTAGAAGTCGCTTGCGAGGAATGGTGTCAAAGGCCGTCTGGAAATCCAGAAATGTGGAGTCAATTTGACATCCCGTGTCGAAAGTACTCATTACTTCGTGGGATTAAAGAGCTAGTTGTGTTTCGCAATAACGATATTTTTTTGAATCCATGACTATGTGTCAATAAATCGTTTTCTTAGAAGTAATTCATAATGTTCGAACTCAGCATATGTCCCAAAACCCTACCGAAAATCGACGTTAGTGATATGTAATTTCAGCGGTTTACTCCTATTTCCATTCTTGGGTATTTGTGTGACTTGTGCTACTTTCCAGTCTTTCGGTTCGATTCTTTCCTGTAGCGAGTGGTTGTTCATGACTGCTAAGAATGGAGCTATTATTGTATTAGCATATTCTGGAAGGAACCTGACTGTTACACAGTCTGCATGGGAGGTCTTGACTTTATTACGTTTTTTTAAGCTGATTAGCTACACCGAGGATATGTATCATATTTCTAAGTTATTCATGGTGGCAGTTGTTCTAGATTCGAGTTCGTGAACATTTACTTCGTCTTCTTTGGTGATCCGTTTCGGAAAACGGTGTTTATTAACTCTCCTTTCGCAGGTTCGAATCCTGCCTCGGGCATGGATGTGTGTGATGTCCTTAGGTTAGTTAGGTTTAAGTAGTTCTAAGTTCTAGGGAACTGATGACCACAGATGTTAAGTCCCATAGTGCTCAGAGCCATTTTTAACTCTCCTTTACTTGCACTGTCATCGAAAGCGTAGTTGATGCCAACATCTCTGTAATTAACATAGCTACGAATGCAGGTGCCGGCCGGAGTGGCCGAGCGGTTCTAGGCGCTACAGTTTGGAACCACGCGACCGCTACGGTCGCAGGTTCGAATCCCGCCTCGGGCATGGATGTGTGTGATGTCCTTAGGTTAGCTACGTTTAATTAGTTCTAAGTTCTAGGGGACTGATGACCTCAGAAATTAAGTCCCATAGTGCTCAGAGCCATTTGAACCATTTAGCCTTTGAGAAAGAGACCAACTCAGAATTAAAATTTCAGTCATTTTCAGAAATAGTCCTTAGGTTGTGACCCGTACAAACTAAGGTCTTTCGATGGGAAGAAAATGAAAATAACTGACACATTTATTAGCTCCTGAAACCAAGCAATGACAGCTAACATAATAAACCCTAGCTCTATTTGTTATCATCATCTTCAAACTATTTCCTTCCAGTTACTTGCAAAACACCATTGAACGTTAAACGAAAAATGGAAAGAAGCATTACAGTAAAATGAATTAAAGCAGTATACCCGTTCCTTCTTTGAATGGAGGTATGAAAGTTTTCGCGAGCTATTTTAAACTCTGCAAGCTGTAATGTAGCTCGTACCAGGAAATGGGGAGATGAGCAAAAGTGAAGTACAGTGAGATCGTCGTGGTCACAGAAATAAAGAAACTTTCTGCTCCTTCTCTCACATTCACAGGACTACACCGTAAAAGGAGTAGCAAAGGTAACTGAGCGAAAACAAATTTTAATCACCGTGATTCACCAACGTACGCTATGTGATAGAGGGACTTTCGTGACACCAACATATTAAGTGGAAAGCTGTTTCGTTACAATAGGTCTTAATAGGAATTTGCAAACCGATGTTTATCTTTGTGTGTATTTGTTGTTAAGAGTCAGAATTTAGTGAGAATATAATCAACATGTATTTTTCTACGTTCTATGGCCTTACGCCAACGTTGTGGAAAAGCAAGTATTCGGTGCTGGTGAAAGCTCTTGTCCAGTACGCGTAGCCACGATTTCAGTGCATGACTGACACTCTCGCCATCTTCAAAGTGTGTTCCCCGTAGAGAATCTTTAAGCGGCCCAAAGAGACGGAAGTCCGAGTTTGCCAGGTCTGGACTGTAGGGTGGATGAGGCGATGTGTTCACGGCTTTTCAGACTTGTGTGTGGGCGTGCATTACCGTGGTGCAGAAAAATTTCTGCTGGATTCCTGTCCGATCGAACACGTCGGAAACGGTTCTTGAGATTATTCAGAGCCTTTACGTATGCTTCTGAATTGGTGGTTGACCCTCTTGGCGTCACATCCACAAGAATGATGCCATCACAATCCCAGAAGACTTTCACCCTGACTTTTCTGGCAGAGGGTGTTGTCTTGAATTTCTTCTTTTGTGGTGAATGAGGATGATGCCACTCCATGGACTGCCTTTTTCCGTCGCAAAGTGGTGCACCCGGCTTTCGTCACCCGTAACGATCCGTGGCAGGAAGGCCTCTCCATCCGTCTCGAAACGCTCCAACAATTCAGATGAAACGGCCTGTCATTGAATCTTGTGGTCCGCTGTGAGCATTTGTGGAACCCATCGTGAGCACCTGTTTGAATATCTGAGAATCTCGATCATTGCAGACGCACTTTCAATTCTGACTGACAACTGTAGAACTAATTGTCGAGTTGTGATGTGCCGGTCGGCACGAATAATGGCATCCGCACGATTCAAAACGTTTGTAGCAGTGGCTGTGACAGGACGTCCCGAGCGTGGCTGATTATGGATGTCTCTTTCTGCATTTCCTGATGCTGTAACTTTCTTTACCCATCACCCAACTGTACTCCTATCAATTGCAGCATCGCCATACCTTACACACAAGCGTTTGTTGATGTTCACCACGGTTTCTTTTTCTGCATAGAAGAATTCAATAACAGCACGCTGCTTGTAACGTGAGTCGTATGTAGACGCCATTTTGACGCCTTACTAAGCCTCTTCCATCTGCCAGAAGGGTTGGAAACTTCACCGGCACACAGAAAAAACATCAAATGTGAAGCATGAAACGTCCTGCAAAGCCCGGAGGACAGGACAGGTAGTTTAAAGTGTGGAAAGGAGCCAAAATAAGCAACTGTCAGTTACACTCAAACATACAACTTTATTTATTTGACCAAACATTACAAGAGCTAAGAAAATTAAAAAAAACACAGCATTAATGTTTGGAACTTAATTACAGGCTGAATGCGCCATACAATCTCATGCCTTAAGGGCAAGACCACTTTAATTTAAAATCGGCTGAAAGCCAATATTTTAAGACTCAAACCAAAATCAGAAATCTAAAAGTCAGAAAGCCTTATCTTAAATCAGTTCTCTCAATTAGGCTGAAGGCCCAAACAATCTCACACTTTAAGAGCAAAACAATTTTAATTTAAAAACGAAAAAAATCGGCTGAATGCCCATCTCTTAAGACTCAAACCAAAATTAAATATTTAAAAAGCCAAAGACCTTACCTTAAAACAGTTCTTTAAATTAGGCTGAAGGCCCAAACAATCTTACGCCTTAAGGGTAAAATAACCTTAATTTAAAAATCGGCTATAAGCCATGCAAATACAAACAACAAAAACAAATAAGAAAAGACAGTACACTCCAGGGCGCTTAGAAGTTCCAAAGGTCGGCCTGGAAACCAAACATTAACGCTCGCTTAGGTGAGACAGGCAGTCGGCCCAACCATTATCGAACCGACGACAACCCAACCGACAGACAGTCAGCGGACCCACCGACAAGATAACTTCCGCTCCACCCGACAATCACACAACAGGGAGTTCAATGGAACAACGTAGAAGGTATTGGCGCCTACAACTAATTATACATTTAGCTGTCAAACTACACACCGTGCTGGACAGCGACAACACGATGGGGAAAATACACTGCCTGAATTTAAGTCAACGGCCAGGGCAGGTAACCAGAACGTTAACGGCCACAAGGCAGAAGATACCGCTGGTGCACTTCAATTTAAAATAATCAAGTACAGTTAAACTCCACCAGAGGGTGGCTAAAATTTGCCAACTTGAAAACACACGTTGTTGCTCGCGGGAATGTCCCAACAGCCGACAACGAAATCCAAACGACACAACGTGAACAATCGTGACTTTCTGGTAGAATAAGTCAAAACTCAACTTTCGTGTCCAGGATCGGTGAGCCACGGACCTCATAGCAATGAGAACAGCGCCTCACACTCCGACCACGGGTAGACGCCGCCAGAGACCCCGGCCAAACTATGCGCCGCGGAGATTTCATTGTTGCTCCACGCCAACCGACCAACTCGAGGCCCGGAAACGGTGAAATTACCAAACATACGTCGGTCTAAGGAGACTACCAACCGAACGACCAGCCAACGGTCGTCCTGCTCCAATCTCCCTACTTCTGACAGTTCATGTGTGTCGCCAGCGGTCGGCGAGCAGTGGCTGTCGGCGCCTCACCGGCGCTCCGTCCCCGACTTCATTGCTGCTGCGTCCCGCCTGCACTGCTGGTCCGTCCCGAACTGACTGCCAGACACACGACGACCCGGAAATACTATCAGTCGCTCCAGAGATGGTACGATAGTGCACTTATCGATACGCGCTGCTGCTGCCGCTCGCGGGCAAGTAAGGCAGGAAATTAGTGATGCCAGTAAATGGAATAAGAAAACGAGGCAAGAGTACCGTAATAGAAGATGACAAACAATAAATGGGTTAAACGCGAGCCGTGCACGGCTCAAAGCATTTACAAGGCGTTTGTCTACGTATATTAAAGGCTTTTTAAAAAAAGGTGGGGCATTACTTTCTGCACGACCCTCGTCGATCATGAGGAAACTGAGAAGTTTCAATTTAGGCTACAATTTGATATTTATTTTCCCTTTTAACTTGAAAGAAAGAATTCCACAACATCTAAATCACTGTAACTTTTAAGCACAAAATACCTACTCCATTTCATATGCATAAGTAGCAAAGCTGTTCCTGAAATATAAGGAATGTATAGGTTCTCCGTGGAATCGGCGAGCAGAGGTATATGTGGAAACATTAACAACTACAAGCGAGTAGGTGATGTGGGAATGGCTTTCATGACAACGCAGGGAGCCGTAGAGGGAATATATTAGAATAAATGAATGAGGATATTGGGTGTAGATGTTAATCGGAGATAAGCATACTGACACGAAAGAAGAAGTCGTGACATGCCGCAGTGAACCAATGGCAAGGCATGATCAAAAAGACATCGGTGATACGGCAAACATCGAGGAGAAGTGCAATGCGTACATCTCCACATAACACCTAAAGCAAAATTCCTGTATGAATTATTGTACAAGACAACGATATTCCAGGTATCCTAATTCTAGGTTTGCTTAGTTTGCATAAGTCACTTCAGCGAATGGTAATATAGTTCCCTTCATCATATCGCTAACGTTTCCTTCCTCAACTTTTTCCGCTGTAAGTTTCTTTTTTGGTGCCATTAATGATCCCGACATCAACGAAAAGTTGAACGGTCCCCTCCGTGCAGCCCACTGCTCCTTGCGCAACGTAGGGAAGGCAACCGTGTGTATTTCTACGGTGCCCTGGTTGCCTGAACTTCAGGCGTCGTGGCTGTTCATTGTAACGTTTAAGCAATGTTTCCAGGCAGAGACTTCGGGTGTGTCGGACAACGTTTGGGAAAATGATTTTGCGTCAGCAGTGATTAAGGAGAGATAATTAATCTAATGGAGAAAGTCAGAGTCAATGAAGTTGTTATAGCATTAATGACTACCTGTTTGTAAAGGAAGTAATTAAATGGAGTGAAATATTTCCTCTTAGGATATGTTAAGAGATAGTGCAGATTATCAAAGCAGTCAGCGTCATTCATTTCTATAGCGAAACTCTTGAATACCAACCGATAAAATTCATGAGCATGTTACAACATTATCCCGAATGTACACTGGTGAGGCAAAACGTTATGACTGTTGCCTGCTGTGAGATCGAATGCAGCATGGTAGAGTTGTGGGTATGCGACGCGATGAGGAAAATATAGAAGTGAAGCAGAAACGAATGAGGAACCACCCTAGTGACAATACGGACTGCAAATAGAAAAATCCGCAACATCAGCGTTAGCGAAAGACACATTGCTATTGGGCGGGGCCTGGAAATGAACATGTTTGCTAAGATGACCGCCTCTCCACGAGCTGCTGGTGTGAGTTTCTACGGAAGGGTGTTGGACACCCAAGCCTCATCAAGGAGGCTCAATGTCGGAGGCTTGTCCGTTGTTGTAAAGCAAGACAGGTGGATATCTGTGGCAGACAGGACGAAAGAGTACGGTACTGGTGGAGACGAAAGAGTTTCGGTGGACACCGTTCAACGTATACAAAAATATGGGTCAAAATGATACAGATGATAGTGCATTCACAACCGATTGTATTAAGACAGGGAAATGCACATGTCTTGTGTTGTGGATGTACACAGTGTACATCGCATAACAACATCTTGGTTCATATCAATTGTTCAAAACGACGACCGCCGCCTGCTTTCTATGGTCCAGCCTGCCTGTCACCTGGTCCAATAGACGTCGGGGATGTTTGAGAGAATGCGACAGAACTTCATGCGCCGTTTCCATGCGTGCACTGAGGCTGGCGGTCATCACTTTGAACAATTAGTTTGAGCTAAGTCATTGTTATGCACTGTACGTTGTGTATGCCCACAATACAATAAATATACATTTCCGACCATTGATTCCCTGTTTCAATAAAATCGGTTGTGGACCCACTCACACCTGTTTCAATTTGATCCGAAAGGTTGGCGACACCCTGTATTGTTAAATACAGGGCTGCGAAGAAGACAAGGCATCACGGACCACCCTCCGGCCGCTGTGGCCGAGCGGTTCGAGGCGCTTCAGGCCGTAACAGCGCTGCTGCTACGGTCGCAGGTTCGAATCTTGCCTCGGGCATGGATGTATGTGATGTCCTTAGATTAGTTATGTTTAAGTAGTTCTAAGTCTAGGGGACTGATGACCTCATAGTCCCATAGTGCTTCGAGCCATTTTTCAACGGACCAGCCGCATAAATTGGTGTAAGATCCCTTAGGCTTTTCCCGTGTGGACATAAATGCAGTTTTGGATTTTTTAGTGTTACAACAAAGGCTTTCTTGCTTTGCACCTTTTCCGTATCTTGTAAATATTGTAACTGCCGCATGGCAGAAGAGAAGAGAATCAGATGCCGCTATTATTTTCAACACAAATAAGAATAGACAGCTGAGAAGAAGGGAATTCTTGAGACAGCTTTCTTTTGAGCTTTTTCAAGATCCTCTTCAGAAAAGTTAAAAACTTTCCCAAAAATGGTAACCGAGAGAATTGGAGAGCTTTGTGATGTGAAGTGTAATCAACTGCAAGCCCACGAGGATGGTGCGTGAACCTCAAAAAAGCGATGGGAACTGTAAGTGTACTGACGTCGAAATTCCAGGTGCTTGCATCACCGGGATAGTGTTAGTTTCACAGACGGCAGGTTGCTTCCAGTTATTTCATGGGACTAACACTTAAGTAAATAAATTTACTTCTGTAAATGAAGTGAAGGATGAGACAACGATCTTACTACAACAACTGTCTGCTTTAGAAAATCAACGTCTACTGGGGCGGTCTGTTTTGGTCTGTAAAAAGGGGATGGCTCGGCTCGAGATCTCCTCCCTCTCCCTCTCTTGGAGTCACTGACCCTACGCGACACCCAACCAGTGATATCTGTGACACATCATCTCAGCCAGTTAAGGGGACTGAAGTTAGCAAACTGCTTACGTTGGGTAATAAATGAAATTTGTCGTGCAGAAGTAGTATTTTGAGAATTTGATACTTTGTTTCTAAATATTTAAGGGCCAGATGCATCACTTTCCCTCGCTCTGACGAATTCAGGTTTCACACCACTTATTTTTACGTAGAATGGAATTAAACTGGAGGGTAGCATAAGAAAGATTAAAAACGTTCAAACGGCTATGAGCACTATGGGACTCAACTTCTGAGGTCATCAGTTCCCTAGAACTTAGAACTAGTTAAACTTAACTAACCTAAGGACATCACACACATCCATGCCCGAGGCAGGATTCGAACCTGCGACCGTAGCGGTCTCGCGGTTCCAGACTGCAGCGCCTAGAACCGCACGGCCACTTCGGCCGGCAAAGATTAAAAGAAACTTAAAGAAGCACCAAGTAAGAACCCCATAACTTACTATTATCAACTACAGTACGACAATTCAGCAGTGTCTTCTGCTTTGCGTACTGTCTGCGTATAAACATTTTCACAGGATACGTCTCAAATCAAGCCAGAAACTCTTCCGGCTGCAATGGTCTCAACAGAAAAGACACTGGACTACCAGATGTCAGCAGACAATTTTTTCGAGTCGTCAACTTCAATTTCATACATAGTGTACGTGTAAAATTCCTTAGAGACGTACGTCCACCGCAGAGTGCTTCACACAACGACATATCTGGCCTTTCAGATTTCATGCAGTGATTTCCTAAACTGCGTAATGCAAGAAACGACGTGGTTTTTTACAAGAAAGAAACGGACGACTTATTTCGTATTGACCAGTACGAGATTTTACCCCTTCACGAATGACTTCGCTATTGACAACACGTTTAGCCCTAACATTCCTTCCTCTTTGTGATCGAGATAAAAGTCGAATGTTGTTATAAAAACGTAGCACTATTTTAAATGTGCATGTGTCTACCGTCACCTGATTATACACTGAAGAGCCAAAAGAAACTGCTACACCTGGCTCCCGTGAGCACGCATAAGTGCCGCAACACGATGTCGCATGGACTCGACTGATGTCTAAAGTAGTGCTGGAAGAAACTGACACTATGAATCCTGCAGGGCCGTCCATAAATTCGTATAAGTACGAGAGGGTGGAGATCTTTTCTGAACAGCTCAATATATGGTACCCCAGATATTCTCAATAATGCTCATGTCTGGAAATTTTGAAGTGTTCAAACTCAGAAGAGAATTCCTGGAGTCACTCTGTAGCAATTCTGGACGTATGTGATATCACACTGTCTTGCTGCAATTGCCCAAGTCCGTCGAAATGCACAATGGACATGAAAGGATACAGGTGACCAGACAGGATGCTTACGTACGTGTCACCTGTCAGAGTCGTCTTTAGATATACACGGAGAGTCACTAACTATTGCCACCAATAACAACTCCGAAAGTATGATAGGAGCTGAAAAGTTTGTGGGACAAAAGTTGCGTAGGACAACGGGAGCCATAATATGACGTCAGTTTTTTGTTGTTAGGTGGGGACGCTTCAGAGATACGAAGGTCAACTTTGTTTTTATGTAATTGGCATGCTATAGTTTGGTACTTATTTTCTGATAGCGGCTATCGAGACGAATCCAATGATGTGTAACAGTAAGGTCGTTGGAGGTCAAAGAAGATCACAAAGGTGTCATGAACGTCAATTTACAGAAGGTGTTCGAAGTGAAGACCATTGGTGTCAATGCAGTGCTGCAATTTTCTTATTATGGACTGAGTGGTATACCTTATCACTTCGGCACTTATCGAAGCACATGCTCTGATAATTCTCTCTCGCAAATCTTCAGGTGTAGTTGGAAAATTTTATAAACCAATGTTTTTTACGAATCCCCACAGAAAAAAATCCAAAGGCGTCAAGTCTGGAGAACGAACCGGCCACGACACATCTACCCGCGTCCAATACAACGATTTGGGAATTGTCTCTATAGCTCGTTTCTAGCCATCAGCGAAACATGTGCCGGACAACCATCTTGCTGATACCAATTCTTTTTCTTGTTCCTAAAGGTATTTCATCCAATAACAGGCCTAATGTTTCTTGCGGGAATGTGGTATACTTCCTACCATTAAGATTTCCTTCGATGAAATAGCGGTCTATAATTATGTCCTGCAGAATCCCACACCATAAATTCACCGACCACGGTTTTTAGCGTGCAACTTGCCGCAGCCATAATGGATTTTCAGTTGGCCAATAATGCATGTTATGCAAATTAACACTTCCGTATTTCGTGGATATAGCCTCGTCAGTAAATAAAGTCAAATTAATAAATGTATCATTCCTCTGAATCTGAAGTTGAGCCCATCGGCAGAATTCAATGCGACGCATACAATCCGTACCAGTTAATTCTTGGTGGAGTCTGATATGGCAAAGATGATATTTATGGCGATGCAGAACACGATCAACACTATTCTGGCCCATGGCTGATTCCCTTGCGATCTGACGCGAACTAACACAAGGATCTCGAAACAAAGTGCGAAGAGTACCATTTTCCGTTTCCTCGTTAGTATCTCTCCTTGGGCGGATATGTTTCCGATGCCTTAAAGATCCAGTTTTTCTCAGTTTATCATACACACATTTAAATGTACGACGTGTAAGGTACGTTGAGGATATTTTTCAGCGTATGAGTCACTAGCTCTCACTGAGTTTCGTTGGCAATCTCTGTAAATGAGATGCATATCGATTTGTTCTTCGAAGGAATACATCATTCACATTCGCTTGATTCGACGATATTAGTCTTACTGATCCTATTGCAAAACCGTCGAATGGTGTTTACATGTCAATGGCACGTTACATGGATATGCCGTATTCGGCGAATATTTACTATTTGCACGATATACGAGAGAGAATTGTCAGAGCATGTACTTCGATAAGTGCCAATGTGATCAGGAATACCACTCAATCCATGATAAGAAGATTTCAGCACGGCACTGATACCAATGGTCATCACTTCGAACTCCATCTGTAAATGGACGTTCATGCCACCTTTTCGACTTTTCTTGACCTTCAAAGACCGTACTGTAACACATCATTGGATTCGTCTCGATAGCTGCTATCAGAAAATAAGTACCGAACTATAACATCTCACTTAAAAAAAAGAAAAAAATAGTTGACCTTCATATCTCCGACGCGACCCCACGTAGCAACAAAAAACCAACGTCATATTATGGCTCCCGTTGTTCCTTGCAACATTTGTCCAATAGTTAGTGACTCACCCTGTATAGAGGTCCCATATCACCACAACTGCACACTCCCCAAAGAGCCTCAACCAACTTCAACGTCCCCGGCAGAAAGAAAGGGTCTATGGATTCATGAGGACGTCTCCATACCCGTGTGTGTATTGTATTGTGTATTGAACCGGGGGCCTAGAAACGACGGAGAGGCTTCGTTCGCCGTAGTCCTCAGTGGTTCACAACCCCACAACAGGCCACTGCAGTCCACCCACCTCATCGCCGCCCCACTCCGAACACAGGTTTATTGCGCGGTTCGGCCCCCAGTGGACCCCCCCCCCCCCCTTTCCCACCGAGAATGTCTCTTACCAGACGAGTGTAACCGCAATGTTTGTGTGGTAGAGTAATTATAGTGTGTGCGTAAGTGGAGACAGTGTTTGCACAGCAATTGCTTACGTAGTGTAACTGAGGCAGAATAAGGGGAACCAGTCCACATTCGCCGAGGCAGATGGAAAACCTCCTTAAAAACCATCCACAGGCTGTCCGGCACACCGGACCTCGACACTATTCCGCCGGACAGAATCGTGCAGGGGGGCGGCACACCTTCTCGCTCGGGAAGCAGGGCATTAGACGGTGTGGATAGCCGGGCGGGCTTCTCCCTACACGTACATGTCCATCCGATCGATACAATTTGAAACGAAACATGTACGAACAGTCAACGTCTTCCCAGTCATCAACAGCCCAATGTCGGTGTTGACGGGCCCAGACGAGACGTAAAGCTTTGTGTCGTGCAGTCATCAAGGGTACAAGAGTGAGCCTTCGGCTCCAAAAGCCCATATCGATGATGTTTCGTTGAATGGTTCGCACGCTGAAATTTGTTGATGGCCCTGCATTGAAATCTGCAGCAATTTGCGGTAGAGTAGCACTACTGTCACGTTGAACGATTCTCTTCAGTCGTCATTGGTTCTTGCAGGATCTTTTTGCGGCCGCGGCGATTTCGAAGATTTGATGTTTTACCGGATTCCTGACTTTCACGGTACTCTCGTGAAATGGTAGTACGGGAAAATCCCCACTTCATCACTACCTCGGAGATGCTGTGCCCCATCGCTCGTGCGCCAACTATAACTCCACGTTCAAACTCACTTAAATCTTGATAACTTGCCACTGTAGTAGCAATAACCAATCTAACAACAGCGCCAGACTCTTGTTGTCTTATATACACGTTGCCGACTGCAGCGCCGTATTCTGTCTGTTTACATATCTCTGTATTCGAACACATATGCCTATACCACTTTCTTTGGCGCTTCAGTGTATAAGGATGATTTCTACGCTCGTATTGAAAACGTCTCAGATGCGCAGGGGGATGCAACAAATCAACCTCTACATCCGTAATCCTCAAACCATTCTTTTGGTTTTGTTTTGTTTTAGGGCGCAAAAGCAATTGAGGTCGCAAGAGCCCATGTCAGTACCTTAGAACACTAATACGGAAAACATGTTTAAAGGACTACACGTTAAGCCCGATCGAGGGAAGGGAAGAAAGGGAAGAACAAGATCCTCCTCTTGGACAAAGGTCCAAAAAATACGCCGTAGAGGCAATGGGGGTCCCGAATTAAAGATTAAATGTCCACCATATTGCTGCGACGGATCAAAAGTAAAACGCGTCGTTCGCTAAAACGGCCTATAACTCAGACGGCAGACAGACACCAGAACGTAAGTGGTGAAAGAAATAGTCCTTGCTGACTGCTGCCGATATGCAGCAGCGAGCTGTTTTGTCGCTACTGGAGTACTGGATATTCTTCGTGTTTTACTGCCCCTGTTAATTCATATGGAGAAAATAAATATCGCAGTACACTAATTTGGGCCCGCCAAATGGAATTCCACCATATGAAATATTTTCTTCGTAACAGGAAACAAACCGACGCTTTCAGTCAGCACACTGGGCGCCCCATGAGACACGTGATGAGCGCTACCTGTTTGGGCCCTCTACAGTTATATACAGCAAAAAATTAATTGTAATTATCTGCGGAAGCAACAGAGGAACTGCGCCTAATGATTCTTAGGAGAGACGCCCCGTGTGTTGGAGAACGTAGTATGTTTCGTGACTTGTTTTGGAACGTAGGCTCGCAGAATTTTGTACTCAATGGGTAGGTTACTGACCTTCCTACTTTGTGTATACGAAGGATGAAACCTTATTGTGAGTGTGTACGAAGAGCAATAAACTCCACTACCTGAAAAAATTAAAAAAAGAAAGAAAAAACGAAGCGCACGTAGAAGGCTAGGAGGAGAGGGAATGAAATATCAAGAGTTGGCAGTGCATGTGATATTGTTAAGATGGTTGCAACATAAAGTAAGTTTACGAGAATCCACTTGTCAGTTACAACGTGGCTCCTCCTCTGACCTGGATGCCTCACTGGTTCAGTTTAGAAGTGTATCATAAAAGCGTTGTATCCTCTCCTGCTGCAAACTGACCCGTAACTGTTGCAACTAGGTCTTAATATCCTGGATGCTGACACTGGAAAGGAGTTGATATCCTAGCTGGTCTCACGCATGTTCTGTCGAAAAGGGATCACGCAGGCAGTTCGTAGACACAAGTGCGATGTATGGACGAGCATTGTTCTATTGAAAAATTACCCGAGATACCGTCACATGGGAGATGTCGTATGAAGACGTACACTTTGTGACCAAAAGTATCCGGGCACACCCAGAAACATACGTTTTTCGTATTAGGTGCACTGTGCAGCCACCTACTGCCAGGTACTCCACATCAGCTACCTTACTAGTCATTAGACATCGTCAGAGAGCAGAATGGAGCTCTCCACGGAACTCACGGACCTCGACCGTGTTCAGGTGATTGGGTGTCGTGTCATACGTCTGTACGCGATATTTCCACACTCCTAAACATCTCTAGGTCCACTGTTTCAACTTGATAGTGAAATGGAAACGTTAAGAGACACATACACCACAAACGTCTACAGGCCGACCTCGTCTGTTGACTAACAGAGAACCCACCGACATTTGAAGAAGGTCGTAATGTGTAATAGGCAGACATCTATCCAGACCATCACACAGGAATTCTATATTGCATCAGGGTCTACTTCAAGTACTATGACAATTAGGCGGGAGGTGAGAAAACTTGGATTTCATGGTCGAGCGGCTGCTCATAAGCCACACATTACGCCGGTAAATGACAAACGACGCCTCGCTTGGTGTAAGGAGCGTAAACATTGGACGAGTGAAAAGTGGAAAAACGTTGTGTGGAGTGACGAATCACGGTACTCACTGTGGCGATCCGATGGCAGGGTTTGGGTATGGCGAATGCCCGGTGAACGTCGTCTTCCACAGTGTGTAGTGCCAACAGTAAAATTCGGAGGCGGTGGTGTTATGGTATGGTCGTGTTTTTTATGGAGCGGGCTTGCACCTCTTGACACTATTACAGCACAGACCTACATTGATGTTTTAAGCACCTTCTTGCTTCCCACTGTTGAAGAGCAATTCGGGGATGGCGATTGCATCTTTCAACACCTTCGAGCACCTATTCATAATGCACGGCCTGTGGAGGAGTGGTTACACAAGATCCCTGTAATGGACTGGCCTGCACAGAGTCCTGAGCTGAATCCCACAGAACACCTTTTGGGCTGTTTTGGAACTTCGACTTCGTCCCAGGTCTTACCGACCGACATCGAAACCTCTCCTCAGTGCAGCACTCCTTGAAGAATGGGCTGCCATTCCGCAAGAAACCTTCCACCACTTGAGTGAACGTATGCCTGCGAGAGTGGAAGCTGCCATCAAGGCTAATGGTGGGCCAACACCATATTGAATTCCAGCATTACCGATGGAGGGCGCCAAGAACTTGGAAGTAATTTTCAGCCACGTGTCCTGATACTTTTGATCACATAGTGTGCCACTGTGCTGTCAATTTTCCCTCAATCGCTACTAGCTATGCTCTGAAATCATATCCCCACACCATGAGGCCTGGATTACACTGCTGTCCCTCTTCAAAACATTGCAATAATGCGATCTTTCCCCACGTCGCCGCCATACTCCCCGAACATGGTTATCCAGAGTGACACGTAACACAATACGAAGCCATTCATCCAGCCCATGGTAGACGATCACCACTCTAAACGCAGCCATTTGTGCTGCAATGTTAACGGTAGCCTACGCATGGAACAGTAATTACTCGGATCGGCTGTCCGGCTCTCCAGCCAATAGTTCGGGATGACACAGAGTGTTACAAGGAGTACATTGCTTATTCTCAGATGACAGACGCAGATGTGAAGAGCTTACCATGTGCTTGGTGCACTATTCAGAGATTCTCTCTTCTGCTGGTGAGACGCGGTTGAGCGTAACCTCGATGACAGGTATGGGTGGTCTCTTTCCCATGCAGTCAACAGCGGGCCACTGTCACGACGATTCGACTATTCGATCATCCACTCAAAGGGAAACCCACGACAAAAGCCTTTTCAACTCCATTACAGGTTGGTATCGCCGTAACACGAGTACGCGGCATCTTCGTGTCCTTGACAGTGATCACCCAATATCAGACGCTCCTCAGTTCTCTTATTTACCCCACGAGGAATTATAACACCAGTAAACAAGAGCAACACTACTTCATTCTGTTGACTGTTGAACCTGTCACAGAGGACTGCTTCTCTAATCTTTTACATACTTGCCAATGGTGTTAACATTTACGAAATAACGTTGACATCCGACCATGTCTTCTGATGCTTCACATTTTTTTATCAGTTAGTGTATATCAGTTCATTCTACTGTTGACTACAGCCTGTCTCAAAGCTTTTGGGTCAAATTGGAACAGGTGACAGTGGTCCACAACCGTTTATATTGAGGCAGGGAACCAACGATCGAAAACGCATATTTATTCTGTTGTGGACATACACAGCATAAAAAACAATGTAACTCATAGTAATTGTTCTCAATACTGCAACAGCCTTGTCTGGAGTCAGGACAATCCGCAAGCCACTCACATCCCTGGCCACCAACAACGATACTCTGTCAACGTGTGGGCGCACATTGTCCAAGATCACTCAACGGAACCATATTTGCTATCTCCCCGTTTGACTGGTCCACGTTGCCTGGCGTTCTTGCAAGATGTGTCGCCACAGTTCTGGGAGAGTGTGCCCCTTTTTGCCCTCGGAAGGATGTGGTTCCGACACGATGTTGAGCAGCCCACTTCGATGTGAATGTCCACGCGCACCTGAACAACGCGTACCCTCTTCGTTGGATTGGAAGAGGAGGTCCCATCCCATGGCCATCGGGATCGCCAGATCTCACATCTCTCAACTTTTTCCTCTGGGGTTTAGTCAAGACGTTGATGTATGAAACTCCGTAGAAAAGAATGAAGACCTGCTTGTTGGTGTACTGACTGCCCCTCTCCTGGTACAGCAGACACCAAGGATCTTTGAGACAGTGTGACAGAACTTCATGCGACGTTGTCATGCGTGCATTGAAACTGGCGGGCGTCACTTTGAACAGTTACTATGAACTTCGTTGTTACGCAGTGTACGCAGTGTATGTCCATAACACAATAAATTTGCATATCCGACCATTAGTTCCTTAACTCAATATAACTGATTGTGGACTCACTATGACCTGTTTAAGTTTGACCCAAAAGTTTTGAGACACCCTATATATGAAGATGTGGGAGTATTTAATTTTACTTGACGACACAGTAAGAACGTTGCCATACGGTATGATGTAAATACTCGTATTTTAACATAAGTGCGGGTGATTGGACCGCAACCGATAGTTAACAGAGATTTGTTCATCAGTATCTCTTTGTGTTTCTGAAATATGACGTTTTCCAAATACTTACGAGTTGTGGGGCACCATATAAACAGAATATATCAGCAGCAGTTAGCTAAAGAAGAAACTCGTGAGTAATCTTTTCTGGGCATTATACGAGGGCTGTCCAGAAAGTAAGTTCCGATCGATCACGAAATGGAAGCCACATTGAAAATCAGAAACGTTTTATTTGTAATAGTTAGCTACACCTTACAGCTACTTCTCTACGCAGTCGCCGTTCTGACTTAGACATTTGTTGTAGCGTTGAACAAACTTTCCAATACCCTCATCATAGAAGCCAGCCGCCAAAGCTTTCCGCCAGTTCTCTACGCTGGCCTACAGCACGTTGTCTGTGCCAAAATTTTGTCTTCATAGCCAGTGGTACATGTGAGCAGAGATAAAACTCAAGAAGGAGACAATTACGGGCTGTATTGTGGGTAATCAAACATTGTAAGTAGGCTGTTTAGGTTTTTATATTGGTAACGCCACGTAGCGCTCTCTATGAAAATCACTGGCTGTGCTGTGTGCAGTCTTTGGCTAGTTTGCATTGTTGTCTGCCATTGTAGTGTTGGGCAGTTGGCTGTTAACAGCGCGTAGCGTTGCGCAGTTGGAGGTGAACCGCCAGCAGTGGTGTCTAACTTTTGAAGCTTTTTCTGTGTTTGTCTCTGATTTTGTTCCATTGTGTCTAACTTTAGAAGATTTTGTTCCATTGTGTCTAACTTTTGAAGATTTTGTTCCATTGTGTCTAACTGTTGCCGTGTTTGTCTCTGATTTTGTTTCATTTGCTGCATTAATTGCAATAATAATGTATTAGTGTCTGGAATCTGTTCCTCTATGCTTTTCGGCAGTGCATTTGCACCGGCAACATTTACATTTTGACGAGCAGAAAATGTGTCTTGACTTATTTGAGAAAACGGTGAGGACCCAAAACCTGAGTCTACAGTATTTGGAATATTGTGTTTTGTCATTTCGGATTCCTGAGGCGAGCTGTTGCCGACCGATCGATCGATAATGCTTCCCTGTTCACTACTTGTTTCACTGTCTACACCATTATTTGCCGCCCGCTCCATTTCCCTATGCACAATTACCAAATTACTAGTTTGAACATTTGTTAATTCATTACACGGTGGCGCTAACACACTGCATTCGTCTCCATTGTCATTTCTCAGTTTGCTTTGGAGCCTAGTATTACGATTTTCACACGCGATTATTGTCACAATATTTCACACGACAAAACAGAAAAGCACAATTTGAAGAGCAAAATAAGAAAACACATTAACATAACACTGAAAATAATATCTAGTTAATTGAAAGCGCAGCTGCGAAATACTTGGTGCAAATCTACATGCATGCCACAAGTATTTTACTGTACAACAATGAAAAACTACAACTACAAAGGAAATTCTCTCTATAATTACGCGCTAGCAATAAACAATAGCTACATTAATTACACAAACTACAAGAAAATATCAGAAGATTCCAGTGAGGTATCCTCGGCTAAGGGTCGACATATGAAACGTCCCCTTAGAAAAATTATACATGACTGTGCTTAAACTGACACACAATATTTTTAGCGCAACGGAATCTGACTTTCAATAATCCCTACAAAAGAATGGCCCTGACTAACATTAACCTATACCTTTCACAAATCAAGCTACTGCAATACAGCGAGCGCCACTCCTGCCAGCTAAATAAAAGATTCAAACTACGGAAGGCACTAACTACTGATAGGCATAGTTAGCAAATGAAAGATTTTGATAGAGGACAAACAATATATTTACCTTAGTAGTGTTCAGAAATGATAATATATATATAGCAGTTCATGACATCCATTCTTACAAATTTCTCTCCCCACATTCACCACTGCTGGCGGTTCACCTCTAACTGCGCAACGCTACGCGCTGTTAACAGCCAACTGCCCAACACTACAATGGCAGACAACAATGCAAACTAGCCACAGACTGCACACAGCACAGTCAGTGATTTTCATACAGAGCGCTACGTGGCATTACCAATATAAAAACCTAAACAGCCTACTTACAACATTTCCAATTGAAAACGATGCAAGAGCATCTTCATTGCCCCTGCAGAATCCGGCTAAGAATTGTCTTGAAGAAGAAACAGCACGACAGTTTTGTAATTTTGGGTGCATAGCTTCAGGCGAAATTTCTCACCAGGCCCTCGTACTTGGCGGGAGACACTATTTTCTAGACATCTTTGCGCGCTCACTGTGAGCTCAGAAATGAGAAGAGCGACCTGATGCTATCTAGGGTCATACTAGAGACACTGCCCAGTACAACTGTGCAAAGCTTTATTGGATTTTCATAGTCGTTTCCATTTCGGGACCGATCGGAACCTACTTTCTGGACACCCCTCGTACATCATAGGGGTTCAGGAATGGTTATAGTGATAAGGGAGACTTCGTTAGTGAACGATATCAAGACAGGCGAATATTGCAAGAACCTGCCTTGTGAGAGGCATTTATTCTGTGTAGGAACGGTGCCTGAAATCGAAACGGGAGAAACAATGAAGACGACATTGTCACAGCCCACATCAAACCGCAGGTCGACTACGGCCCTCGCAGCGTCAGACGCAGCACCGGCGATATTATGAGGCACTTGATTGCTGTCAATTGGGCAGGTCGATAGCCGCCGTGTTTGCGCTTCTGTTGCCATGGTGCCAGACCAGCCACAAGCCTGCCGAAACGGCGCGGAGCTCCCGAGCTGTTTGTCATGCGTATTTGCTTTCATTGAAACGAATTTCTTTCAGCCGTTCACTGGATGCTCTGTAGGATAAAATAAAGACTTATCGTTTTCGTTAGGCAGTTTTCCCATTGCAACAAATGTATGTGCCTTAAGAAAATACCAGAAGTTAAACCTTCGACTCTGCAGACATTCAGTTGCAAGACATGTATCGTCAGGAGCATCAGGTGTTGATGCCATAACATTGCTGTTCCTTTCGAGCGAGGTGGGCCAGTAATAACACATTGGACAGGACAAACAGCCGTCTGCGTGGCGACGATTTCTTTGAAAGAGGATGGCCGATTTTCTTCACTAACCGGAGCTTTAGCCTGAACACTAATGACCTAGTAGTTAACATGATGTAAAACCCAAACATTCTCTGCTCCGTATAGCGTTCCTCTTTTATCTCACGTTTTATGTGTTACAACCAATAACTTCAATCCTCTAGAACTTATTGAACAGCAGTTCCCTAATTTAACAATACCAATCATTTTTTTATACAGTATACTTAACTTATTATATGTGATTTGTCTGCCTCCAAAGGCATGGTCATCAACGAGACGTTAAATTAGTAACATGTTTGGAGATAATTTTGAGGAAGCGGATCTTCTGTGCCATTTTATGAGGATATACATCTACATCCACATGGATACTCTGCAAATGACATTTAAGTACTTGGCAGAGGGTTCATCGAACCACCTTCGCAATAATTCTTTGTTATTTCAATCTCGTACAGCGCGCGGAAAAAACGAGCTCCTATATCGTTCAGTGCGAGCTCTGATTTCCCTTATTTTATTATGGTGTCCGTTTCTTCCTGTTTAAATCGGCCTCAGCAAAAAATTAGCTCATTCGAAGGAGAAAGCTGGTGATTGAAATTTCGTGAGAAGACTCTGCCGCAATGAAAAACGCCTTTGTTTTAATGACGTCCACACCAAATCCTGTATCATTTCCGTGACACTCTCTCCACGACTTCGCGGTAATACAAAACGTGCTGCTTTCCTTTGGACTTTCTCGATGTACTCCGTCAACCGTACCTGGTAAGGATCCCACACCGCGCAGCAATATTGTAAAATAGGACGCACAAGCCTAGCGTAGGCAGTCTCTTTAGTGGATCTGTTAAATTTTCTAAGCGTCCTGCCAATAAAACGCAATCTTTTGTTAGCCTTCCCCACAACATTTTCGATGTGGTCCTTCCTATTTAAGTCGTTCGTGATTGTAATTCCTAAGTATTTAGTTGAATTTACATCCTTTAGATATGTCTGATTTATCGTGTAACCGAAGTTTAACAGATTGCTTTTAGCACTCATTTAGAATCAACTGCCAATTTTCGCACCACAGAGACATCTTTTCTAAATCATTTTGCAATTTGTTTTGATCTTCTGATGACTTAACTAGACGATAAACGACAGCGTCATCCGCAAACAACCTAAGACGGCTCCTCAAATAGTCTCCTAAATTGTTTATATAGATGAGAAACAGCGAAGGGCCTATAACGTTACCTTGGGGAACGCCAGAAATCACTTCTGTTTTACTCGATAACTTTCCATCAGTTACTGCGAACTGTTACCTTTGCGACAGGTAATCACGAATCCAGTAACATAACTGAGACGATGTTTCTTAAGCAAGCAACTTCGCTGCAAGTCGCTTGCGTGGTACAGTGTCAAAAGCCTTCCGGAAATCTAGAAATGCGGAATAAATTTGAAATCCCTTGTCAATAGCACTCAACACTTCGTGTGAGTAAAGAGCTAGTTGCGCTTCATAAGAACGACGATTTCTAAATCCGTGTTGAGTGTGTGTCTTCGAGGTAATTCATAATTTGGGAACACGATATATGTTCCAAAATCCTGCTACGGTTGCACAAGTTTCAAATGGTTGCACGAGTTTCAAATAATGGGATCGGGCTCCCATTTTTGGGAGAAGTTTATGGAGCACCACATACAAAACTTTTCAGAAATTAACGTATTTTTGTGTGCTTCGGATGGATTTTAAAGGCAGAGAAGAAGAAAATGTACTATAATTTCAGTAGGTGGGAGTAAAGTGTCGCTATTGATTGTATTGAATTACACACAAAATTGAATTTTATTTTCATTTTTTTAGTAAGATAAAAAGATTTTTTCTTCTAAGTGGAAGAAGCTGTTAAAAATTTATGGAAAGGGTTTGAAGAGCGATATTCAGTTTAAAGTAAAAGGACTATCGTTAGCCTTGACAAGGACGTCATGAGATATAAATTAAGAATAATGACATACAAAGTTATTCAGAAGTACCACTGGGGTTTCAGAAAGATGACTGTGAATACTACAAGTCTTGCAGAAAAATGACACACGTAAGTGGATAGAGTATGTCTGCAAGATTTGATTAGTCTTACGTGCTGTGGCACAGTTGCATAGCGAAGCACAGGGAGGAGGCGTGGCAGAGCGTTGGGTGCTACAACGGGGCGTCGCTTGTGTTTTGTGTCCTTGAATCGGCTAAACATGAGACAACTGTGTGGATTCACTGACGGCCTGTTACCGAACACCAGGTTAAAGCTCCAACAGATAAAAATGCCCATATGTGGTACAACACAATGAGGGAGATGGGCTGCTATGTGCAGTGTAGAAAAGAGGCCAGCAGGGGCAGTCAACAGAGAAGATGGAGCGTATGCGGGAAGCATTCCTCGGGAGTCCTAAGAAATCGATGAGACGTCCGAGCAGAGAACTGTAGACACAGTATTCTACGCAAAAGTCTTCGTATAAATCCATGCCGGTTGCAGCTGTTACATGTACTGACCACTCGGGACGTTTAACGTCGTTATGGCTGTTGCAGTGATTTAACACCAGTTACTGGAGGAGGAGGATGGTTTTCCACAGAAGTTGATTTTCAGTGACAAAGCCCGTTTTACGTGTCTGAAAAGTGTGCGTGTTTGGGACACAGAACATCCACATGAGGGTGTGAATCACATTTGTGATTCACTTAAGTTAACTTCGTTTCTGTTCCGTGTCATCTTCAGAAGTTTATAAACAATTTTGTTTGCAGAGAAAACTGTTACTGGTTTCGTGTACCTGGACATGCTGCAGCAATTGCTTATCACACAAATTATGGGCCGGCCGCGGTGGTCTAGCGGTTCTAGGCGCGCCGTCCGGAACATCGCGACAGCTACGGTCGCAGGTTCGAATCCTGCCTCGGGCATGGATGTGTATGATGTCTTTAGGTTAGGTAGGTTTAAGTAGTTCTAAGTTCTATGGGACTGATGACCACAGATGTTAAGTCCCATAGTGCTCAGAGCCATTTGAACCATTTGAACAAATTACGGCAAGACAGTGGAGGCTTCCATTTGTAACAAGGCAATGCTCCATCACAGTTTCTTTCAGACGTCTGCAGCTACCTCAATGTCGAAATGCCTCAACGTTGTATCGATCGCTCTTCCCATCAAGATTCTCGTCTTCTTCAAGGTCTCCGAGGGCCACTTTACTTCATGGAGTTTTGTCGAAAATTGCAAAAGTTGCAAGGAAAGACAGGTTTGGTACATGTATCGCAGAAGTCTGATTTTCTTATACCCGTTTTCCGCTTGGGAAACTGTGTATCGCACACTGAGCACCTCTAATGTGAGTTACAAACTTGGAGAACTGATCTATCCACCGATATGTATCTGCATTCTGTATGTCTTGCAGTTTTCACGCCGTGGTCTCGTAACGAATAATCCTGTACCTGATTTTCTGTGAAAGGACAAAGCTATCGGCTGTGGACAGTTATATTAAAAGAAAAACAGTTATTGTGAGTAAACTTACATTGATTCAAGCTTACTCGCAATTTACTCGTACACATGAGAAAAACAACACGTGTATTCTCTGTTTTTTATAACGACTGCTACACTTATGATCTTAGTTTTCATGTAAAAAAGTAAATTAGTTCAAATTCTGAAGATTACTTTGAACGCAGCCTCGCTTTGTTGTTAGGCATGGCCCCGTCGAAGGTGAGATGCTCTTGCCTTCTTCCGAACTTTGAAGCGATATACCCAGCCTGTTTAATGTGGACTCCATACCACAGAGCTACTTGGAATTTTTCACACTTACAAATCATTGCTAGGGGCGACAGAAATCATGAGATAAAAATCCCAGGATCGATTGAAAATCTAAACCAGACATTCAGTTTCAAGTTTAGAACTTAATATTTTGCGTTTTTAAACATGAAATTTATTAAAGAAATCATTAAGTATACCACAACAGTGTTAAGGTCCATTCGTTCTTTTCCGTCAGCTTAGCACCTCTTCTGTTCTTCATTAACCTCCTACGGCACTGTTAGAAGTATTAGTTTGACAGAGGCCTCTATGGATAAGAGATATGATACCTGCATCTACACGTCCCTTATCCGCATCCACAACTCTTTCATTCGCATCTACGGATACTGAAACCTAGTAAAACACTTTTATACTGGAGTCATGACAGCAAACTTATGCGACAGTTCAGTTTTCGTTTACTGAAGAACTTCGTACTACACATTCCATAGACTAAGAACGTGCTCACCTGTCAAGGTTATTGTGACACTGTACTCCTTCTACATGTTCTTTCAGTGGTGCATGAGGCCCTGACAGCAGTTTTATGGATGACAGTGCGCGACCGCATCGAATAGCGCAGGAGGAAGAGCCCTCGGAACGGGAGGATAATCGGCGAATTAACTTGGCAACCCTTTCCCCCGATTGCCATCCCATACTGCACTTGTGAGATGTGTTGGGGGACGTATTGTAACACATTAACATGAACCAATGTCCATCCAACAGTTGCCAGCCGCGTTTTACCAATCCTTTTGGCACGCTGGGAGCACGTCGCAGAGCACGCAGTGGTGTTCTTGGTCTTCATACACCCTGTTAAGAACCACGCCCCGCTGTTTGTATGTCCAGAGGACAGTCGTGAATCACGGCGACCTTCAGTGTAATTACTACTTTGAATAAGTATGTCATTTCTGTTCGTCACGTTGGGTACTTCTTTCAGTTACCTTCTGTAGTAGTTCTTTCTACGTATGATCCAGAATTCAGTAACCCATGTTACTTGGCAGATGATGCGAAATTTACTCTCCTCCTTAAGTTTTGCACACCATAGTAAATGCGGAAAGTAGGAGTAACAACAAGCAGAACAGAAAGGCAGCTGCAGCGTCCTGATTGCAGACGACGTTTTCATCGATGTGCAGATTGAAGATTTAAATACGTATTACTCCAACTGAAGTTCGGCGAGAGCACCTAATGGTTGTTGGTATAAATAAAAATACATAATGAAAAAGAATTTCTTAAAGTAATAATTATTATTATTATCGATGACCTTTAATGCAAAAATAGAAATAAATCGCAGTCCTTTAACTTTTATCCACATAGTATTTACAGGGTGCGGCAGTGTTCATAACTGTAATTTATTTATTGCCTCTTATGTCAATAAGAATATGACTCCTGTCGAATGATGCCCCCCCCCCCCCCCCCCTGCACAACACATTCATCTAGGAGGCGTTGGAAGCTTTCCATAACTCAGCGTAACGTATTCCCTGGGACATTGCCGACGGCAGTTCTGATGCGACCCTTCAACTCAGGAATGATGGCACAACGTGTTCGGAACACTCCTATTTCAGGTAGCCCCAAAGGAAAAAGTCTGCACATGAAAGGTCAGGTGAGCGAGGCGGCCAGGAAATGTCACCATAACGGGAAATTACTCTACCGGGAAATGTCTGTCGCAAGAAATCCATGCAAATTCTGGCTGTATGCGAGGTCGCCCCGTCTTGTTGAAACCATAATTTTTCCACATCCACATCGACCATACCTAATTGGGAAAGAACGAAGTCTTGCAGCATCTTTAGGTAGCGTTCACTCGTGACGGTTACAGCCACACCGCTGTCATCCTCCAAGAAGTAAGGGCCAATAATCCCAAAGGAAGCAACTCCATACCACACTGTGACTTGAGAAGTGTGCAAGAGCTTGATGTGCAGCTCATGTGGGTTTCCATCACTCCAATAACGCATATTCTGTTTATTCACTGAACTCGGAATGAGCTTCATCTGACATTAGGATGGTGTGCAACATTTGTAGATTTTGACGAAGTTGATCACGCATGGTTAAGTAGAATGTTTCGCGTGAAACCGAATCGCGAGACCTAATTTCCTGGACAATCTGCAGGTTATATAGGTGAAAATGGAGATCTTCGTGCAATATTCTCCTGAATGCGCGATCGGACATATGTACATTTTGCGCATGACGACGAGCAGAGCTTCTTGGGCTACGCAATAGTGCAGCACGAACATTTACCAGGCTTGCCATTGCAAACAGAACCTGTCGTTCGAAATGCACTTACCCACCTCACAATGGTCCGTCCATCTGGAACTTTCCCATGACTTCCCAAGTTGAAATGTTGCCGAAACAGACGCTGGGTAGTAATAACAGAGTCGTTATTCTTGAAGTAACTTTCAACAGCAAAGGCACGATGCTGTGCACTCCACCGCTCCATATCACTGCCACACTCGAAATGGCAGCTCATTAGTACACGAATGCGGCACGAGCTGGCGCGCATTCCTGCAGTACGTCGTTGTACTACGCAAGTCAAATTACGCTATGAACCATGGAGGTAAGAATAAGGGGAGATGGCGCTACGTATCCCAGTCGTACTACGTTTTGAAGCCATGGGGGCGTGGCTCGCTGCCATGACAGTGACCAAAACATTGCCAGTGTGCTATAGCGCTGCGTGTATTACAGTCGCTAATTGCACCATATACGCATGTAGCGTCATCAGATTGGTTGTTTCAAAGTTTTTGTTTAAAATAAAATCTCGTAAAGGCGAAATTGCGCGTTTCTTCTGATTAAAAATAGTTTTTAATGTAATATTACGAATAGCTAGCCTTCAATGCAAACGATACAATTTTGTTAATTCAGTGATAAACGTGTATCACCAACTAAATAATAGAAACTGAAAACTAAGTTAGCTATACCCTCCCTCCAAAGCCCCATAAATACATCTTGTTTGTAATACGTACTGGGACATTTCAGTTACGTTACACTACTGGGAAACACTGTTCATTACCACCAATATTTACTGAAATACGGTACATAGAATGGCAAATCTACACAGTGTCCTGTTTAGGCCTATACTTTAGGCCAGTTAATGTAATGTTAGCTTTTAATTTGGTACATGATGAAGACAAAGTGAGTTACTCAACACTTCGATTATCGACGATACGTACGTATTATACTGAAACGTGAACTTGAAAACTAAGAATTCAATTCTTTGAATTACATACCTTTTGCAAATGTTTTGGGTGTGTAGGGAAAACTGATGGTAAAGCATTTTCTCGGAGCCTTACTGTTGAAAGGGAAGTTCGGTCTATGTCCTCTTCTCGGAAATGCTGAGAACATATAGTGCTCCATTTAGACGCACGCGAATTCTTCCTCCTCACGGCATTCTCCCACAGAGCTTTCCGACTTTCATTTTTAGGAAATCTAAAATCATACAGGAGAAAAACACGCTATAGTACAAGTTCCGATGTAGCACACGTTCATTCACAATGAAGTTGTAAAATCACACTTAACGAGACAACTTACACATGAAATGTTATTCCCTTCGATTTCGCATCACAATCAGAACGATTCGTACATGTGAACACCACCCAAGTCACCATAATAGCGCAAAATGCTTCCAAAAGCGAGCGACAAGCCTATGCACACAAGCTTACAGCAGCAATGTGTTGGTCGGATTGAGATGGCTACCCTCGGCTTCACATAGCTTCACGGCTGTGACGTCACGGCGTCTCCCTCTATTCTTACCTCCATGCTATGAACGCTGCCGCACCAGTTACTATTGCGAATGCCTTCAGATAGACCGCGTGAGGCCAGCATCAGCGGACGATTTCGTCCGCGAAGCGATTATTACTGCAGATATCTGCTCATACCTGCAACCGCGCTGGCCTCTGTATCAGATGGCCAGCCAGCACTACTCTGGTCTACTAACAGCTCCGAACCCCCCGTCGACCCACAGCGACTGTACCAGAGATGCATGAATGTAACGCGTTATCCGGAGACTCCTAATGGTTCACCAGCCAACTGGATCTCCAGACCAGCTCGTCTTTGAAGCTCAAATTTCCTTCTTCCTCTTTCAGGAAGTGCTTGTCCAATAGTATGATTTGTTTACGTGAAATACGAACGGCCTAATCCACTGTATGGTCAGTCGTTCTCAATATTATTCTGTCACACGAGGGAATCACACATTGTGTTGACAATCTGCGAGCCAAAGCCATAGGCACGTCACAGGTGCTGAATATCAGTCACAGCCCGTGGCATCTTCCTCGGTACACTTCGTATACTTCCAACCGCATCACGGCTCACGGTGTTTCCTGGGCGCCGTACAGTGCATATAATATCAACGCATCTATTGTTTCATGGAGCTCGAAATTTCGTTAAGTTACGGATATTATTTCACTGTCGGTAATACAAAACTCTTGCATCAGATTTCCACAGGGTGTAGTGTGATTCTTCATTCAAATTGGTTCAAATGAGCACTATGGGACTTAACTTCTGAGGTCATCAGTCCCCTAGAACTTAGAACTACTTAAACCTAACTAACCTAAGGACATCACACACATCCATGCCCGAGGCAGGATTCCAACCAGCGACCGTAGCGGTCGCGTGGTTCCATACTGTAGCGCCTAGAACCATTCGGCCAGCCAGGTCGGCTACATCTGAGATGGAATTTCTTCCAAATTCTCCAGGTCCCATCTGCACTGAAAATGCATGGACCATTCTAAAAGGAACGGTTGGCAATCGTCCCGTCCCATGCGACGCCACACAGTGACCGCGTGGAGGAATAGAGCAGTATCCTGCAGGCTTACCTGGACACGCCCAACCGCATTCAGAAGTGTCTCCACTTACGAGTAGAGTACGTGGTTAAATAAATGTCTTATGGATCATGACAGTGAGAAGAAACTGTCGCATCTTTTGTGAGGATTGTTTTGTTTTCATCAAATGATAATGTGTTTATCTTCTTTACTCTCGTATTTTTATTTTCTTGTGTCTGTAACCGACTGAACAAAATCAGTTTTCTTTCCTATGAAGCGTCCCCCTAGAAAAATTATAAATGACTGTGCTGATAAACCTCTTATGTTATCTGATTTTCAAACAGATGAGCAAAACTGAGCGCACTCAGTCATTTCTCTCTTTACTTATTCTGATCATCACTAAACTGCCACACAATATTTTTAGCGCAACGCAATCTGACTTTCAATAATCCCTACAAAAGAGTGGCCCTGACTAACAATAACCTATACCTTGTAACCTCCCCACAATATTTTAAATGAAATGACGATACTAATTAGAAATGCTAATTAACATTGCTCTATGCGTAACCCGCCCACAATGAAATGTACTGACAATGGCAACAAAAATGTGAAATTCGCAATCTGACTCAAATATAAATTCCTCACAAAAAATTAAAGTCTATTCAGTGATAAGAAAATTCAATTAAACCGAAACATCGGTCTTTGGCCCTGTGTAAATCAATCAGAATTAAAGTCTTACCTCAGAATAACTGGATGTCAAATTTCTGCTCTTATCTTTGCGCACGGCTTGGAGGAACTGCAATGCAAATAATAATATTCCTTTTTTTTCTGTAATTTTACTGAAAATTTTCTTTAAAAGAAGTGGAATGAAATGGGCAGTGCAACGAAATCTTTAGTTCAATAAAAAATAAAATTTTTAAAAAATGCTTTTGAAATTAAAATTATTATTGGGGCACTTGTTGGAGAATAATTACAATAAATAAAATTTTTCATTATCTAATGATTATATTAATTAACAGTATACCTCATTCAGCATCTTGACCAGTGTTGCCGACCGCCTACATCACACAACCGCACTGGGCTGCTACTACTGACCGACCGCTCTGCATGACGACTATTAGCGTACTGCTCTGCAACTAGACGGAGCTACAGACTCGCAACGACTACTCGACAGACTCGCAACGACTGACTGACAGACTCGCAACGACTGACTGACAGACTGAGAACCTCTCGCAACACTCGCGCGGTCAAGCGCAAACTCTCTGGTCACAGATGCTACAATGCCTCGCCATCGCTGCTATGTTACATACGTGTTTCATAACCCTCCACTGGGGGGGGGCAAAAATTTGGCAGCGATGGTGAGTCATTTGGACTTGCCAAGCGCGCCAAAATTTTTCTTTAATTAACAAAATTCTTCAACTTACAGAATATTTAAACGTTGTGCACACGCACTAAGTACAAAATATATCAGACAAAGACAAAATGTGAGTACAAAACATAGTAGCAAATCAGAAAAATGTATATACAAATTATTTGACAGATAAAGTGCACAGGCACTGAAAAAATTCCTTAGCATAAACAGAATGGCAAAAAAAAAAAATCATACACTGAAGTATTGAACGTACAGAATGAGTACAAATCATATTGAAAAATGAGAAAAGTGCACAGGCACTGAAGTTCAGTAGAAAACATATTAACACCTAACATAAGTGCACATGCACTGAAAAATGTCCTTAGCATTTTCACAACAAATTTTCGCAATAAATAAACTTAATGGCGAGAAAATCATGTCCAAAGTGCACATGCACTGTAAAATGTCTTTAGCATTTTCACAACAAATTTTCATTATGTGACAAGAATTAGGATAGGAAAGGGAATGATTGCATCATGGTTGTAGCACTTTAGATTGCACACAGCTGTTCTGAAAGTCCATATCTTTCCACAGAAGTACAACACCAAGTGACACAACTTGAAGATCTTTTCCCATCAGAATTTATCAGTGTAGCCAAGACACTGAACTGTCGTAGTAATGTTCCATGTTTTCATTTTGGCAGTACATTAGGTACACCAAACAGTGGGACCATAATAATGTCTTCATCGCTCACAGTGGTGGACAGCATGTCGTGTCAACACCACGCTCTTACAAGGCACACCCACGTAGAATTAGTGCAAAACCAAAGATAGTGCTCCATGATCACTAGGATAGACAGGACAAATGGACATTGCAGTAATTTAGGGTAGTCAGCTTATGAGGTGAAGGACATCAAGTCACATAATATTGACAATTACAGTCTTCATTGATAGTTTGTGGCATTCATAGCCCAGTTATTGAACATTTCTGTACCAAGTATGTAGTATTACAGAAAAATGTTCATTAATTGTTTTACATAGAATCAGTAGCCTTCTTTTCCTGGTTACAAAGTATTATGAAATAATCGCATTCTTTTCAGTTACAGAGTATAATTAAGAATCATTAACCTTCTCCTAATTACAGTTAATTAATCATTTGTCATTCCAATAATAATCAATAGCCTTTTCCTAATTACAGTTAATTAATCATTTGTCGTTAATTAATCATTTGTCTAATTACAGTTAATTAATCATTTGTCGTTAATTAATCATTTGCCTAATTACAGTTAATCATTTGTCGTTAATTAATCATTTGTCATTCCAATAGTAAGAATCATTAGTCTTCTCCTAATTACAAAGCATTATTAAACAGTCACATTCAGTTCCAATTACAAAGTATGAACATTGAAAACAAGAGTTAATTAATGGCATAATTAATAACAATTTCGTTGATTGACATTAATTATTGGCACTCAGTGGCCATCAAGTATTGAATAGAATAAAACATAGTACATCATTCAGTATTATTCAGATCATTACGAAGTCATTATTAAAAATCAGTTAATTACAGTCAAAGCATTAATAATCATGGGCATTATAAGTAGTCTCATTACAATAAACAGTGTTCCTCATTCAGTAATATTCCGATCATTACAAAGTCATTATTAAAAATCAGCTAGTTACAATCAAAGCATTAATAATCATGGGCATTATAAGTAGTCTCATTACAATAAAACAGCGGCAGTTATTAGCTAGTGACAAAGCATTATTTTATATATATATATATATATATATATATATATATATATATATATATATATATATATATACATATTTTTGTCTCATTAGGAAGTCATTACTCAAGTGACATACTATTCAGAGTTGATCAGTATTATTCAGAATTATCATAAACTAGTGACATTATGTGGGACTGGTAATACCTCTTTTAGCAATGCATTGCGTTGGGATCGATAATTAATTGGTGAGGCATAACACTATTTGCTTTTGACCTATTGCTGCAAATGAGGATAGTAACGTCATTCGTCATGAGTCAGCTGTAGCAAGATTATGTAACAAGGCAGTATGTGTGATCACATTTATAAATGATAAACACAAATGGGTAAAATACAAAAAAAATGCAAGTACTAGAACAGGTATAATAAGTAACAGGTTTAGTAAGTATCATGAAAAGCTTCTCCTGGAAAAATTACAAAATGGATTATTAACCTGAAAGAAGAAACGCACACTATGCTGAAAAGTAGTGAACTTCGAATTAACAGGTAGTGAAATGTGTATAAAATGTGTTCCATAGCTGTCCTTTCCAAAACTTTCTGTGATCCTACTATGCAATATAACACCTGCTGTCAAAGCAAACTGCAACAAATACTTAAATAACTACATAACATAAATACATAACTTCAACATTATCCTCATCTGTAAAGAAAAAAACTTCATTATCAATCATCATAACTTCACTATTATCATCATCTGTAAAGAAAAACTTCATTATTCATAACATCATATCCTTCATCATTATTCATCAGTATTCATTATCATCTGCAAAAAATCACTTCATTACTCATTATACAACTATTCCTTATCTCTAGCATATTTCATCACTAAAACTAAGATGTGTAGTTCAGTCTGACAGCCTGCATCAATCACCTTGTATTCTGAAAGAAAAAAATTAGCTAAGGCTGCTATTCTATGATGAGTATAGTATATTCTTGTTAATGCTTGTTAATCCTGATCCATTTACTCTTCCTCATAAAGTTATTGCATCTCCTTTCGTTTATCCCGTAGGTGAAATTCCCATTTCTGTTGAATTTATTTCTTACATGCATCATTTCTTTCTGAAATTGATGACAGAGATTAATGTCCTGCATTTAAATCATATACCCACTAAATAAGGACTGGTTTATGGTAACATACTTAAGCATACAGCATAACATGACAGAAAACGTAATATGTCAAAGACATTGACAGTGTTCAGATGCAAAAATGTACACAGAATATCACAATGCAGCAGCAAAAGGAAAAATGTAAAACAGTCACGATGTTGAGATATCATAAGGCAAAAAAAAATGTCAAAGTCGACTGGTGTGTGTTATATCTTAACTATTGCACAGTGCATACAAACAAAACTGAGAACAATCTTACATAAAAGGACAAAATGTGACGTTCGTTGTGTTCAGCTTGTATAGAGGCGAGAATTAAAGACTTTAATGGAAAAAAAATGTAATGAAATTAACATGTCATTAGCTAACATTGCATAATTAGTCATAAAATACGTAAGTTCATCTGGAAAAATATGCACGGTCTGATGTGTAACGACAAGAAAAGCGACCTGCTAACCTTACCTTGCCGGGCACTTGCCAAGAAAAAATACGATAATCATCAGTAATTAGTCAGGTGAATTAATTGCATTAGTAAATGACATCATAGTGTGTTGAATCATACAGTGGTTTCACTCAATAAACGGTTTAATGTTTGAGATATGGTGATTGCCTTTCGATTTTCTGGTTCTCAAAGTTTCGACGTGTACAACATTGGGGTGAGGGATGCTGCGAATCCGATACGGACCTGCGTATAGAAGTTCAAATTTACTGCACTTACCTTTTAATTTGCTGGATAAATAGTGTGTACGTACTAATATCTTCTGTCCAACGTGAAAGTCTCGGCGTCTACAAACCTGTTTTTGCCGTCTTCTCCGGCGCTCTGCGGCACGTTTGATGTTGTTCAGCGCAATGTCAATTATTTCGTGGTGTCGTAGGCGACGACTTTTGGGGAATTTTACTAATTATTTAATTTTGTTTGGTGGTTCAACGTTTTTTAGTACAACAGACGGAGATAGCATAGTGGATTCATTTGGAATGGAATTAATTACATCTTGGAATGAGAGTATGTGTGTATCCCAATCAATATGTCTTTTGTGGCAGTATATTCGGCACAGCTTACCAATTTCTTTCATTAATCTTTCACAGGGGTTCGAAGAAGCGTGGTACTTGGATATATAGATCGGAGAAATGTTTCTGGCTCGTAACATGCGTGTCCATACGCTACTACGAAATTGTGATCCATTATCAGAAATTACTTTCATTACATGCCCTACATGAAATAGAAAATGTTTTACAAATGCTTTCGAAACAGTTTTAGCAGTAGCTTTGCGTAACGGAGTGAAAGTAACAAATTTTGAAGTGAGCTCAACAGCGACAAAGATGTAGCAAAAACCTCTGTTAGTTCTCGGAATCGGACCAAAAATATCTACAGCGGCCATATGTCTTAATTTAACAGGTATAATGGGATATAAAGGAGGAATATGTGAAGTGGTGTCTGATTTAGCTTTCTGGCAAATTTTACAAGACGCTAAAACTCGTCGTATACGTTTCTCCATGTTGGCAAAATAACAGTTCTGTCTCAGTATAAGAAAACATTTTCGTGCTCCGTAATGTGCGTAACTTAAATGAGTGTACCAAATTAATTTGTTAACCAGTTCGTCAGGTATGCATAATAACCAATTGTTGCTATCAGGATGAGAGCGGCGAAACAGAATGTCATTGCGCACAGTGTAATGGTTCCTAATCGTAACATTATTCTTATCTAGCCAAAGGTGTTTAATTTCTTTCCAGACATTGTCTTTGTTTTGTTCTTGTGCTATGTCCTGTAATGACGATGAAATAAAGTTTCCAAATGCAACTTGCTGAATGTACATGACACTGAAATTTGTTGTGCAGAAGTTGGTTGCTACGTCTTGCTGATTGTTGCCGAGAGAACGCGATAGTGCGTCTGCTATAACATTTTGTGTACCGGGAATGTGAACTATTGTAAAATTAAATTCTTGTAAATAAAGTTTCCATCTGCTTAATCTGTCGTGCGTGAATTTGGCCGAAAGTAAAAATTGTATCGCTCTGTGGTCTGTGTAAACGGTGGTATGTCTGCCATAAAGAAAGTGCCGAAATCTCGTAAAAGCCCATACAACACATAATGTTTCAAGTTCTGTAACGGAGTAATTTCGCTCAGCAGGTGACAGAATGCGGCTTGCAAATGCGATGTTTTTAATTACTGTAGAACCATCTTCTTCAATTTCCTGGAAAATATGTACGCCTAAAGCGGTGTTGGAAGTGTCAGTGACAATGGAAAAATTTCTGGTAAGATCTGGGTGCGATAAAAGTGGTGCATGCAACAGAGCATGTTTCAAATAACATTCTCGTGGGCAAAATTCTGCGTGTCAAAAGTAATGTTTGCGTTACTGTAATATGCAATCTGTGCTGTATCTGGTTAAAATCTATCGTTCGTGTTATTATTTAAGGGAGAATGTTGTGGCATATCCACTATATGAACTGTTCTGTTATTTCTTACTGACGTGTTACGCTATGGATGACACCTATTGTTTGTTTCATTCATGATTATATGTTGTTGCTGATGTTCTTGCTGCTGAAAGGATCGACCGTTATTAAATGTACGCTGAAAATTGTGCTCATCATTCTTTTTACGTCTGTCCTGATAGTAATTTCTATACGGCGCATTGCGATACGAGTTGAAATAGAGTGTTGTCTGTACGTAGTTATTTCTTTGCTGCCATGCGTTACTATTTGTTGGAGCTGGGACTATACATGCACGCGGCGAAACATTAAAGTTTGGTTGACCTTGTAGACTGCATTGTTGGTTAGGTATGCTAAGCGGTTGACTTTCATGCTATTGTGGTGAAAAACATCTATTGTTACAAAAATGTGGTTGCGACTGCTGAAATTTTGTACATACTGATGATTATGATTTTTATCTGTTATTTAAGTTCTCGTGATTCTGGAGTGCCTAATGAAAATTGTCACATTCGGTAAAAATTTGTCTTATCGGGTTTTCATTACATATTCTTAATACTAGGTAGAGCAATAGTTAAAGAGCAGTTTTGATAGATATACAGGATAGTAGAAGAGAAGGCAGCAGTGCAGAAAACTAAAGATGAAACAGCACTACTACAGCTCGGGGCCCTATGCTCGCTACGGCACATATTCATTAAAGCGTAATGAATCCCCTGAGGTCAATTACGCACTGCAAATAAATTTCAGCTTTTGTGTTATAGGCAATAGCGGTAAAATTCCAAAAGTAAATCGCTGTATTCTTGCTAATTCCAGTTTCTGTGTAATACGTAATGCTGATGAAAATACAAAAATAAATTGTCGCATCTGGTTCAAAGCTAGTTTCTGCATTACAGGTAATAGCGGTGAATGTACAAAGATAAATTGTCGTATACAGCTCAAAGCGTGTACCTGTGTTCTGTCATTATTAAATTCCTTACATTTTCTTACAAATGCAAATTGCTCGAAATCTACGTTCTCGTCACTCAGTTTGATAACACGTTCAGGTTTGTGTGTGAATCTGTTCGTCTGTGTCACTTCGGATTTCAAGTTGCGTAGCTTTTCAGATTTTAAGTCGCGTAGTTGCTGTAAATTGCTCACATGATACGCGCTGCGTGACTCTGACAAATGTTCGCAAAGTAGCGGATTCTGTGACGTATTGGTGACTGAACTAGCCCTCAACTCTGTTACTGTAACACTTTTGTCGATTTGGTTGATCTGTCGTGCAAATTTCTCGCCAGCTTCCGTATTCGGAGTGTGTGAAACTTCCACTGACTCTAAATTAATTTCGTCGCGAATCTGTACTTCGTTTTTAGGGCATTCTTCAGTGACTGCATTAATTTCGTGTATCACTGTTGCGTTTGCTGAACATTGTTCAGTGACTGCATTAACTTCGTCTTTATGTGATTCTGTTGTGCCTACACGTGTGCTATTTAATTCTTGTGCAACAGTGCCAACTTCTTTATTACTGTTTTTAGCACAAGCCTCAGTATCCTCAGGTAATTGTTCTTTAATGTCCTGGCATTGCACGGTAATAGCTGTATTCTCTTCACTAACTTGTCTGCTCCGTTCGTTAAGGTTGTCTTGTTTTTCGTTCGTCAGTTTGAAACTTTCATTTAGTTGTTTGAAATAATTATTCATCATTTCATTCCGCTGTTTGTACTGTTCCCTAAGTTGTTTGAGATTTTCGTCATTATTGTCAAGTTTCTCGTTCTGTTGTTTGACCTGTTCACTGAGTTGTTTAAAATCTTCACTTTGTTTGTCTAATTTTTTATTCTGTTCACTAAATTGTTGTTTGAGATTTACACCAATATCGTTCTTAAATTGTAACATTATTGCCATAAATTGATTCAAATCAAATGTACCATTACCTACTCCATTATCTGTGCTGTTTGATTGTGTACCTGGAATTGTCGCGCTTTGTGTGACCATTTGGTCATTCTGCAATTTACAAAAAGGATTATCAGTCGGACCTACACTGTCACTCACTATTTCGGAATTAAATAAATCCGTCGTACTTTGTGTATCCTGTTCATTTTCATTACACAAATTTGTCTGTACGTTACTTGAGTTTTCCAAATCGGGTGTGTTAAGCTGGGTAGCGCTCATTACAATGGAGCGTCCCGCGTCATCAATTGTCGTCAAATTAACAGAAGAGACAATTGAGTTCGTTTGTTCATCATTAAGATAAAAGTCATCATTAATGGTTGTAATGCACTGATTGTTAGTGAACGCAGGATTGTCATCATTACACTGCGTGTCACATGTCCTATCGGTAAAGTTGTTTAAATCGGTAGTTTCGTTCGTAATACCTCGCGATACACTATTCACAGTCTTTCGCGGCATTTTTACAATCGTCAAAATTTTTCACAAAACAAATAAGCACAACGCAAAAGCAACACACAAATACAACAGAGCAACGAATTGCCGTTGACCTGTAGAAAGAAAGTCACAAGTTAATAAAAGCGTAGCGCCAAATCCTAATTATATCTAAGCAAATAAGAGCAGATATCTGACTGTTGCTCAAAAGACTCTCAACGAAATACGATCCTGGACTGGGTGTCGCCAAGTGTAACCTCCCCACAATATTTTAAATGAAATGACGATACTAATTAGAAATGCTAATGGACATTGCTCTATGCGTAACCTGTCCACAATGAAATGTACTGACAATGGCAACAAAAATGTGAAATTCGCAATCTGACTCAAATATAAATTCCTCACAAAAAATTAAAGTCTATTCAGTGATAAGAAAATTCAATTAAACCGAAACATCGGTCTTTGGCCCTGTGTAAATCAATCAGAATTAAAGTCTTACCTCAGAATAACTGGATGTCAAATTTCTGCTCTTATCTTTGCGCACGGCTTGGAGGAACTGCATTGCAAATAATAATATTCCTTTTTTTTCTGTAATTTTACTGAAAATTTTCTTTAAAAGAAGTGGAATGAAATGGGCAGTGCAACGAAATCTTTAGTTCAATAAAAAATAAAATTTTTAAAAAATGCTTTTGAAATTAAAATTATTATTGGGGCACTTGTTGGAGAATAATTACAATAAATAAAATTTTTCATTATCTAATGATTATATTAATTAACAGTATACCTCATTCAGCATCTTGACCAGTGTTGCCGACCGCCTACATCACACAACCGCACTGGGCTGCTACTACTGACCGACCGCTCTGCATGACGACTATTAGCGTACTGCTCTGCAACTAGACGGAGCTACAGACACGCAACGACTGACTGACAGACTCGCAACGACTGACTGACAGACTGAGAACCTCTCGCAACACTCGCGCGGTCAAGCGCAAACTCTCTGGTCACAGATGCTACAATGCCTCGCCATCGCTGCTATGTTACATACGTGTTTCAACCTGTCGTGAAGCACTTACCTCACAAAAATCTTTGTTACTCGAACTACTGCAATACAGCGAGTGCCAATACTGCCAGCTAAATAAAAGATTTTAACTACTGAACGCACTAACTACTGATAGGCATAGTTAGCAAATGAAAGATTTTGATAGAGAAAAACAATGTATTTACCTTAATATTGTTCAAAAGTCGTCATATATATATGAGTTCATGATATCCAGTATTTCAAATTTACTCTTTCTGATAGACACACGCCCAGATCGTCTTCTCTCAAAATTCTGCCATCTCTCTCCCCACATCCACCACTGCTGGCGGCTCACCTCCAACTGAGCAACGCTAAGCACTGTTCACATCCAACTGTCCAACACTACACCGAGCGAGGTGGCGCAGTGATTAGACACTGGACTCGCATTCGGGAGGACGACGGTTCAATCCCGCGTCCGGCCATCCTGATTTAGGTTTTCCGTGATTTCCCTAACTCGCTCCAGGCAAATGCCGGGATGGTTCCTTTCAATGGGCACGGCCGACTTCCTTCCCCATCCTTCCCTAATCTGATGAGACCGATGACCTCACTGTCTGGTCTCCTTCCCCCAACAAACCAACCAACCAACCAACACTACAACATCAAATATTCCAACAATCCAAACCAGCCACAGCCTGCACACAGCACAGACAGTGATTTTCAGACAGAGCGCTACGTGGCGTTACCAACATAAAAACCTAAACAGCCTACTTACACCAATTATGTCCAGTATTGACAACAAAGCAATATGTTACATTTATTTTGGCAACTGAAGTTCTCCTCTAACCATTACACAGGTGAATTTGATACTGCAACGCATATTATTTGTATGATACAACAATTACATGTTTTTTTTAAATGGGACATTTTATCCAGGAATGAAATTAAATGCAAACCTCATCTCCCCATCAAGGTTTCCAGGAGGTTTCGCTTGGCTGTAAGGCAAATTCACAAGTGGAAATACTTTCGCAAATATTCCTAATTGGGGCTCCATTTATCTCGATTTTTTAACTTCATTGCTATTTAGCTGAGAAATCCCTGAGTCTACACGAGTCACGACTACAACAGTCCTCTCTTGTCTAGAGAAAGGAAAGTGCTGAAAAAGAATGAATCGCTACTGCAGTCATCACTACAGTCTCCGTCGATCGCCCATTGTAAATTTTAAAGAAACGGAGCAATTTTTTGATCATTTAAAAGGAACACGGAAAATAAGAACACTAACTAATGATATGCAGAAAAGAAAAGAAATATAAAATTAATATTCTTTCTGCAACAATGTCTCAGTTCGCCCCTTGTGTGCTGCTGTTCATTAGTCTGCAGAACTGAAAACTCCTCTTCTCCGGTTGTGAAACATCATAGAATTAATACAATAAAAATGAGTATTTGTGGCTCCAAGTTCATAACAGGGTCACTGAATCCTGGGTGTAAGAATCTGTGATGTTCAGGAGCAGAGTAATAGTTGCAACTTGCAAGACACACTTTTGTGTTACTTGAAGTAATTGTGTCTAGCTTTCACAGTTACCAGTAGATTTCTGTTCCATTCCTCTGCCTGGATAATGCAGTTTCTTTTGCCTGGACCCAGAAAGATGAATTCCATGTGGAAGTACTTTCTTAATTAAATAATGTTTGTGATATATGTTACGTGTGTAGAGAATTGTGCAGATATAACTAAATACAACAGTTTATGGTATTGTAATGTGAAAATTTGTTGTGACATTTCTGGCCTCTTGAATGGGTGTGTATTCAATTGGTTTGTAACTTGAAAGAGTCTCTCTCTAATGAGGAGAGGAACTGATAACAGGCACATTTTGTTGTTATGCAGAGGTAATTCATAAATATTCATCACTACCGTCGCCGTCGATCGCCCATCGCCTGCTTTCAGTAATCACTAGGGTTCAAATGGCTCTGAGCACTATGGGACTTAACTTCTGAGGTCATCAGTCCCCTTAATCACGAAGGGACTTGAAGAAGCAAGTTACGCGTTATTATGGCATGCCAAGCAGCTTTCACTGAGTACTGCACTAAACTTCAAACAGGCACAGATACATGGCATTTTTTCGTTGTCAATATAATCACCAACTCTCTGTAAATAATGGCCGGAACATTCTACCAATAATTCAATTCTTCCACGAGAGAAGCGACAATCTTTGTTTGAACGTCCTCTACCTTCGAAACTCTCTTTCACCTCAGGTGTTCTTCTCCAATTGCCTGGACTTTGTCGTCTTCGGTTAATATCGACAGCTTTCCTTCTCAATCAGCGTGATCCACGTCTGTGTGGCCTTGGCCAAATTATTGTGTTATTTTCACTGCAGCTGGGCACAACATGGCATTGTTCCATGTACCGCTAGAATTTCATCGTGAATCTGTGTGCTGTTAAAACCTTTCGTCCATAAGAATCTTACTGTCCCGCGTATTTAATTTTTGGGACGTCGCCAGTTGTCGTTCCATTTCACTCGCACACTGTGAGACACCTGTTGACGACACCGCAGCTGAACTGTGTCTTCAGGAAACCGGGAACCCGTGATGTCTTCTGGCAGTGCAGCACTCTTGTTGCGCAGTGTCCTTAACGTGTCACGACATACATAACGTACTTTCTGAATTACCTACGTACGTAGGTACACTGCGCATGTCCAGCTAGTCTTCGGCTTCGCTCTCTCTACACACAAAAATTGCATTTACACGTATGCAGTAGGCTTTCACATTTTTTGCCTGGCACATTTTGTCCCAGAATGAAATTAAAAATCCCATCTCCTGGTTTTAGGGGGTTCACCTTGTTGTACGGCAGGCTCTGGAACCGAAATTTTCCCGTCCCCCTTCCCCCAGATATACACTATAGCAGCTTCCTTATGATATTTCGGTCCCTGACTCTAAAATGGGTCATTTTTAGGAACAGAGAATTAAAAGTACAGTAAAACAAAAACTAACTGCTGATCAGCTTAAATTCCACTGTCAAAATTCATCTAATTGACCTTAACATAACGAAAGACAAATGAAAGGGAACTTCATATGCGGCACTATGTTTGACCCGACATGAGCACTTCCAGTAAAACCCCGATTCTTTAAAGAATCGAAAACTTATGTAGAAAACAGCTTGAAACATCTGATTACCTTTTTAGTGAGTTAATTTGTTAAATATTTAACATTAAGCATATGGGTACAGAAGAATGCTGAAGGTTAGATGGGTAAATCACGTAATTAATGAGGAGGTGCTGAATAGAATTGAGGAGAAAAGACATTTATGGCACAACCTGTGTAGAAGAAGGGATTGGTAGGTGCGGCACATTCTGAGACATCAAGGGATCACCAGCTTAGTACTGGGGGGAAGCTTGGAGGTGTAAAAATCGTAGAGGGAGACTAAGAGTACAGCAACCAGATTCAGAAGGATGTAGGCTGCAGTAGTTACGCGGAGATGAAGAGGCTTGCACAGGATAGAGCAGCATGGAGAGCTGAATGAAACCTGCTTCGGAGTGAAAACTACAACATGAACATATAGTCGAGAAGAAGTTTCTAAAGGCTTCAGATTATGTTTTAAGTTTGTAGGAAATCGCTAAATGTTCTCTTTATCGAACACGGAGTTAGTATTTTCTGAATAACCAAAATGCTTTTTCACGAACCTCAATGTTTCTGACGTGATATCTCCTAAACTATGTGTCGCCCCATGACATAATTTTGAACGTAGACTCAGTTTCATGTTTCGATACTGTGCGGAAAATGTGTTGAGAAATAATTAGCAAGAAAGAAGTAGTAAATTGGAACGTCATGTCTGATGCTCAAGATTTGCTGCATGAACACTGAAAATGTGATAGGCGATAAACTGATGTCATTTTGAGGTGACTGTCAGCGAAAGAAAGTTTCGTAAAGGTTTGAAATTACGTTTCAGGTTTCTCGAAAGTCATTACGTGCTCTCATTCTCAAATACTGGGTCAAACTAGACCTGATATTTTCGCGCGTGAGCCGGCCGGTGTGGCCTAGTGATTCCAGGCGCTTCAGTGTGGAACCGCGCGACCGCTACGGTCGCAGGTTCGAATCCTGCCTCGGGTATGGATGTGAGTGATATCCTTAGGTTAGTTAGGTTTAAGTAGTTCTAAGTCCCATAGTGCTCACAGCCATTTGAACCATTTTTTTTTTTTTTCGCGCGTGATTTACGCTACCTCGAAACGCTTCCTCGAAATATATGCAGAGATTCTAAGTGTTATACTCGCCTTACAGTGTTACATCTGTAACATCTCTTAACGAGAAGGTTGTGACAGAATTTTAAATTTTTAAGTTCGGTCAATGATTATAGGAAAATCGAAAATTTCATTAATTTCTCCCCTCCCTTCCCCCCTCTGGAAGCCGTTAGAGAGGCAACCTATGTAACATGTTTTTGGTTCCTGTGAGCCCAGTTAGTAGCTTAGTAATAATACTGGCATTGTTCACGGCTGCCATCGCGGGAGGTTTTCTTATCGTTTCCTTTCCAATATCTTCGAGTCAAAACCAATGCAGTCTACTGTCTCACTGAAGATTTATCCTCACCTCATGGCCGCCGTACAGTAAACTGTTGACTTCGAGCGGAACACGTCTGCTTACGTTTTGTACGCTTTGTGCATTGCCAAACGGAGATCGAAGCGGATGAAATGGCAGCCAGTGCGCGAGCCCATTCACGGCGCTCCCTTGGCGCACACCTGTAGGTAAACAGCGCCGGGTAGCCAAATGAAGTGGAACGAAACACACCGGGCGGCCGCTCCGCGGTCCCGCGCCCACAGCGGTGCGGTTTCATCTGAGTAATTACATTCCGGCAAGCGGCGGCAATTTGTGGAATGCTCGCTGCTGAAATAAAATGCCGAGCCGAAAGGTAACGCTGCCTCGCTATTGGCGTATCTTACGTTAAGAGCAATGAAAGATACAGGTTCATCTACGCTATACCACCTCACGAATTCCTCTCGAACAGGCATCTTTTAAAGAAAGTCATCCCTTTCACACACCAACTATTTATATCATTCTGAGTAAAGCAATGCATCTTTCGTGAGAGCAGGTTGTAGTGTAACAGCTTTCAGAATGACGAACAACTTTTTCTTTCTTATTGTAGAAACTGACACGCCTATGTCTTAAGAAGGAAAATCGTGAGAAGTTCATCAATCCATTTCGCTACTACAGTCACCAAAGCGTGCTAGTGTAACATTTCTCGACGCAGAAATAAGACATTCAAATTGAGGTCACGCAACAAATTTTCACTGGCAATAAATGACTAGCAGTGGAAGAAAGAAGTTAGCTTAAGGCTTCTGACCACTGTTCTGAACTAAATGTTATATCCCTTCACAGTACTTCATGATGTACAGGCTCGGACATTATTAATCGTAATACCCATGTCAGATGACGATCTGAAGTTTGATGTCACTATGATGCTATTTGAGAGAAGTCGAGTCGCACCGTGCCCCTCCTTTTGTTCAATAATCATCCGTAACAAAACAAGCTCACAACTACACTCTTAACAAGCACATTACATTCATAACCACGCCGGAGATTCCCATTTGACACTTTGTTCTAGGCTATAAGTTCATAATGGAAAACCATCTCCACTGAGACTACGAACAATAAAACGTGTAAAACGTGGGCGGTAACCACGCAAAGAGAGAACGAGCATGCTTTGCATTGTTGCCAAACTTCTGATGATGTCATCAATGAACTGAGGTGCTATTGCCAGATTAGTGATGAAAGTCAATTGGCTCGTTTATAAAATGGCGAAAAATTCAATTTTAGCAGGAAATTCAAAATGGAAGCGAAATTCAAAAAAGTTGCGAGAAATTCAGAAAAGCAGCCCAATTGCGCTAGTATGTTTTCTTCCACTCCAGTGACATCAGTGCACCGTGGAAGCAGGGCTGTTGGTCTCCTATGTGTTACTGGGCAGTACGTCAGGGAGCTTGTCTGCATGCTGACACTATTTCTGCTGCTGCTGCTCAAATGTTTCAAGCACTGCGATAGGTATGTCAGCAGTCTCTTGAACTGAGTGAGAAATAAAAGGAAACTACTGAAATACGAAACACAACTCATAGACATACATAATGAATAATAGACATTGAGAGGGAGAATAGTTTCTGATGATGATTCATGATGTTGATCAGCCCTTCTTTACAGAGCACAGAGCGCATGTGGTGGGTCCTTTTCATAGCTAATAAACCTGGATGCTAAAGATGAGTGATGGGAACAGACAACTGCAAGCCTTGGAACATAGAACAACTATTTTGAACTGTGCCCGTATCTGTAGGTCAGCCATCTTGGATTCTGATATTGTCAATGACGTCATGGATCGCCATCTCGTATGCAGGTTAGCAGCTGTATGGTGACATCATGCCGTTACCCTGCGATCATGCCGCCCGGTGTGGCCGAGCGGTTCTAGGCGCTACAGTGTGGAACCGCGTGACCGCTACGGTCGTAGGTTCGAATCTTGCCTCGGGCATGGATGTGTGTGATGTCCTTAGGTTAGTTAGGTTTAAGTAGTTCTAAGTTCTAGGTGACTGATGACCTTAGAAGTTAGGTCCCATAGTGCTCAGAGCCATTTGAACCATTTTTTGCTAACTTGTTTACTGTGATGAAAAGGCACATGTGAATAACTGCTGACTGATGGGTGAGCTGTATAATATTTAAGCAGAGAATCCTTTAAAATTTATACACATGAGGACTTCACACACCGGATGGTTTTGCTGACACGCACATGAAAGTGAGTGCACTCTATGTAATTATCGTAGCTGATGCATATTTTCACTGTTCGTGGGTGGTTCTTACATATTGCAATCCAGTCAGCGCTTGAGAGTTGAACATGGCAGTTAATTGTGCTGAATTCTGATATAATTGATATCAATCATAGTCTTAAAGCGCCACTGTCATGTCAGCAAATCGTGGATGCTCATAAATTCACACTATAATGAACTCTCTATCTGATGACACACCCATAACAACACATTTAATGTTGCAGGGTGTAACATCAAATTCATTGGTGCCCTATGCAATGCTAGTGGTGTAGACGTTGGAGATAATGGAAACTCAATCAAGAAGCAACAGTTGGCTTCATGGAGTTTGTCTGGAAACAGTTCTTCATGCCATTCCAATATATCCTTGATGGCTAGTAAGACTGGATGCCATGGGTGGGTGAATGGTGGACAGAAGTCTGCTGGGACTGTTAGGTGTCCTACGTACAATGTAAAACAAAGTTTAAGCGAGGACTCACTTAATATGCGGTACTAGCCTAGATATTAGATCACATTCTGTTTATAGGAAGGATAGTTGAAATATCCTCTACATCTAGATCAATATTTTATTACACTAAAGCATGCTTACAGCGAAAATTGGTGTTAGTTAAAACACAATATTACCTTCCATAGACAGAGTGTGTGGGTTGGTGCAGTACAGCCTGGCTGAGAATCTTTGGTTATGAATCTGCTACTGCAGCTGATTGGGAATCCAGTGCAATCTGAATTCGCGATACAACCTACTCTTTCAATCAACTGAATCTACTACAGCAACCATCAGTACTCTATCAATTTAACCAAATTGTCTTACATTTCTATATCAACTGTTATAGCACATATTCCTGTACAAGAATCCTTAACTTATACACGACTAAGAGATGTGGTATGTGGTAAATGTGGTAGCACTGGTGTGTGATGTGTAGTGCGTGCGCCGGGTGTTGCGTGAGGTCAGTTGCATGTATAATTTGTGGTTTCTGGTTTGTGGTATATGTCATATGTCATCTGTAGAGTGTTGTGTTGTGTGACCTGGGTGTGTTGCCTGTGGTGGCGTGTGGCGTTGGTGAGTGGTGTGTTGCATGTGTATTGTGGGTGGTGTGATGTGGTATCATATGTGGTGAAGTTTGTGGTGTGTTCTGGTGTTTGTGTGTGGTGTGTATTGTGTTATGGTGTAGTGTGTGGTGTACAGTTTGTGGTGAGATGTGCTGTGTGTAGTGACATGTGTGTGCATTTGTGTTTGTGTGTATGTGTGTGTGTGTGTGTGTGTGTGTGTGTGTGTGTGTGTGTGTGTGTGTGTATGTGTGTGTGTGTGTGTGTGTGTGTGTGTTTGTGGTGTTAACGACTTCGATGTGCTTCTTCTAAGCCTTAACCTTATAAAAGCAACTATGTATACTCTGCAAGCCTGCATAAAGACATTGTGCATTATTTCTTATATGACTGCCAGTTGTTCCCTTTACGATCCAACCAACCACCCATAAAAGAAGCAATGGGAGAACGATTATGTGCCCCTGTAGGAGAAACTTAAGGACGTTCAAGTGCCATGAACCTTTGTGAGCTGTACTCTGCAATATGATTCACTATGCAGAGAGTCAGCCTATTGTGGATATACCTTAAACTGCTCTTCAGTTATGTTATCGAGTATATGTTAGTGTTCCTGCTTCTTGTTGGTGCTAAATTAAGTTTATGAATGTCATGCCAGATCCATGACTGGAATGAAGAGTTCCTAACAAACAGCATGCTGTTCTTAACAGTCAGTGCAAATTTACAGATTTACAGATATTCGCTATTTGCACCGTAAAATTCATTGTTGTGGGTACAATATTTGCTTTAAAAGCATAAGGCTACACCTAAAGAGTGACGTCACATTTCTTTAGGTATAAATTTGGGCTCTGAGCCACTGCACCAATCTCCGCCACCAGGAGGACGAATGTTTATCTCTTGATTTTTCAGATTCCAGGCAGAAGGTATTTGTGGCTTACAGATTACGTGTTCCCCATCATTTTAACTCCAGTCATTTTGGCTGTAGTGTTACAGAGTTGCAGCGCCATCAAGATTGCTCGAACTATGGATTGTTAGAGCTTTTACATTGCCTTCCTCTACCACAACAGGAAGCAGTCCCGTTCTAAAATTTGAATATGTGTAACTGTAAAATCGTGTAGTCTTAGAAATACATCTGAAAGCTGGGTCATTTTATTCAGTGCACATGTTGTGGTAGGACACATGGTCTGTATTGAGTGAAAGGGAAGGATGTCCACTTGCAAGTAAACTGTATGATGTGGCTCTGGGCACTTCAAATTCATACTGGGCTGGTGAAAGCTGGCAGTTGCAGCAAATGATGGAGTGCACTTCACGTCTGGTGATTGCAGGTTGCAGTACACCACCAGCAAGGTGGCGGATCATAGCGCAGTGTGATTTACTCACGTGTTTTTTTCCCACCCTGCAGATGTCTCTTTCCATGCAGCGCAGCCTGCTGGCCGTTTGCTATCAGACCCAGCCCTCCTGAGAGACGTGTGCAAGCAGACCGCTGCCAGGGGCGGTGGGATCGGCAGGGGTGTGTCGCTCCCATTGTAGTGTTAAATGAAGACTCAATTGCTCCTACCAAACAGCGTACAGTTTGATTGTTAACTGAGGGGAATAAGTAGGCTTTAATGCTTATGTCGAATGTATTGGCCAAACTTAAACTGCTATTTGATTGGTGATTTCAGAGAGCAGTTGCTTAAATTAGAACAGGCAAGAGGGAATTCCATAGTGACCTGATTGCTGTAAATAACCCTACAGGTTTCTACACGACTACACACTTTCTAGCCGACAACTTACCTACCATCTGGACCAAAGTAGGTCTCTAATGGTGTCACACATCTACACATTATACCCCAGTCAGTCATATTGAGTTTCAGCATGAGAATGTGCCATTTCAGAATTTTTTATGTCCCACCAGTTTACACTCAGGACAACAGCCACTAAGAAACATGTTAAGTAGGCCAGCAGACTCGCATACTTTGCCTAACCGACAGGCCTGAACCTGTAGGGAAACAAACAAACACCTTCTGTCCTAGAACTGGTACAGGCTGGAGGGGAGGACCTGATCTTGCCCTTTTGTTCCAGAATCACAGGCTTGGACCTGTAGTGCGAACAAACATCCTTTTTCTCAGGGCAAATCTGTCATCATTGAGATAGTGCTGGATTTCCTGGTCAGACATCTTTAAGTCTAGTATGACAATGCACCGTCTTGGTTCTTTTAATTTCCTGCCAATTTGTACCTCTCGCCATTTACACATAGTGCAACAGACTTTTGTCATAAATCAGACAAAAGTGCATGACGTCGTCTACGACATCATCGACGATGTGATCAGTAATCTGGCAACAGCGCGTAGCATGCCTGTTCTCTCCTTGCTCACCTATTAAAAGAATCACAATACTTCTTCACCAGTTCTCATGTTACAAGGTACAGTACACTCGTACTTATTGAAAGGTTGTGTCTCACACCTCGTCCTCACATCTGGATGCAATATTGTATTCATCTCGGCATTCCATTACGAATTCTTTCGAAAACCCTTGGTCCATCTCTTACATCTTGACAAGGCACTACAGTTCGCTGCTCCAGCTCTTCAGCCGTCTCACCGGCAGTGCTCTACGTCATTTTAGATGACTCAGGCAGAAAAATCCAGAGATCAGGTTACTTCTGAGTCTAAGGTTACAGGTCCTGCTTGAGGTATCCATCGTGGACCATATTGGCGCGTTAGATGTTGTCTCACACCAGCAGCAAAATTTGCCGATGACCGATCATGCCGTTACCATATTCTCCAGCTGTGGGCCAAGGCTAAAATTCAGTCAAGTTACATGGAGCCTTTTCATTTCAAATACGTCAGTAGTAACTAGGACACTATTTTATACTGAAGTCAGTGGCGGCCGTAGCCACACATTCGCAACTACCTCGCAAACACCTCGTTCGCGGACCCATGTTTACTGGAACGTTTTCGGTTTTCATACCTCATACCTTTAGCCGTGTTCCTTATCCCTATTCATTATGATACAGGCTTTATAAAATGACGAACAACATAGAAAACATAAGTAAACTCCTTGCACGTATTACTAGCGTGTATCCTGAGGTGACGAAATTCGTGGGATATCGATATGCACATATACACGTGGCGGAAGTATCACGTACACAGGGTATAAAACGGCAGTGGGTTGGCGGAGCTGTCATTTGTATTAAGCTGGTTCGTGTGGAAAGGTTTCGACTGATTATGGCCGCACAACGGGAATTAAGAGACTCTGAACGCGAAATAATGGTTGGAGCTAGACGCATGGGACATACCATTTGGGAAATCGTTAGAGAATTTAATATTCCGAGATCCACAGTGTCAAGAGTGTGCCGAGAATACCATATTTCAGGCATTACCCCTCACCACGGGCAACGCGTAGGCCGACGGTCTTCTCCTAACGACGAAGCTGTGGAATGAAACACAACCAAGCAAAATCGACCGTGAAATGTAATGAAAGGTACTCTCATATATTCGATAAAACGAAGTAGTAGATCTACTCGTAACAGACAGCATCAAAGAAGATGCTAGCATATTCCTACCCTCTACGTGTGTCAACAAAGAAAGCATAACAGTACAGCGTAGAGCACTGGGAAGTGTCTCAGGAACGAATGGGATTTACGTACGCTTCTGTCCAGCGTATCACGCCCACAAATTCTTCCCTACAATCAAATAATTTTTCTAGGAGATGCTTCACATCAGTACTTGAATAAAATTGGGACCCGCATGTGTCTCTGCACACCTCTATAGCATTGGAATGATGGACTCTCTCAAGTGGGGACGAATGAGATCTAGTCGCATACCAAGTGATAGTAGCATGTACTAAATATACTCCACATGGAAATGAACTATGGGAAAACCTGGCAGAAACCGGTTTCCCTTGTCAACAAATATAATAACTCTAACGGCTGAGAAGAGCCTCGAGATAGGCAGTTTTGTAGCACGTTACTTGCAAGAAGCGAACATAAATCCCTAACGTATTAATTAACGGCGTTTGTAAAGATCTACAATTACCGGTAAGCACGCGACAGCATGCGCTACCTACATGTTCCGAGACGCCGAGCATAAAAACGAGATTTTTCCGGGGCTTGTACCTCCGGTTTTACGGGTAACAGAAAGATGGGGTCAACAGTTTTGAATGTCTCGGGGCTATTGACCATATGTGTACCCAGCAGGAGGATGGTCTTAGTGTGTTTTTGGAAATTTGTGATAAGTTCCTATGGGACCAAACTGCTAAGGTTATCAGTCGCTAGGCTTACAAACTACTTAATCTAACTGAAACTAACCTACGCTAAGGGCAACACACACACACACCAATGCCCCATGGAGGACTCGAACCTCCGACGGGGAGGGGGGCGGGGGAGGGAGGGTTCTTTGGTCTTAGTGTAACTACCCTACTGTACAATGTCAAAGTATGGATATTACACACTTCCTCTAGCTTAGGCAAACGGAGAAAATCGGGTGGCTCTTTTTGCTATAGATTTGGTGAGCGGTGCATCTTAGAGGGCTTATGGAGGTGTTATTTAGTTCATGAGCGGTTCCTTAGAGAAACCGAAGAACTTGGTTTTTGGGTACAAAAACCTAACCACGGATTGCAAGACGGCTATGCACATCAAATGTCTCTAATTTTTTAATGTATTGCAAAGATTCCGATCTCGTGACAGTTTCCTTTATGTTATTAAACTTTTCCGAGATACAAAGGTTCAAAGTGACCCTATTTGAATACGTAAAATGCACCTGTAAATTCCGGTGTGAGGCGAAAACGTAGTTTATAAAGTTTTAGCAGACAGAAAAATAAGCTGTAAAGTGTCTGCGTTATCATCAAAAGGGTTCTGGGAACCCCATACTGTTCTAGTACTAAAGCCCATGGAAAACTTTTGTGCATATAAAATCCGGTCTGAGGTGTAAAACTATATAGTTTTGTGTTATTTCAATTTCACATAAGTAAATGATCCAAGTTTTACTGTCGTCAAAATTCTTGTGATATGAGTGAATGCCCCGCTGTAGCGGTAAAAAGAAGGGAACCGGCGGAAAAAAATGTTCCAATCCGAGGACAAAAAAGGCGAATACGCTCCTCTTTATTAAAGTACTCTGGCTGAAAAGTGGGGTGCCAGCTGCCTCATTGTATCTTCCTCAGCATCTTTAAAAATGGAAAGAAACAATGGCAGTGGGAGAGAGGGAGAGGGACACAGTGGGTGTATGACATAGTTAACAGTGACAGAACAGTGCTAGGGAGCGAGTGAAGGAGACGGTGCCAGCGGGACAAGAATGAAGAGAAGACAAAAGGGAAGGAGAGAGTCAGTGATAGGGAGAGACAGAGTCTATGACAATGAAAACGATTAAGACATAGATAGTGACAGTGAGAAGAGACAGCAGCAGTGGGTGGGAATGAATGATAGAGTAGGAGTAAGAGAGAGCAAGAGGGAGGCAGTAACAGTGAGGGAAGACAGTTGCAGTGGGACAAAACGAAGGAGATTATAGCTGTGAGACAGGAGACGGTGACAGCGAGGCACAAAGAGATAGCAGTGATGAGTCGCGCTGAATGAGCGAGTGAGAACGGGCAAGTGAGAGTGGACAGCTATGAGCGACTTACAGCGATGGACTAAGGTGTGTGAGCGAGCTATAGTTAGTTGCAGCTTGTGGGAGTGAGGTGAGCTGCATGTTAAAAAAAAGCGCGAATACTTTCGCGTGACAAAACATATGCGAACATTTTTAAAGATGCTGAATAAGGAAGACTGAGGCAGCAGGTAAAGAGTTGTTTAATTAGCAGCAGCATATTAGCTTTTTTGTGCTCAAATAGGAACACTTTTACGCTGGTAAAATGACTATATACACTACTGGCCATTAAAATTGCTACATCAAGAAGAAATGCAGATGATAAACGGGTATTCATTGAACAAATATATTACACTACAACTGACATGTTATTACATTTTCATGCAATTTGGCTGCATAGATCCTGAGAAATCAGTACCCAGAACAGACACCTCTGGCCGTAATAACGGCCTTGATACGCCTGGGCATTGAGTCAAACAGAGCTTGGATGGCGTGTACAGGAACAGCTGCCCATGCAGCTTCAACACGATACCACGGTTCATCAAGAGTAGTGATTGGCGTATTGTGACGAGCCAGTTGCTCAGGCATCATTGACCAGACGTTTTCAGTTGGTGAGAGATCTGGAGAATGTGCTGGCCAGGGCAGCAGTCGAACATTTTCGGTACTCAGATAGGCCCGTACGGGACCTGAAACATACAATCGTGCATTGTTGTTGTTATTGTGGTCTTCAGTCCTGAGACTGGTTTGATGCAGCTCTCCATGCTACTCTATCCTGTGCAAGCTTCTTCATCTCCCAGTACCTACTGCAACATACATCCTTCTGAATCTGCTTAGTGTATTCATCTCTTGGTCTCCCCCTATGATTTTTACCCTCCACGCTGCCCTCCAATACTAAATTGGTGATCCCTTGATGCCTCAGAACATGTCCTACCAACCGATCCCTTCTTCTGGTCAAGTTGTGCCACAAACTTCTCTTCTCCCCAATCCTATTCAATACTTCCTCATTAGTTATGTGATCTACCCATCTAATCTTCAGCATTCTTCTGTAGCACCACATTTCAAAAGCTTCTATTCTCTTCTTGTTCAAACTATTTACCGTCCATGTTTCACTTCCATACATGGCTACACTCCATACAAATACTTTCAGAAATAACTTCCTGACACTTAAATCTATACTCGATGTTAACAAATTTCTCTTCTTCAGAAACGCTTTCCTTGCCATTGCCAGTCTACATTTTATATCCTCTCTACTTCGTCCATCATCAGTTATTTTGCTCCCCAAATAGCAAAACTCCTTTACTACTTTAAGTGTCTCATTCCCTAATCTAATACCCTCAGCATCACCCGACTTAACTCGACTACATTCCATTATCCTCGTTTTGCTTTTGTTGATGTTCATCTTATATCCTCCCTTCAAGACACCATCCATTCCGTTCAGCTGCTCTTCCAAGTCCTTTGCTGTCTCTGACAGAATTACAATGTCATCGGCGAACCTCAAAGTTTTTATTTCTTCTCCATGGATTTTAATACCTACTCCAAATTTTTCTTTTGTTTCCTTTACTGCTTGCTCAATATAGAGATTGAATAACATCGGGGAGAGGCTACAACCCTGTCTCACTCCCTTCCCAACCACTGCTTCTCTTTCATGTCCCTCAACTCTTATAACTGCCGTCTGGTTTCTGTACAAGTTGTAAATAGCCTTTCGCTCCCTGTATTTTACCCCCGCCACTTTTAGAATTTGAAAGAGAGTATTCCAGTCAACATTGTCAAAAGCTTTCTCTAAGTCTACAAATGCTAGAAACGTAGGTTTGCCTTTCCTTAATCTTTCTTCTAAGATAAGTCGTAAGGTCAGTATTGCCTCACGTGTTCCAGTATTTCTACGGAATCCAAACTGATCTTCCCCGAGGTCGGCTTCTACTACTTTTTCCATTCGTCTGTAAAGAATTCGTGTTAGTACTTTGCAGCTGTGGCTTATTAAAGTGATTGTTCGGTAATTTTCACATCTGTCAACACCTGCTTTCTTTGGGATTGGAATTATTATATTCTTCTTGAAGTCTGAGGGTATTTCGCCTGTTTCATACATCTTGCTCACCAGATGGTAGAGTTTTGTCAGGACTGGCTCTCCCAAGGCCGTCAGTAGTTCCAATGGAATGTTGTCTACTCCGGGGGCCTTGTTTCGACTGAGGTCCTTCAGTGCTCTGTCAAACTCTTCACGCAGTATCGTATCTCCCATTTCATCTTCATCTACATCCTCTTCCATTTCCATAATATTGTCCTCAAGTGCATCGCCCTTGTATAGACTCTCTATATACTCCTTCCACCTTTCTGCTTTCCCTTCTTTGCTTAGAACTGGGTTTCCATCTGAGCTCTTGATGTTCATACATGTGGTTCTCTTATCTCCAAAGGTCTCTTTAATTTTCCTGTAGGCAGTATCTATCTTACCCCTAGTGAGACAAGCCTCTACATCCTTACATTTGTCCTCTAGCCATCCCTGCTTAGCCATTTTGCACTTCCTGTCGATCTCATTTTTGAGACGTTTGTATTCCTTTTTGCCTGCTTCATTTACTGCATTTTTATATTTTCTCCTTTCATCAATTAAATTCAATATTTCTTCTGTTACCCAAGGATTTCTACTAACCCTCTTCTTTTTATCTACTTGATCGTCTGCTGCCTTCACTACTTCATCCCTCAGAGCTACCCATTCTTCTTCTACTGTATTTCTTTCCCCCATACCTTTCAATTGTTCCCTTATGCTCTCCCTGAAACTCTGTACAACCTCTGGTTCTTTCAGTTTATCCAGGTCCCATCTCCTTAAATTCCCACCTTTTTGCATTTTGTCGTGCATTATCGTGCTGAAATGTAGGGTTTCGCAAGGATCTAATGAAGGGTAGAGCCACGGGTCGTAACACATCTGAAATGTAACGTATACTCTTCAAAGTGCCGTCTATACGAACAAGAGGTGACCGAGACGTGTAACCAATAGCACCCCATACAATCGCGCCGGGTGATACGCCAGTATGGCGATGACGCATAGAGGCTTCCAATGTGCGTTCACCGCGATTTCGCCAAACACGGATGCGACCATCATGATCTTGTAAACAGAACCTGGATTCATCCGAAAAAATGACGTTTTGCCATTCGTGCACCCAGGTTGGTCGTTGAGTACACCATCGCAGGCGCTCCTGTCTGTGATGCAGCGTCAAGGGTAACCACAGCCATGGTCTCCGAGCTGACAGTCCATGCTGCAGCAAACGTCGTCGAACTGTTCGTGCAGATGGCTGTTGTCTTGCAAACGTACCCATTTGTTGACTCAGGGATCAGGACGTGGCTGCACGATTCGTTACAGCCATGCGGATAAGATGCCTGTCATCTCGACTGCTAGTGATACGAGGTCGTTGAAATCCAGCACGGCGTTCCGTATTACCCTCCTGAACCCACCGATTCCATATTCTGCTAACAGTCGTTGGATTTCGACCAACGCGAGCAGCAATGTCGCGATACGATAAACCGCAATCGCGATAGGCTTCAACGCGACCTTTATCAAAGTCGGAAACGTGATGGTACGCATTTCCCCTACTTACACGAGGCATCACAACAACGTTTCACCAGGCAACGCCGGTCAACTGCTGTTCGTGTATGCGAAATCTGTTGGAGACTTTCCTCATGTCAGCACGTTGTATGTGTCGCCACCGGCGCCAACCTTGTGTGAATGCTCTGTAAAGCTAATCATTTGCAAATCACAGCATCTTCTTCCTGTTGGTTAAATTTCGCGTCTGTAGCACGTGATCGTCTTGGTGTAGCAATTTTAATTGCCAGTAGTGTATTTAAGTGGCAATGGCTTTGCCGCAGTGGATACACCGGTTCCCGTCAGATCACCGAAGTTAAGCGCTGTCGGGCGTGGCCGGCACTTGGATGGGTGACCATCCAGCCGCCATGCGCTGTTGCCATTTTTCGGGGTGCACTCAGCTTCGTGATGCCAATTGAGGAGCTACTCGACCGAATAGTAGCGGCTCCGGTCATAGAAAACCATCAAAACGACCGGGAGAGCGGTGTGCTGACCCCACGCGTCCCTCCTATCCGCATCCTCAATTGAGGATGACACGGCGGTCGGATGGTCCCGATGGGCCACTTGTGGCCTGAAGACGGAGTGCTAGTGTGCTAGTGTATTTAAGTCGTTACGGTCTGAATTGACCTTAGAAAGCTCTTGCAACTGACTTGGATACTAACATTTGTAAGCTTAAACAAGTATAAAATAAATGTCCATTTAAGTTTCATCTGCTTTAACCAACTTTAAAAATCACTCGTAAGAGGTTGTATTGTTTGCGACAAAAAGGTCTTAAAAGTTAATAACCTTGAGTGATAACGATATGTACATACACACACACACACACACACACACACACACGCTTTTTGTAAATGGCAGTGCAGTGACAACTGGAATTTGTTTAACTGATGCCAAATTAAACTGAATCACTTAGAAATGGGTCGAGACCTCGAAACCTGATGTAAAATGAAATATACGCTGTTGCTCGGGCTGCTTTATTGAACGCGCGTGGTCCAGTCCCATTAATGTGGCCACCGCCAGTGTTCGACGTCAGCGTCCAGTAACCACTCACAGACGACAGGTGGCAGCACTAGTAGTGGAGTGGTTATAAAGTGCGTTGTGGGGTCGCGGAAAACAATGCAGCCTTGTCGTAACGCCGAAACGGAGTGATCTATCTGACTGCAAAAAGGGCATGGTCATTGGCTTTCGGGCCAAGCGCAGAAGCATTTCAGGAACGGCTATGTTTGTAAAACGTTCACGTATCGCCGTGGTTAAAGTACACCGTGCATGACAATATGATGCTATACAAAATTGGCGTCGAGACAACAGCGGTGCACCACGAGCCACAGATGGCAGGATTGAACCAAGGCTGCGGAAAAGTGTACAGGCTGTTGAGCAACTGATATCCCAGATGAACTTAGGGACTACCAACAGTTTCTCCTCAACGACCGTCCAGCAGACATTGCTGCGTTTGGGTCTCCATAGGAAGAGCCTCGTTCATGCACCCATGCTGACTGCAGTTCATTGGCCACGAAAGCTGCAGTTGCTCACCAACACCGCAACTGTATGTTCACGGAGTGGCGGCGGGCGACATTTTCAGATGAGTCACGCTTTACGCTCCATCGGACAGATGGCTGTTGGCGTATACGGCAAGAAACGTCTGAAAGCAAACACCCTGCAACGGTAGTTGGAAGGCTCCAGTACGGAGGGCATTCCTTGGATGACCTCGTCATTGTGGAAGGCGCAATGGATCAACACTGGTGTGACTAAGAATCCTGCATACTCGGCTCGCTAGACAAACAATCAAACAACTCGTGTTAATAAGTTTTATTACTATCAAAACAAGTACAATACCTTGATTTACACAGATGTGTCGCAAGCAAAGGGCGACATACAAAATCATCAGTCTTCTACAGAATAGACAAACACAAGTCTGTGCTACACAGAGATTCCTAACGAATTGGCTAACGTTGACGTTACTATCGAAGTGGCTCGCACCAGTAGGAGGCGGCGCTTATGTCGTCTTCACGTAGGGGCCACTGCTGTCGCGTTGTTGTCTTGGAGGGAGGTCGGTCAGCGAGCGATTGGCTGAACTCTTCTCACAGCCTTCTCTTCTTTGTCTTTCCCGACTGGCGTGCCGGCACTGACTTTGCGCCGTAAGGGTTCAAATGGCTCTGAGCACTATGGGACTTAACATCTGAGGTCATCAGCCCCCTAGAACTTAGAACTACTTAAAGCTAACTAACCTAAGGACATCACACACATCCATGACCAAGGCAGGATTCGAACCTGCGACCGTAGCGTCGCGCGGTTTCAGACTGAAGCGCCTAGGAGCACCTAGGAGCAGCAGGATGAGTTTACTGTACTACCGTGGTCAAGAAACTCTCCAGATTTAAACCCAATGGAGAGTCTGTGAGTCCACTTCCATCTAGCTGTTCGCCCCATGGATCCGCGAACGAAGCACCTAGCGCAGCTGGCCACTTCATTGGAGTGGGCATGGCTCCAGACTCCTATCCGTAGCTCCCAGAACCTCACTGACTCTCTCCCTCCACGCCTCGCAGTGGTCCGCGCTGTGTAAGGTGGTTATTCAGGCTTTGGACAGGTGGTCACATTACTGCGACTGGACAGTGTATATGCAGCCACGACAACCAAGAGACGTCATGGACAAAATGGTACGAATTCTGAAACTCGACAGAAGTTTTACATCGAAACACCTGTTTACCACATTGATCACAATCGTGTCCGCCTGCTTAGCTGCGTGATAACGTGCTCGCCTCCATGCAAGCGGGCCCGGTTTCGATTCCCGACCGGGTTGGAGATTTTTCTCCTTTCGGGGACTGGGTGTTGTGTTGTCCTCATCATCACCTCATCCTCATCACCGGTGCGCAAGTCGACCACTGTGACGTCAAATGAAATAAGACTTGCACTTGGCGGCCGAACGTCCCCGGATGGGGCCTCAAATGGTTGAAATGGCTCTAGGCACTGTGGGGCTTAACATCTGAGGTCATCAGTCCCCTAGAATTAGAACTGCTTAAACCTGTCTAACCTAAGGTCATCACTAACATCCACGCCCGAAGTAGGATTCGAACCTGCGACCGTAGCAGCAGCGTGGTTCCGGACTGAAGCACCTAGAACCGCTCGGCCACAGCGGCCGGCATGGGGCCTTCCGGCCATCGATGCCATACGTTCATTTCATTTCATTTATCACAATCGTGACTAATTGTAAAGAAACAGCGAGAGAGAAAAAGACAGTGGAGTGTTCCAAACGGCCTACAAAAACAAAACTAGCTAACGGTTTCAGTGTCTGCTGCTCTCTTGGTAATATGACCCTCGTCAGCTAGGCTCTTAAGGCGACAGTCGAAGTAGCAGTAGTTAACCGGAATCTTATGAACCAGATGTAAAGAAGGTGGCTCCGTATGGTGCTCAGACAGCATAACTTACAAATTATCAGTTTCAAATGCTAAAGGGACCACATAATGTTTTGTAAGCATTTCTGTTCTGCCTGTGGGGAAACTCAATTAATTATGGACGAGGCACTGCGGATCTTACGTTCCGGTTATCCAACGTTACACCAAACACGTCATATAATATCTTTAAGCCGGTTGAATTCACATCGACCCTACGTAGTGTCGTTTATGTTAATGAACGTTTGGTCGTACAACATTTCTTCCGGTTTTTAGGACCTAGATTAAAATAACACGGAGGAAGAAGATCTGTTTTGGATTTACATGACCAATGAATGGATCATCACCAGTGACGTGCTGAGGCACCCTTTCACAGTGGAATGTACAGACAGATCTGTAATATAGTGCACAGTACTGGAGTCCACTGTGTCAGCTGGCTCTCCTTCCAGTCTGTCCTCGTCTTGATGACGAAATTTATCTGATGCTCATTTGTTAGAACACTAGGACTGTATCTTTTTACTTTAAGCCTGAGTGATTCTCAGTGATCAACGACACGACAACGTAACGCTTGTGGTATTAGTTGTTCATGATACGGATATTTTCCTCGTTCTAGCATTTTCCTCCGGAGAAATATGATGATTCCTAATCAGCTCCATTCATTCTAGTAGGGTCAGATGATGGCTTAATTCCAGTGAACGATGAGTGGCGGCGTATTTTATACTTTAACGTAAGGGTGATAACTGCGGTGAACAGGCGTGTGTCTGTACTAACTTGTAGTAACAATTTGTCTGATGGAGGAAGTCGCGAATCTCATAACAGTATTTCTCATAGTAAAAATCTTGCATGTGGGAGTATACACAAGATAAAAGGAATTGTCTCTCTTTCTTATGCTTCATGTTCTGTTTTTCGCACAATTTTTTGCTGTTCTAGTGGTGCAGGATGGGCAGTGTCGAATCGGAACTTTTATATCACATCCCCCTTACACGTACCAGAATCAAGGGGACTCTCAGCTGGGAATATGAGGAAAGGGATTTACATTTCAGGTATATGCCCTAGAGCTGAAGAAATCTTTTTCTGGTAGTAATTGATAAATTCTTTCGTGTTGGTTCAATTCTGTTTTCCTGATGGAAAGTGATAGTTTTAAAGTTATAAGTGCAATTGTTTCCCTGTTTCAAGTTTATCCTTCGATGTTAGGGATTTTGATCAATGGCCATTAGCTGAGATAACACAACGTTCACTTTGAAGCCTTCAATACACTCTCATTCACTGACTGATAATTACTCTTTTAACGAGTGCGACGTGCTGCCAATGTAGCAGTTACACACCACACATGGTCAGTACCCTGCCGTCACCAATTACATCTGACATTATAACGGCATTTCCGTTCCTGAAGCAGGCAGACGTAGCAATAATGGCGTGGGAATAAATAAGAACTGTTCTTTCAGCCAAGGTATAGTAAAAAGGCAAGAAAATTTAGTTCTATTGCTAGAAAACAGAGAAAAAAACATATAAATGGATTGCGATGTGTTCACATTAGAAGAGCCGTATGCAGATAATGACGCTTTAAGCAAGCCTCTAGGAGCACGATTGTAGCTGCGAGTCTTAGAGAGTGGATCCATGATTTGTTGTTGGTTGCAGGACAGCGGTAATGAACAATGCGAGAGCCTGAAGACGCGAAGATTTAATATTCAACAATACGTGGAGTATGCAGCTTCTAATAAACTGAACATTATTCTGGAATGCTTTTGAAGGAACGATTTTTAGTAAACATATGATTTTCAGGATGTGGAAGGAAGGAAGTAAGGGCAGAAGGTTAACCTTCAACGTCCCGTCAATACTGAGGTCATCAGAGACAGACCACAAGCTCGTATTGTACAGGAATGGTTCAAAGAAACCATCGTGCCATTTGCCAGAAGCGATTTAGGGAAATCACGGAAAACCTAATTCAGAGTAGTCGGACGCGGACTTGAACCGTCGTCCTCACGTATGCGAGTCCAGTGCGCTAAGCACTGCGCCAACTCGCTCAGTGGGAAGGCGTTACTCAGCAACAATGAACAGCACTAACAGAATATTACAAGGACTTCTCGAATATGTGCCACGCAGAATTGTCGTCTATTGCGTCCCAAAGGTGGACGAACATACTGTTAAGTAGGTGAACCCAGTGTTTTGGTTTACTTGTATCAACACAGAGCTAAAGGAAATTATTCATAACACATTTTGTCAAGGCGGTACCATCTACTAACAACAGAGTTTCCACCGTACTTATATACGAACTTAACAGTATAAATTATATTAACAAACAGAATTGAATGGATGTTGAAGAGGAAGATCATCTAAGTTTTCCTTTAACTATTCTTGCAGTATCTGGAAATGGCCGTTCAGATCTTGCTGACTCTTCCTAAACTTCAAACCCTGAAGGGATTTGTCCTAAATACAATACATCGACATCTTTGGAACATTTGCAATTGGTTTCTGAACAGCACTGTGCAAATTTGTGGTCTGTTTTCTGAATTTCCAGCATCTACGATTTTCCAAAAGGAAGGATATAATTTCCGTCAAAACTCCGTAACTAAATGCTGTGAAAATTAACTGAAACTCTAGCAGTAGCATACAGCGGATGCGTCCGTGGTGAGCCAGTATCTCAGGTGGTTAAATTAAACAGTCATCATTTCGGAAGGACTGCCGATGTTGCGGTCTTTGAGGAAGAAAGAAAAACGCTGAGTCAGGTGGTTAGTTAACTCACACTGGATAATTCCTGTAGCTTCTAATCTGAAATTTGTCACTCAGACTAAGCAACGGCTGAATTCCACTTACACCATTTTCAAGAAAGTCTTGCGCTTTATTTGCTGCACACGCGTTTTCCTTTATGGTTACACACATTTGACAGATATGCAGCTAAATAATTGGAATAATAGGAATAGCAAGAAACGACCTATTTTTGTTGCTGCTAAGGGAGGTAACAGGGGAGAGCATCATACCCCCAACCCCTTTCTCTATAGAAATGTTTCGGAGACCGAATTTATGTTCTGTTCTGGAAGACAGACAGACAGACATATCACATCAGTATGAGTTTGAAAAAACCCAGAACATGTAAGTGGTCGTGTGGTATTAGTAGCCGGAGACCGCTTCTAGTGTAGGACATGTAAAGAATGTCAACAATTAGCAAGTGTCACCCAGAGCCATCTGTTTGAAAGCCCAAACCTATCTCATTATTCACAGCGAATCTGACATGACCTGATCCATTCCCCCGCCGTAGTAGAGCTTCTGGGTACACTTTTGTTTGCTGTTGCTCCTGCCCGCTTATCAGGGATACAAAAATTCCAAATTTGGCCACATTTGTCACTGAGGATAAATGGTAGACGACTGTGATAACTTCTAGAGAATAGGGTGCGAATATCATTGCTGCTGTCATATTTCGAACAGCTCAGTGATTCACCTCGCAAATTGTGATGAAAGACTACATGTAATGTAGTTGTTACTGTATAATCATATAACCCATTTCTGATATTGCTACCACGTTGTATGAAGGAAACTATGCATGGAGTTTGACCCAAAATGAGACAGGTTAACACATCTCACGTGTAGAAGTTGGTTGAATTACAACTAAGACCTATTCTTTGTTGGTAGAGGTGGAGCAAAGCGTGGGATAACGTAGAGCTCTCTGATATTGCGGGCAATAAGACAAATGTTGTTGTTGTTGTTGTTGTTGTTGTTGTTGTGATCTTCAGTCCAGAGACTGGTTTGATGCAGCCCTCTATGCTACTCTATCCTGTGCAAGCTTCTTCGTCTCCAAGTAACTATTGCAACCTACATCCTTCTGAATCTGCTTAGTGTATTCATCTCTTGGTCTCTATGATTTTTACCTTCCACGCTGCCCTCCAATACTTGATCCCTTGACGCCTCGTAACATGCCCTACCAACCGATCCCTTCTTCTAGTCAAGTTGTGCCACAAATTCCTCTTCTCCTCAATTCTATTCAAAACCTCCTCATTAGTTACGCGATCTGCCCATCTAACCTACAGCATTCTCTTCTGTAGCACCACATTTCGAAAGCTTCTATTCTTTTCTTGTCGAAACTATTTATCGTCCATGTTTCACTTCCATACATGGCTAAACTCCATACAAATAATTTCAGGAAAGACTTCCTGATACTTAGATCTATAATCGATGTTAACAAATTTCTCTTCTTCAAAAAGGCTTTCCGTGCCATTGCCAGTCTACATTTTATATCCTCTCTACTTCGACCATCATCAGTTATTTAGCTTAATTAATAGCAAAACTCATCTACTACTTAAAGTGTCTCGTTTCCTAATCCAATTCCCTCAGAAACACCTGATTTAATTCGACTACGTTTCATGATCCTCGTTTTGCTTTTGTTGATGTTCATCTTATATCCTCCTTTCAAGACACTATCCATTCCATTCAACTGCTCTTCCAGGTTCTTTGCTGTCTGACAGAATTACAATGTCATCGGCGAACCTCAAGGCTTTTATTTCTTCTCCATGGATTTTAATTCCTACTCCAAATTTTTCTTTTGTTTCCTTTACTGCTTGCTCGATATACGGACTGAATAACATCGGGTTAGGCTACAATCCTGTCTCACTCCCTTCCCAACCACTGCTTCCCTTTCATGCCCCTCATACTTCTTGGGAACTTTAAACTCCTTACTCAGAAGCTTTTTAAGTAGACAAGTTAATCAGAAAACTAAAAAAAGTAGAAATGAAACTATATCTCCTGCCTGGGGCTTAAAACTGTATTGTTCCGCAAGTTGCACTTAATGTAGCAGCTTTTTTCTTTGGACGTCGCGTAATACCTGGAACTGAGTGTTAAATATCTGTAGGTAAAGTATAAGTACATTCAGTATCTGATTCCTTTCGTTACTTGTCAGGAACAAGCTAAAGACAGACAAACGCATGCATTCTTACGATAAGCAAACCTCTCTTATCTTACAACGGCTTTTTGTCTACTCATTTGTATTCCTTTATCCTCAAAAGTAAAACAATGTAATAAATAAAGAAAAACGACATGTCTCACAACGAATTTATACACTTTTGTTTTCAAAGTGTAGCCGCCCAGACTCGATACAGAAGGAAACGTGTTTCAGGTTTTCCGTTCTTCACACTTTTGGGCAAACGTCAGGGGCATAGAGAGAGCGAGAGAGAAAGAGAGAGAGAGAGAGAGAGAGAGAGAGAGAGAGGGAGAGATAAGTGTACTGTGTATTGTTGGCGTTGCCGTCTCTCTCACACACTCTTATCCGTTGATTAAAACCTAGAGCAAGGCACGTGGTACGTATTTCGTAATATATCCCACCAGTCCCTGTAATCCATTAGTACTCGGTATGTAGAACACGTCAGAGCTGGCGCCCGGAATGTTTAGCCTCCGAAATGTAATTACGAAACAGCACACAAACAAATTCTGCGATATCTGTTTAACGTAAAAGCTTCGTAACGAGTTGGGTTACATAAGGCAGTATGCGGGCAGTGCAGTGACGGGCCTGCTGAAGATATAGCGGAAATTTATATGGACAGTAGTCGAACAACCTGTCCATATGAAATCAACAGGAATGTAAATACCTCGGCCATAACAGTTACGGAGTCAGGAGGGATAACACACGTTGTGTAAAGATAACAGTTAATTTCACATTGATGTGTTTCACATAAGAATTTACTTTCAGTCACAATCCAACATATTCGAATCCCCTTCTAGCGTAGAAAGAAGAAAAAATAAAAAATAAAAGAGGCTAATGTGCCCTGGGCACAGTTAGGGGTCTAAAAGAAGGGAACTAGCTTTTAGACTTATCTGACAGAATCAAAGTCATTTAAATAAAAACATTCTGACCTATTTGCGCTATTCTATTTGTTTGTATCAGTACCCAAGTGATGATGGTCGAAGTAGAGAGGATATAAAATGTGGACTGGCAATGGCAAGGAAAGCGTTTCTGAAGAAGAGAAATTTGTTAACATCGAGTGTAGATTTAAGCGTCAGGAAGTCATTTCTGAAAGTATTTGTATGGAGTGTAGCCATGTATGGAAGTGAAACATGGACGGTTAATAGTTTGGACAAGAAGAGAATAGAAGCTTTCGAAATGTGGTGCTACAGAAGAATGCTGAAGATTAGATGGGTAGATCACATAACTAATGAGGAAGTATTGAATAGGATTGGGGAGAAGAGAAGTTTGTGGCACAACTTGACAAGAAGAACGGATCGGTTGGTAGGACATGTTCTGAGGCATCAAGGGATCACCAATTTAGTATTAGAGGGCAGCGTGGAGGGTAAAAATCGTAGGGGGGGGGGGGGGGCCAAGAGATGAATACACTAAGCAGATTCAGAAGGATGTAGGTTGCAGTAGGTACTGCGAGATAAAGAAGCTTGCACAGGATAGAGTAGCATGGAGAGCTGCATCAAACCAGTCTCGGGACTGAAGACCACAACAACAACAACCCAAGTCATGTAATATAATGCATCGAGTCAAGTAAAGTAACGTGATATACGATGTCATGTCGCACAACATGACACATGTCACGTGTCATCATGTCACCCAGCATAGCACTTGCCATGTCGTGCAAGATGACACAAGGCGTCGTTAAAGTTTAGGATGCATGAGTCCCTACTCTGGGATACTTCCTATCATAGATGCACTCTCCGGTACTTCAAATTGTAGATGAATCCCGCTCTCTAGAAGCACATAAATTTGTGTTTATTTGTTCTTAGGCCCCTCACCGTACATCTGACACGGGAAGGGTCTAAGAGAGCTCAGTGCGATGGGAAATAAGGTTAACTCGTAAAAGAGCGCGAATATGTAAAGATATTTTGTTTTAAATGTCTTTGAAGCTGCTCGATAAGACGAAAAACTAATTCCCTTCTTTTACATCCACAACTCTGCCCAGAACATACTCGCTTTTTTTACGCTACGATAGGAGCATTTTACATTCTGGTTCCCAACATTTACCCTATCCTAATTTTGTTACTGGACCACCATAGCTTGGAAAACGACGTAGATTTTTGCTTACTCCGCCGCCGACTGATCCGGTAAAGGTTTCTTCGATGTCTTTTTGAAGAATGTTGTTTATTTCGTGGCAAAGGTTAAAGCTTTCACATAACAACAGGACGGCCATTAATTACGTGCATTTGTCCGCCTTCTTACAAAATTTGAACCGATTCGCTCAAGTATGAAACACAGATGTGATGCCCGTAAAGAAATTAACAACTAGCGTGTTTTTTTGCACGTAAAATCCGAATGTCGGTAGAATTCTGAAAGCGAATTTTCAATTTTATCGCAGGATTTTGATTTATTTGATTCACTTTAAGTCTCTTCCCCCCTTTCAATTCACCTGAGGACGATACGTTACAAGCAACATTTAGCTCGACTTTAAACCATCGTGTCTCGACTACATATAAAGTTTATTGGATATAAAAATTTCGTTTTAACTTTATCGATTTATCTACATTCGTGCAAAATTTGAAACGATTCCAACAAGTTTAAAGAACAGAAGAGGCGCGCTCCAAGAACCTACCATGGAAAACGTGGTTTTTGCACTCAAAATCCAAGCGAAGGAAGACTTTTTCAGACGGTTGAAATTTGTCTTAGACCAACGTCCGATACACAGGTTGACCAAAATTGAACCATCAGTCTCGCTCCAGACTGGAGTTATTTAAGGCTGACATTTTTGCACGTCATATCAGAAGGCGTGTGAATTTTTCTGCATGTAAAATCTTAACGGTGCTCATATAAGTGGGGCAATTATCTGAACATTAATTTCAGCCCAATTAAAGTCTTTTGCAAAATGAATTAATCGATTCGGACAATCTGCCTGACCGACAACCCTTGTCCTTCATTCAAACCTTGCTCAATAGACTGTAACACAGCTACGGTAAGACAGATGTTCGAATGACTGTAAAGATGGCGCTGGTCTGGGCTCAACTAAAAACTTTTTACGCTATGTTCCTAACTCGAATAGGAACCGAACTCCAAGACACCCCTCCCCACCAAACCGCGATTACGCGCGCGGTCTTTTCAGGCATATTTATTACAGCGCTTCCGCGCTGCAACGATACGAATATTTGTGACCGATAATTCTTGTGATTCTACCAGATTAGTTGAACTCTGGAATGGTGTCTTAAGTAATAAGGACTCTTCGCCTCTACCGTCTCTTTCCCAGTAAACTAGTGTGCATCGGTAGTGAAAAGTACGTTGTTTGGAAGCTGAGCACTATGGGACTAAACATCTGAGATCATCAGTCCCCTAGAACTTAGAACTACTTAAACCTAACTAACCTAAGGACCTCACACACATACATGCCCGAGGCAGGATTCGAACCTGCGACCGTAGCGGTCGCGCGGTTCCAGACTGAAGCGCCTAGAACCTCTTGGCCACAGCGGCCGGCGGAACCTTAGCACTAACCACTGGAAGAATTGTCCAGTTACACTTTTAGTATTTTATTTGTATATACGTATTTGCTTCAGCTGTACAATAATGTCTATTGGACACAATGCTTTTGACCACGTGCTTCATCCATTGATGGAAAATATTTTTAAAGTCTACCAAATACACGTCGCGTCGGACATCCAGCGGTTTTGTTTCAGTTCTGCTTTCTCCTAAAAATGCTATCCTTTAGGCCCCTTTTTAGGTCTAAGGAACATCAAAAAGTATAGGAGGCTGAATCTGCTGAGTAGGACGGCTGCGAAAACACTGTCATTTGGTTTTTGTCCAGAATTTATGTGACGCTGAGAGCTGTTTGATTGGAAGCCTTATAGTAATGAACGCAGTACTGTGGTCTATTGTTCAGGTAGTTTCTCCGTCATGAGTCACGTTTTAAAACGTGTATGTAGCAACGCATTTTCACCTTACTATTCGAGGAAATTAATTCATTGGGAATTCGACGAATAAAGCTTTATTTTATTCACAGTGGTTGCCAACAATTGTAATGAAGCCACTTTCCCACTGGTCCGATTTCTGGTTTCTGGGTAGCACCCAGGCACTGCAGAACACAACTTGTTACTAGCAAGGTGTGCTGCCATGTCAACTACATACAGCATCTTATGGAAAAAAAAAAACAGGTTACATATGGACTGTTCCATTTCTATTCGGAAAGCAGGAAATCTTGCATTTTTCTGTGTGTTCAATTTTCTGTCATCCGAAGTAAACGTTAAGTTACTATATTTTTCAAGATCGCAGCTGTGATAAACATATACTTCCGGGTTGTTAAGAGTCAAATTTACTGTAATTTAATAAAATCACACGATCCTGATACTAGTAGCTAGAAAACTATTCAAAGTAAAACTAACAAATAAAGTTCAATATAAAGAAGGTGATACTGAACAGTCTGAGTTGGTATGTATGCGGTATTTTTAGAAGTTAAATTTAATGCAATTTTCATCATGTTCCATATTCTTTCCGAAAATACAATTTTAAATTACATAAAAAATTATGCCATATTGTACATCATTTCATTTAAAAACAATATTAGTAAACCTTTTAATGGTATCTTTAAGTAGATAGCTGTAGAAAAGACAAACAGTATACACAAACAATACCAAAACCCACTGTCTGCGCTCGCTATATTATGCAAAACAGCGCTACGTGGCATTTTCCCAAGTTGAGTGGCAGACAGGAGCCCATCGCAATCCAAGTACAACGCCAGTATAATTATTTGTTATTAAGTCATTTTATCCATATTTTAGACAAGGGGCTCCATAAAACTTCAAACTTTAACCATTACCCACTAAAAATAAGTCGAAGCCTATGCAAGTCAAAACTTTCTGAAAACTCCCTTTATGCTTCATACATGAAACAAAGATTTTTAAAAATTGTATTAATTACTGTTGTGTTATTGTTGTATCCCTCCATCAACAGCAGACAATCATCTTCAAAATGAATGGTAGTTCACTGAAATCCAACGTAAGATTCCTAAGTTACACGGCAGAGAAACTGTCTCCTTCGGAAAATAAAGCAATCTTTATCAAATTTTTACCTAAAAAAAAAAATATTTAAGAGATAACTTTAACAAATTTATTTTCTTCTTACAGTAACTGACACATGTAGTAATAATGATTTCAAAAAACACGATCTCAGTTTTCTCATTTTTCGTCCGATTGGGGATGGGATAGCCCATATGTGTTCAGGTGAAGGACATTAACCATGTTCCGATTGCTCTTTTCAGTGTGCTCGATGTGAATGCAGAGTAGGGCGCAAGTTCAGGAACAAAAGGGATGCGAAGTACTCCACTTTTTATTTTATAATGAAACAGGGGAAGGTTGCTTGTCGGTTAGCAGTAGTACTATTTCGATTTTTTATCATCAATTTTCTATAATTCACCTAAACATTTCAATTTTTCTTAAAATTAACTTTAGTTTTCAATTTTTTCTTACATTTTTTATATTGTATCAGTCGTATATTAAGTATAATAAATTTCTCAGATGTTGATTTTTTAGCTCTCTGGCCCTGGACGTATTGCTTCCTGATAATGAGAAGGTACGAGTGATTAACTGGCTCACGGTTAGTAGGTAACAGACGAAAGTGTACTCTTGTTGAAAATTAAATCATGTAAATACATAGATACTATTTGAACAAGGTATAAATTTCACTCTGTTCTGTCACCATAGCCGTATGCTTTATGAAACATGCTGCTGTGATAAAAACGTGGAATCATAATTGTCGCGTCTGCAACTTAAAACCATAGAATGCGTTAAACAGCACTTACGGTAGCAAATGCCCTGATTTAGCTGGTGCTTCCACAGAGATGATTGAAAACAGTGAGTAGTAGAGGCATTCATTCGTAGAAACCATTATTACCACATCTCCGACCACAGTAAAGGAATTCTCTTACCTCCTCCTCTTTCTATCTATTAGGAAAGGCGTACTGAGTGCTCTTACGCGAGTCAATCCAGATTTCCGTTGGCGTTCCAGGTCTGATATTCCGTAAGCGTGTATTTTGTTTACTAGGCAACAGCGTGGAACTGTGTTTTCCAAAATTAGGATCCATGGCAAAATTCGAATGGCAAAGCAGCGCATTTCTTCCAGAAAAAAGCTGACCACGTTTTAGGTTTACCATGCTGTCTCCTCGTACAGCTTATTATATGTATAATATTTTGGGCTATTCATTCGGGACTCTGCTCAAAGAATGTCAGGTAGCGTATTGATACTCGGTTCTGTACATTTCTTTTATCCGCTGTACGAATTCATTTAAATCGGAACATGATGGAGATACGCCTTGTGTGCTTCTTAGTGAGAGACTTAGGGGATCAGTTCCTGTACCTGTTGTCAGTCGCGTGTTCTACGGTATAATCAATGAAAAGACGTCCCTTCGCAAAATTCATTACGCTGCTAGGTCAACGGACGGTACCTCATCAGCTAGAGTAAACATTTATGGAGCAGTGCTAGTTGTACGTGCCTCTGAATATTTAATGCTAAGTAAACCTTATTTGCTCGCAGCTACGCATGATCAGTGTCGCAGAAGAGCGAACAGTATGAAATCAGGGTTTTCAGACACACTGAAAGTGGCACTGCATATTACTAGAGATAACTGCGACGAGAAAGGCGGGGGGCCGATTAATTTAATGGCAGAGTCTAGACGCCGTTGCAGTTCAGCGTAATTCTTTAGAAATTCACGATGACTGACAGAAGATTAGTGACTCGTAAAAAGAAAGAGTATGTGTCTGTGTCACGTCGTTGTCGTTGAGTAACCGTTTTGAACATCACTATGAACTGCAACATTACCGGCAAAAGTGCACAGTCGACACACCTCTGCCTTGGTAAGTCGACATTTTATATTTCTTCCTTTTAAATGTCGAACTTGTTAATATGAGTTTTGTAACAGATTACCTATGCTTGTAGCGATTGATAGGCTGCGAGTGTCACTGGGCTATAACTGTTATTATTTATTGGGAATGTGATGTCAATAAGAAATTAAATGTTATACAAAATGAAATCTTTGAAGGCTTTACTAAACAAACCCTAAAGGTCACAAGACCAATTTATCCCTCCTTAACACATTTTCTACTGCTGAGCAACGAATCTGCAAAAGACGTTTGAAAATTAAATTGGAATACATCAGATCTGCTATTTGCGACTGCAGAGCAGTGAAGATGTTCTTCAGATTCAAAGGACCACATGTGTAATCTCAGCAGATCTAATCACTATGAATCAAATTACGAAATAGGTCACTAATTATAACACAAATTTTACGATGCTATGTGAAGTCAAAAATGGATGTTGTTGTCAAAAGAACGAAAAAGATAAACAAAAGAAGAAATCACGACAAATTACATTGCGCATCGAAGCGAAAGGGTATCACTGTAATCGCTTGAAGACAAAATACTGCAGCTGAAAAGCTTTCGCATTCGAGAGGACTCGATTTAAAATCTCTGCTGTTCAGACTTGGATTGCCCTTGGGCCGCTTGAAAAGAACTCTCCCGATTTCCTTTCCAACATTGCCAACCACAGTCCATACTCAATACCTTCGCTTCGCTGAAAGGTAAAAGAAGTCTTCCTGGCATCCACTTGGTGGACAAGCGCCAATCGAACCTCCAAATCGGTTCTGTGAGGGGGACTTACTAGAAGCAGAAAAGGCTAGGGATTGTATTATGGTTGAAATGGAACATCTAAGATGTTTGTGATCAGGATATATTCATACTTAGTAAACTGCAGTGGGGAGATAAGAAAACCCTCTAGTGGAACAACGAAAGGGAGAACCTCGTCATCCAACAGATTATTGTAATAGGCATTATTAATAATCATTCATTGACGGAAAAAAATCGCAGAACGAAGAAGTAGCTGTGCAACATAAACGAAAGTTGATAGGCGTGTTTGTAGAGCTGAAAGATGATGTCTATTAAAATTTCGCCCCAGTCGCATAAGACTGGCGCTAGTAGCGCTATTTTTTCTTTTCTTTTTTCTTTCAGTCATCAGTCTTTTGACTGATTTCATGTGACCCGTCACGAACTCCTCTCCTGTACCAACCTTCTATCTCTCAGTAGCAACTGCAACCTACGGCATCCGTCTTCCTCTACAGCTCCCTCTAGTACTATGGAGGATATAAGCTGATGTCTTAACAGATGTTCTATCGTCCTGTCCCTTCCTCTTGTCAGTGTTTTCCATGTGTTCATTTCTTCGTCGATTCTATGGAGAACCTCCACATTCCTTAAATTATTAGCCCACTTAAGTTTCAAAATTTTTCTGTAGCATCACATCTCAAATTCTTCTACTGTGTTCTGGTTTTCCTGCACTCCATACCTCACTACTATACAATACTGTGCTCCAAACGTACATTCTCAGAAAATTCTTCCTCAAATTAAGACGGAAGTTTGATATTAGCAGACTTTTCTTGATCAAGAATGCCCGTTTTGCCAGTGCTAATCTGCTTTTTGTGTTCTCCTTGCCCCGTCCATCGCGGGTTATTTTGCTGTCTAAGTAGCAGAATTCCTTAACTTTGTCTACTTAGTTATCCCCAATTCTGACGTCAAGTTTCTCGCTGTTCTTGTTACTGATTCTTCTTATTACTCTGGTCTTTCTTCGATTTACTCTCAATCCGTATTCTGTACTCATTAGACTGATCATTCTTTTCAACATATCCTGTAATTTTTCTTCACTTTCACTAGGGACAGTAATGACTTCAGTGAATCATATCACTGATATCTCTCACCCAGAATTTTAATTCTACTCTTGAAGCTTTCTCTTATTTTTCTCTTTGCTCTTCAGTGTAAAGACTGACCAATAGAGACGATAGACTACACGCAGGCCTTAGACCTTTTTTAAAACGAGTACTTCGTTCTTGGTCTTCGAGTCTTAATGTTCCCTCTTGGTTCTTGAACATATTGTATGAGGGTTGCCCAGAAATTAATGCACCGCATTTTTTTTTCTCGGCCGAAAACAATGTTACGAATGCGAAACGTTAACGTATGTATTATTTGCACTCTCCTGAGTGAGCGCGCCAAGTTTCCGTCACTTTCGATTGACAGTGTGGCTGCAGTACAGTTTCAAAACGGTGTCTGTAGGTGATGTACGTTGCAAGCAACGTGCCGTCGCTGAATTTCTCACTGCAGAGAAAGAAACTGTGGGGTCTATTCACAAACGCTTGTGGAAAGTCTGTGGAGCATCTACTGTCGACAGAAGTGCGGTTAGTCGCTGGGAATGGAGGACAAAGTCATCCGAAGGCGGTTCGGCGGGGTTGCACGATTTTCAGCGGTCGGGGAGACCATTCACGGCTGTCGCATCTCGCAGACCTGACCTAGCCCCCTCGAACATCTACTTGTTTGGGCCATTAAAGGATGCCATTCGGGGAAAACAATTTGAGGACGATGAGGAGGTCATGCACACAGTGAAGCATTGGCTCCGCCACCAAGGCACTGATTGGTACCGACAGAGCATACACGTCCTTGTTTCGCACTGGAGGAAGGCCATAGAACGGGATGGAGATCACGTGGAAAAATAGGGTGTGTAGATAAAACACCATTCTTTCGTATGTGTAATTCTCATTATGTTCAATACAGAACTGTTGAAGAAAAAAATTCGATGCATTACTTTTTGGGCAACCCTCTTTCCCTACTATTTACTCCTATTTCTCTCAGTAGCGCCGGTATGCGGATTAACATCAGGTTTGCTTTTACACGCTATAACGGTCGTGAGCGTTAGCTATCTTCCAGATTGGATGTGGTGACCTGATGTCAGTCAAGAATGCCTTTAAAGCAACAACGACGCCATTATCAGCAAACTAACTGAACAAGGTCGTATAATGTGGCTTCGAGAAGCTGCGTGTTCCTTCTGAGATATTACAGAAATACTGAGCAGGAATGCAGCCACTGTACGTGGTTGTTGGCAGCGGTAGCGACGGGACTTTACGGTCGCCAGATGACTGGGCTCTGGACAGATCGGTATGGAAAGTGATGATCCTTAAACAGATCTCTGTCCACTGGCCAAACTCCAGAACGAGCAAATCCATTAAGTGCCATCTCTATAGTTGCTGCCCTCTCATACACCTCCCTAAAAAGTCATCTTAGAACTGGGTCACCACACGACCTAGATGCGCTTTTAGTCATTTTTCCATTTCGTTTATGTAGTATCTGATTAAATGTTTGTAGAATGACACATCGTATGGCTGCAACCTATGTGTGATGCACCTGGGATGAGAAAGCAATACCACTCCCTCTTACAGAGCTGGATGCAGCGCTTCCGACTTTTTTGTATGGCTTGTATGACCTCCTTCGAAGGTTTTACATTAGCAGTAGAAAGTTCCAGTACTTCGCAAATAATTCTTTGTTTATGTAATACTGTTCTAGTAAGTGCTGCATGCTTCAGCTCATCCTTAATGCGAGAGCGCTTGCAGATCGGCATCGGCGGGATGTATTGTCCAGCAGCACTGACTCAGCAAACAGCAGTTGTAGTAACACCACGCTCTCCGCTCGAGATGGATCTAACCTGTTCTTTATCCTTCTGAGCACTTGCTCTCCTTGTGTTTCTCCGTACGGTGGAGATCAACTTTATCGACATTAAAATTTGTAAATGTTTCCTTGCTCTCATCGACTGCCTCCATGAGGAAGTCTAAGAGCTCTGCATCCTTCTCTTTGTTATAATCAGTGGTTTGAGCCATTGATATTGCCTCTGGTTGCCTAAACGAAAGTTCCTTATACCTCTGCATAAAACTTCTTGGTTCAAATGGCTCTGAGAACTATGGGACTTAACATCTTAGGTCAGCTGTCCCCTAGAGCTTAGCACTACTTAAACCTAACTAACCTAAGGACATCACACACATCATACTTGCCCGAGGCAGGATTCGAAACTGCGACCGTAGCAGTCGCGCGGTTGCGGACTGAAGCGCCTAAAACCGCTCGGCCACCGCGGCCGGCATAAAACTTCTTGATGACAGTCTTTTTCTCACGGTTGAATCTGTGCGGTGTATTGTGTCTTTCGGCAACATTGGTAAGTCCTTAGGCATGATGCCAACATGTATACTTCTAATTGTATCACATGCTGACATATTTCTTGTTCCACTTCAAAAGACAAATCACTATAGCTGCCTGTTACTTTTTTACCCTCCACCATAAACCAATTTTTTCCATCCAGATGACGTTTGAGAGTTGCTTTGGGAATACAATACTGCTTTGCAGGGGCATTCAAATCGATATCATCATTTCGTACAGCATCAAGAGCTCACTGCATAATCTCTTCCTTCACATTTCCATATTTATCATCCTTCGGTATTTTGAAAACTGCAAAAGAACAATTTAAATATGCTTTAAACAATCCAAAAACAAAGGTTACCTATAAAACGAGTTTCACAGCCTAGAAAATTGTATTGGGCTTTTACCAAGTAAACTTTTGAACTTAAATGTTTGTTTTAGTTCCAACAGATGTAAATAATGCCGTGTGACAGCAATAGTTTGGTATTAATACAATTAACCACTGTTTTAAACTCAACTTGATACATTAATATTTTATGTACCTATCAGAGAAACAGGAATGGTCTCTTGCACTCATTTCTTCCCAGTAAAATAAATAAATCCTAATACTGTTTGTACAAGTAATATAACTAAGCAATTTTTACCGTGTTTCCATGAATGTATCAGTGGTCCATTAATGGGAGTTTGGAAGGTAGGAGACGAGGTACTGGCAGAAGTAAAGCTCTGAGGACGGGGCGTGAGTCGTGCTTGGGTAGCTCAGTTGGTAGAGCATTTGGCCGCGAAAGGCAAAGATCCCGATTTCGAGTCTTGGTCCGGCACACAGTTTTAATCTGCCAGGAAGTTTCTTGAAGGGATGTTAGTGGTCCACAAGAATATTCACGCAGTCTGCAACTGTCCTGATGCCTTCGATTACCAACACCGGTCCCGTAGAAACTCAGGTGAATATAGCTCGAAAGTATAAGACTGCTCACAGTGACTTCTCTTCATGACAGTGCTGTTTCGAACACCTGTTCTTCTGGATGACAGAGTATCCGTACACACTTTTTACCTGGTGTAAAAAGAATAGTGACTTACCCGATCAGGAGACAAGTTTCCATTGATCCACGGTCCAGTCTCGACGATCCTGTGCCCACTGTTATTCGTATCTATTCATGACGGTGGGTGAACATGGCTGCACGTTGGGGTCACCTGCTGCGCAGTACAATGTTCAAAATCTGCCCTTTATCAAAGTCGCTTATGTCAGCGAATTTTCCCTTTTGCCACCGATATCGTCGTCAGAATGATTCCCCATTCATTAAATACTCCGCTCCACTCACATACTTTCCTTGGTGCGTCACATGTTCGTGACTTCATGAGTCTCACCGTGGGCAGTGGTCATATCGTTTTCACTCATCAGTAGTCCCTTTCCGATGCAGTCTTTTTATGAATGTAAGTTGTGAAGCCCGTTTCATACCAAAAAGTTACATTCACAGAGAAGAAACATGTGTGTAAACTAACCTCACGTTTACAGTTGACAGCTAAACCTGTTCGCGAGAGCGAGAAGCAAATCTGACTACGAGAATGCAAATGAAATTTTGCCTTGTCTGAACCAACACTAACCGTTGCAAGAAAAAAAATTGCTCTGCACTTTAATGAGAATAATTAAACTCAACACCGATAATTGCCCCTGTGAAACTAAAAATCCGTATCTCCAGTTCTTGGCTTACTTGTGTGACAATGGAAAACACTCCGCAACTGCTCTCATAGAAAAAGAAGAAAAGGAACGTATCTATTTTTGAGCTGCTACTAACTACAGAAAATCGCGCAGTGTTGTGCGAGCTGTTAAATACGTGCAATGCAAACTTGTTCCTCATAAAATTTATCTCTCATAAAAACAATGTTCATCAGGTAATAGGAGCTGGATAATGAGACAGGATCATCTCTAGACAGAAATTCTTCTCGAGAAACTGTATTTAAAAAATTAGTTTCAAAAAAATTTCTTGGTTATTCCATCCACAAAATTTCACTATTGAAGGCTTAGCAATCAGTAAGAAATCATTTCATTAAAAATTACAGTTACTTAAGATCAACAACGGAGAAATACAGAAATGCAACTCACCATGAAAATTTATTCTAACACGGAAGTCCTCATACTAATGGTAAATTATTTTCGTCTTTTCAAATCCATTAACATTGACGGTGGCAAACCTTTATAAATATATCAACAAATTTCTGATTTCGATGTCTATGTTGAACCGAGAATGCCTAACTAAACGCTGCCGTAATGAAGTAAAATATGTTCATTCCTTACCTTATATCCCAATATTCTGAAAATAGTTTCTATCTCAGTAAATCCATCTCATTCAATGCTTAATGAGAAGATTCCTTTTGTAATAATATTTTCCACACATCACTAGCACAATTCCCAAGACCGCCATGTTCTGTATCCTTCCTGTACAAGCTCACTGCCACGACACTCCCTCTACAACTCCCCATCTCCACTCCTAGCGATCAACAGCTCAACGCCCGCGCATCTTTAATCTTTACAGAGCAAATATGGCCTACCTAGTCTCCAGGCAGCGCAGCATATCTGGCGAGGCAATAAATAAACGATACAAATGTCACACGCGCGTACTAAGGTATCCAAAAGCAATAAAATTATAAACACAAACCTTTCTCACGTAGAAGCCGACCTCGGAAAGGATCAGTTTGGATTCCGGAGAACTGAAGGAATATGCGAGGCAATTCTGACCCTCCAACTTAGAAGAGAGTCTGAAGAAACGAAAACCTGCATTTATAGCACTAGCAGCTTTATAGAAAGCTTTTCACACCGTAGACTGGATTACACAACCCGAAATGCAAAAGGTTGGAAGCATAAATTAGGTGGAACAGAAGGTCATTTACAACTTGTACAAATATCGGTCTGCAGTTACAAGAGTCAAAAGTCATGAAAGGAATGAGGTAGTTGAGAAGGAAGTGAAAGAGATTTGTAGCCTTTCGCCTTATCAGTCTGAGCATTAGACTAGCGATAAAGGAAACGAAGGCGGAACTTGGAAAGAAGAAAGAATAAAAACTTTGAGGTTCGTCGATGACATTGTAATTCTAAAGGAAAAATGAAGAAACTTGGAAGATCAGCTGAAGAATATGCATAACATCTTAAAAAGAGATAATAAGATGAATAACAAAGAAAATAAAACAATGATAGTGGAATATAACCGAATTTAATCAGTTAGTGCTGACAGAATTAGATTAAGATATGTGTTTTGTTACTTGGGGCGCAAGATAATTAACTGGAGACGATGTAAAATGTAGACTGGCAATAGCAAAAATAATTCCTGAAATAGAAATTTTTTCAACATTCCATATAAATTCAAGTGCTTGGAAGTCTTTCCTAAAGGTATTTTTACGAAGTGCGGCCATGTACAGAAATAAAAGGTGGACAGCTGGTAGTTCGAACAAGAAGAGGATAGGATTCAAATGGCTCTGAGCACTATGGGCTTAACTTCTGAGGTCATCAGTCGCCTAGAACTTAGAACTAATTAAACCTAACTAACCTAAAGACATCACACACATCTCTGCCCGAGGCAGGATTCGAACCTGCGACCGTAGCAGTTGCGCGGTTCCAAACTGAAGCGCCTAGAACCGCTCGGCCACACTGGCCGGCAAGAGGATAGGAGCTTTTGGAGTGTGCGATACAAGGATGCTAAACATTCGATGGGTAGACAGAGTAGCTAATGATGGGGTACTTAATCTAAATGGGGAGAAAGCAATCTACAGCACAGTCCGAACAGAAGAAAATTTTGGCTAATAGGATGCAGCCCGAAAATTAAGGAGTCACTGATTTGGTAACTCCAACAATTGTGGGTGGGGAGACGGCAAAACTTTCAAAGGCAGACCAAGGCTTGACTAGAGTTAAATAGGTTCAGATGGATATAGACTGCAGTAGTAATCCAGATGAAGAGACTTGCACGAGATGCACCATCGTGGAGAGAAACATTAAGCCTTCTGACTGAAAGCCACACAAACAATAACAGCAAAATTACGAAATTTTTCCGTCCCTTTCTGTTAGGCAGAGTGTCTGCAGCTGATATACGGGTTTTGACTATAAAATAAAGAGAGTAATGCTGTAAAACAATTTATTTCAAAAACATACATATTAAATTACCCTCAATATACACACCTCATCTATTTGAATTTTCCATTGATGCAAACTGTGCTAGAAGTCTCCCTTTGTGAGCTCCTTGATGATGCGTGCCGTTTTCTCATTCAGTGCTTCAATGGACTAAAATCGTATTCTTCTTAATGCAGGCTTGATCTTGGGGAATAGATACATTACATGCCGCTGGGTCAGGCGAATAAGGTGGGTGTATTAACACTGGGGTGGTGCAATACCCTAGAAACCTCTTAATAGACGATGCAGTATGAGGCGGTGTGTCGATGTAGAACCCATGCCTTGTTTCTGTTGTGGTCTCCAGTTCGAAGACTGGTTTGACGCAGCTCTCCATGCTACTCGATATTGTGCGAACCTCGTCATCTCCGAAGAAGTACTGCAACTTACGTCTTTCTGAATCTGAGTACTGTATTCATCTCTTGGTCTCGCTCTACGATTTTTACCCTCCACAATTCCATCCGGTAACGAATTGGTGATACCTTGATTACTCACAATGTGTCCTGTCAACCGATCCCTTCTTTTGGTCAAGTTTTGCCACAGACTCCTTGTCTCCCCAATTCTCTTCAGTACCTCCTCATTAGTTATACGGTCGACCCATCTAATCTTCAGCAATCTTCTGTTGCGTCGCATTTCAAAAGTTTCTATTCTCTTTTTATCTAAACTGTTTATTCTACATGTTTAACTTCCATGTATGGCAACAGTCCAGCCATATACCTTCAGGAAAGACTTCATAATCCTTAAATCTATTTTCTATGTTAACAAATCTCTCTTCTTCAGAAATGCTTTTCTTGCCATTCCCAGTCTACAGTTTACATCCTCTCTACTCCGGCCATCACCAACTGTTTGCTGCCCAAATACCCAAACTCATCTACTACTTTAAGTGTCTCGTTTCCTAATCTAATTCCCTTAGAATCACGTGATTTAATTCGAATACATTCCATTATCCTTGTTTTGTTTTTGTAAAAAAAATGGTTCAAATGGCTCGGAGCACTATGGGACTTAACTTCTGAGGTCATCAGTCCCCTAGAACTTAGAACTACTTAAACCTGACTAACCTAAGGGCATCACACACATTCATGCCCGAGGCAGGATTCGAACCTGCGACCGTAGCAGCAGCACGGTTCCGGATCGTAGCGCCTAGAACCGCTCGGCCACTTCGGCCGGCACGTTTTTGTAGATTGTCATCTTCCATCCTCCTTTCAAGACACTGTTCAATCCGTTCAACTGCTCTTCCAAGCTCTTTGTTGTCTCTAAAAGAATTACAATGTCATCGCCGAACCTCAAAGTTTTTATTTCTTCTCCCTGAACTTTAATTCGTAATCCAAATTTTTCTTTGGTTCCCTTTACCGCTTGTTCAATTACAGACTGGATGACATCAGGGATAAGCTACAACTCCGTCTCACTCCCTTCTCAACCACTGTTTCCCTTTCATGCAGCTCTACTCTTACAACTGCCGTCTGCTTCCTCTACAACTTGTAATAGCGTTTCGCTCGCTGTATTTTACTCCTGCCACCTTCAGAATTTCAAAGGGAGTATTCTAGTCAACATTACCAAAAGCTTTCTCTAAGTCCACAAATGCTATAAATGTAGGTTTGTCTTTCCTTGACCTATCTTCTAATACAAGTCGTTGGGTCAGTATTGTCTCCCGTGTTTCTACATTTCTCGGGAATCCCAACTCATCTTCCCTGAGGTCTGCTTCTACCAATTTTTCCATTTTTCTGTTAGGAATTAGTGTTATTATTTTGCAACCGTGAATTATCAAACTGATTGTTCTGTAATTTTCACACCTGTCAGCAACTATTTTCTTTGTAATTGGAATTACTACATTCTTCTTGTAGTCTGAGGGTATTTCACCTGTCTCATATATCTTGCGCGCCGGATGGAAGAGTTTTGTCCTGGCTGGTTCTCCCAAGGCTCTCTGTAGTTCTGTCGGAATATCATCTACTCCGGGGCCTTGTTTCGACTTAGATCTTTCAAGGTTTTGTCAAATTCTTCTCATCTCCCACCTCATCTTAATTTAATTCCTCCTCCCTTCTTATAATATTGTTCTCAGGTTCATCTCCCTTGTATAGATCCTCTATAAACTCCTTCCACCTTTTAGCTTTCTCTTCATTGTTTAGGACGGGCTTACCGTCTCAGCTCTTGATATTCATACAGCTCCTCGTCTTTTCCTCACAGGCGATATCCTTCTTTCACCTAGTGAAATATGATTCTAAATCCTTACGTTTGTCCGCTAGTCATTACTTCTTAGCCATTTTTCATTTCCTGTCAATCTCATTTTTTAGACGTTTGTATTCTCTTTAGCATTTTAAAAAATTTCCTCCTTTCATCAATTACATTCAACATCTCTTGTGTTATCCAACCATTCCTACTAGGCCTTATCTTTTTACCTATTTGAACCTCTGCTGTCTTCACTATTTCATCTCTCAAGCCCACGCATTCGTCTTCTACTGTATTCTTTTCCCCTGTTCTAGTCAACCGTTGTATGATGCTCCCTCTGAAGCTCTGAGCAACCTTTGGTTTTTTCAACTTATCCACGTCCTATCTCCTTAATTTCCTAACTTTTATTTAATTACTGTAATTTTAACTTACAGTTCATCACCAATAAATTGTGCTCATACCGACATCTGCCCCTGTAGCGCAGTCCATATTCATCTACTATTTTCAAAAAAAATGGCTCTGAGCACTATGGGACTCAACTGCTGAGGTCATTAGTCCCCTAGAACTTAGAACTAGTTAAACCTAACTAACCTAAGGACATCACAAACATCCATGCCCGAGGCAGGATTCGAACCTGCGACCGTAGCGGGCTTGCGGTTCCAGACTGCAGCGCCTTTAACCGCACGGCCACTTCGGCCGGCTGCTATTTTCCTTTTCTTGATTTTCCTACTATCGAATTCCAGCCCCCATCACGATTAAATTTTCGTCGCCTTTAACTGTCTCACAATTTAAAATTTGGTTCCTGAATCTCTATCTAACTATTATATAATCAAAACCTTTTAGTGTTTCCAGGTCTCTTCCACGTATACAACCTTCTTTCATGATTCTTAAACCAAGCGTCAGCGATGATTAAATTATGTTCTCTGCAATATCATACGAGGCAGCTTCCTCTTTCATTCCTTCCCGCAGTCAATATTCATCTACTATTATCCTTCTCTTTCTTTCGCTACTATCAAACTACAGCGCCAGTCACGATTAAATTTTCTTTTCCTTTAACTGTCTGAATATTTTCTTTTATCTCATCATACTTATCTTCAATCTTATTATCATCTGCGAAGCTAGTTGGCATGTAAACTTGTACTACTGCGGTAGGCGTGGGCTTCGCGTCTGTCTTGGGGCTGCGGTAATGCGTTCACTACGGTTTTCACAGTAGCTTACCGACATTCCAATTTTCTTATTCACTATTAAACCTACTTCTGCATTATCCTTATTTGGTTTTGTGTTTGTAGCCCTGTATTCACCTGACTAGAAGTCCTGTTCCTCCTGCCACCGAGCTTCACTAATTCCCACTACATCTGACTCCAATCTATCCATTTCCAATTTAACTTCTTTGAACTAACTGCCCGATTAAAGGGCCTAACATTCCACGCTCCGATCCAGTTGTGTTCCTCCTCATGACGACGTCCTCCTGACTTGTTCTTCAACAATCCGTCAAGTTTCTCATTTTATCATGCAGTTGAGCAAGAAGTAACGTTGGTTAATTGTTTTATCTTCAGAACCCCAGTGAATATACGAGATGTGATCAAAAAGTAAAGGTAATTTTATTTCTGTAATAAAAATTATTTATTCATCAACTCCTTCCCCTTCGAAGGAATCCCCCTCAAGTATAATAAATTTGTGCCACCGCTTTTTCCAATCTTAGAAGCACTTTTGGAACTAACTTCTCGTTATAGTCAGCTCCCTCTGTGATTCTGTTTTTATCTTATCAGTTGTGGTGAAACGATGTTCTTTCATTGTTCTCTTCAGCCTCGGGAATAGAAACAAGTCGCAGGAGGCCATGTCGGGAGATTGTGTTGTCTGAGGCAACATAACGGTTTTGTTTTTGTCAAAAATCCCGGACAAGTATTGAGGTGTGAGCGGGAACATTATCGTCATGTAATTTCGAACAGTGGTTTTCCCACAGCTCTGGTCGTTTTCTTCGGATCGCTGCATGCAAACTTCGCATAACTTTCAGGTAGTATTCCTTACCGACCATAAGTGTATAAGACAAGGACTTATGATAAACTACCCCGCTGTAATCGAAGAAAACAGTGAGAAGAACCGATTTTTTCCAGTCTTGGCTCTTTAGGCAGTTTATGTTGGGACGGTTGGGCCTTGGTTTCGACGTCATATCTGTAAAACTATGTTTCGTCACCTGTTATAAACCTTCTTTAAAAGTTCTGGATCGTTGTCGACTTCATTCAGCAAATGCTGAGCGATGTCTATGCGACGTCGTTTTTGGTCGAAATTCAACAAGTTCGTAACAAACTTTACTTCTACACATTTCATTCCCAAAACATCCGAAAAACTGCTTGGCATGAGCCAGTCAATAATGGCTGTAGAAAGAAATACATTCATCGCAGTTTTATTATACGATAGTGGCCGTGGTCTATGGATATGTGAACCCGTGATCTAGTGGCAAGCGTCGTGCGTTCTAAACTTATTGCCGGCATGGTAGCTCAGCGTGTTCGGTCAGAGGGCTGCGTGCTCTCTGTAATAAAAAAACTGAGTCAAATAATCAACGATCAGCTTGAACGGATGTCGTGTGACGTCCGCTCAGACCAAACGCAACGAACAATATCGAACAAAAAAAAAAATAAAAAAAAATAAGAAATAAAATGGGTAGCGTCTTTGATTCATAATCAAAACGTCTTCGGTCCCGGGTTCTATCCCCGCCACTGCCTAAATTTTGATAAATAATCAGCATAGGCGGCCGAAGACTTCCGGCATAAGAAGTCAGCCTCATTCTGCCAACGGCCTTGTCAAAGAGGGCGGAGGAGCGGATAGAGGTTCAGGGCACTCTCTTGTCCTAGGGGTGGGAAATTGCCACTAAAGGCGGAAGAATCAGCAGTGATCAACGACATGAGGATGCAGAAGGCAATGCAAACCACTGCATTAAAGACACGTAACGTGTATCCACAGGACATGTGGCCTGTAATTGAAGAAGTGTCATGATGATCTCTCCATTGGCAAAAGATTCCGGAATAGTCCCCCATTCGGATCTCCGGGAGGGGACTGCCAAGGGGGAGGTTACCATGAGAAAAAGATTGAATAATCAACGAAAGGATAACGTTCTACGAGTCGGGGCGTGGAATGTCAGAAGCTTGAACATGGTAGGGAAACTAGAAAATCTGGAAAGGGAAATGCAAAGGCTCAATCTAGATATAGTAGGGGTCAGTGAAGTGAAGTGGGAGCAAGATAAGGATTTCTGGTCAGATGAGTATCGGGTAATATCAGCAGCAGCAGAAAATGGTATAACAGGTGTAGGATTCGTTATGAATAGGAAGGTAGGGCAGAGGGTGTGTTACTGTGAACAGTTCAGTGACCGCGTTGTTCTAATCAGAATCGACAGCAGACCAACACCGACATCGATAGTTCAGGTATACATGCCGACGTCGCAAGCTGAAGAAGAACAGAGAAAGTGTATGAGGATATTGAAAGGGTAATGCAGTACGTAAAGGGGGACGAAAATCTAATAGTCATGGGCGACTGGAATGCAATTGTAGGGGAAGGAGTAGAAGAAAAGGTTGCAGGAGAATATGGGCTTGGGACAAGGAATGATAGAGGAGAAAGACTAATTGAGTTCTGTAACAAGTTTCAGCTAGTAATAGCGAATACCCTGTTCAAGAATCACAAGAGGAGGAGGTATACTTGGAAAAAGGCCAGGAGATACGGGAAGATTTCAATTAGATTACATCATGATCAGACAGAGATTCCGAAATCAGATACTGGACTGTAAGGCGTACCCAGAGCAGATATAGACTCAGATCACAATATAGTAGTGATGAAGAGCAGGCTGAAGTTCAAGACATTAGTCAGGAAGAAGCAATACGCAAAGAAGTGGGATACGGAAGTACTAAGGAATGACGAGATACGTTTGAAATTCTCTAACGCTATAGATACAGCAACAGTTGAAGAGGAATGGACATCTCTAAAAAGGGCCATCACAGAAGTTGGGAAGGAAAACATAGGTACAAAGAAGGTAGCTGCGAAGAAACCATGGGTAACAGAAGAAATACTTCAGCTGATTGATGAAAGGAGGAAGTGCAAACATGTTCCGGGAAAATCAGGAATACAGAAATACAAGTCGCTGAGGAATGAAATAAATAGGAAGTGCAGGGAAGCTAAGACGAAATGGCTGCAGGAAAAATGTAAAGACATCGAAAAAGATATGATTGTCGGAAGGACAGACTCAGTATACAGGAAAGTCAAAACAACCTTTGGTGACATTAAAAGCAACGGTGGTAACATTAAGAGTGCAACGGGAATTCCACTGTTACATGCAGAGGAGAGAGCATATGGGTGGAAAGAATACATTGAAAGCCCCTATGAAGGTGAAGATTTGTCTGATGTGATAGAAGAAGAAACAGGAGTCGATTTAGAAGAGATAGGGGATCCAGTATCAGAATCGGAATTTAAAAGAGCTTTGGAGGACTTACGGTCAAATAAGGCAGAAGGGATAGATAACATTCCATCAGAATTTCTAAAATCATTGGGGGAAGTGGCAACAAAACGACTATTCACGTTGGTGTGTAGAATATATGAGTCTGGCGACATACCATTTGACTTTCGGAAAAGCATCATCCACACAATTCCGAAGACGGCAAGAGCTGACAAGTGCGAGAATTATCGCACAATCAGCTTAACAGCTCATGCATCGAAGCTGCTTACAAGAATAATATACAGAAGAATGGAAAAGAAAATTGAGAATGCGCTAGGTGACGATCAGTTTGGCTTTAGGAAAAGTAAAGGGATGAGAGAGGCAATTCTGACATTACGGCTAATAATGGAAGCAAGGCTAAAGAAAAATCAAGACACTTCCATAGGATTTGTCGACCTGGAAAAAGCGTTCGACAATATAAAATGGTGCAAGCTGTTCGAGATTCTGAAAAAAGTAGGGGTAAGCTATAGGGAGAGACGGGTCATATACAATATGTACAACAACCAAGAGGGAATAATAAGAGTGGACGATAAAGAATGAAGTGCTCGTATTAAGAGGGATGTAAGACAAGGCTGTAGCCTTTCGCCCCTAGTCTCCAATCTGTACATCGAGAAAGCAATGATGGAAATAAAAGAAAGGTTCAGGAGTGGAATTAAAATACAAGGTGAAAGGATATCAATGATACGATTCGCTGATGACATTGCTATCCTGAGTGAAAGTGAAGAAGAATTAAATGATCTGCTGAACGGAATGAACAGTCTAATGAGTACACAATATGGTTTGAGAGTAAATCGGAGAAATACGAAGGTAATGAGAAGTAGTAGAAATGAGAACAGCGAGAAACTTAACATCAGGATTGATGGTCACGAAGTCAATGAAGTTAAGGAATTCTGCTACCTAGGCAGTAAAATAACCAACGACGGACGGAGCAAGGAGGACATCAAAAGCAGACTCGCTATGGCAAAAAAGGCATTTCTGACCAAGAGAAGTCTAGAAGTCTACTAATATCAAATACCAGCCTTAATTTGAGGAAGAAATTTCTGAGGATGTACGTCTGGAGTACAGCATTGTATGGTACTGAAACATGGACTGTGGGAAAACCGGAACAGAAGAGAATCGAAGCATTTGAGATGTGGTGCTATAGACGAATGTTGAAAATTAGGTGGACTGGTAAGGTAAGGAATGAGGAGGTTCTATGCAGAATCGGAGAGGAAAGGGATATGTGGAAAACACTGATAAGGAGAAGGGACAGGATGATAGGACATCTGCTAAGACATGAAGGAATAACTTCCTTGGTACTAGAGGAAGCTGTAGAGGGCAAAAACTGTAGAGGAAGACAGAGATTGGAATACGTCAAGCAAATAATTGAGGACGTAGGTTGCAAGTGCTACTCTGAGATGAAGAGGTTAGCACAGGAAAGGAATTCAGTAGACTGATGACCAAAAAAAAAAAAAAAAAAAAGTGGCCGTGGACCCATGTCTGTTAGTGTCTCGCATCTGTGGTGCAGCTGATGGCTGTATAATGCCTCTCAGCTATTACGGGTATACTCAGATACTTGCCGGCAAGAGGCCGAAGTAGTGGATGTGTAACGTCGATGTGGTTAAAGCGCGCCCGCCCATCGAAGTGTGAGGGCGTTGTCCTGGGGCCAACACGGCACGCCTGTGGACGGAACGTGCTCGCCGGCCGCTTTCGGGACGATGGACGAGCGGGCAAGTCATGTTCGCCTCCCCACGATGTGTACGGTCTACGGCTATTTGGGCGGATGGCATGTCAGTGGTCAGGCCATTTAAATGGGCGTTCATGGCGTGTTCTTGGGGTTCTATGCAGTTTCCCTCTTGTCTCTACTTGCAGCAGTGCTAGCTACTCTGGGGGCATTACTTACACTGTCTGGTACTACGGCTTTAATTAAACAGCGTGTCACCTTTGAACTGTCTTTGTTTGCTTATCGTATTTCCTAATCAGTCTTTTGCATCAGCGCTTCTGCTACATCAGTCTAGTCAAGTGGGGCAGTAGACATGTAGTGACTTTCACTGCTGGGGGGACGAAACGACTGATGTCTCGAGAGTTTGGAAAGAAACGATCCGCACAAAACAGAAACGAGGTGATATGGTATTTTCTGTTATGAGTCTCCATAAGAAATGGCAGACACGCTAGGCAAGAAAGGTTATGGGTGTCCTACCCTGTAGTGAAATTAGAATTCACGATGTTCTAATACGGTAACCGATAGCCGGGTTTAACGCACTTACCGTAAGATGCGAATTACATCGCGGCTATGAAAATGATAGGATCAGGAGAATTTAAACAAGCGAATAGCCACAGCGTAGCTCAAGATTGGTATTTTCAAAGTTTTGCAGTGAACATCTACACTAATTCTATAAGATTGTTATTAGGTCTACAACTTTGGTCCCGCAGTTTTTTCTCGAAGTTCGAGGCTCTATTGTGAAAAACGTACAAAAAATTTACAATACAAAGTCTTGGTCTTCGCCGGACGCTACTTTCTCCCGCCTTTCGGGCTGCATACGAACTCCGCTGCGGAAGAATGGATGTAATTTGAGGAAATCGACGAATTAATCCAATTTCGCATTTGTTCATGTGACCTGAAGTGCTGGTCAGCCAGACTATGTGACAATGATCGAAAAAGAGTGTAGTCAGGGGCAGCAATGGCTGGAAAATACGAAGGGTGGTATAGGAGTTCCTATTTCAACGTTTTGAAGTATGTTTTGACGGGTTCTGCAACATGCGGTCGAGCACTGTGATGCTGCAAAATCACCTTTTCATGTCTATCGCTGTGTTGTGGCCGTTTGTCTCTCAGTGCTCGGCTTAAACGCATCAACTGCTTTCGATAACGATCACCTGTGGTTGTTTCTGTCGGTTTGAGTAGCTTCGAAAACCATCTCTCTTCGACGGCCATGCCGGTCTTCGACGTCAAAATCACCGTTTAAACCATTTTCTGCACGTTCTTCCAATAATAGGTGCCCCACCAAAGGCCTTAGCCTGAAGCAGAAAATTAATACTACCCGTAAATGATGAGACTTGGGCTCTTAAGATGACATATTAATAATTTGGTGATGTACTCACAAACCAGCTAATATTTTGATGGCGTTATGTACACATAGGCCTAAGCTTATTTTATCACACTTACGATCTACAAACCGCGCCACCACTTGCTGTTGTTGCCATCTATTTCAGAACTGTGGAAGCAAAGCTGTGGACCTAAAATTAATTATATGATTTTATGGCCTGCAGTAGTAAGCAGGAAAAGTTACTGGAAGACGAGGGACATATGGGCAACGGACAGAGAGTAGCACTTGTCGAGCCTGTGGGCTGCTGTCGAGATGATGATAGGCCAAGCTTAGGCAGCAAGCAGGTGTCCGACCACTAAAAAGGTAAAATCTCAGCAATTTAGTTTGTATTAGACGAGTACGGCTGGACTGGAAGTAATTAATAGTTCTTCAGTAGGGAGGGACGACGTAAAAAGAGAACTGAATAACAGATTTCTGTGGTGACTGGACGTGGTCACTCTTCAACTTAAAGACATTTCCAGTGTAAGGTCGTCATTCGTATGTGTGGTCAAACCTTCATTCTGTTTTGCCAATTCGACAGGGAATCCTGTTGTTTTAATGCGATTAATACGATTAAATGTTATTTTGTAGTCTTTTTTCTCTCATTCCGTTTTTTCTTCGCTGTTGTTAGTCTGCCCTTTTCTTGCCTCGAGTATTTTTGTGTGTTTTATCGTTCATAAGTTTCTATTACTGATCATTTCTCTGCAAAGAACGAGCCGCGGACCTTCGAGAATGAAGCAGAGAGCCTGGCGATGTCTAGTAGATTCTGATCGGGAGTCCAGAGTCGTAGATACCCAGTGACTACGGCTTCTTTAATCACCACTTACTAGTTGATGAGTATAAGTATGAAATCTACCGCTTTGTCTTGGGGAATGATGAATCATTCGAAAATAGCGAGTAGCGACTTGAGACAAGCAGGTGCGTGATAAAACACAAACCATCAGTTCTGCTGAATATTAAAGTTAATCTAATGCAGTTCCACCAATAAATTATACAAATTCTAACAAAGTTCCATACTCTCATTCCACTCGCCAAACTAAAATTCTGACATTATTACTCACAGGAGCTCTTTAGTACTCAGCGTAACTCTCGATTCCTCACGAGAGACTAATTCCCAGAAATTCTGTCATCGACAGACCCTGGAGTATCGACAACAGTAATGAACTAAACTAAGCCGCGACCCAAACGGTCATACCAAACTGAATCGTGTTATTTCCTAAGCAAAAACCGTTTCGATTGCCTCCAAGAAACTCATTTCGCGCTTCCGCAAAATCAGCTGCCCTCGTCCCTCGTAGATCTCAGGTTAGATGTCCCATATCCTTGACTTTTCACTTCACAAATCTGCTCCGGAATGCTTTTTAAAAATTCATTAAAAATTATTTGAATAAAGTATTTTTCACAAAAGTTACGAGCAGCGTTGCATGTGAAGATTGTTGCTGACATAATATACAACTGTGTAAATGTATAGAACATAAAAAAGAAACATTCGAAAATCATTTGGCAAGTATTTATATACGTAAGGCGTCCGAGGAGGTATGGTCAGTTTTGGAGAATATGGTAGGAACTGTCAATCGAAGCAAGAAAGTCGAGTAAACATGGGCTCTAAAATGTACACCTTAGAAGCTATGAGCACTTCATCTTCGATACAGTGAAACAAATCTCTTTTGCTGCAACTCCTTGTTTCCATATTTTGAGAGGTGGGAGAATGGACCAAAACAAGGAGAAAATGCCGAATAAACCTGTGCTCAAAAGAGCGTATCTTAAAAGCTATGAGCACTTGTTCATTTTCTCTTCTGTGAAACACATCCCTTTTGCTGAGCTCTTACGGTATGAGTTTTAGACCCTATGTTTACCGTACACATTGTCTTGTTTTAGTCTTGTTTTAGTCTTTGAAAATATGGAAAGCAAAGAGCTTGCAGGATACAAATTGGTTGCACAGTATCGAAGATAAAGTGCCCATAATTCCTAAGGTATGCGTTTTAGTGTCCATGTTTACTAGTCTTTTGCTTCGAATGATCATTCCTTTCACATCGCTAAATATTGATCCTTCCTCCTGGGACACACTATAATGTCTACTTTTACAGAACTCATCGTCTCATTATCCTCGAACTTTCATGTTGGTAATATCTGTCACTGTTCCTTCGTAATTTACACATTTAACTTTAATCATACTATTTACCACTTTCGCTAAATAAATGATGGTATATTACGTTTTTCCTAAAGTCCGTTAGGATACTATGGTGCTTTTAGTTTGACATTCTGTTGGGTGTCCGTATTTTTTACTGCTGCTTCAGTACAAACTAATTGATTGTGTAATAATAAAACTTCACGCTTGTGCGTCAGTTTAGCACACCATATTGATATTCAGAGTTGTTTAATTGCTTGCTTGTACCATCAGCCGCTCCAGTGATACGTTGATTGTTACAATGTGATACGTAATTCTTGTACATGACCGTTAGTTGGGCAGCCACTGTAGTGTTTAATTGGGCCACTCTGTTTGCAGTTAACAGAGATCGGTCTGTCGTGTGCGGTTCGTTAGTTTTTCATGCTTCTCGTGCGATCAGGTGTTCGACTTAGGGGCCGCGCTGACTGTGTTGGGATTCTGTAACACGCGGCCTCCATTACTGACGCTTGTGTGCGATTCGTTCCCGGCTTGTTAATTTCTTCTGTACCTTAAAACTGCTCATGTGACTACTTGTCCCTACATGGTATTGTACCAGCGTAACTTGCTGTGGTATACTGGTCATTATTGGTTCTTAATGCACAGCCTTAGTGTGTTGTAGATGTATGCTGCATCTGTCTGGCTTTTCTAACACTGGGGCAGTGACGGCGTATCGTCGTACTGTCAAAGTGTTTGACCGCGCCTTGGAGATGATTGTCTGCCTGATCACCTGGTTATTTTAATATCTTTTAAATTCTTATTGTCTGAATGCTCACTTTTTTTACGATTAATGATTACTGTTTAAATGGAGAGTTTGGGTCTCACTGTTATCGCTATTTGGACGTAATATACCGGGTGATCAAAAAGTCAGTATAAATTTGAAAACTGAATAAATCAAGGAATAATGTAGATATGATTCCTCAACAACAACAACTGTAGTCGAGGAATAATGTTGTGAACAGCATTGTTAAGCATGTCCGGAGTTATGGTGAGGCATTGGCGTCGGATCTTGTCTTTCAGCATCCCTAGAGATGTCGGTCGATCACGATACACTTGCGACTTCAAGTAACCCCAAAGCCAATAATCGCACGGACTGAGGTCTGGGGACCTGGGATGCCAAGCATGGCGAAAGTGGCGGCTGAGCACACGATCATCACCGGACGACGCGCGCAAGAGATCTTTCACGCGTCTAGCAATATGTGGTCGTTCTAATAAAACCCCATGTCATTCCAAGCATGTGTGTCAATTTTTACCTCTCTATCTACATTATTCCGTGGTTTATTAAGTTTTCAAATTTATACTGACTTTTTGATCACCCGGCATTATCTCTTCTCAACATTAAATGTTTCCAGTTGGTATCTGATTTTTTTGTACTAACGTTATTTAACATTGGTGTCTCTATACTTTCTTAACAACGGGTTTACATGAGAGTTTCTTGTCTAACAAGGGAATGGTCAGACTTGTCATGTCGAAACCTGTGTTGCTTTTTTTACCACTGTGAGTTAACATTGCAAGAAGTCTGTATGCAGAATTTTAGCTGCTGACATGACTTGGAAGTCTGTAAACAATTTTATGAAGTAAGACATTACTGTTGCATGGTTTCCGCGCTTGTACGACCCTGACCTCTCTCGCTACGTTATGCCAACGCCATCTAGGGACAAGGTGGCGTCAGCTACGCGGCGCTCTCTTGCCACAGCAGTGAGAGAGCTGATTCCCCCAGTGAAAGCGATCTATGATAAACATTCGTTGACAAATATGGCTGATATGTTATCTACAACATTCTTTCCAAATAGCTATGAAATAGACACAAATAAATACACGGTTTAGAACACGTCCAAATTTTATTTCTTGTAATTAAAGCAAAAATGCGAAATATTGATACAATGTTCAAAACAGAGGTTTTTTGTGCACCAAGAACATACAAGCAAAGACGATATATGACAGCCCTGCGAATCACAGACGTTGTTAGATGTCCGTAGACAAAACTGGGCTGGTGTTAGGAATGAATCAGGCCTAGTATCAGTATATTTCGAGGAGTGCCACGCATATTTAATCAAATTTTGAAATCGTGGGGAGGAAAATTGATAATGTACTACTGACTGCAGCTTGAGAATATTGTCACGGTGATAGACAGGAAATTGCAGTGATCTGCACACAATAATTTTCTGTGTTAGTTTTCTGTAAAATGCCTTCCACTGACGGAAAAATTCTCTGTCTAAAGGTTGAATTACGTTCGTCGTGCCGGGTGGAATCTGAAGTATCTCTACTTCTTTGTCAGGGTGGGCTCGAAATACAGCTTTTAATGAATCAGACCTTTTATGACCTGACCACGAATCTAGAAGGAGAACAGATTTGTTCCCGCAGAACGGAAGAAAAGCATGACGCATGAAAAGTGTAACGTTCTCATTTCCCATTTTTCCAGACTTCGATTCGTCTACCACAAGATTGTTTGCGTAGAACATTGTTCTCTTGACACGTTGTCCAAAACGCCCAGTTGGTTCTTCAAGACACACATATAGTTTAGGCAGCAATGAACAATCCAGTCTAATTATGGGCTTTATAGTGTATGAATGGGTGAGTGCAGTCGTGGACTGCGCAATCGCCTCAATATGTTTTTCCCATTTGAATGACAGTGTTCTTTCCGCACGCATTTCTTTTTGAAAACCTGACTGATCTGCATTGTACACGTACGATTCACTAAAACTAGCGATCTTACTTTTGCATTCGTAAGTAAAGCTTCTATCATTTCGATTTGTGTCACTTCATTTTCCGACCTGTTTCTCGATACAAATTTTGTTACTTTTCTTACCACAATTTTATGTAATGTTTTGAAGCGACTAATCCAACTTTGAGAAGCTGTAAATTCTTTAGCGCCTATCCCGTTGGCAATCTCTAACGCCCAAACACAGAAAGTTGTATCGCTGACACTAAATGACTGTTGTCTGGCATCGGTAAATAGCTCAAAAAGTCGCGCATTTATCTCCGTCGCAATTTCCAGTCGACTCTTACGTCGTCCAGCGACTTCCTTTTTCCACGTTCAGAACGGACAAAGCGATACTTATTTTGAACAGTACTGACACGTAGGCGTTTCTTACCATTTTCGTTCAACCAATACGTCACCGCTTTTTCTTTGTCTGATAAGGTAATTGTAGTTGCTGGTGTTACTTTCGGAAATAATTGATGATGGTACGTGGCACTATCACTCGAAGAGTCTTCATGAGTGCAACTTTCGTCGGTGTCTTCGCCGTCTGTAGATTCACAGTCTGCAATATCGAGTGTCTCAGTTGTTTCTAGCCACATGTCTGCGCCATTTACATGGTCGTCTAGAAGTTTAATAACCATGTCGCACAACACATAGTCTTCACGCGTGTTTTCTGTTGATTGCTTCATTTGGCGTCTGTGGTATATCTCCATGGCAAGCAGCAAAACATTTACAGGGTTCGCCATCACCTGTGAGGGGAGATTGAATGTTCATCGTAAAGTGGCTTGCGGAGTATAGATGAACATGTACAGAACATCTTTCACATCTCTAACCAGTTTCAGGACGGTATGTTTCGAAATACGTACCAGAAATTAAAAGGACGTGCATGCCACAGAAACGAATATTCGTTTCCCCTTTCCACCAAAACCGTGCAGCGATATTCTTCTTTCGTGAACGCCGCGATAAGACGGCCGCACTTCCCGACCATACGTACAACGCTCGCGACTCGCCATTTCCAGGGGTGGCCAGCCGTCACTGCAAGCGCCAAGCGGGAAACACAGCCATGTTCGTGATTTTTTTAGGTGACTTCCAATTCATGTCAGCAGCTACAATTTTGCATACGGACCTTTTGCACAGTTAAATAACAGTGCTAAAAAAAGCAATACATGTTTCGGCATGACAAGTCTGACCATTCACTTGTAAGTCAAATGGCTCTGAGCACTACGGGACTCAACTGCTGTGGTCATTAGTCCCCTAGAACTTAGACCTACTTAAACCTAACTAACCTAAGGACATCACACACACCCATGCCCGAGGAAGGATTCGAACCTGCGACCGTAGCAGCAGCGCGGCTCCGGACTGGAGCGCCTAGAACCGCACGGCCACCGCGGCCGGCTCCCTTGTAAGTCAGTTACGTAACAAGCTGATTTATAATTTTCGGTCATTTAAATTTTATTAATTACTGGTTCAAGTCATAGTTGCTTGCCTAAGTCACTTTGGTAACAGACGTTGTTTTAAAATTTTCAGTCTTTGAAATGTTATTTAGTCTGATCAACAAAGGGCGGAATGTGAGTGACTGTGAACGCTGCCGCTCTTATACTCAGTCCTCCACCCAAAGCCACGTGTGGTGTTCCTTATTTCGCTTCTTTCTATTATTTAATGTAATATGACACATATCGCTCGATATAAGATTCCTTGCGATGACACTATGAGTTTCTCTTCAGGACTTTCTTTACGTTTCTTCGTGTACTGCAGACCACCAACAACACTGAAGCACCATGGACCACACGAAATGCGTCAGCCTACGCTTGGGATGGTATTTTCATGTTTAATTTTATTGCACTAATTTATGGTAATGTGTGTGATGATTGAGCCGAGTCATAGAAATCTGTTTGTTAGTATCACGGATAAAGATAACCATTGCAAGGATCAAGCTCCTGACACTCATCTCATTTCACGTGTTTTTTATCTGTCAAGTCGCATGTTTCTTTATTTAATAAGAAACGTGTCTCCGCAGAAGAAATAGGTGAACCACAGAACGGCAGTCTGGAGAGATGTTGGAGGGCAGCAGAGGTGTCCCTTGTGATGGGTTGACTTCCAAATGGAGATTCATCTGGGAGAGGGAAAAGCCCTTACCACCTACCGGCAGGTGGCATCTGTCACCCACATGCGCAAAGCGTATAAGTAAATAAGTGGCGTTCGGGCCACGCGAGGTATGTCAAGCTTCTTCCTCCCAATGAGGTGCTGGTTGCTCCACGCAACACGAATCGCACGATACATGGGGAGTGAAATGTAAAGTAATCCGATTTGCCTAAAAAATTGTTTTATGTAAGTGAAGCAAAGCTATATCCGTCTGTACAGTTAGTTTTACAATAAAACTTTTGCTTTAAGGGTAAAAAAATAAACTAAAAATGCGTGATCTTCGCTATGCAGCCTTTCTCATTCGGTTTTGAGCAAACTATTCGATAAGAAAATATTATTTTCCGCATCCTATAGCTAGACATTGTAGATTAATAGTGAATTTATTTTCTTTTCGTTATGGCCTATAGTTATTGTGATACTTCAAAGTAAAGTACAACATCCACATATTTTGAAAAGTTTGCGGTGAAAAATGTAGTCCCTGGCCAGTTCGCGTTTTTGTGTTTTATGCCAACCGTTGCCGTATACGAAATGTAGCTAACATATCGAAACTTTTTTTAACGGTGGAAGGAGATCGATACCTCTTTCTGTTCTCGAGAAAATACGTGAGATATATATTGGCGAGGTTGGCAGCTAAGCGCCACGCGCATGGCTATTGCCGCCTGCTATGCGGAGTGCACCGCTGCGTTGTGTTTCTCTTCCTCATATGCTGCCAATGCTGACTGTATGTTTCTTCAGTCTGAGCTACCATATTTCAGAAAACAATGTTACCAGTATTATTTTGTTCACAACGTTATCTATATTATTGAATTTATTCGCTCATTTATTTATAGCCTGTTCATTTTGTAATTGTCGTTTTAGCTGAGCGTGCTGCGAACTGATGACACGTTGTGTTATTGGTTGTTTCGAATGACGCACGAGCAATATAAATGCACTCAATCAAAATGTAACACGTTTCCTGAACTGTACTTGGTATACATGTAGCAAATAAAACAAACATTACGTTAACACACGTCTATAGGGAAACAATCACGATGTAAAATAGAAGCATAAAACTTCTTTTGGGTCAAACAACACAGCTGTGCGTGTAGGAAAATACGGTAAATCAGCTTTTAATATATTCTCCTACAGAAGAGCGTAAGAACTGAGGAAATTAAACTCGTGTTACTTTCTAATAACTGAAGAGGACGTGTATTGCATTGGCTATTAATACATTCTTCTAGAGAGATGCGTACGAAATTAAAATAAAACTGTTGTCTTACGACCGAATAACTGGAGTTACGGTTCTGATCACAGTCGCTTCCTTCGCACCTATCTCGTTTTCTCTCATTGTTCTAAGAAAGTGTGCATGGCATGCTACAGCGTCCTCCCCCTCAACCAGAAATGTCTTACTTTTACATTTTTTATCAAACTGATCAAACATTCCCGTTTTTCTTCTCAGTGGAACTGAACTAAGTTATTTATCAACGATATTCCATGTGAGAGTACTCTTCGATAACGTACATTTGCTCAGTGACTATCCATTTCAGCAGGCGCTTAGAATACCCAGAAGTAGTAAAACGTTATATCGTATGTGACTGAACAACGCGGAGCGACGTCGTCAATCGTGTACTGTCGACATCTTCGGATCTGTCTGTTCGTAAAGAAGGTTTAGTTCCGCGCTCTGCCCTCGTTTAAAGTTAACATGAAATCTAAAAGAATTAAAGTAAACCCGATAGAAAGCCGAGATGAGAGGGTGAGTAAACATGCAAACACAGATAAAATAGCAGCAAGACTGGTGCTGTGCTAATCGCTGCTGACACTCATGGGGAGGGGGTTGGGGGGGGAGGAGGGTTTCTGGGCATAAGACCTCCGGTCCTTAGCCAAGGAGAAGGCCCCTCTACCTATTTTTATGTCATGTACCACTCCGAATTGTCACGATGGCACCTGTTGGTCGCGTACTGCTCCACGTCCTTAGAACTGCGAACATCATCCGGCACTGCAGATTTGACTTCCTGGAAAGTTAAGTTCGGGTACAATATCATGCGTCCGGCTAAGGTAAAATAAATTACTTTATAAGCCACTATACCACTTAAAAAGAACCTATCGGGAGCGCTATTACGCCGACAAGCCTTCCGAGAAAGTTGGATGATGCCGTGCTGGGCAAAACAGCAGCGATCTCGGTGTACCGGCCTCTGTGGCCGAGCAGTTCTAAGCGCTTCAGTCCGGAACCGCGCTGCTGCTACGCTCTCAGGTTCGAATCCAGCCTCGGGCGCGGATGTGCGTGCTGTCCTTAGGTTAGTTAGGTTTAAGTAGTTCTACGTCTAGGGGACTGATGACCTCAGATATTAAGTCCCATAGTGCCTAGAGCCATTTGAACCATTTGATCTCCTTGATTTTATGTCAGAAAACTGTGTCCGGCTACGGCAAAATACATTATTTTACTAGCCGCTATCCTTATTAAAAAGAACCTTTTAAAAGTGCTTTTGCACCGACAAGCCTTCCGAAAAATCTGAATAATGCCATCCTGAACAGTGATGTGTTATGTAGGTATGTATCAACTACTGATAGGGGTTTTTTTCTTTTTTTGTGAGGGAGAAATGGCGCTATCCGGATGCAGAACCAGGTGAACAACAAATTTCTCTCTCGTGACACGGAAAAATACCTCACTGATTCGCTTAAAAAATATCTGCTAGGTGGCATGTTGAAGCTCCTTTTCTAATGTTTCATTGGACAGTGTTTGGGCGACCCCTCCCATTCATTGGTGGAGTGTAGTTTGTGCCGGATACTGCAGGATTCTCCTTAGTGGAGAGGAACGTAAAATTTTGAGAGTTGTGCGGGCAGTGCAGTGGAAGATACTCGACAGGGAGACGCGGAAGGGAGACTCTGCGTGCACTGGAGAATCAGCAGGCCGCAGCGGGCACAGATGTCATCGATCTCAACGGACGATTCTGATGAAAGTAGCTTGCAGCGCGGTCTGTTGTGGTAGGCGAATGATAAGGTGAGTTCGAATTGTTTCTTTTAAAGTTGATTAGACAATGTGGCCTGCTACTCCGTCCTACAGCAGAGGGCTCATCCATGACCCAGGAGGTTTGAATATTCGCACATGGAACCGATACCTTGTTTCCTGGTATGATCGGGGAAATCGTTACGCATCGAACAGCGATTACGCATTTCAAGGAGACAAGCCTGTTGAGATGATTATGTCTATTTTCTTATCAGTTTGATGTGGACCTGTCACGCAGATTTAAAGTTTTATGCTTTTACTCATGTGCGACTTTACAGTTTTCCAAGTGTAAGTTTCATGCAGAGACTAATACGCAGCGTAGGCGTCTAAGTGTAATTTTTCTGCTCATGCATTTCAGTGATACCTTTTATTACGTACGCTGTACGCAGAACCCATGAAGCATAACCATCTATCTACCACACTTGATAACTATACTGCTGCGTAAGCTCTATATGTATTCTGAATGTTTATTATTCCAATGTAAAATTGGAAATTTGTGGTAAGATCTTATGGGACCAAACTGCTGAGGTCATCGGTCCCTAAGCCTACACACAACTTAATCTAACTTTAACTTACGCTATGGACAAAACACACACCCATGCCCGAGGTAGGACTCGAACCTATGACGTGTGGAGCCGCACGGACCGTAACAAGACGCTTCAGACCGCGCGGCTACCCAGCGCGGCTTATAACTCCAATGGAAACCACTTATACAGCCACTGAACTACATAACATCAGAATGTAAAAGTAATATGAAAAGACAATAACCTTACCCTAACTGCAAAAATAATGCTCAACTCTGGCCTTTATAAATATTTTACTTACCTGTGCGCAAAAGTGAAACTGCTTTGCCTTGCAACAGCTTGCCTGTAAAAGTTAAGCTACTTCGCTGTTGTTTAATTCACGTTGCCCTGTACAATGCGAGATACTGTGCCGCCTTAAATTAACAGACAGATCTCGGAAAAGTGATGCAAATCCAATATTTTTTGTAAATGATGATATGGAACATAAGACGGATGTAACGTGACGAAAGAGTTCACAGCTGAACAGCCATACGTCAGTGTCCAGCGGGCACAATATTTCGGCAAGCGACCCCGTAGCATCATCAGGTGCGCTGACTGACAACCGAGGCCCCGGCGCCGGGCTTTTATCTCCTCCCCCCACCAGCTGTTCAGTTCGCGGTCCGCGACCAGGGACGCGTGTTGGCGGCATCTTCTTACTACCTCTATCTGTTCTCGAAGTCAGTTCGTGACAGGATATCTTCTTTCTCCTTTTAATCAGACTCCAAGCGGGTTTCTAGGCCTTGCTAAGGATGTAACCGCTATCTCCATTGATCAGCGGTTCCAGTACTAGAATCTCGATAGCTTCTTTAACGACATAGTCCCAGTATTTGGTTGTCTGTGTCAGAACCTTGGTCTGGTCGTGATTCATTCTGTGGAGTTCCGAGAGTCAATGTTCAGCAACTGTCGACTTGTTAGGCTGCTGCAGTCTGGTGTGCCGTTGATGTTCTTGGCAACGATCTTCGATAGTACGCACCGTTTGACCTATGTAAGTCATGCCACATTTGCAAGGGATCTGGTAGACTCCGGATTTCCGTAGCAATTGACATTACCAAACAGTGCCTGTGTCTTAACCGGTGTGCGGGACACAACCTTCACTTGATGTTTTTGAAGAATTCGACCTATCTTTCCCGATAAAGCGCCACAGAACGCAATAAATGCTATGCCCCCATCGTGCTGATGTTCCCCTTCTGTTTCTTCCGGTTGTACAGTTGGTGTAGGACGTAGAGCTCTCCGAATTTGCTTCTCTTTGTATCTGTTTTTTCGGAAAACCGACCTCAGATATTTACGTTCTTTGTTAAGGCTCTCATTGTCAGACAGGGTACGGGCACCGTGAACCAATGTTTTGAGGATGCCGATCCTCTGTGCTGGAAGGTGGCAGCTATTTACATGTAAGTAAAGGTCAGTGTGCGTCTTCTTACGGCACTCGCTCAGAACGTCAAGTTTACAATGGAAGTCGAAGTGGATGGACTGCTCCCCTTTCTGGATGTCCTGGGTAAAAGAAGAGCAGACGGCACATTGGGCCACATCGAGTATCGTAAGAAGACGCACACTGACTTTTACTTACATGTAAACAGCTGCCACCTTCCAGCACAGAGGGTCGGCGTCCTCAAAACATTGGTTCACGGGGCCCGTACCCTGTCTGACAATGAGTATTTATTGCGTTCTGTGGCGCTTTATTGGAAAAGATAAGTCGAATTCTTCAAAAACATGAAGACTGTGTTGCTCCCATCAGTTAAGACACAGGCACTGCTTGGTAATGTCAATGGCTACGGAAATCCGGAGTCCACCAGATCCCCAGCAAACGTGGCATGACTTACATAGGTCAAACGGTGCGTACTATCGAAGATCGTTGCCAAGAACATCAACGACGGCACACCAGACTGCAGCAGCCTAACAAGTCGACGGTTGCTGAACATTGACTCTCGGAACTCCACAGAATGAATTACGACCAGACCAAGGTTCTGACACAGACAACCAAATAATGAGACTTCGTCATTAAAGAAGCTATCGAGATTCTAGTACTGGAACCGCTGATCAATCGAGGTAGCGGTTACATCCTTAGTAAGGCCTAGGAACCCGCTTTGGATCTGAATAAAAGGAGAAAGAAGACATCCCACCACCAACTGACTTCGAGAACAGTTACTCAGTAACCGCTGTGACTCATTGTCTATCCATGGAACTGCTTGCCGATAAATGTTAGTAACATTCTGTAATCCTCGTGGTGGTTTGTTTCTTTGTTTACGTGGCCCCCCTCATTATTTTCTAGTTTTTAGCCTATCATTAATGTTCTAATTAATCAGCTCTTGGTCGTAAACACAGCCATAACAATTGTACTAAGTCACAGGTTGCTGTTAACCGAAAGAGAGAGCTTGCGGTTATTTTTAGCCGTTAACCGGTTCAATTCTTTGATTGTAATTGCATTTCTCAGTCATTAGCTATAGTTTGAAGAACCTGTTGCACTGAGCTTTCCGTTTCTGTGTTTGAAAGACCGAGTTGTTATTGTTGTATTTTAGTTGGATCTTGTGGTTCCGCCGAGTGAGTTCTCTTGTAATAAGTGTTCATAAGTAATTTTTTAAGACGTTCCTTCAGAGCGGTCTTAATAACTGACAATCAGTTTAACTTTGAAAATATTAAGAGCCAACCGTCACCAGGGCCTTAGTCAAAATAAAATTGTCAGAAGGGTCGGGTTGGGGTCCAGTTGCACCTTGGTTACCGATTGAAATTAAGAGGTTTGTTGCTTTCAAGTAAGCCTTATCATTGTCATATTGTTTGCTAATCACAGGTGCGCATCTTAACCCCGTACCTTTCGACGTACAGCTTTCAAATTAAAAGTTAAGTCATGTGTTCTGAGTAATTGAATCACTTTTGTCGTCAATGGTGCTTATATAGTTTTCATGTGTTGCAGAAAGCCATTTAATAAGGCAGACTGTGTCCACTGCGGTAGTGAACACGGCTGTTGCACCCGATAACGGGCGGGCTGCAGGTCCGGCCGTCTTGTAATCATTGTCGTAATGTTTGCTGTTTTGCAATACAGCACTTCACGATTCTTTTGCAAAGATTAAAAGCCTATTCAACGCAAGGTTTAAGGTCAAAAGAATTTTGCAAATTTGTTCATTTTGTTAAAAAAATTTTATGGTTAAATGCTTCGATTATCTGTAAAACACAATTTATATGTTGTTAAATAAACAGGTTGTGTGAAAAGAATGTTACATTGGTGGGTCTTCCCTTCCACGTTTTCCTTAATTCCAGTAAGTACCACGTATCAGTTTGAACAGATTTAAAGATGAACAAGAAAGTTTTACTGATTCTACAGATAATCTCCATAATGTTACAGCTGGACATTGTTATTAACAGATAGTTGAAATTTGGAAACAAGCAGTAAATTTACAAAGTTAGTTCTTCGATAAAATTTTCATCAAATTTAATTCGTTAAACAAAATTAACATTCAGTATTTGAAAATGAAAAAGAGTAAAGAATGATGGGTTTCTTTCCTGAGTTCAATCATTACGAGATAATGAAACAACAATACCGTAATAGTCAAACAATGCGAGCTATGGAAGTTTACAAACCAAAACTGAAATATCCTATAAACGCAATATCCCACTATCTGAAAAGCCAGCGCATGCAGCAAATTTTCTTTTTTGAGATATTCCAAATTGCATGGAAAGCATTCCGAAAATAGGCATCTCCACCAGTACACACATCTGCTCCCAATCACGCCCGATAACCACGGTCTTTCTCTCTCGCTCACGGACTGACTACTTGACTCCAGTATAAACTTTGGAATCCAGAGAACCTTTTTCGTACATGCATACACAGACCAGAAATAACATAGACTGTGTGCGCTTCTGTCTCTGCCATGTTTGGAACCAACATCTATGTCACATGATTCGGGGCAGGAAGCCTAGTTTCTATAATTACGAGCTATGTCAAGTGGAGTTGACGGTTACTGTCTTTCTCATTTATAATTGAAATCAATCACTGATGTTAACAATAAAACAACGCGCCTTATTACTATCACACATGTAGTGGCAGAATTAACTTAATTTCTCCGAAATTCCTGATATTAATGCGATGGTTATCGTTTTTGTGTGTCCAGGTGAAACGTAATGACAGTTCTGTATACAAGCAACAGAATTACAGTTCTTCAGTGAATACCTGTTTTTGTTGCACTGTGGGTTTTTTATTTCATCACTTCAACAGGGCTAAGAGACAAAATGACGATTACACAACAATACGTGTGAAATGTTTTGTTATGCTTTCTTAAGAAATAAAATCCCTTTATACCCTAAATGTCTGCTTTTTACGCAAAGTAAGCATCTAAATTTTTTGACCTTTGTATACTCCAAGCAGTTATCGAAGAAATATACAGTACAACATTATATATTAGAAAATATTGATTACAGAGAAAATTCATGTAGTCAGTTGGATATTAACGTTTTGTCATCTTAAACACTCTAGTCTTTCATCAAGTTTTGCTTCTAGGGGCCAACGTATATCCTAACTTCAATTCATGGAAATATCTCTGGAGGGTTGTTAAATGGTGCACTTTTACAACTGAGATTTTAGTTGGTTTGCCTAATCTGAAGGCCACAAAACTATGTTTCTCTGAATATGTACGAAGGTCATTAATTCTGTTTCTAGTACAAAGCACAAAAATCTGATCTGAGATAAAATCCTATGAAGAAGGAGAACCTTCAGGGATGAAGAATGAGTCAAGATTTACATAAAAAAGATAAGTAAATTGTAGACCTTAATCTGTACTGATATTAACATTAATCTACCTACCATTGTATTGATTACTATTATTCATCTACACTAGCTAAATTTAACTAAAGAAATTAAAAAGAAAGGTGCTACTTCAAAAGAATATGCTGCCCCACAGTTATACTACACAGATGCTGAATATCTCCTACTGGTAGTTTGATGTTTACTTGATTACCCCTGTTTTTATCAAGGAAAATAGTTAGTTGCTTTCTTGTGTAAATTAGTATTTTACATATAGCTTTACAACGAACACTCTCACTTGCCATGTAACTGACAGAACTTTTTAATTCTTTTTTTCTAGATCTTCAGATGATTCTAAAAAGAGTAGCTAAATAAGTGATTTTCATCGTTTAAATTAGTAGGAATTCACCGTCGCTTAAGTCCACCCTAAAAATAGGGCAAACAACTAAAATTTACATGAGGATTAGTTTCCATCTCTTGTCTTGTGATAGTGTACATCACAGTTCACCTGAATCTTGTTTTTATTGCCTACAAGAACAACCATTAAAGAGTACATGTAATTGAGAGCGTCTGACGAGTTCCAACAGTCTTAAAAATCATTCTGCACAGTTTATGGTTATTGTCTGCTTCACACAATATTATTGCTGTTCAGTTACGATGATAAAATAGTTGATTCATTTTAAGTACGCTACCTCAGAGGATACTTCTTTATTAACTAAACAGCCCCTATTTAACAGGATCATTAGCAGTGGTATATGTTAGAGAATGAGGATTGCTGTCTTTTCTGGTAAATACTCAGGGATAAATGGTTTCTGGTGACAGAAACTTTACTCTTCCTGGCTGGTGGCAAAAAGTTCAAAAAATGGTTCAAATGGCTCTGAGCACTATGGGACTTAACATATGTGGTCATCAGTCTCCTAGAAAGTAGAACTACTTAAACCTAACTAACCTAAGGACATCACACACATCCATGCCCGAGGCAGGATTCGAACCTGCGACCGTAGCAATCGCGCGGTTCCGGACTGCTCGCCTAGAACCGCTAGACCGCCGCGGCCGGCGGCAAAAAGTTCAACAGATTCCTTAGGATAGCAATGAACACAACAACAACTACAACAACAACAACAAAATGAACTGTTGGTAATAACAGAAGCACTTATTGTATGAATACTGGTGTCTTGGAAAAACAGCATTTATGCAGAACTTATGTCCTTGTAGTGTGTCAATTTGTTATTGTATCACTTAATGCAGATCTTTTAGAATCCTCTTTATTTAATCCAATTTTTGCTGCAGTGGAAACACTGTATGAATGAGAAGAAGGAACAATAGTTCAAATACCTGAAAAATATAGATGATCACGTCGTTTTAAGGCTTAGAAGTTTGTAAACCAATATTCTCCCTTGTCAACAACAGAGTTTAATTAAAACACAGGGAAAGCTTACAGAATGGCACTCAAATTCATGATTAATATCATACAAACAGACACAAAAATTGCGGCTCAGCTGTAGTTGCTTTCTGTAGCTGTAGGTGCCACGACATGTACGTAGTTCTATTTTCAGAACAATCACAAATTAACTTGTAAGTAAGCAAAGCTATTTTTGTGTGGAAACTTCTAATCAGTGCGTGGTGCAGCTTCTCGCTGTAGAGTCCCCCTTCATGAAGTAGCCTTATTTTACGATATTCAATGAGTACAGCTCTTTTTTCTCATCACGAATGTGATTATCAAGGGGAGGACTGTTTGAAACATGTTTTTTCAGCTGAAGGAAAACATAATTTCTGATGTCCTAGTTTCTCAAAAGGCTTTTTCACAATAAAAATGGACATTTGTCTAATACTTTCCGGCCCATTTTGCACAGATAAACATGATCATTGGATATAATAGGCAAGCCACCTCTGTTCTTTCGTTCAAGATACCGGTACTACGAACTTTAGCACATGGTGAAAATTGTGAAAAGTGGCACTGCAGTATTTTGTTAAATTACATAGCCAAGTACAAAGTGTATGGAACTGGATGAGGTACGTAATCATTGTTGTTATTTATTACAATGGACGAACAGTTAGAATTTGTAGATGTACCGCTCTGAAAGCGTACCAGAAATCTCTTGGTAGCGGCTTCAGACTGCTAAATTAATCTTCTGCTCCTCCCGACTTATCATGGCACTGAAAAAACCTTCCAGCAGGTCTTGACCGAGTTTACATTGTAGTGTAACGACGTAAGTTTTGTATGAATGATTTTCTTTTGACATATGACCATGTGCAGACTTCGTCACCTACGTCAGTTACAACACACTTCAAAATTATTTAAATCCTTTTTAAAATTTGTCTCTGAATGGTTCTTGAACGAAACTGTAATTAAAACATCATCATTTGAGTGGTATGCGCAGAATTACGTCACTCAGTCCAATTGGTTTGCGTAAACTTTTTCAATTTAGATGTCGTTTGTTTCTCCTCAGAAATTATATTAATGCAAGTTATCTGATTTAACAAATATTAGAACCACATTGAATAAACTTTCAAGAATCACACTCGCGATGAACACTGTCAAAAATTAATAATCTTGTCAAATAAATTACTTAACATAATTCTTCATAAATAAATTCTAGGAACACGTATACACTAGTATACACTAGTTTATTATCTTCCTACATATAGACGTGAACCTGGGCCTTGACAAGATAGGACTGAACATTTACACATGATTAAACTTTCTATGACGTCATTGTTGTACAAAACATTAAAAAAATCACAATTGTTCAATTTTTAGAGGCACGACGCAACAACTCGGTTTCATGATCTTCTGTTGCTCTTTGGCTGTCAACCCGCGACGTATAGTGGCCAGCAATTTTCTCTCTGGTCCCGGCAACGAAGATGCTGTCTCCGTTCGTTGCGCCGCCCTCTCCGTACATGAAACATAAAAAATAAATATAAACATTAGACAATTCACAACCATTACAAATATTACAAAAAATACATAAACAAAAAACTAAATTAAACCTATATTCACCTGCAAACTGGGCTGACACTGGTGGAGGGGTGACGCTTCAATTTCGCGTCCCACTACAACATGCCAGTACGAAAGTTCTTAGTGGTGCAAATCTGTTTCTGACAGTGTCATACACAACTGCAGAAGAATATGGACCTGTTAATGATACCTATAAAACCAGTTCTTGTTGAGTGAATGGCTGACATTCCCCCTGGAGATTATTTAATGTAAAACGGCAATCTTTTGCTTGGTTTACATAACAGCATCACTATAAGTGGCAAAAGTCATAAAATACAACGCTTATTTTGCATAGAAACCGGGCATAATGGATATAAATGGATTTCATTTCTTATAAAAGCATTACAAAACATTTCACATGTTTTGTAATGCTTTTATAAGAAATGAAATGCATTGTAAACAGAACTATCAGTATGTTTCACCTGGCCACATTTAAAAACGATAACTATCGCATTACCATTTGGAATTTCGGAGAAATTAGGTTAACTGCACTAATGCATGTGTAATACCAATAAGGCATGTTGTTTTATTGTTAAAATCAGTGCTTGACTTCAGCTAAATATGAGAAAAAATGTAACTGTCAACTCCACGCAGTGCGTAATAACAGAAACTCGGCTTCTTGCCCCGAGTCATGATGTTGGTTTAAACATGAAGCGGACATCCGCCACCTTACATTGCGCAAATCATTAGGTTCACTGCATTTATACATAACGGTTCACCACGGCAATACTTCCAAGTGATGTCACTCTGACGTGTACGCACCCGTGCCCTGTTTCTATCGTCGCAGATATCTGTCAACTTTTGTGGTCGTACCATAAATCGCTATTTAATAGCATCTGCTGCTTTGACTGCGTGGAGACGGACATATTCCAATAAAAGAAAGCCATCTTGCGTCGTTCACGGGTTTACTAATCGATTCGATTATATTCTTAAGTGTAAAGGAATTACATTTGAATCGTAAGTGAAGCCGTTCGAGCAGTATTTACTTTTGTACACATGAATTATTGTTGCGCTGTTTACTTTTATTCTTCCTGGGTGTTTTATTGTATTCCAAGCCGCAAACGCTCCGACATCCGAGTCACACTGTATCAACCGTCTCGTCCCCACACAACACACGGCTGCGAGACCGCGCTGATTGTTGGCGTAGTGTCTCGTGTCCTAAGTTCCTCTCACCGATAGTTATTCATTGATCGCATTTCCTCCCTTTTTAAGAAAGGTTACTGGAATAGCCAGAGACAGCTGTAATGTGTGTGTGAGTCTTGTGTGTATGATTGTATGAATGTGTCTGCGTCTTTGCTCCCTTTCTGCGTGTGAGTAGAAATCTATATATTTCACAGTATAGTTATTCCCTCACGAAGTTTGCTGTAAATAGCCCACTACATTTCAGCAGAAACAATTATGGAAATAATTATAATGCCAGAAGAAAGAATATGACATTCATTACGCTACATTAAGGTTGTCCTAGTCCAAACAGGAGTTCACAATGCTGCAGACACAAGTGTTGATCACTTACCCAGTGATACAAAATACCTGATAGACAACCAAGTAAAATTTGAAACCAAACTGAAAACGTTTCTCTTTGACAACCTCTCATACTCTACAGAAGACACTCTATAGTTGTAGTGTTTAAATGATCATTGGTAGGAATTACTAACGTCTGTCTGTCATAATTGAAAAAAAAAAGAACAGCTTGGCGGCATATTTACAAAAAAATGATGTTAATATAAAATGATACGTTCCACATCATTACGACTTATCGTGCAAATGATACGAGGAACATGAAAATAACTGACTATTGGTATTTCACGAAGCATTCTATGCATTTGTGTACTTTAAGAACTTCAAAATGAAATTCAAAAGTATAATAAAGAAGATGAGCAAAGCAGACGTTTATAACAGTTGCAGTATATTTTGTCATTCATGAAAAACTGACGGACATACTGAAGCGAAATGTTCCTGGGAAAGAACCAAGTCGTTTATATTGGAAAGGTGCGTCTATGTGTTACACAGGTTAGCCTATCATTACTAAAACAATGAGTTACATATATACCAAAGCAAAATATCCATTTTACGGGGCCTAAGTATTACAGACCATTCCCTTGGTCACATTTATAGTGTTGCACATTGCTGTAACATCTTTAAAAATGTACCTTTTTTTACCTTAAAACTTAAACTTATTGATCACACACTGAATGATGCATCATAGGTAAGATTTCAAAGTGAGAAGATGTGTAAACTACAGTGAACTAATGCACTCACAATACATAATAAAACAAGAACACTATTCTGCATGGAAGTATACCTCTAAACAGTTTTGTTTCTTAGAGTTTCTTAGACATTTCAGTAATCGTTCACTTCGTTGAATAGAACAAGATACGGTAGCATGCCTTGCTTCTTTCATCATTACACATCTTTATGGGCTAGCAAAGAACGCGTAGGTAAGGTTTTTTCAAACATGACCATTAAAAATCTTGTCCATACAAGTTGAAAGCTAAGAAAGTAGCGAACAAGAGGCAGCACCGGTAAGCAAACAAGCATTGGTTGTAGAGGCCCAAGTTCATTTGCTATCAAGTAGAGCAACTACGCGTTCAAAAATAGAAAAATTTCGAAACTGCCTCCTTGAGACGATGTTACTCATGATGTCTAATTCCATTGGGAACCGTGTGCACCACGACCGTATTATTGTCAATATATTTTAGATAAATGGCAGCATCGGTCGTAAACATTGAAATCCTTTACTTTAAAGATCGATTTCGGTCGCTGTGTTACCATCTTCAGTGCAAATTATTCGTACCTTGTAAGTCCATATCATTAAAACACAAGTTTTTCTATGAGGTGTTACATGTACTGTGATGACTACTTCCAACAGATACCTTCACTTTTACGGCATATAGTAATTTTTAAATTTACAGGAGAGCCTATCTCGTAACCTTAACAGTTAACCTCAGCAGTTGCCGCTCTAACGTATAGTACTGCAATGGAAGGTGTAAGCGCTTAACGAATGGCGAAGGGTCGCACACAGCACATTTTGTTTCAAAGAGGTAGCACCATTAGTTAATGGCAGCGAAAACTCTGCCCACGTTTGAAAATTCGCAGAAAGTGCGTTGTCAAACGACCATAAACGCAGAAATCAGCATGATCACCTTGCCAAAACATATGACAAAACACTACAACATCAAAGCTACTGCAAGTTGTAGATTGTGTAGCAGACTAGCTACCAACATAATACCCAATAACTTCATGTAAGTAATATAATAAAATAACGCACTGAAGATTGCACAACAAGTGCTGAAACATGTCTAGGTAAAACGAAACTGAAAAGGTGTCTTGCAGAAGGCAGAATTCCTCGTCCTATTGATTTCTCGAGTTTATTTTTTGTAAATGTGTGTATTAATAAATTCTGTCAGTAATCAGTGTTTATGAAAATGTAATGTATTCTGAGTGGATAAGTAAGCATTATTTATGTCAAATCATTATAGTAAACACGCCGGTCATGTCAGGGAAGTTTTTATTGTATAAAGTTCAGAGAATATATTTCGTGTGATAATAACATCGCTGGTGCAAGTGCGCGCAGACTCTCTTTAATTTTCCTGTAGGCAGTATCTATCTTACCCCTAGTGAGATAAGCCTCTACATCCTTACATTTGTCCTCTAGCCATCCCTGCTTAGCAGTTTTGCACTTCCTGTCGATCTCATTTCTGAGACGTTTATATTCCTTTTTGCCTGTTTCATTTACTGCATTTTTATGTTTTCTCGTTTCATCAATTAAATTCAATATCTGTTCTGTTACCAAAGGATTTCTACCAGCCATCTTTTTACGTACTTGATCCTCTGCTGCCTTCACTACTTCATCCCTCAGAGCTACCCATTCTTCTTCTACTGTATTTCTTTCCCACATTCCTGTCAATTGTTCCCTTATGCTCTCCCTGAAACTCTCAACAACCTCTGGTTGTGTCAGTTTATCCAGGTCCCATCTCCTTAAATTGCCACCTTTTTGCAGTTTCTTCAGTTTTAACCTACAGTTTATAACCAATAGATAACCTACCTGCCCGATTAAGGGATCTGCCGTTCCACGCTCCGATCCGTAGAACGCCAGTTTTCTTTCTCCTGATAACGACATCCTGAGTAGTCGTTGCCCGGAGATCCGAATGGGGTACCATTTTATCTCCGGAATATTTTACCCAAGAGGACGTCATCATCTTTTAAGCATATAGTAAAGCTGCATGCCCTCGGGAAAAATTACGGCTGTAGTTTCCCCTTGCTTTCAGCCGTTCGCAGTACCAGCACAGCAAGGCCGTTTTGGTTAGTGTTACAAGGCCAGATCAGTCAACCATCCAGAATGTTGCCCCTGCAACTATTGAAAAGGCTGCTGCCCCTCTTCAGGAACCATACGTTTGTCTGGTCTCTCAACAGATAGCCCTCCGTTGTGGTTGCACCTACGGTACGTCCATCTGTATCGCTGAGGCACGCAAGCCTCCCCACCAACGGATAGGTCCGTGGTTCATGGGGGGCAATTACAACTAGTCAAATAGTATTAACTACTACTGCAGACAATCAGTTCAAATCAAAACTGATAAATTAATTTATTGCCATTTTTTACGTTTCGGTCGTTGTTGTATGCAGTAACCAACACTCGTGTGATTGCACCTAGGTTGTAACTTGCTATATTCTGATGATAAGCGCTCATCTTCGGGTTCGACGCCTCGTTTCCACTAAAAGTGGGAACACCTGTCACAATAAAACCTTACCTACACCGTAGTGTTTTGGTACGCTATAAACTGTCCGTTCACATTGCCAGAATAGTGCTACAGTGGTTTGACAAGCGTAATAGTGAACTGACGTTGCTGTTTTGACTACCAAATTTGCGTGATATAAGCCCGATGGAATACATCTGGAACTCTGTCTGGTGACAGCTCCATGCCCGTCAACAACCGGCTCGTAATTTATAGAATAGCGTGACCTGTATGTTGACGTCTGCTACCACATACCGACGATAATTTACCAAGGACTTTTCGAATCCATGTCAAGCATAATCGTTTCTGTCCTGCATTTCTAAGTGTTCCACCACGTTATTAAACAGGTGATCATTACTGTAATGAAGGGTAGGAACATAGAAATCAGTCTCAATCCCATTGTTTTTTATTATTCTTGCACATCCAGATTTCAGTTATAAACAACCATCTTCAGTGCTAAAACACAAGGCAATTACAGAATCAGAACTGATTTACATAAAAGAGTAAGTAAAACACCACGTAACCCAATAGAAATAGCCAATTTTCGTTAACATACCATATGAGTCAGTTGTAATCCAACAAACTTCCAGCAGTACGTGTCACCATATGACTTCATTGGTCTACTGGCAGAATGAAACTGCGTTCGGTGTTTACATCAAGTAGAGCAGCTTTCGTTTGCATCATGTACTGTAAGTAACGCTCTCAACATTCCAAAAAATTTTGATTAAATAAAATCAGCAAGTAATTTTACATATCACTTTCAAAGTACATCAAAAACCGCCGATTTACAGTGCAAAAACTTTTGATAAATTCTATTTGGTATGTTACTATTTTTTATCAACATGATGTTCAAACAATGTTTTATTGTTATTTTTATTTTTATTTTGGGGGAACAATTCTGCTGGGGACGTTTATATGATCCGGTTAGTGATCTGTTGCATGAGATTTGGTCAATCGCCTCACCTCTACCAAATGAATAAATCCATAGTAAACAGATTTTTTTGTGTTTTAAAAGTGATATGCAAAAATACTTTCTGATTCTATTTTTTAAAAATGGGTTTTAAACTACTATATCGGCAAGGAAATGAATCAGCTAGTTTTTTTAATACAGAGGACATTATTTACGATACATGACGCAAAGCGAGGCTGCTCTGTTTGTTGTAAACAACAACCTCAGTTTCCTTCTACCCGTACACCAATGAAAGCATATGGTGATATCTGCTTCTGGGAGTATGTTGGATTATAACCCACTCCAATGGACATTTCTATTGGGTAACGTGGTAGTTTACTTATCCGTTTACGCAAATCTTTTGTGATCCTGTAGTTGTCTTGTATTTTAGCACTGAAGATGGCTGTTTCTAGTTGAAATCTGGATATGGAAGAATAATAAAAAACCAATGGGATTGCGATTGATTGCTGTGTTCCTAGCATCACTTACCACAGTATGCAGTCGCTGTGCACAACGGTTCACTATTGAATCAAAGTTGGCGGTTATCATAATGTTTTGCGTCACTTGATTCTATTAAGAAATCTATCGATGGAGTAGTAGGCTGATTTCGAACTGTGCTTTACGAGTAGCTATTTCTGCTGGCTGCTTATTGAAAATGTGTGTCTTTGACCAATGGGCACCTTTCAGGACCGAAGTAAAAGACTTGAGCTTATTTTGATTATTTCCAGTAACACTCCGCCGTTTAGTTAGGACCCTCTGTGGAGTATCTTGTGTGATTAAAGTACACTGTAGCAGGTACGTCAGCGAGCTGCGTCCCTTCTTCCACGCAGTGTTACTGCTACCGGGTGAGTTAAGTTACTTTAAAGAAGAACGCATCTAGAGTACTCGACAACGTCGTGTGCTAGCACGAAGTCTTTGCTCTTTCTCGCGGCAGTGACTCGTCGTATTCTGTCCTCTGCGATAACAGAGGAGTGTTCCCCCTCGAAACAAGAGCTCACGGCGAGCAGACAAACCGCGGATCATTGACTCCATTATGATGACGATGGCAGAGGGTCGGTCCGACATAGGAATGAACCCAACATTTGAGCTCCGATCTCGTGCCAGTGTCCTGCGCCAGAGAGACACCAGCAAGAGGTGGCAGTAATTTCTGGACCCATCCCTGTCCACGTAAGGCCGCAGCAGGACCGCAGGAGCAGTAACAAGCTTCCGGTGCGTGCTGAGTGCTGGGAGGGTGGGAGCCATGTAAACAAATTACTGCGCAGGCGCAGACTGCTGCTGCCGCTGCCGGGCAGAATGCAATTACGCGGCGGGCGACTGGTGCGGAAGGTTCATCAGAGAGACTGGCGCTCCTCCGCCCTGCTCAGCATGGAGATCCGCCCGTTATTATTTTATTTGCGGGATTGCCACCCTCCCCCTCCCCCCGCCCCCTTTCACTTCCCGCTGCGAGATTGGGCTCACCGAGACGGCTCCAGTCGTTTGGAGTCAATGATCCGCGGTTTGTCTGCTCGCCGTGAGCTCTTGTTTCGAGGGGGAACACTCCTCTGTTATCGCAGAGGACAGAATACGACGAGTCACTGCCGCGAGAAAGAGCAAAGACTTCGTGCTAGCACACGACGATGTCGAGTACTCTAGATGCGTTCTTCTTTAAAGTAACTTAACTCACCCGGTAGCAGTAACACTGCGTGGAAGAAGGGACGCAGCTCGCTGACGTACCTGCTACAGTGTAAAGTATCACAACAAATCCATGAAGCTACGAAATTTAGAAACTAAAAGATGCTGATGATGAACACAGGAGCCTGCTAGAAGGGATGGAGATTAAGCTCTGCCCATGACAACCAGGTTATCAGGATGGCACGAGAGACACTGAACACGCTGCGGGATTACATACTGTAAAGGTATGTCATGCGCTCATGATTGTAACGACAGGCTAATAATAGCGAGTGAAAGCTCGCCGGAATAAAACTAACGTTGTTTTTGTTTCCCATGTCTCTTTTCCGTAGTCTCAGTTTCTATAAAGAATATGGCGGTTATGCTGTCTTTTAATTAAACGAATAAAATATTTAGTGGATAATTGTAATCTAGCCGCCATAAAAACATTATCACCTAAACCAGACTGACGTACCTATTCAATAACGCCCACCCCAGTTCATTTTAATCATCTTTTGTAGTAACTGGAAAACACACACGCACACATACACACACACACACACACACACACACACACACACACACACACACACACATATATATATATATATATATATATATATATATATATATATATATATATATATATATATATATATATATACGTGCTCACACACAAGTTAGGACATACCTATCACCTCTCCTGGAACCTTCACCCGTCCATTCCTGACCACACAAAGGTAATATAATGTACGTGTACACGCACATACACACTCCTTTACAAACACACACAAAACAAGTTCTATACATATAAACAAGCATCTAAATAGTCGGCGTGACAATAGACATACTACCCGATCGAGAAAATATTGTGGCCATTGCAGTGCTGTATGTTGACAAACGGATGCCTGTGCACGTGGTAACGTATGGGAAAAAAGTAAGGAGCAGAAAAAACGTGAGAACTAAAAACCAGTTGTAGTTTTACAATTTTTCGTAATCTCGTTAAATCGACATGTAAACAAAACCGCAGCTGTTACAGTGACAATTCTTTAAATGAAGAAAAACATATTTGTTCTACATAAAACTTCATAAAATCGCAAAAGGGCGCGTAACTCGCATGTTATTTGAAATAAAATATGAAAACTTCTTATGTTTTGTGTCCTGCAGCTTGTAAGTACTTTCTGAAAGACATATTACTGTGCACCATGAGCTGCATGTAAAAATGTTTAATTTCCAGATCGATATTCGACCATATGGGCCTTCATTAGTGGCAAATACTGTGTATGTCCTTCTTAAATGACTTGCGTGTCAATTATCAAATCCTTACGATGTTAAAATTTATGTTGATTTACGTGGTATACACAGGTCCTCGTGTGTACATGTTATAGCTGTCAAATGCTAAATGACATTACTTATTGGTCGCACTGGACCGTACCGTTATGGGATGAAAACAGATCAACATAAATTTGAAGATTAAAAAGATTTTATTCTTCGCACACGCATTATTTGATGTAGTTATAAGCAATATACGACACCGGCGATAGGGTATACGGCGGAACAACGGTCTGGCACATTAAATATTTTTACATGTAACTCACGGTGAACAGCAAAATGTCTTTTAAGAAACAAAATAAGTTCTTGAATATTTAGTTAATTTCAGTGCAACGAAACAGCGTGCCGATGAGATGAGTCCATCGCCGCTTACAATGTTATTATACACACAAAATAACGCATTCGCCGCAATATTAAGAACAGTAATTTACGCTAATTTCATTAATAAATAAATTTCAGGGAAAACTAATGTAATTACTGCGAATTATAACCAGATAGAAAATGAAATATACGCATTTATTCTGTAACCTGTGTACGGCATGTTCAGTACACTAAACATTTCTAACGCTACAAGCGGTAAACAGTTTTGCAGCTAAACAAAAAGACAGAACACGCAGTGTTCCACAATACCACTTATTAGAAAGTCAGCACAGTGCATAAACATCCATTACATGTTTCCCGTTTAGTGATTCCGCATTATTCCTTATTTATAGTAACTATATTAAAACTTTTGAAATCGGCCAGTAATAAAGGCTTTTTCAGTGTGAATACCGCGCATATATTGTAAATTATGAATGCATCAGGCAAAAGGTCATGTAAAGACAATTCGGAATAGCTGGTCACTTAATTTTTTATGTTACTTGGTAATCAGTTTATGTTACTTGGTAATCAGTCAGTCTTTCAGTGGTATCAAGATATCCAGTAGGCTTAGTGGGAGGGGGCGGGGAATAACTACAAGAAAGAGAGATACCTGCATAGTTTTAATGATTTATTTGTGAAACTTGAACTGTGATCACACAGTATAAAGGGCAGTCAAAAGAAAACGAGGCATGGAAGAAAAGTAAGTAAACTGTTTACTACCTCAAAAGCAATCGCCATGACTGTTATTATATTTACCACACTGTGAGGAAAGATGGTTGGTGGTTTCACGGAAAAATGTTTGCAGTTGCCTACGGAATCATGATTGTACCAGCTCACATGTGTCCACATATACCCGCCAACACATACCAGGACTGTAATTCTTCAGTTTCTTCCTGCGTATTTCTTGCTCGAACAGTCCACGGGTGTACTGCCGGTTCATAGTGTCCAACGGGCACAGTGTTTCGGGCAATCAGACATGTCGCCATAGTCAGCTGCGCTGACAGCGCACTTGACGATCGCGACATGTCTGACCGCCAAAACACTGTGCCCGTTGGACACTACAGACCGGCAGTACACTCGAGGACTGTTCGAGCATATACAAGGACTGTTTCTACTAGGCTGCACAAGTTTCGCTAGGAATCCGTTTCACATCCCCCATAGAGACCGGATTTCCTTATTTTTAGTGCCCTAGAGAAAGACATTCGTGGCCGTCGATTTGCTTCTGACGAAGAGGTGCACTCCTGAGTACAATGATGCTTCCGTAGGCAACCGCAAACAGTTTTCCATGAAGACATTCACCTTAATGTCTCGCAAAGGGATAAACGTATTAACGGTTCTGGCGATTACTTCTGAAGTAATAAACAGATTATTACTTTTTAATTTTCATTTGACTGCCCTTTACAGTTTTCGTTGTTATGGATGACCTAGGCTTATAAATGGTCCGGTCATGTTAATATGACTACCGCCTACTTTAGACTTCAGCGTGCAATAACCAGTCACAGAGGGCAGGTGGAAGCACTGGCAGTGGAGGGTTCATAAAGGGTGTAGAGGGGAAAACACTGCAGTCGTTGTCGCAATACGGAAGTGGAGCGTTTTATCTGGCGTCCAAAAGGGCATGATCATTGGCTTCCGGGGCAAGGGTGGATGCATTTCCGAAACGGCCAAGTTTATAAGGCATTCGCGAGCCGCCGAGATTGAAGTATAACATGCTTGGCAAAATGGCCCAATCCAAAGTCGGCGCCGAGCCAACCGCCATGAACCACAGGCCATAGATGGCAGGGGTTAACGACGGCTGTGAGCTGTGTACGGGCAAATAGACGTGACACTGTTGAGTAACTGACTGGCCAGATGAACCAAGGGGCTACCAAGTGTGGCACATCAAAGATCGCTCAACGAAAGTTTCTGTGTTTGGGCCTCTGTAGCAGACGCCTGGTTCATCTTCCCATGCTGACTGTTGTTGATCGACGACAAAGGCCAGAATTCACGTGCCAGTACCACAAGTGGACGTCCACTGAGTGGCGACAGAAGTACTTCTCAGATGAATCACGTTTTACTGTCCATCAGACGTGTACCACCCTGAACAATCGCTGGAAGAGTCCAGGACGGGGGAGAGAACGTTATGGTCTACGACATGTGTTTATGGCTTTCATTGTGTGATCTCGTCATTCTGGAAGTCACAGCGGGTCAACACAACTGTGTATCTATCCTTAGGTAACATGTCCACCACTACGTGCAGTCTGTTTTTTTTCTCTTTTTCACCGTGGCATCTACCAGCAGGACAATGCAACGCCTCACACAGCTCAAAGTCCACGTGCATGGTTCGAAGAACACGAGGTTGAGTTTACCGTACTCCTTTGGCCACATAACTCCTCAGATTAAAACCCCGTTGAGAATCTATTGGATGACATCTATGGTGCTGTTTGCGTCACGGATCCTCAAGCTACCAACCGTGTCACCTGGCCACGGCACATGAGTCGACATGGCCGCACATGCCTGTCGGTACCTTCCAGAACCTCATTGACTCTCTTCCTACACGTCTGTACTGCAAAAGTTAGTTACCCCAGCTTTCAACGGGTGACAACTTTAACTGTAGATGGTAGTTATACTTCGAAGCGAATGGAAATATTACTTTTTGCAGAGTGTTGCAGTAAATTAAAGACTATTTAAATTATATTCTCATAAACTATTATATCTTATCAGAAATTAAATAGAAATAATCTGATAGTTTTATTACTGCTATGCCAATAACGTCATACACCCTAAGACAAAAAAATAGGATACATCACTCAGAGAGTGTCCGAATAGGACAGAAATCAGTATATGTGGTGTATTTGTACAAACAAAAAAAATTATTACAATTTCACAAACATTGGATGATTTAGTCAATAGAAACAGCTTCTCAAATTGAGCGAGTCAATAATATGTCTGTCCGCATCTGGCCCTTATGGAAGTTACTCAGCTTAGCATTGATTGATAGAGTTCCTGGATGTCCTCCTGGAAGATATCCCACCCAATTTTTTTCCAGTTGGTACGACAGACGTCAAAATCCTCATTTCGGGAGAGGTCCGGCGACCTTGCTGCCCAAAGTAGGGTTTGGCTAACACGAAGACAAGCAGTAGAAACTCTCGCCTGTGTTGGCGGGCCTTATCTTACTTAAAAGTAAGCCGCAGATGGCTTACCACGAAGGGAAACGAAACGGAGCGTAGCATATAGTCGATTTACCGCTGTGCTGTTTTTAATGGTGCGCGCACGACAACTAAAGGGGTCCTGCTGTGAAATGAAATGGTACCCTAGACCGTCACATCTGGTTGGCCGTATGACGGGTGGCATTCAGGCTGGTATGCCACCGCTGTTTGGGGAGTCTCTTGTAGGCATGTCTTTGCTGGTTATCGGAGATCAGTTCGAACCAGGATTCATCTTGCATGAGCCCCGCTCTCTACCAAGTCATCCGTCGTCGGGGATAAAAACGTGACATTTAAAGGCGAGTACGTAGAGGACGCCATCACCACGCTTTATGGTAGCAGACTGGTATTTTTTGAGGTGTTAAAACTTTATAGCTACTGTTAATATGCGGATACGCTAGTTTTCAACTACTTGTCAAAGCATATTGAACGTCTTGTAGAAAAAGTAATAACACTTTAGACAAAATTGGGTAATTTTGTCTACTAAAAGTACTTCAGCTCCATTGAAGATTATCTTAACAGAAACTTGCAATGATTATCCTCTGAGAAAGTATTTCACGACATATGGAGTCCAAGTTGCCAAATTTGTTATAGGATTTTATTGGAGATCGAGATAGTGACAACAATGTGCGATTCTACAGTCTTAAGAATGGCCCGCGCATCACTTAGCATCTGTCCTAATAAGAGCTGTTGAAAATAGACTTTCGTCCGCAGCTCGTGGTCGTGCGGTAGCGTTCTCGCTTCCCGCGCCCGGGTTCCCGGGTTCGATTCCCGGTGGGGTCAGGGATTTTCTCTGCCTCGTGATGACTGGGTGTTGTGTGATGTCCTTAGGTTAGTTAGGTTTAAGTAGTTCTAAGTTCTAGGGGACTGATGACCATAGATGTTAAGTCCCATAGTGCTCAGAGACATTTGAACCATTTTTTTGAAAATTGACTTTATTAGGCAGTGACTGCACACAAAATATTATCCATGTATTGCAAAAATAAATGAAACCCAATGGAAACAAATAAATTAATATGCTCAACACAGTGGCGTCAGTCGCCTATTTCTATCAATTTTATACATATTACTCCAAACTTTCCACGTGTGGTACTGTCGCTATCGGTTGTTTCCTGTTCTTTATATAATGCCCGGCAATAATTGTCCATGCTCCAAATGTAAAATACCTCCAATAAATCCAGAAAAACCCAGGTCGAATATGTATTTGCTGCGCGCGCTTTTCAACCAGTATTTGTGACTCTGTGGTCAAAGATTTATCTCGACTCAGCTTAGGAACACATCAGCTACAAGTGCGCAATAGGACAGACGTTCAGGTGATACCAAATCGTCGTCAAACATTTTATTTCACCTGGCTGCTTCCAGATTCACCGAGCGAGAAGACACAGTGTTCAAGAAACTGGATTCACATTCGGGATTCAAATTTCCGTCCGGATAACATGATTCAGATTTTCTGTGTTTTCCGTTAAGGCTACGGAAAATATTAGGATATTTCACTTTATCAGGATACAGTCGATTCGATCCTATCCTTCCCTAATCCGAGCTTGTTCTCCGCCTCGATCCCACAGAGGGAATTTGATCAAGTCCTTCAGAAGTGATGGTGCTCCATGTGTAACGACGATGCTGTCAACAGGAAGGTTAAAATGTCTATAAAAGCATGCGCAAAAAAGTAATCGGCCAACGATCTATGTCAACTGTCAATATGTAAGCTCGCCTTACATCAGCAAGAATTCAATTTTTACGCTGTGATAAAACTGTGCACAAATTTATGTAAGTCATCGTAGCACTTCACTGAAACAGATTATGAGACAAATAGCAAAACGTATTTTGCGCCATATAGTATTAAATTAATTTGCTTCTGTACTACTGATTAAATGTTCCGTTTATTGACATTTATGTAACAATCAGAACATGTTTCGTGTAATCCGGCATGCTACTTTCCTAGTTAATCAAATGTCATTTACTGACTGTTTCAAAAGGACAAAAACGGCATACGGTATTCAGATTTGATAGAAGTAATAACTTAAGGATAGTTTCCACATTTGCTTTTGGTTTACGTCAGCTCCTTGTATTTTTACTGCAACAAATAGGTTTGCAACGTTGTAAACTGAGGATCTTTGCCTCTGTGTCATATCTTCGAAGAAGAATCTCCGCTTTTCTGATTCGCTGTTTCTTACCTCTTTTTTCATTCTTTATCCCACGGAGGCGATCTAGCTGTTCGGCATTGGGCCCATTATAGAGTCGCGATTTTTCTTCAGTTAGTAGTGGGGCAGAGTTCTTTGGAACTGGGATTAAAATGCAGGGAATTACCAGTTCCAGAATTTACTTATGAACGAAGGGAATCCTCCCAGAAACCTTAGTCAGAACCGGAAGATTCGAACTATTTTCAGTTGTTTCTGGACGATGTTGTTCATTGCTACAGAGAAATACCAAAAAATTTAGAGTGAGTAAAAAAATTAATTTTAGGTGTAAGCCTTTGTTAGATGCTTCAGCAACTCCAACTTCAAGACACGAGAAACGTTATCGAGCGCTTAACGTTAGCCTTCTCCTTTCCCGGTTTCACTCTCTCCAAGGGACTTACTTTTAACTTCAGTCATTTATCCGAACGTATTTCTTTCCATTTGCACTAAATTCCCATCCAGATAAGATCTTCGTATTTGGCCTTGCGGATATTGCACATATTAACTGGACATTATTCTAAATTGGAAACCACTAGCAAAGCCATCATTGGTGAGCAGACGGGGTGAGGGAAGGAATTCAAATTCAGTCGCTCCTGCATCCCTATTGAAATTCACCCTGCGGGTAAATGACGACGTGTGAAGTCAAATTCTACGCGACACTGGAGATTCATTATCGAATGGAAATATTCCTTAATTCAGTTTAAAACTCGTATTTCTTGAGCGGGAATTGTATCCGCGGGCTACGTACACTCAAATGGAATGAAATACGCTGTGTTGAGTGCTGCGACAGAGCAGATTTTCTGATGGAGATATTTTAAATCCATTTACAAAGTGAGTCAGAAGAGTATCATACGAAATGAGAAATTCAGTTTGTGACATTTAGGTTTATCAATGAAACACACATAAAATTATTTCAATTTTTTCATGCTCGGTCTACCAGCAAGCGTATAATCGAATTACTAAAAATGATTTACTTCAACAGAGAATTTTAAATGTAATTACAGTGGTTATTGGACAGGCTTTCCCCGCGCAATAATTCTTGATAGTCTACTCGTGTTTGTTGCTGGATCCTAAAATCAACATGACATGTCATATAGCAATGGTTGCTTGGAACTCTGAGAAAGAGGTGATGCTACCTTGTAATAAAACAGAAAAAATAACAAAGGATACGGTATTCACATTCAACAAATGGTAGAATTATAGTTAATATTAGGCCTGTAGCCCTGATACTGCATGGAAAATGTTGCAGCAAAACGAAAAGTGCTTCGGAAAGTCTAATATCATGTGTAAATTCCAAGTATAAAACACGCAATTTGACATAATATAGAAAACAAAAATACATTTCCAGAGTAGTGGTATACAGAATTGGCGGTAGTCAGTGCTGTCATTATTACACAGGCCAAACCGGCAAATCATTTGATTTGGGGTGTAGAGAACATTTGTAAATGCAGAATGGGTCCGCACTCAGCATGCATTTGTCTGAAAGTGGGTACTGTCTGGATAAAATAGAAAAGAATATCTGAATAATCCGCTGCGCGCCAAAATGACGTACTCTTGACCCACTGGAAGCGGAGAGATCCGAGAGCGTAAGAAGAATCTGCTCGGTAGAGTAGTTAATGAACAAAGTTATTTTTCATATGATGTACACTTGCCCTATTTGGCAGCTTTTTATGAAAAAAGTCTGAAGTCACACACATCGAGCAAATAGTAAGTCTGGATACATACCTGTTTGTAGCTTGATGTTTCGTATATTTTATTGATTCCTCTGCTGTTTCTTTTCCTCTACCCGAGCCTCACATTTCATAGGTGCTGCTAGTTACATACACTGTGTAGAATGACGTGTGGCATTTAACATGACTGTGCCACATTTCAGCTTCCTCAGTCAGTAGTCTGCCTTGGGTGCCTTGCTCATGAGAAAACGATGGTTAAATTACTATAGCTATCTAAAGAAATCTAACTACTTTTTTTACATTTTTTGTGACCTTTTATTTTATCCATGTGAACCTTGTCCAGTCACATTTTATACACCTCATTGTTTTTAATTGTTCTATTTTATTTCTATTTGTGGCCAAAATCACACACTTTCTATTTGTATATAATATAAACTAATGCGCAAAGCATTCCCTTCATATGAAAATTCGTTTTTTCGACTAATACTTTGTGTATATCATCATGCAGAATAATGTTTGGTCAAATATGATGTTTGGAAAATTTTCAGAAGCTTATATATGATTTCTCTTTGTTATGTACTTCTGATTTATGCTACAGCTCTGAAGACCAGAGTGTAAGCGTATTAAAACACCAATTGAAGTTAACACGGGCGCCCTTCAGACGTTCTTATGTCATAGTTGTTTTTTTATTGGTTTGGCCTCCTAAATACCACACGAAACAGCTATTCTTCTTTCTTTTCTCCTTTCCTTCTTTCCAGCAGTTTTTCATTCTCTCTCTATGTTTTTCTCTTCTTTCTTCTGTCGATACGGCATCTGTCTTTCTCTTTGTTTTCACCTGGAAGCACTTGAAACTTCCTACTTTTGCTCTGAACTTCTCTCTTTCTGTTATTTTTTCGTCCGTTATTTCCATCTCCCACAGTTCTGCTTTAACTTCTTTGTTCCACGCCATGGATGCTTTTGGGTTTTTGTCAAGAAAGTTAAAAATTCATTTTCTTTTTCTTTTTCCATGCAGTCTTCTTATGTGTCCGTAGAACACAGCTCTTCTCCTCTCATTGCGTCTATTTTTTTCATCATTTCTTTATTACTTCTTAATTTCCATTTCCCATTGTCATACTTTCGTCCCAAGATTTTCCTGGTGCTCTTCCTTTCCTTATTCTCCGTTTCACCTAACTGTCTGGCTGTATTTAACTACAGACATTCTGAACTACAAAGGCATTCGGGTCTAATGCCAGTGTTGTGGTGCCGAAGTGTTTCAAGTATGGAAATAGAGTTCTTGTTATACAGCTGTTTGGTATTTGAAAAACCATCTCCACTTTCCTTGCTCTTGGTAAGTTAGCTTCTTTCTCCAAAGCAATTGATTGTATTATTTCAGCTAGGTATTTAAATTTTTTATTTGTTGTTTCTGTTGTATATAGTCTCCCATCTCTTCGTAATTTTACATTATAATATGCTATCGTCCTGGTGACCACATTGTTGTATTGCCTCTTATTAAAACGCATTTATCACATGTTTATTCCATAAACGTTTGGTTATACAATACGTATAATCTGGGTGTGATTCACCGACATCTAATGCGCCGCTCTGAAGACATGTCAGTCGTCGCTGTACCTCAGTATGCTGCGATGTTGTGCAGAGGCAACGTGCCTTTTCGAGTAACTCGTGTGAGGTACTTAAATTTTTTCATAAAACGTTGATGTTTTTTGGCATGTTTGTTTCTGATGAAAGGCCCCTGCTGTACGAGGCTGGCTCAGTAATACTCTAAAATTTGATTTTTTTGTGAATTTTAGTGTTCGAATCTGTTTTAGTTCAAGTCATACATGCACTGTCCGCGCATGTTGTGTGACCAACTGTCAAAAGCCTGAGTAACCACCTTTTGCAGTGCAGGCCGCAGCGAGCCTTTTGCATGTCCATCCTTCTGGCAGGAGGTCTCTGGGACGACGGCCGTTTACTATCGTGACAAACAATTAAAAACACCTACAGCCGGCCTTATGATTTTATTTTATTTTGTCGCTACCAGTTTCGACGCTTCATTGCGTCATCTTCAGGCTGTTTTGATGCGGTACAGTTTGACACGATCCCCATGCATAACCCATCAGTAGCCAGCATTACTGGATTCGCAGATAATGTGTCAGCACTCCAACCATCAACTGGTAGTGCTGGAATGGGAACAGGGAAGGGGCTGGATAGGTGAAGATAGTGACTAACGAAGGTTGAGGCCCGGGAAAGTTCCCACCGGCGTAGTTCAGAAAATCTGGTGTTGGTGACAAGGATCCACATGGCACAGACTATGAAGCAGTCATTGAAATGAAGGATATCATGTGCCGCAGTGTGTTCAGCAACAGGGTGGTCCACTTGGGTCTCGTCCACAGTTTGTCGGTGACCATTCATGTGGACAGACAGCTGGTTGGTTGCCGTGCCCACATAGAATCCAGCTTAGCTTGTAGATTACATGACTGGTTTCACAGTTAGCTCTGCTTTGATGGGATAGGCGATGTTTGTGCCTGGAATGGAGTGGGTGGCGGTGGTAGGATGTATGGGACAGGTCTTGAGTCTAGGTCTATTACTGGGGTATGAGCCTTGAGGTAAGGGATTGGGAGCAGGGGTTGTGTGAGGATGGACGAGTATATTGTGTAGGTTCGGTGGACTGCGGACTATCATTGCGGGAGGGATGGGAAGGATAGTAGGTAGGACATTTCTCATTTCAGAACACGGCTAGAGGTCAACTTCGAGGTGCTTTTATTTTGTCAGTCATGAGAAACCGAAGTTCTGGTGGTGAGTGTGTGTAGAATGTGTCAGTTTGAAGGCCTGTTTTACGACATTATCTGTACACTGTGTATTGTATGATTTCTGTTGTTAGTTTGATAATCTTTTAAAGCACAAGAAAATAGACTCTTAGACATTTGGTTAGAAACTTCCCTTGTTCCTGAATGCTTTATCCTGTGGCGAACAATGTGTGAGACATGATAACCTCGCCTGCTTTTATGTGAGAGCATTTGGAATATAGATTTTGCTTCGAGTGAATAATGAACTCCTGTAGTGTTTTATTCACCGGTAGTGAAGATTAGTTTTGCACTTGTTCATAACCTTCAGTCTACGTCCACAGCTTCGATTCTTTTTATTAAAACAGGCTTCTTGTCTGACTATTAAGCTATTATGTCTAATGAGTTAGTACAAAATTGTTGCATTAAGGTGAGAAACTTTTGCTAACCACGCCGTCAGGGCCGAATGACACACTGTACAATTATTTGATTAGATGTGCTGCACAGCAACCCTTTGTTTCATCTTTGTGTTACAATATGAATCGTGTTGCCATCAACATCGCAGTGATGTGCCAATTGTTCGGTAAGTCCACGGACTACCTGAACGTATGAAGAGTGGTCAAAGACAGATAAAGCAGGTGTGCATTGTCTTCAGTGCTGTCAGAAACGTCATCCGTGTGCGCATTTTTGTTTCAGTAACAGCAAATCATTTTCGTTAATTTTAGATATTCATTATAGTCTTGTGCATTTTCATTATCAGTCTGTTGCGTTTGTGTATTTAACTTTAGTCACATTCGATTAAATTAATCAATCGGTAAGTTGCTCTTTTGCAGTCAGTCTCGCTCAAACGTGCTACTACACACACATAAAAAAAGTTCTGCATCACCTCAGTTCCGAGAGTTCCGGCACCTTACACAAAACTGGAATAGATATCAACATAAACATCATTTCCGCCTTTTTTATTGCTCATGAAAACAACACATTGCATGTTGTACCACCATACAGCAAGACCATCAGCAGTGGTGGTCCAGATTGCTGTATACACCGGTACCTCTAATATCCAGTAGCACGTCCTCTTGTACTGATGCACGCCTGTATTCGTCGTGGCACACTATCCACAAGGTCATCAAGATCCAGATCGTCCCACTCCTCAACGGCGATTCGGCATCGATCCCTCAGAGTGGTTGGTGGGTCACGTCGTCCATAAACGGCCCCTTTCAATCTGTCCCAGGCATGTTCGATAGCTTTCATGTCTGGAGAAAATGCTGTTCACTCTAGTCGAGCGATGTCGTTGTCCTGAAGGAAGTCACTCACAAGATGTGCACGAAGGGGGCTCGAATTGCCGTCCATGAAGACGAATACCCCGCCAATATGCTGCCGATATGGTTGCACTATCGGTTGGAGATTGGCTTTCACGTATCGTACAGCCATTACGGCGCCTTCCATGACCGCCAGCGGCCTACGTTGGCCCCACATAATGCCACTCCAAAACATCAGGGAGCCTCCACCTTGCTGCACTCGCTGAACAGTGTGGCTAAGGCGTTCGGCCTGCTGGTTGCCTCGAAATATCTCTCCGACAATTGTCTGGTTGAAGGCATGTGCGACACTCATCGGTGGAGAGAACGTGATGCCAATCCTGAGCGGTCCATTCGGCATGTTGTTGGGCCCATCTGTACCGCGTTGCATGGTGTTGTGGTTGCAATTATGGACCTCGCCATGGACGTCGGGAGTGAAGTTGCACATCATGCAGCCTATTGCGCACAGTTTGAGTCGTAACACGACGTCCTGTGGCTGCAGTAAAAGCATTATTCCATGGTGGCACTGCTGTCAGGGTTCCTCCGAGCCATAATCCGTAGCCCTTGGGCGGCTTGAGCAACGCATGTCATCAGTAGGCTGTTGATATACTTTCCGGGGTGTGAGGTCGTGGTCCAACAACTTTTCTGCTCCTTACGTTTCGTCCAGAACTGCGCTGGACTTCCTCAGAGGCACTGCTCCCCTGAGTCTTGCCGACTGACTGGTCGGCACACTATCGCTACTTTTGTTATGAATACAGAAGATTACCGAAGGAAAATTTTGAACCTTTTAACGTCAGGACAGTATAAAAAACTTGCGAGGGATCCTACAGCCAGTGTACTTAGGAAAACAAATAATTTGATTAAGTCATCTACCTCTATCCGAAAAGAAGATAAAAGAACTTTATTGAAAAGTGAAGCTATGTGTCCTCGATTGTATGGTGTACCTAAAATAGATTTTCCTTTAAGACCCATAGTCAGTGCCATCAATTCTCCCACTTATGAAATAGCAAGATATTTAACAACTTGTTTACAACCATTCATTGGAAAAACTGACTCATATATAAATGACTCGCGTCATTTTATTGAAAAACTAGAGGGGCTAACTCTGGCCCCTGAAGATATTCTTGTAAGTTTTGACATTGTGTCCTTATTCAAAATGATTCCTGTTAACGAAGTTATAATTTTCATAGCGGATATTTTTCCAGAAGATTTGACTGTTCTTTTCAGACATTGTCTTACATCAAGTCAGTTCCAGTGGGATAATGAATTTTATGAACAACTTGATGGAGTAGCAATGGGTAATCCATTAGGCCCTGCGATTGCCAATCTTTATATGGAGAAATTTGAACAATCAGCCCTAGACAAAGCTAATAACAAACCATCTCGTTGGTATCGATGTGTAGATGACACATTTGTGGTTTGGTCCCATGGCAGAAAGGCCTTGGACGATTTCTTCGATTAACTAAATAAAATTCACCCAAAAATACAGTTTACCATGGAAATAGAAAAGGATAACAGAATATCTTTCTTGGATGTTTAGTTATGAGACGGTCCGATAGAAGCTTGGAATATAAAGTTTTTCGGAAGGCAACACATACGGGCAGATATTTACATAAAAATTCTAATCATCATCCTCAACAAAAAAAGAGGTGTCATAAAAAGTCTTGTCGATCGAGCGGAACGGATATGTACACCTGAACATTTGGATGCTGAAGTGAAACATCTGAAGCAGGCTTTTGAAAAAAACGGCTTCTCAAGAAAAGAGATAAATAGAATTTTGCGTCCAAGGAACAGAAAAATCCAAAAGATAAGAGTGACCCACAACGACAGAAAAATACAGTAGTTCTCCCTTTTATTAAAATAGTAACAGATAGGATCGGTAAGATTTTACGAAAACATGACATAAAACCATTCTTTAAACCAACAAAGAAAATAAGTCAAGTTCAACGATCTGTGAAGGATAAACGCCCTCCCCTGTCGACATGTGGTGTGTATAAAATTCCATGTACCTGTGGTAAAGTTTACATTGGTACTACCAAAAGAAGCGTAAACACGCGACTGAAAGAGCATAAAAGTCTTTGTCGACTTGGAAAAATAGAAAAGTCAGCTGTAGCGGAATATGCTCTTCAACCAGGCAACCACCAAGTGAAGTTTTCGGATACCGAAGTTTTATCTACAACGTTAAATTACTATCCACGGCTATATGGAGAAGCTATCACGATAATTTTAATAGGAAAGAGGAGGCTATGAAACTTAGCGATATATGGACAGTGGCTCTACAAAATTGCCAACAATTTTTATCTTTGACAAGGTGGTAATCGATAGTCAACCTTATCTTTGCTATGGATTATCACTGCTCATCACGAGTCACCTGAACCACGCCCCCCTTTCTCACAATATAGAAGTCGCTCTCAGACACCCGACCAGTCAGTCGGCAAGACTCAGCGGAGCAGCGCCTCTGAGGAAGTCCAGCGCAGTTCTGGACGAAACGTAAGGAGCAGAAAAGTTCTTGGACCACGACCTCACGTCCCGGAAAGTATATCAACAGCCATGTCACCCGGTCGTGAAAGCCTACATTCTACAATGTCATCAATAGTTCCTGTCTCTCTGTATCTCCTCTATGTCCTAACAACATCGCTTTGGTTCACTCCGAGATGCCTGGACATTTCCCTTGTTGAGAGCCCTTCCTGGCACAAAGAACAATGCGGACGCGATCGAACCGCGGTATTGACCGCCTAGGCATGGTTGAACTACAGATAACACATTCCTGGTGGAATGACTGGAACTGATCGACTGTCGGACTTCCTCCATCTATTAGTCGCTACTCATTCACGGTTGTTAACATCTTTGGGCGGATTTATCGACATCTCTGAACAGTCAAAGAGACTGTGTCTGTGATACAACGTCTGTCTTCAGGAGTTCTGGGAACCGGAGTGATGCCAAACTTTTTTTGATGTGTTTCTATTCAACTTCATTCAGATGTGTGTACATATCATGGTCAATTAGTTATAAAAACAATCAAAAACCCATTCACTGGTTTTACTATATTTACTTACGCTGGCTTGATGTAACTGAAAAATTATTTGAACTCAGGCATGTAAATGTGTCACTTACGCAAAAATTGATTTCCCGTTTCATTACTTTGTAATTGAGGACTTTTTGTACAGCAAGATTGCTCTGTCTTATTATTTTATATGTCATAGAAATTATTATCATATAGTGACATTAATTACCTGGCGTAAATTTTTTTCGTATAACTGAAATGAATATTTAAAAAAATCCTTTCCTCGATCTCTGTAAATTTGGCTACGAATATGTAGCAGCGCTTCAGAATCCTACGAGACACACTCTTAAAATTCAAGGCATTACATCTTTCACACATACCGTCACAGCCGATATATCGTTGCAGAACTTGTTGCTTATTAATTTATTTACTTACCTGAGGTAATCGTAATACATGACACCACGACATATTGACATTCAGTACAACAAGCCAGAACTATTAAACAGAAATAAATTTGCGCTTAAAGACCAAATCTTTTGGCGATGAATGCAATGGACTGGTATTCCGATGGAGAGGGGATTCAAATGTAGCCATCCAGATTCATGTTTCCATTAATCACTTGAAGCGAACGGAAGGGGGAGTGACGATTCTAATTTTTCAAATAAAGCGGTTAGAGGTTCGTGCGGCTGACTTACTGAAACTACGTATCCTCTTTCTGATGACGGGTTTGATTCGTCTGCCCCTTCAGTACAAGGATCCATATTTGCTATCTCTGATCGGAAATTGGTAGTTAAAAAATTAAATTAATATGAACAAATTCACCATTTTATTTCAACTAAACAGTTAATTAACACATTGAAAATGTTATTCGTCGTGGTGAAAGAATATTAATTACATCACGATTCAGTCCGTAATAAAAAGAAATTTGAGAGCTTGAGTGTTTGTTGCAATATGCTCCGACAAACATTTAGATTACTGAAAAACTCTATACACAGCCTGTCGACGGGCAAACTAAACTACATTGTAGAATTGTTACAGATTCTATATTAAACTTAACACTCTGATGAAAATGTATAAATTTACTTGCATTGCACCGTCAAAATTCGCGTGGTTTCAATTTGCTGCTCTTGTTACAATTTTTATATTTTTTCTCTCCATTTGGTTTGGTATTGATTCAGTTCCATGAAACAGAAAGCAACGTTGTATTAGTATACATGAAAAGGTGACACATCAATTATTCAAAGACTCGAACGGGCGCCAATTATAGCGTGTCTGTGCGTTAAACGAATAGAATATATGTAGTAGGATACCCTTTTCGCCCGATGTGGAGCAACGAAATTTTATTAAAGTTAATTTTTAATGCAAATGACTTTAAAGTTAATCACTGTATCGGACTCGTTTCAAAAGTGCAGATTCTAGTGCCGCAAAATGAAACTAATAAATAATCACGAATGCTAGCCAACATCGGATAAGATATTAATACATGTGACACCAGAAATTTAAATATTCCTTTACGTGAAATGCTAATCATATGAGCTTGCATTAATTTGATTGAATATCTTATATACCAAGGTTGAGGTACTAGTTAACGTAACATGTGCGTACTACTTTTAATTTTTCATTTAACGTAAGATAGTTACACAAGCTTACCTTCTCATAAGAAAGCAGCAAGAGGCATTGACATTAATGATTTCAAGTTTTAAAACTTTCTGATGACCAGAAAATGTAACTGATAGCATCACGGAGCCCTTTTATTCCACTGAGGGATAATTTCTTTGGTTTCGTATACTCCGAGCAGACATACACTTCTGGCACGAAGTGCGTGCTCGTAAACGTTATGGTATGAAGCCCTACCACGAAAAACAAAACAACTTGCGAACCTAGTACTCAGGAGGGAGCACCTGCATAAGACGCACTACCGTCTGTGGTGATTACACGCCCTATTAAAAACCATGTCCCGCCTTTTTTAATGTCCAAGAGACCATGATAATGCATAGTGACTTCACTATAATTGTTGTCTTGGAATAAAAGTGTCATTCCTGTTCATCCCATTGCGTATTTCTTTTAGTTCCGTACTGTAAGCGTTCAAGTTTCATTGAGCTGTATTCCTTGGCAGTGAGACATCATGAAAAACTTACTGTCGTCCTTAAGTTTTATGTACCAGCGTATACATAGAATATCGTCCTAGTCAGCAAAGATTGTAATTAAAATGTTCATTTTTCGATTATCTGCGCTTCTAATTGGGCTCAAATTTCACCAATTCTCTACCTTCGGAAGAAATACATCCTTCAGTACGTTACAATTTGCGGTACACTTGTGTCTATGAAAGAATGTGATGAAGGTGTAGTCTTATATGGATCCAATACTGCACTCGTGTCTGCAGTCAATTACGAATCTTTCACAACAGCCGCAAATCGTCTGGTACCTCTGGACAAGACTGCACAATTCGCTGCTCCCCTTTTTCAACCTCATCAACGGGAGTGCTATACACCTCACTTTAGAGAGGACACTTATCACAAAAATCCAGATGGTTCAGGTCAGGTGATATTGGTGGCCATAATACGGTCTCTGCTCGATTTATCAGAACCGAACTATATTAACGTATTAGAGGTCTTCCATCAGCATCAAAGTGTGCCATTACACATTTGCCACATTGCACAGCTAGGGGCAGTGGATGAAATTTAAGTCCAGTTAGACGGAAATTTTCAAATAGATTTGTAGTTACTAGATCAATAAATGATCCTGAAGTAAGTGGCGGCTGGTAGCCACATATTCGCAAATGTCTCGCATATGGTTCGTTTGAGTATTCGTGTTTACTTGAACGCATCATGTAAAAGAAGCGGTTGGATGTTCGTAACATGGTACTCTTCTGAGTTAATTGGCAAGTTTTGGAAATAGTAGTAATATTCATCAAAGGTTCATTTCATATCAAGAATACAAAAAACAGAAAGTATTCCTATTAAGTCACCAAATAGTGAACTAATTTGAGTCTACGTGGAATTCTGTAAACTGGGATGCTAGAGGTTCTAAATATCACGACTACAGCTGAAAAACGATTAACAATGACCTGATCATTTAGCTGGATTATTTGCATAGCGTTTTAAGTGTATACTACGTCTATTGCAATGATGTGAAAATCATAACAGTAGCGGTGAAATAAAACAGAAAAAACATCATTTCAAATTATCTTTTGCGACGCCAGCGTCCACGGACAGCTAAACTCGATTTGCATACTCCATAAATGATGTCCGGGCTTACTACGAAATTGCTGGAGTACTTTTCTTGAAATTCTTCCGCTTTTATTGACAACTTCACTGTCACATCCTAAATCTCACAAATATTTTCATGCAACTTGGCAAAATGTTGAAACAGGCACGTTAGTAGCGTAAAGTCATACACCCAGGGTTTTCAACCTTTTCGAGTTGGTGACTTCCCTGACCAGCTGTGTTGTTTCCCTGTCTTCCTTGTAGAATAGCCTTAAAAAACTAGCGCCGCTATGAGAAGGCAGATGAGGTTTGCTTTAAATAAACGCTGTAACGGTCGTGAGCGTTAGTTACCATTGAGACTGGACGTACTGAGTAAATGTCAGTCAAGAATGCCTTCAAGGCAACAAAGACGCCATTATCTCCCCATCAGTGAGTTTGAACGAGGTCGTGTAATAAGACTACTAAAAGCTGGATGTTCCCTCTCAGATACTGTACAAAGACTTGGCAGGAATGTAGCCACTGTACTTGATTGCTGGGAGAGGTGGTCATGTGAAGGTACCGTCGAAGGAAGACCGGGCTCTAGACGGTCACGTGGCACTACCGAGAGGAAAAACCGTCGTGTTCAGTGTATGGCTCTGGTGCATCATACAGCATCTGCAGCAGCAATCTGAGAAACAGTTGGCACCACAGTGACACAACGAACTGTTACAAATCGGTTACTTCAAGGACAGCTCCGAGACGTGTAGTGCGTATTTCACCGACCCCAAACCACCGTCATTTGCGACTCCAGTGATGTAATGCGAGGGCTCATTGGCAGGCAGTGTGGAGGTCCGTTTTTTTTCTGATGAAAGCTGCTTCTGCCTACACCTAGAGTTAGACCCTGGGGTGTGATTTCGTGTAACAGCAGGAGCACTCTCGTCGTTATCTCATGCACCCTGACTGCAAATATGTACGTCAAACTTGTGTCTGGACCCGTTGTGCTGCTGTTCATGAACAGCATTCCAGGGTGTGTTTTCCAGCTGGATAACGCTCGCCCACGTACCCCCTTTGTAACTCAACATGTCGATATATCTCTTGGCCAGCTTTATCACCAGATCTGTCCCCAAGCGATCACATATGGGACATCATCGTACGACAACTCCTGCGTTATTCATAAACAGCATTAACGGTCCCTATACTGACCGACCAAGTGCAACAAGCATGCACGTTTGCATGTTTGCACTCTACGTTCTGGAGGTTACACGGTTATTAATGTAACAGCATTTCACATTTGCTAAGGGTTATCTCGCGCTTTCATTAACCGGTGATCTTGCAATGTTAAACATTTTAATATGTTACCTAGGCAAATGCGTTCCTGAAATTTCATTACTTTACGTTAACTTTTTTAACGGTGTTGCGATTTTTTTCCGTCAGTGTACTCTTACAATATTTTACTTTAGTCGTTTAGAGTTTGATTTCACTCTGTTTCCGATATTGTGCTGTTGTAAGTTAAATAAACCACTGCATGATGAAAATTACGTCAAAACATACTCTGGAATATGTTTCCAATGGCGACGCCTTTGAACTGAAAACTTTTGCCCCTCTAAGGAATGTTTCAGCATCTTACACTGTGTAGGCCACGGTTACACACACAGATAATCTCAACGGGGCAAACGAGGTGGACGGCACGTCTGCTCAAGAGTAGATACACCAGGCTCAGAACCTGCTCGGCATACGGCTCTAATCTCGCGCTGCCGGGGGAGGACATTTATTGGGAGAGTCCTTTATCTGGTGAGAGACCGAGTGCGCCGATGGCGGCGCGCCTCCGGCATTCTGGATGTCGCCGTCACCTTCTTAGTTGGCGGCGGCGTCGCCAATAATGAATTCCCGGCGGCTGCGGAGCGGCGAGGCCTGCCTCCGGCGGCGGCGGCGGCATCGACCGCGGGCTATCGGTTTCCGATCGAAGGCCACCTCCGCCCCCGCCGCTGCCTCTGGTGGGCGCGACCCCGTTATTAGGCCACTCGGCCCCGGCGGCCGCTTTGGTGCCGCTCTCGCAGCCTCCTTCGGCAGCACCAGCACACACTGCCGCCCCCGCACCCCCCCCCCCCCCCTCCTCGCGAACAAGCAAAGCCCGCAGCGCTGCGATACGACGGACCCGGGCCGGCACGTCCCATCGCCCATCCCGACAAGCCCACTCTGGGGGCTGTTGTCTTGAGCGTGCATTCAAGCCGCACACAGGCTCGCTGGCCAAACTGTTATTTGCTTTCTTTTTGCGTCCTCAGTCCTCTGGCTGGTTTGAAGCTGGGCACCACGACATCCTCTCCAGTGCTTACCTCTTCATCCCGTAATACCACTTATAGCCGACCTTCTTAATTTCTTCTTTGATACATTCCAATATCTATCTTCCTTGCTATTTTTTTACCTGCAGTTGTCACCATTAGGGAAGAGCGTTCTACCTAGAGGACAGTATACCTAAACACATGCGATACTGATTTTAGAATCACGGAAAGGAAATCACACTAGAGACTGTCACAAGCAGCTTTCAACCTTTTCTGGAGTTGTCATATAGGATGTTGTTTTTAAGCACAGCATTTTCAAACATTTTACATTCTATATGTTTAAGTGTGATATAACGTGTAAAGGTTTTATTGGGAACTAGCCTTTTCCCGGCTGCTTCGCCCACGTATGTGTTCGATACATACATTGAACACACCTCCTCCTCCCCCTCTCTCTCTCTGTCCACCACATCATCCTACCTCCACCTCTCTTTGTCTCTTCATCTCCTCCTCCTTCTTTCTTTGCCCATTTACTCCACCACCTGTCTCTGACTATATCTTCCTCTCCCTCTCTCTGACCATATTCTCCTCTCCCTCTCTATTCCTGTCTCTTTGCATCACCCCCTGCCCATCTACCTTTTCTGACTGCGCACTACCACTTACACCGTTCACATGTCTAATGCATCTCCCCCTTCTCCCCTATCTCTGTCCATTTCCTCCTCCACCTCTCTCTGTCCATCCCTCCCCCCCCTCTATACATCTCAATCTGTCCCCAGCTATGCTCATCGAGTGCATAGCCCCTGTAATACAGTTCACTAAGTCAATGAAGCAGGCTGACAGTAACCCAACACAACACTCTTGTCATGCAGGGTAGCCTACATATTGGTGGCTGGAAAACTGTTCCAGGATGTCCTGAAAAGCAGGTTGATTTGGCAGGCTGATACTGATCTCACACAACATCCATATCAAGCAGGACAGCCTATATGCCAGGGGGATGGAAAAACACGTTTTCGACCATATCTCAGATACTATTGGGGCTAGGAGGTTATAAATCCCACAGTTCTGAAACACGTGAAGCCTAATGTTTGTCTGCCAAATTTGACTGAAACCGATCCAGGGATTTCACAGTAGATCCTTGATAACGCACCAACAAATATGCAGTCTGCCATATATATATTACAGGTATATTGTTACTTTCTCAGGTACAGAATTTTATGGTTGGTAAAATGCTATATATTTTTAGAATTATTTATACAACTTGTCGACAGTTAGGGAATACTTTGTCCTTCATACATCATCTTGTATCTTCAAACAGAAGAAATTCGTGTTAGTAACCAATAGTTTCGATGCCAAAATGTATTCAATTTGTAACAGGATTTTGATAATACTACTGCTTAATGTGACTTCACTTACTGATAATTAGTGTGTAGTACAGGAATAATGTAACAGGTAGACTATTAAATACAGACAAAATTTTCTTGACTGTAACGCTTTTAAATTTCAATCGAATATGCCTTCCTAGTGACATATCCATGTTCCACCCTGGAACATGTTTTCACAACAGTCGGAACCTTACTTTCCGGAGAAATTTTTGTAATAACAGAAAAAGCTTGCAGCTCGTAAAAACTGAATGCCATTATTTAAAAATAGAATAAGAAAATTCTAATGTAAGTGGCAGTCAGATATTGTCCAAGGAAGTTCGAGTATGCTCCAGAAATTTTTCTGGGAAGCTCTTACACATTCTTCATACAAATCTGACATCTCTTCGAGCGATTTCCATGCTTTTGGAGTCCTGGATAGACATTTGTGGCCGTAGATTTACTTCGGACGAAGAGGTCACGCATGGGTACAATCATGGTTCTGTAGGCAACCACAAACATTTCTCCACGATCGCACTGACCGTCTTGTCTCACAGTGGGATGAATGTATTGATAGTTATGGTGATAACTTTTGAAATAATAAAGAGTTTACTTACTTATTTATGTCTGCCTCACTTTCATTTGACCGCCCTTTTTATGTTAAACTTCCATTGCACGGGTGGTTACATGCGAAATTCCGGAGAGTGTACCATAGTACAACACTCTCTCCTTTCGTAGAAGTCCTTTCTTGACGTCTTTACACATGCCCCATCATCTGGTCCCTTCTTCTTGCCAGTGTCTTCCACATACTTTTTTTTCCTTGCCGATTTTCTAAAGAATCTTCTCAATTCTTATCAGTCCATCTCATTCTGAATATCTTTACATGGCACTAATCTCACATGCATCGATTCTACTGTTTTCCCGTTTCACCCCCAGTCCATGATTCGCTTCCGCACAGATTGTGCACCAGACTTGCGTTCTCACTAATTCCTTCCTCAAATTAAGGCCTATTCTTGATACTAGACTTCCTTTGCTAAGGAATGCCCCTCCTCGCCACCCTTTTGTGTCCTCCTTGCTTCGCCTGTCACACGTTGCTTTGCTTCAAAGGTAGCAGAATTCCTTCACTGCGTCTGCTTCTCATTTCTGCTACTCCTCATTACTTTCGTCTTTCTTCGGTTTACTCTCAATACATGGTGTGCATTCATTAGACTGTTTATTCCATTCAGTGTGTCACGTATCTCTTCTGCACTGAGCATAGTAAAGTCATCAACGAACCTTATCCTTGATTTCTTTCATTCGCAATTTTAGTCTCATTTATGAAGCCTTCTTTTATTTCCGTCACTGCTTCTTTGATAGGCAGATTGAACAGTAGCGGAGAAATGATGCATCCTTGTCTAACACCATTTTTAATCCGAGCTCTTCGTCCTTGGCCTTCCATGTTTATTGTTCCTTCTTCATGTTTATACACACTGTATCCTACCGTCTTTCCCTAAAGCTTGCATATTTTTTCTTTTTTTTTTTTTTTTTTTTTTGAGAATTTCTAACATCCTGCACCATTTTACATTGTAAAATGCTTTTTCTGGATCGACAAGTCCTATGAAAGTGTCTTGATTTTTCTAAGTCTTGCTTCCATTAATAAGCGCAACCTAGGAATTGCTTCTATTGGCTCTTAGTAGCGTGTACCTAATGAGTACAAACTTAGTACGCGCTGAAGTTCGTGGCAAACCCTGCATTTCAGAATCCAACGTATCAGGATTTCGTACGAACGTTAAGTGGCACGCAGTTCGAGCAAGCTTACTGACAACGTAACAGAATGGCAGAAAGTGCCTGTCGTGTTTGGGCATGCCCACGACTACATCGTGAATAAAGTTGCTGCATTTGTTGTCGTATTAACGCGGACTGTCCATTGTGTTACACGGAATAGTGTAACACTCGCAGTCATGTATAACGGCTAAGAACAATTTTCATATAATATCCTAACCGATAAGGGCTAGAGACGAGTGTCAGTTGGTTTCAAGGAAAACGTAACATACACTCCTGGAAATGGAAAAAAGAACACATTGACACCGGTGTGTCAGACCCACCATACTTGCTCCGGACACTGCGAGAGGGCTGTACAAGCAATGATCACACGCACGGCACAGCGGACTCACCAGGAACCGCGGTGTTGGCCGTCGAATGGCGCTAGCTGCGCAGCATTTGTGCACCGCCGCCGTCAATGTCAGCCAGTTTGCCGTGGCATACGGAGCTCCATCGCAGTCTTTAACACTGGTAGCATGCCGCGACAGCGTGGACGTGAACCGTATGTGCAGTTGACGGACTTTAAGCGAGGGCGTATAGTGGGCATGCGGGAGGCCGGGTGGACGTACCGCCGAATTGCTCAACACGTGGGGCGTGAGGTCTCCACAGTACATCGATGTTGTCACCAGTGGTCGGCGGAAGGTGCACGTGCCCGTCGACCTGGGACCGGACCGCAGCGACGCACAGATGCACGCCAACACCGTAAGATCCTACGCAGTGCCGTAGGGGACCGCACCGCCACTTCCCAGCAAATTAGGGACACTGTTGCTCCTGGGCTATCGGCGAGGACCATTCGCAACCGTCTCCATGAAGCTGGGCTACGGTCCCGCACACCGTTAGGCCGTCTTCCGCTCACGCCCCAACATCGTGCAGCCCGCCTCCAGTGGTGTCGCGACAGGCGTGAATGGAGGGACGAATGGAGACGTGTCGTCTTCAGCGATGAGAGTCGCTTCTGCCTTGATGCCAATGATGGTCGTATGCGTGTTTGGCGCCGTGCAGGTGAGCGCCACAATCAGGACTGCATACGACCGAGGCACACAGGGCCAACACCCGGCATCATGGTGTGGGGAGCGATCTCCTACACTGGCCGTACACCACTGGTGATCGTCGAGGGGACACTGAATAGTGCACGGTACATCCAAACCGTCATCGAACCCATCGTTCTACCATTCCTAGACCGGCAAGGGAACTTGCTGTTCCAACAGGACAATGCACGTCCGCATGTATCCCGTGCCACCCAACGTGCTCTAGAAGGTGTAAGTCAACTACTCTGGCCAGCAAGATCTCCGGATCTGTCCCCCATTGAGCATGTTTGGGACTGGATGAAGCGTCGTCTCACGCGGTCGGCACGTCCAGCACGAACGCTGGTCCAACTGAGGCGCCAGGTGGAAATGGCATGGCAAGCCGTTCCACAGGACTACATCCAGCATCTCTACGATCGTCTCCATGGGAGAATAGCAGCCTGCATTGCTGCGAAAGGTGGATATACACTGTACTAGTGCCGACATTGTGCATGCTCTGTTGCCTGTGTCTATTTGCCTGTGGTTCTGTCAGTGTGATCATGTGATGTACCTGACCCCAGGATTGTGTCAATAAAGTTTCCCCTTCCTGGGACAATGAATTCACGGTGTTCTTATTTCAATTTCCAGGAGTGTATTTTTGACAGTTCATGCAGGTGGTATCAACCAATTTTCGAGCGAACTTTAGAAAAGGAACTGTGTACAGTGGACCTTTGAGAGGCGGGTGGCCCGCTGAAGATCATTGCCCACAGTGTCAATTAAAGTTGCCATCTTCAGTGAGTAAAACGTCACGGAGACTGGACATCAGCGACCGGAGAAGCACAGTGTGTTTCGACGAGGCGCCATTTAGTTACTGTTTAAAAGAAGCAAGGCGTCGAGGGCAGCGATAGCCCAATGAGAAGCGCAACACCCAGTGGTTGGAAATTGTATTTAAGGCCGGAGGTGGTTCTGTGATTCTTAGGGGATGTCTCCCTTTTCATAGCTTGAGCCCAGCCATTCACATTCAGGTAATCGTGAACAGAGATGTCTACTTCAGCATTCTTCATGGCCGAGTGTTGCACTTTCTCTTACATCACAATGTTATGCTGTGAACACCACCACCTTAAAAAATGACAGCAACCGCATTCACAGGAAAACGCATGCGTGTTCCTGGTCAGGCAAACGTTTAGGAAGCCTGTCAAAGTTTGATAAGCACATTTATACAATAATGATAGAAGCTGAAGAAATGAATTAAAATTTGTGCCACAGTCGTGACTTGAACCTAGATCTCCTCCTTACGAGGCAGATATTTCGGCCATTACACCACCGTAGCAGTATAGGTGACTCGGCTGTACGGACTATCCTAGTCCAATTATAATTCATTCCTTCGGCTTCTATCATTATCGTAGATAAAGTTGAGCTGAATATGTCTAAAGGAAAATTTAATTATGTAGATCTATACATCCTGTTTCAATTCCTTCGAAAAAGTCTGGGACTATCTGGAACAGCTGGTGTAACATAGCGTTTACTGTCACCGCAGTTTGGTAGTACTGCAGTATCTAATCATCAGTCAGTGGCTTCAGCTGGACGTGGCGCAGCACAAGGAACTTGTCAACACTCTTGCTGAAGACCTATTCGGGGCTAGAACAACTGTATTAGCATGTCTCTTGGAGGTGACTAATTTTTTGAGGTTGCCGTTCTCTATGTATGTCGGCGTCTATTTTCCTGTTATGTTAAAAAGAAAACTTACGTTATAGTGACACGTTCCACATCATTACGAAATGTAGTATTCATATCTATGGAACAAGGATTAATGTATGAAAGTATGTAATACGTTATTGTGCCCTATGCAGACACTTCCAAATTGTCCTGCATATTTCTTGCCACTGGTCTCTCCTTATCCAAATGCTCTTTTATTTTTGCTATACTTGTGTTCTGCAGTGGGAAGAGAAGTCGAAACCAATGATTGTGAACCGTGTAGCACATATGGTCAATACATACACTTGTGAATAAAGTGCGAAACATTATCGGTCGTGACTATGTATCAGGAATCACGACGGAAAATATGAAACGGAATGGCTCTATGAGAGTTTGAAAAGCATACGAATCTAATTTCTTAAACACTCACAATCTTCATAATCAGTGTAGTTACTGTGGGAGTACTTATTCAAGCCATTCTAATAGATGATCTCATTAAATCTTGGACTAATAACTGAACGTATCTACTCAAGAGTCTTGGTAATATTTGTCAAGATGACCACGACAAAAAGCAAGGGGTCACAATACAAACTTCTGCATAGTTTTGTTCCACCATTTTAACTCGCACAATATCTGTTTCTCTTTTTGGGTAACATTTTCGCAGTACTCTCTTGGCAACAGGAAATTGCCACTTACATTGGGTGATTCAGTGTCTTTGCCTCAAACGTCTAGGGGCGATAGACCACGTCATGTGGAACAATGTCTGTTAGAGACAAAATGTTCACTGACGCTTCCCAGCGATTCTAGGTGTACTTTTGTGTTGGTTATGCCCCTGAGGGGCTGCAGAGGGTAGGTACTCTGCAGTGTGTGTGTGTCTCATATGTAGCCTATAATCCAGTCATCTGCCCTTTATGAACGAAAGTAGGTTCAGGAATGTTAAAGGTTCTGATTTCCTTTTAAAATACCTTTCTCCATTTAGAAATATTTCTTCCTACGGATTTCTGATTGAAAATCACTCTCAGGTTAGTAGCGTAAGTAGTATGCAACACATATAGTAACAAGAACCGGCTAGTTCAGTGAAATCTGATCGCCCAAATACCAGCGAATACTGAAGGAAGTCTGTAAAGTGATAAGAGTGATTTTCTACAAAAAATGTTAAGGCTAAGTGTGTCTAAGCGGAGGAAGATATTTTACAGGCTCACCCTATCCCTTTCAAATAGATACGATAATTAGATAGTAAGCAACACACATTACATACGACTACCGCAGAGTGCCTACATTCTACTATCTCTCAGTGGCAGAACCAGTTACAAAATAGACATAGTGTTGCTGAGAAACGTCAGAGAACATTTTGTCTCTAACAAAAGTTGATACGCATGACATGATCTGTCACTCCCACACTTTATATTCAAAGACTTCGGAATACCCCGTATCTAGTAAGTACATGTAAACCTGCATTCTCACGGGAATTCAGCAGAGCACGCTGTGTTTCCAGTCGTGAACTGGGCGTGTGACCTGAGCACAGACGTCCTTCAACCAACGTGCTTCGATGAGTCATTTCAAGCTTAGGCCGGGCGAGCGTTTTCACTTTACGCTAGAAAGGGTTGTCAGCACGGAAAGTAGGCCACCGAAATTGTCACACACCACAGTGACGTCATTCGAACAGTGGACAGACATCGAGGAACACGAAACGTAGATATGCTACTAAGTGGTCTTCCACTGTCAGTAACATACACCGCTATCGAAAAGTTATGGTTAGAATTTACGTCTAAGAGAACACAATAGGACTGCGCGCTGACTTTTTGGAGGGATCTGCACTACTGAAATACACACCAGAGAAGAACAGAAAGTTAATACGCAAATTATGACTATGACTGTTGTTCTGCGTGACCGAACCGTTTGGTCATCGGCCCCTTCGCCGGCCAGTGTGGCCGACGGTTCTAGGAGCTTCAGTCTGGCGCCGAGCGACCGCTACGGTCGCAGGTTCGAATCCTGCCTCGGGCATGGATGTGTGTGATGTCCTTAGGTTAGTTAGGTTTAAGTAGTTCTAAGTTCTAGGGGCCTGATGACCTCATGATAAGTCCCATAGTGCTCAGAGCCATTTGAACCATCAAGCCATCGGCCCCTTCAACGGCGAAGTGCTAATCAGTTATCAAATATACAAGAAGAAGCTGTCGCTGTTTTACGTTCCAGGAAAACAGATGTGTTGGCGATGTTGAAGCGAGTCAAATGGGCAGAGTGTTATGTATCATGACTGGCACTGTGGTAGCAGTCCAGTGGTGGTCTGTTTAGGAGTCTCTGGGACACTCCCGGCAGATGGTTGATCTGGGCTGAAACTGTCTCGAAGCGCTCTGCCTTACATTAACGGAGAAACAGAGGGGTCACTGTCGTTCTCATGGAACGCATACTCCGTTTGACATTTATTTTTACTGTCGTCGACTGTTATCAGATTAGCGCAAATATCAAAGTTCAGTTATTTCCTTATATCAGTCAAAGAGGTGCATTCCATAAGTACATTGAAGCGCCAAAGAAACTGGTATAGTCACGCGTAATCAAATACAGAGAAATGTAAACAGTCACAATACGGCGCTGCGGCCGCCACTGCATATATAAGACAAGTGTCTGGCGCAGTTGTTAGATCGATTACTGTTGCTACAGTGGCAGGTTATCAAGATTTAAGTGAGTTTGAACGTGGTGTTATAGTCGGGGCACGAGCGAGGGAAACAGCATCTCCGAGGTAGCGATGAAGTGGGGATTTTCCCTTACGACCATTTCGCGAGTGTACCGTGAATATCAGGAATCCGGTAAAACATCAGACCTCCGACACAGCTGCTTCCGGAAAAAGATCTTGCAAGAACGTGACCAATGTCGACTGAAGAGAATCGTTCAACGTAACAGAAGTGCAACAAGTCTTCAAATTGCTGCAGATTTCAATGCTGGGCCCTCAACAAGTATCAGCGTGCGAATCATTCAACGAAACATCATCATATTGGCTTTTGGAGCAGAAGGCCCACTCGTGTACTCTTGATGACTGCACGACACAAAGCTTTACGCCCCGCCTGGGCCCGTCAACACCGACATTGGACTGTTGATGACGAAACATGTTGCCTGGTCGGACGAGACTCGTTTCAAATTTTATCGAGCGGATGGACGTGTAAAGGTATGGAGACAACCTCATGAATCCATGGACTCGGCATGTCAGCAGGGGACTGTTCAAGTTGATGGAGGCTCTGTAATGGTGTGGGGCGTGTGCAGTTGGAGTGATATGTGATCTTTGATACCTCTAGATACGACTCTGACAGGTGACACGTACATAAGCATCCTGCCTGATCACTTACCTCCATTCAAGTCTGTTGCGCAATCCGACGGACTTGAGTAATTCCAGCAGGATAATGCGACACCCTACACGTCCAGAATTGCTACAATGTGGCTCCACGAACACACTTCTGAATTTAAACACTTCCACTGGCCACCAAACTCTCCAGATATTAATATTATTGATGATATCTGGGATTCCTCGCAACGTGCTGTTCAGAAGAGACCTCGATCCCATCGTGCTCTTACGGATTTATGGACAGTTCTGCAGGATTCATTCTGTCAGTTCCCTCCAGCACTACTTCGGATATTAGTCGAGTCCATGCCACGTCGTGTCGCGGCACTTCTACGTGCTCGCGGGGGCTCTACACGATATGAGGCAGGTGTACCAGTTTCTTTGGCTCTTCCGTGTTTATTTGCCACTTTCTGAGTGCACCCACATTTCGCTGTGGATCGGTTCGTTTTGGGACAGATGTAAGTGATGTGTGGTGATTCAAATGCAGACTTTGCTTGAAAGTCATAAGTTAGAAAATGTTTTACATATTAAATATTACTACGAGCGTTGTAAATCACTGTCATGGGGCAAGAACACTTTATGCACTATTGCTGTTTGGTATGAAATTCACATCTTCGTTAGACAGAATATCTACAAGGATTTCTTTGGAGACATTGCCCTGCCGTCCAGTCAGGTGTCTTGGTGAGGACTTTCAATAGTACTGCGTGGGTAGGTAGCCTTTTTCTGCTAGCTTCAAAATCGGCCTTGAACTGTGGAGATACTGACCGTATCATAGTGTTTGTTTACAATTTTATTCTGTTTCGATGATTATGTAGTAAATTTTTTGAGATCGGTTTTACTGCACTGAAGCTTACAGGAGCTTCAGAAAGAGCGTTTCATGTTTACTATGCATTGCCGTTAATACATTAACATAATTTTGTATTTCTATACCTGTGTTTATTTTGAGTTAGGTTAGGCCTTTGTTGAGCACGCGTCTTTGTCTGATATATTGAGTATCAGCTTTTACTCTAGCCATCCATGGGTACTGATCGCTTTCAATTTTACTTTCTCTCTCATTTAATTGTGTTTCAAGATGTTAAGAATACACGCGGTTCTTTTGTTCTGTTCTGGTGATATATTGTATTGTAGTCCACGTCGTCCCTTGGCGAACATGCGTAGTAGTGTTACTGCAGTTACTTGTTTACTGAATAATAACACAATTTTTTCAGTTTTCTCTTTAATCATTCTTATCCAGAAGTCATTTATAAATTTACTGCGTTTTTATACTCAGTTTCCAAGTGCTCATTTATATTTTCTTTAAGTTCATAGTTGACTCGAACACAGTTGAGTAAGTTCTTACTCACAAATGATTTATGGCCATCTCGTTGTTGTTCATTCATGGGCTAAAATTTTGTTCAAGAAGGAAAATATTTGTAGGGCATAAACACAGGAAATACTCAGATTCAAATAGGTAGTAAGCGGTTTTCATGCTTACGATGTAGAAGCTGTGTCTCATTCCTATACTTTGGTTTTAATACGAGGGCTATCCAGAAATCAGATTCCGTTTCCGACTGCAGCACAGTCATTTGTCCTTTCAGTCTACATCCAGCCGTGCCAACGTAAGATTCGTCTCGTTTCCATTCATTTCACGATAAAAATTTTAAATGTGTGTCGCAAATGAAAATCCAGCTAGTTGTGAAATGCAGTCGTTAATAAAATTTTTGTTGACAAGAAACTAAACCGGTTGAAATTTACCGGCAGGTATGTGAAGTGTACCAAAATCACGTAATCACTGAAGGTACAGTGCGCCACTGGTATATTAGGTTTAATATTAGCAGAACTGATGTTCATGATAAAGAGAATGGTGGACGACCAAGGATTGTGACTGATAAACTGGTTGCAAAAGTCGATGAGAAAAGAAAACCGCCGATGCACAGTGACAGAGCTCTCGTTTGGTTTTCCACGAATTTCACGAAGTTTGTTGCATCAAATCCTTGCACAGAAACTAGGCTATCACAAAATGTTATGTAAGTTTTGTACCAAAATTCTTGACAGAAACCAAGAAATCATTCATCACTGACATTTCTGGATCCTTACGAAAGAGATGGTGGCTCATTACTAGATCGAATCCCAACTGTGGGTCAGACATGTGAACTGCGTGACCAAATTGCTGTCTATTGAGTGACGGGAACACAAATTCCCTCCAAAAACCAGGAAAATGCTTGCAAACGTCTGTATGAAATATTATGGGGACTTTTTTGGGACAGAAAAGGTGTGCTTTTTGTCGATTTTCTTGAGCGCGCCACAACAGTAAACTCTGCGAGGTGTTACCAGACTTTGGAAACTTACGACGAGCATTTCAGGATAAGCGTAGAGAAAAGCTGAGCACAAAAAATTTGTTGTTGCACGACAAGGCTCGACCGCAGACGGCAGATTGCACTCGAGAAGTAGTTGATGCTTTCAAGTTGAAAGTGTTTACTCATCCGCTATACAGTCTGGATCCTGCACCCAGTGACTACTGTCAGTTTCCGACGATGAAAGCGTGGCTCGCAACGCAGCCCTCTGACGACGACAAATGACTGATGGAGGGCGTGACTGACTGTTTGAAGCCTCAAAATTTTATGACAATGGAATTTCAAAGCTTGTTCGCCGCTGTGATAAAAAATTTTCGTAGACACTATTGAAAAATAGTCTTTAAGTGTCACTTTCAAATGAATAAAACATGGTTGTTCCTATACTTAAAAAAATACCAAAACGTAGTAGCCCTCGTACTACATTATCTGAAACTGCAACCATAACTGACACCGCTAGCACATACTGTGTAATGGTCCTCACCTTTTGAAGAAATCTTATTAGCAGATCGGTCTAAGGCGCTGCAGTCTTGGACTGTGCGTCTGGTCCAGGGGGAGGTTCGAGTGCTCCCACGGGCATGAGTGTGCGTGTTTGTCCTTACAATAATTTAGGTTAAGTAGTGTGTAAGCTTAGGGACTGATGACCTTAGCAGTTAAGTCCCATAAGATTTCACACACATTTTAACATTTTTGAACTTATGAATTTTCTTGTATTTGCGGTAATGATATGAACCTTCTGAGACCCAGAACTTGGCGCTACTGTCTTAGTTTAAATTTAGACGAGAGCATGTGACGCTTTTCAAAGTTTCTCGCTCACCCTTTCGGTGCAGTTCGAGAAGACGAGCCTCTGTTCAGGTACCAGGATTCATTTTCTCCTCTGCTTCCATTTTATAATTATCTGTACAAATGGTGCAGGGCACAAATACACGTCCCACGCACCAACACGATATCGATACAAGATCTAAACTTTCTAACACTTCAATGGAAGTCAGTGGCAGAAGTTCCTTGACAGAGTAATAGTGAATTCCTGCAGTGCACCCATCTCAACGGTGGGAGATGGGTTTATGCGTGTGGTGCAGGAAGTTTCACCTTGTTTCACCACATGGAACTGTTCACTGAGTTTTGCGTGATGTGAACCTTCATTGGATTTGATTAAACATAGTTCCAGGAACGGTGTCCCCTTCGTGGAACTCCAGTATTGATGACGAACAATGGAGTAAATGAGACAAATTTCAACTTTCTGAGAACCTCTAAGACCAGTAATGAAACAATAGCTCGTCTATCAGTTGTAGACACAATGATGATCAGGTGAATGGGAAAAACCACCACCACCACCAAGTAAGCAACGATTTATCAGTTCTTTACAGATATCATTATGGGGTTACTCACCTTTAGTAAGAGAATTTTCACTTCAAAAAAGCATGTTATAAGACGAACATGTGGTGCTGATTCGCAAACACATTGTACGCAACTCTTTAACGATTTGAGTACTTTGATTAAGCCTTCGCAATACATTAATTCTCACATGATAATTGTAAGTAATCGCAGTTGAAAATGAATAATGTTGTGAACTTTTACTACTTTAGAAAGAAAAAAACAACCTTTCTAACAGTTCACCTACATTACTTAAAGGCTCACAAAGGGTAAATCATCCAGAAACTAAAATCGCCTCTTGTTTACACAGATACGAGGTGTGATCAAAAAGAAACGGGAATTTTTTAATTTCGCGGGCTCTATGCATCCGATTTTCAATTTTTTTGTTGGTACACACGTTCCTGGAGTACGTTTGCATTTTCAGCAATTTGAATACTTAGTTTTTTTCCGACAGTCGAAAAGATTATACGTGTTTCTGAGTGCTCGTGGAATTTTTACTTTCGAAAAAGATGGATCAAACAATAGCATTACGTTTTGCTTGAAAAATTGAATTAAGTACAGCGGCCTATTCGATATGTTGACTGTCGCTCTTGGCGAATCTACTATGAACCAGACACGAGTCTAGGAGTGGTACAAACGCTTCAAAAAATGGTTCAAATGGCTCTGAGCACTATGGGACTTAACTTCTGAGGTCATCAGTCCCCTAGAACCTAGAACTAGTTAAACCTAACCAACCTAATGACATCACACACATCCATGCCCGAGGCAGGATTCGAACCTGCGACCGTAGCGATCGCGCGGTTCCAGACAGTAGCGCCTAGAACCGCTCGGCCACTCCGGCCGGCATAAACGCTTCAGACAGGGTCAAGAACACGTTGAAGACGACGACTGACCTAGACGTCATAGTACATGGGCAAATTATTTGGTCTCACCTGAGTTCTTTGGTAGTTTGGTTTTGGAATCTCTGCATATTAATCTAATTTATTAGACACAGGTCCTGCGTTTTCGCCAGCGTCTACAGTAAAGTTCCGCTGCACATCCCGATAGTTTGTTTACTTGGTGTTGTTTTCCACGGTCTTTATATGGACAGATACTGTGATTGTTGTGCTAGATGCGAGCCAACTTGGTGACACTTTGCTCTCAGCTCCAGGCTGTGATGGCTTCGGTTACACAGCTTGAAGCTGCAGTGGACAGGCATCACTGTTGTGGGCCGACCGTGGGGATCCAACTGACGTCCAACACGTCCGAATCAACCGTTGGCCAGCCCAGTTACTGCTTGCACTGAGCTTGACTCCTCAACTGTGGTCAAGTGGGAGGTCGCCTCGGGGCATGGCAGGTGGCGAAAGACTTCCCAGTGGGCCACACATAAGACCTCCCCAGTTAGTCTGACACTGTTGCTATGTCAGATGCAGTCACCTGTCCTGTTTCAGAGGAAACCTCCCAGCCTACAAGATCCCGGCAATCACAGAGTGGGACTACTGATAGTTAGAAGCTCCAATGTTAGGAGCGTTATGGAGCACCTTAGGGACATGGCTACCCAGGAGGGGAAAAAAGCCAAGTACACTCTGTGTGCATAATGGATGGAGTCATTCCACATTCCAGACGTGGAACGAGTCATTCCGGATGCCGTCAAGAGCACAGGGTGCAGTCAACTGCAGGTGGTGGCTCACGTCGGTACCAATGATGTGCATCACTTTGGATTGGAAGAGATTCTCTCTGATATCGAGCGCCTAACAGAAGTGGCAAAGGTCGCCAGTCTTGCTTCCGAGATGAAAGCAGAGCTCACCATCTGGAGCACAGTCGACATTACCGATTGCGAACCTACGGTACGGAACCGAATGGACGATCTGAATCAGAGACTCAGACGGGTCTGCGACCGTGTAGGCTGCAGATTCCTCGACTTGCGCCAGAGGGTGGTTGGGTTTCAGGTTCCGTTGAATAGGTGTGGAGTCCACTATACACAGGAGATGTCTACACGGGTAGCAGGGGCTGTGTGGCGTGGATTGTGCGGTTTTTTTTAGGTTAGAGGGTCTTGGGAAAACACAAAAAGGGCTTCAGTCACAAAGAGAGCAGGCCGAACACAGGAAGAACGTAGATACAGAAACCACCGGTATGACAGATGTAAATTGTCGTAGCTGTGTTAGGAAAGCATCAGAGCTCCAAGCACAAATAGAAAGCACTGGTGATCAAATCGTTATAGGCACTGACAGCTGACAAAGGCTGGAAATAAGTTCAGCCGAAATTTTTGCGGAGAACCTAGCGGTTCCCGAAAGGATACACTAAACACAATTGGCGGTGGCGTATTTGTTGCTGTTAGAAATAGTTCACTTTGTCGCGAACTTATCGTAGATAATTCCTGTGAGTTAGTATGGGCAGAGGTCATTCTTGGCAGCCAGAATAAAATAATAATTGGATTCTTTTACTGACCTCTCAATTCAGATGATACAATTGCTGCAGGATTCAAAGAAAACTTGAGTTTTACTTCAAATACGTACCCGATTCATAAAATTAAAGTTGGTGGTGATTTTAATTTACCCTAAATATGTTTGTGATAATTCATGTTGAATTCCGAAGGTACGCATAAAACACCATCCGAAAATTTGCTAAACGCATTCTCTGACAATTATTTCGAGCGGTTAGTTCATGAGTCCACACGAATAATAAACGGTTGCGAAAACACGCTTCATCTCTTAGCAGCAAATAATCCTGAGCTATTAACGAGCATCAAAAAAGATTTAGGGATTAGTGAACACAGTGTTATCGAAGTGAGAGTGAATATTGTAACCTCCAAATCCTCCAAAAATGAACGAAAAATATACCTATTTAAAAAGAGCAGATAAAAATTCACTTGACGCCTTCATGAGAGATAATCTCCACTCCTTCCAAATTAACACTGTAGGTGCAGAGCAGATGTGGCTTAAATTCAAAGAAATAATATTGGTAACAATTGAGAGATTTAAACCAAATAAATCAACAAACGACGGAGCTGATCATCCTTGCTACACAAAACGGGTCAGAATACTGTTGCAGAAACAATGAAAAAACATTGAAAGGTGGCTACACTGAGCCACAGCGCCAGAGATTGCGCCAAAGAGTATTATTCAGCCGCCTCCACTGGCAGTGCTTGTCGAGATGTGGCAGTAGTCAGTGCTTGTTGAGATGTAGAAGTGGTGAGTCGTTATTGAGAGGTTCCCATGGAGAGTGCTTGTTCAGATGTTGTCATATTGTTTTGATGGGCTAGACACCAGATGTTGTTGGATTAGGGATGCCGTAATGTGCTTTTCGTCAATATATATGAAGGATACGGTTGTATAAAATATTTAAGACCTTCAGGTAAATTCTGTGTGTCTCCGACGTTAAGAGGACTTGCTATGGAGAAAATTTCAGGAAGAATGTAATTTCGAAGAAAAAAAAAGTAATAAACCAAAAAGGTAACTGTTAATTGAGTTTATTTTTCAGGTAACATATTTCCACTTAGGTACGTACTTTAGACGTAATTTGCTGCTCGCGATTACGTGATTCATACTTTGTGCTAAATTTCATGTTCTATGAATTTACTTGTGAAACGACGTGCTTGCGTACATTAACTGATTTTGACAATGATTGATTAATGAACAGGGTTGTTACTTGTGTATATTATGCATCGCTTGGCTGAACTGCTTTTTCACTGATGTCATATTTTTTATTATGTGCCTGCTGTGCATATTTATTTAAATTATAATTGTCACCTGATTATTTGTGTTGATGTGGCTATGTATGTAGGTTACACTTTGTGATTTATCTGCTTGCACCTTCATGTTTACTTATTAAGATTACATATGAACTTTTATTTGCTTATGCTGATATGATGCTAATGACCTGTTTATTATGTAAGATACATATTTGCTGCTTTGCGTATGGATTGCATATTTATACATTTCTGTTTGTTGTCATAACTACTCTTTGATTTGGTATATAGAAATGCTGATATACTGTGTACGAACATGGAGTTTAGGTCACACTATGGTATTAATTATAGATTGTTCGCTTGGCAGAGCCTCGCTGTAGGGATTGTGCTTCATCCACTTGTTGACGTTCTGTTCTCTACTGGTATATTTACTCGCTATTGCATGTTTTGCTTACGCTCAGTGCCTTATATTTTAAGATAGGAAAATGAACTGCTATAATTCGACGAACGACATTAGTACAAGAAACTTCATAGAAGTCACATGAGCTGGAGGTTTTATGGAAGCTGTATAAATTTATGCTAAAGGAAGGAAGCTAACGACATGACATACCAACACTAGGTTTAGACCATTGACAGTTATTACACTGCATTCTTCGTGAGCAATTGAAATAGCAAGTGACACTTGACACAAGAAATACTCCACATGTTTGCTTCTGTTTTGCCATGATTCTTGAAGTGGTGTACACACTGTGAAATATTACGATTTATTCATTCAAAGTCTTATGTGATCTTTCATACTACGTACTCGAACCTACTTACTGAAAGTTATTCAAATTGAAGGCTGTTAGAGGTCATGTATGCATTTCTTTTATTTAATGATGGACAAGGTAGCCAAAATGTATTTTATAATTCATAATGAGTAGAAGATTTGGCTCAGGTGGACTGCACAGAGGTTGTGTGTGGACATTGTGTCTTCGGATTGCATGGGATGATAAATTGAAGTTTGCACTAGGATTTCGTCTGTACTTGTTCGAGGAGACTGACTAGAGGAAAGAGTTGTTATGGAAGTGAAATGATATTGGTAATAAGGTTTATATGTATCGACGTATTGAAGAGGTATTATTGAGGTATTGAGATTATGTGAAGTTGATGATTATTGGAGTTTTGGTGGACAAGAGGTAAGGTAAATGATATTGATGATAAGGTTTATATGTTTAGACGTAAGAGGTATTATTGAAGTATTAAGATTATGTGACGATTATTGGAGTTTTGGTGGGTAAGAGGTGAAGTAAGTGAGGAGCAGTTTTTTTTGTTTTTGGTTTTGTTTGTTGGTCTATATGGAACAAAGAGGATGAAGATAGCAGACTAGAACACTCCAGTGGAAAGAAGATTGTCTACTCACACACTTTGTTAAATCAATAAGCAGTATATACTTTTTTTGGAGAGAGGAAGTATTTGCATATCTTGGTACACTGACAGTTTTTCAGCAACCGTACATTTTGATTTGGCTTGGCAAACATTGGTCTTGACATGATGACTACGACGTTGTCTAACTATTATTGTCTGTTACACACTGTTACCACTACTACTTGATACACAAGTTGAACATAAAATTTTGGACAGAATTGCATTTACACAGTTAACACTATTCAATTACACAGTAGTACTTAATGTGGATGAAAGATGAGTGAGTGCGTTTAGTGTGTTTTCCTTTCCTAATCCCAAATAATTGGTACCGACCTATCTCCTACATATTATTTTACTTCTTTGTTGTGGCTTGCACTGACACCCATAAATATTATAGGTTTTTCTGTTATTTGTGTATTGTAATAGTTAATATGACAATTATCTGATATCATTTGTGTGTTTATTATTATTTGTATGTTTAGTGTAAGAGCATTGAGAATAATTTTGTAAAAGCAATTGTGTGTGCCTTCAAACTGTTGTACGTGCGTGCACTTGTTCAACATTACTGGGTGCCACTAATGGAACTGCTTCTACTGAGATAATGTCACTTGTTGGTGTCTGCACCTGTTCAACAATGCTGTGTGCCACTGATGGACTGCTTCTACTTAAATGATGTCACTTGTTGGTGTCTGCACCTGCTCAACATTATTGGGTGCCACTGATGGACTGCTTCTACTGAAATGATGGCACTTGTTGGTGTCTGCACATGTTCAACATTGCTGGGTGCCACTGATGGAACAGCTTCTACTGAAATGATGTCACTTGTTGGTGTCTGCACCTGTTCAACATTGCTGGGTGCCACTGTTGGAACTGGTTCTACTGAAAGAATGTCACTTGTTGGTGTCTGCCCCTCCTCAACATTGCTGGGTGCCACTGATAGAACTGCTTCTACTGACATAATGTCATTTGATGGTGTCTGCACCCGCTCAACATTGCTGGGTGCCACTGATGGACTGCTTCTACTGAAATGATGTCACTTGTTGGTGTCTGCCCCTCCTCAACATTGCTGGGTGCCACTGATAGAACTGCTTCTACTGACATAATGTCATTTGATGGTGTCTGCACCTGCTCAACATTGCTGGGTGCCACTGATGGAACAGCTTCTACTGAAATGATGTCACTTGTTGGTGTCTGCACATGCTCAACATTGCTGGTTGCCACTGATGGACTGCTTCTACTGAAATAATGTCACTTGTTGGTGTCTGCACCTGTTCAATATTACTGGGTGCCACTGATGGACTGCATCTATTGAAATAATGTCACTTGTTGGTGTCTGCACCTGCTCAACATTACTGGGTGTCACTAATGGAACTGCTTCTACTGAAATGATGTCACTTGTTGGTGTCTGCACCTGCTCAACATTGCTGGGTGCCACTAATGGAACCGTTTCTGCTGAATGATGTCACTTGTTGGTGTCTACACCTACTCAACATTGCTGGGTGCCACTAACACTGTTCTACAAAAAAAACCTTTTTCTCTATTTCTGATAAAAAATATTGTGATCCTAGTTGTATTTTGAGTGATGAATTGAAAACTGTTTTTGGTTTTTTTCTGTCAGGGATATTTTATGAGTAATCGCAATTTTATTTCTCTTTTCAGTTTCTGATATAGGGCAGCAATCGTGAGGTGAAATTTGACAAACAAATGCACATCTTTATGATGTTATAAGTTCATCACATTAACGGAGGGTGGGATCTAACATATAACACAGTAACCTTTGTGTATACACTTTGAAGCATTTATTTGACATGAGAAATTACAGAAAATTGACAAACAATGAGCCACTGCCTTGTAATGCACATCACTTTTTTCTCTTGTATTGTGAATCTTTCTTCTCTCGAATGATATTCCAGCAAGAATCTGCTAACAAAGAAGTTACCCACTTCCCTTCATAGCGCCTTTCTATGGTAGTAATGTCTTTATGGAATCTTTCCCCATGTTTATACGATACGTCACTACAACTCTCTGTGAAGTAGTCCAGATGAGAGTCCATCATATGTACCTTCAAAGACATATTGCACCCCAAATCCTGATATTCTTCACCATTGCTTTGTAATTAGTAGCTCTTCTTCTTCCGAGGAAGTTTTCCGATACCATCTTGAAACAGTCCCATGCGGTTTTTTCTTTATTAGTTAAATATGCTTCAAAATATGCATCTTTCTGCAGCTCCCTGATTTGTGGGCCCACAAATACACCTTCCTTTATTTTTGCAGCTGAAAGACGGGGGAATTTGGTAGCTAGATATGCAAACCCACAGCCTGATGGATCCATGGCCTTCACGAATTGTTTCATCAGGCTAAGTTTGATGTGAAGCTGTGGAAGTAGTATATATTCAGGAGCTACCACAATTTCACGTGGTACATTCTTTTCGCCAACTTTTCATCTTCGTCTAGGCCATTTCTTTTTCACTTAGTGAGAATTTCGTTCTCGACTATCCCACTCGCAAAGAAAACAGGCATACTTTGTGTAGCCTTGTTGCATTCCCAGTACCATAGCAATTCTTGAAATCTGCACATATTTTCCATTTGTGTTCATTGTATTTCAATGAATTTAGCATCCTTTGTACGAATTCGTAATTCTCTTTTGTCAAACTAGCGTAAGCTACTGGAACAGAGGGTATTTTACTTCCGTTATGGAGCAAAACACCCTTCAGACTTGAAACTTTCTGGCAGATTAAAACTGTGTGCCGGACGGAGACTCGAACTCGGGACCTTTGCCTTTCGCGGGCAAGTGCTCTACCAACTGAGCTACCCGAGGACGACTCACGCCTCGCCCTCACAAATTTACTTCTGCCAGTACCTCGTCTCCTGCCTTCCAAACTTTACAGAAGCTCTCCTGCGAACCCTGCAGAACTAGCACTCCTGAAAGAAAGGATATTGCGGAGACATGGCTTAGCCACAGCCTGGGGGATGTTCTGGACCCTTCAGAGTTGTTTTCGATGCACCTATGAAAAGTCTCCACTCCTGTGAAATATAAGTGAAGTTCAGCACTTTCATCAGGCCAGCAACGTCATTGCAAAATGTCAGTGATTCGTAATTTGAAAAATAAGAAATAAAGGCATGTTCTCTGTGCCTGACCACACTGATTTTAGTACTTTGGTGCAGTAGATTATACTCTTGTAATCCTGAACCAAGCAGTTGCGCCTTTTGTTTACTTAGTCCTAGATCACGTACTAAATCATTTAAATCTGCCTGTGTTAACACATGTGGCGATAACTCACTTGTGCAGTGATACAAAGAATCATCATCTGCGATTTCTTCAGTACTACTTATTTCACTGTCGCTCGGAATTTGACCTCGAGCTCTTGAAGGTACTGGAAGGTTGTCGGAATGCTGCACTGGCATTCTCGCTGAAGGCAGATCTGGATAAACAATGTGCCTCTTCGACTTTTTGTTTGTAAAACCCTGAATTTTTGTTAAACATAAATAAGAATCAGTAACATGGTCCTTATGCTCCCTCCACACCATGGGAACAGCAAACAACTCCACATTCTCTTTACCTTTCCACCACTGAATTAGTTTGCAGTAACATGTAGCACAACAGAAATGTGGTGCCCATCTTTACCTTGGTCTCCTGCCTCTACTACAAAATAATCTTTATATGCTTTCTTTATGACTGAAGAAATTTTCTTCCTATTTCTGGCAAAAGTGAACTTCCCACAGATATAGCAGAAGTTGTCCGGCTTGTATCCACTTCCACGACGACGTGGCATTTCTGCAAATTTAAAAATACTACTTAGGTAATACACCTGTTTTAAATTAATAGTAGGGAACTAGAGGTACGCTGATGTGTAAAAACAAGCAGTCGTTTTACCTTCAGCACCAAGCTCAATCAGTTTACACACACGAACTAAAAAACTCAACCGTGCTCGGAAATATGACAGACAGTTACTTGTCAGCCAAAACACCCACTCGTTAAGACTGACACAAATTGCGGCTAACACCACTGTTGTAAACTCGATGCACCTGCCCCTAGGAGGCGTGAAACTTTAGTGCCGAGGCAGCGACCTGCAGTCGCCGTTCAAGTTAATGAGATGTTTCAGGTGGTCTTAATGACATAGGTGTGGTGGGGGATAACCTAATGATGTCTGATTCTTCCCACCTGCTGTTGCACAAGAAATTATCACGTTCTATCACTACTGGATGCGGCAACATACCCGTATTTCTCTATAACGTCTCTGTGTTTGCCATGAATTGTGAATATACATATATATACATATTACATAAAAAGTATCCCTGACAACGATATTTCGTTTACATATTTGTATTTCCCACGGTAAAATGGTCTAGAAGCACATACTTTAATATCAGAAATAGAACCCATGTCGAACAGTGTAATGGAACTGTTTCTGCTGAATGATGTCACTTGTTGGTGTCTGCACCTGTTCAACATTGCTGGGTGCCACTGATGGAATTGCTTCTACTGAAATGATGTCACTTGTTGCTGTCTGCACCTATTCAACATTGCTGGGTGCTACTGCTGGAACTATCAACTACTTGTTTTTTTTAATCATTGAAAGCATTTTATGTGAACATTTGTATAAACTGATTTTTTTGTGTATTGTGTAAACTATTATGTAAAGTCACATGTATGAAAGAATTTGTATTGCTTACTGTATTTTATATATTAGGTTATTGAAAGGTCAGTGCAAAGCCAAAATTTTATCTAATTATGTGATATTTACGTATTAATATTATCTTTTATTTTTGTCTGTATTTTTGTGGACGAATTTGGTGGTATTTTCACCACCAATGCTGGCAAAAATACCATCAAATTCTGGCCCCTGGAGGAAGGGCATATGAAAGGTGGCTACACTGAGCCACAGCGCCAGAGATTGCGCCAAAGAGTATTATTCAGCCGCCTCCACTGGCACTTCTTGTCGAGAAGTCGTGGTGGAGAATGCGTGTTGAGACGTGGTAGGAGTCAGTCGGTGTTGAGATGTTGTAGTAGGGAGTGCTTGTTCCATGTTTTATGCAGTTTTGATGGGCTAGACAGAGATGTTGTTCGAATGGAGGTATTGTAATGATCAGAGTGCTTTTCGTCAATATATATGAAGGTAAAAAAATTCCCTTTTCTTTTTATTAATTCAATGTCTTAAATAATGCGTCATTACAGGATTAGTCAACAAAGCATCTGGCTTGTGTTCTTGTATTAGAGTGTAATTCTGGTTTCCTTAGGCAATTATAGTATTTCTATTTTTTTAATTACTTCAGTATAAATGGTATTTAAAATTTCTTGTCTTATTGAAGAAGAACCGTGCCAGATGTGTACGTTGAAACACACTTCCACACACAGAACAATTACACTTGTGTTTTGGTTTCGTAGGTTTTATAGTTGCTGGGGACTTAATTAATTAATTGTGTTAACGGAAATTTTCTTTCATTCTTTGTTGTTATTCTATGTAGTCAGATTGCGTACTAAAACCAGTCAGGGCCAACCGTTTACGAGACTTCGTAATCGGACTTACAGCTACGAAAAATAAAAAATTATTTTCATTTATATAATTAAGCCCCCATGCAACATACCAAATTTAAACGGTCGTAAAATCTCCAAGATTGGCTATCTTTCACACAAGCTCGAAATTTAGCGCGGATTTCAATGCGAGATGCTTATAATAGTTTCCATAAAGAAACTTTGTCTTGAAACCTGGCAGAAAATCCAAAAAGATTCTGGTTTTACGTGAAGCATGCTAGCGGCAAGACACAATCAATGCCTTCTCTGTGCGATAGCGATGGAGATATTATCGAATACAGCGCTGCCAAGGCAGATTTACTAACACAGTCTTCCGAAATGCCTTCACAAAAGGAGACTAAGTAAATATTCCAGAATTAGAATCAAGAACAGCTGCCAACATGAGTAATGTAGAAGTAGATATCCTCGGAGTGATGAAGCAATGTAAATCACTCAAAAAAAGGAAGTCTTCCGGTCCAGATTGTATTCCGGTTAGGTTCCTTCCAGAGTATGCTGATACAGTAGCTCCATACTTAGCAATCATATACAACCGTTCGCTCGACGAAAGATCCGTACCCATAAACTGGAAAGTTGCACAGGCCATAGCAATATTTAACAAAGGTAGTAGGAGTAATCCAGTAAATTACAGGCCCATATCATTAATGTCGATTTGCAGTAGGATTTTGGAGCTTATATTGTGTTCGAACGTTATGAATTACCTCCCAGAAAACGGTCTATTGACACACAGTCAACACGGATTTAGGAAACATGGTTCTTGTGAAACGCAACCAGCTCTCTACTCGCACGAAGTATTGATTGCTATTGAAAAGGGATTTCAAACTGATTCGGTATTTCTGGATTTCCGGAAGGCTTCTGACACTGTACCACACAAGCGGCTTGTAGTAAAATTGCGTGCTTATGGACTATCGTCTTAAGTATGTGACTGGATTCGTGATTTCCTGTCACAGTATTGACGGAAAGTCATCGAGTAAAACAGATGTGATTTCTGGCATTCCCAAGGTAGTGCTATGTTTGCCCTTTGCTGTTCCTTATCTATATAAGCGACTTGGGAGACAATCTGAGCAGCTGTCTTAGGTCTTTTGCAAATGATACTGTCGTTTATCGACTAGTAAAGTCATCAGAAGATCTAAACTAATTGCAAAACGATTTAGAAAAGATATCTGTATGGTGCGAAAATCGGTAGTTGACCCTGAATAACGAAAAGTGTGTAGTGACCCACCTCTGTGCTAAAAGAAATACTTTAACCTTCAGTTACACCATAAATCAGTCAAATCTAAAGACCGTAATCGCAGATAAATACCTAAGAACCATAATTACGAACAACTTAAACTGGAAGGAACACAGAGAAAATGTTGTGGGGAAAGCTAACCAAAGACTTCGCTTTATTGGCAGGACACTTAGAAAAAGTAACAGATCTACTAAAGAGACTGCCTACAATACGCTTGTCCGTCTTATTTTGGAACACTGCTGCGCGGTATGAGATCCTTACCAGATGGGACTGGAGGAGTACATCGAAAAAGTTCAAAGAAGGGCAGTACGTTCTGTACTGTCGCGAAAGAGGAGGGGGGGGGAGGGAAGAGTGTCACTGAAATGATACAGTATTTGCGGTGGACATCATTAAAAGAAAGGCGTTTCTCTTTGCGGCGGAATCTTCTCACAGAATTTCAATCACCAACTTTCTCCTTCGAATGCAAAATATTTTGTTGACGCCGACCTACATAGAGAGAAACAATCACCATAATAAAGTAAGAGAAATCTGAGCTCTTGTGAAGGTGATTCTATGAGTCCTCTGCCAGGCACATAAATGTGATTTACAGATTATCCATGTAGATACAAATGTAGATCATTTGCTGACTGATAGTGCTCAAGAAATAAAGAAAATGGTTCTGGAAAATCCCGAATCACCATCAGAGAAGTTACTGATGATGTCTCCATATCCTTTGGGTCATGTCAAGCAATTTCATTGTATATTTTGGGCAAGTAACGTGTATCAGCGAAGTTTTTCCGGAGCTGTTGAATTCCTATCAAAAACGATCGCGTAGACATAGCTCAGGAATTGCTGTATGAAGTCAACAACGTTCCCGAACTTCTAAATAAGGTCATAAAAGGAGACGAAATTTGGGTGCACGGGTATGACGTCGAAATCAAGGCCTAATCGTCCCAACTGAACCCGCCTGAGAGGTAAGGCAGAAAAGAAATTGACAAGTTCGATCACTTGTGAAGGTTCTTCTCGCAGTTTTCTTTGATCATACTAGGACAGTCCATCTCGAATACGTACCTTACGGTCGTACGGTCATTAAGGAATACTACCTGGAAGTTATGCGCCATTTACATAAAACAATCCGAAGAAAACGACCAGAATTGTGCCAAAACCACTCGTGGAAACCGCATCACGATAATCCTCCCGCACACCCCTCAATGATTGTTCGTAATTTTCTGGCAAAAAACAAAACCGTTGCGTTCCCTCAGCCACCGTATTCGCCGGAAATGGTCCCCTGTGACTTTTTTCTATTCCCGAGACTGAAAATAACCATGAATGGGCGTCGTTTTCCCATCATTGATGAAATAAACACAGAATCAGCGAAGAAGCTGAACACCATAACGAACAGTGAGCTTCAGAAGTGCTTCCAAAGCTTGAAAAAGTGCTGGTACAAGTTTATTGTATCTGAGAGGGTTTATTTTGAAAATAACAAAGTTGATGTTGATGAATAAATAAAGGTTCTTTAAGAATAACAAATATTCCCGTCACTTTTTGATCACACCTCGCATGCAGAATACTTGACGTATGCAATAGTATCCATAAAAAAACAATGCTAAATTATTTGTAACTGACAACTCCTTCTAATACATAGGCGATTTGTTCGCGCGGCTGTCCCCGTCAGGGTTAGCGTCCTCCCTCGGGCGTGGGCGTGTGTGTTGTTCCTAGCGTACGTTAGTTTAAGTTCTATTAAGTGTGTGTAGGCCTAGGGACCGATGATCTCAGCAGTTTGGTCCCATAGGAACATACCACCACCATGGGCGAATATTTATTTTCAAGAAGAACATGAAGTTTTTACTAAATTACAACATTTTTCATAGTCTATAAAAATGAATTATGTTGAATTGTTTGTAATCCGTACCTATTTACATCATATGGAATGACGTGCAAATTATCTACGAAAATGTAACACTACAGTAGTAGATCTTGTCATCACGAACATTACTGTCATGCCTCGAACGACGAATGCCTGAAGAAGAAAGAAACGTTAACGCTTAACGTGTCTCTTTGTCGAGAATACCGAAAAAAATGTCAGAATTCAGATTTCCGTCCCACTGACGTGAAAGTAATTTCAAAATGGAGCAAGAACTGAATTTGACAAGAATGGGGAGAAAATCTGCCAAGACCTAGTGAAAAAAAATATTTTCCCTTCAAATCATAAAAACCTGTACTGGTATGATTTATTCGGGAGGAGCAGGCTTCATATGCTAGTCTGTTCATTTCTCGTAGAGTAGAACGTACATTGGTCCGAGATAATTAAGTCTCGTAGTGGTCTTCTCAATTTCGTCATTCAGTAAGTCTATTGGAGGCAATATTTACTCTACGCTGGGAATACTAATAAATTGTGCGAAGCCACTTTGGAATCCCCGCAAGTGGTATGTTTATCTCAAATTTTAGTTTTTATATGGGCTTCACTAAAGTTCTTATATAATTTCCATAAAAACAATTCTTTCTATTCCAATTTTTCCTTAAGACCAGGTTCTCATTACAATGAGCAAAAAACTGACAAAGTTTGGAAACTTTTTTAGACGATGAATAGACATACAAAGGACCTGTTTGGGATTATGATTGACCACTAACTTTATTTTAGATGTTCAATAGAAAAGAGTAGGCGCCCGAAATTATGGTGGTTTGATCAAGGGCCTGCGAGTCTGAAGTATGCAGATTGCGTGCAGTGTAGCTCCTCAGAAGTTACCTGAAATCAAAAGTGGATAACAACAGTCGATACTGCATTAAATTTATGGGAACTTACACTTAACACCAATGGGATACCCTTACATTTAACGATATGGTGTAAAGTCGAAATTTTAGTTCGACTTCTCGGGGTTTGTGTCACCCTTTATGGCTTTACAAGAAATAGTTATTACGAAATTTCATATATTATAGGTATAAGCTCCCAAGAAAAGTGTTTACTTTTCGGGGGTCAAAGGTAGAAGTTAATAGGTTTAACCGTATTCTTTTTACGTCGCTCGCAAATTAGAAAAATCGTTATGGCTAATCCAATATGGGAAACATAAGTTATATTCTGACCAATTTTGACCAAAGTTTGACAAAAAAAAAAGGTTTTCCATTACTTACGTATACTCTGTGTGGTGTGCATACTGCAAGATCTTCGGTACACACACCATCAGATTATTTGACTTGTCGCTCTAACGAAGTAGGCTAGTGTCAGCAATATGTCTCGTGGTCTTATCGTGGTGTGTTTATCTTTTGCCGTTTGGTCAGACGATAGAAATGCCACTTGCACGCTTAGAGTAGCAGATTGATGGTGACCAACTTTAAACAGAACTTGATTAATTTTCACACAAATTTATTAAAATAATAAAAATCATAAACCTTACTTAACTTGATTCTGGATGCTATTTACAATTGACAATGTGAAGTTCCTTTGGTCTTCGTACGTTAATCTTATTCTCACATATCTCTGATACTTGACAAAGTGTCTATACATGTATCTTCATGGCTATGTACAGGAATATGATAATCTTATTAGGCGCAGACTGAAACTTGGCTACAGACTAATGCAGACTAATGCAGACTGGTACAGACTGGTGCACACAAAAGCAGACTGACTTATCGGAGGTCTGTACACTAGTTATAATGCCTCGCGCGTTCAGGTATCACTGCGCGAGTGTGATCCGCGAGGAGAAAAGGTTCTACGTTAATAGAAATCTCATTGGCTGCGTTACATATTAACACGCGGATCGGCGGAAGCAGAATTTGATCCGTCTCTAAGACAGTGCCATCTCGTAATGCGGAGACGGACGAATGCTGCGCCTGCGCTGTTGTGCTTAGCGGGGCGCGCTCTATAGGGAAAGTTGTGTACGCGCTGACTACGCGGAACTATGTACACAACACTCTGCAATTCCAGGACGGTATATCATCCCTACCTCTAACCCGAATTGTTCCTGAAGAACAATTCCCTCGTTCTTCTTGACGAGAAAAGCCAGTCTGCTCAGCCGGATACGCTGCGTTCGGCAGCGTGCACAAGTTGTTCGCCGCCTATTCCGGTGAATACGTTTGGATGCCTAATGCTACACGAACCACTTTTAGAACGTGTGTTCTGGTCCGGGCGTCTCTGGCTGAGAGCATCCCACAGCGCACACTGCTTCGAACAGTGGGCTGTAGCAACTTTTGTAAAGCACGGATAAAAAAAAAAGTTTCGTCCCAACATTCGAGACACATATACCTTTTAAAAATGCAATAAAAAATCGATTTTCGACCAATCTAAATGAGAACCTGGTCTTAATTTTCTTGCAGTTCGGCGAGTGGTAGTGGAACAGCGAGTTTCCGTTTGCCGCTGATAGCGGTCGCGAGGTATCTGGAGGACACAATGGTGCGTGCCCGGTGTTCTACCACTCCAGCAGCTCCTTTGCCGCCGCGATGTAGGACGGTCAGTGGCAGCCACTCACCCCATTTACACTTGGAGCCTCATCGCTCCGAGGGGTCAGTACAGCGAGCCTAATTCTAGCAGCTGCTCTATGAGCTGGACTCCAATTCTTGCTACATTATTTGTAGTGGTCTTCTTTCACTTGGAGAAATACGAGTTAAGTACCAGAATGAGATTTTCACCCTGCAGCGGAGTGTGCGCTGATATGAAACTTCCTGGCAGATTAAAACTGTGTGCCTGACCGAGACTCGAACTCGGGACCTTTGCCTTTTGCGGGCAAGTGCTCTACCAACTGAGCTACCCAAGCACGACTCACGCCCCGTCCTCACAGGCTTACTTCCGCCAGTACCTCGAAAGGCAAAGGTCCCGAGTTCGAGTCTCGATCCGGCACACAGTTTTAATCTGCCAGGAAGTTTCATATCAGCACACACTCCACTGCAGAGTGAAAATCTCATTCTGGAAACATCCCCTAGGCTGTGGCTAAGCCATGTCTCCGCAATATCCTTTCTTTCAGGAGTGCTAGTTCAGCAAGGTTCGCAGGAGAGCTTCTGTAAAGTTTGGAGGGTAGGAGACGAGGTACTGGCGGAAGTACACCTGTGAAGACGGGGCGTGAGTCATGCTTGGGTAGCTCAGTTGGTCGAGCACTTGCCCGAGAAATGCAAAGGTCCCGAGTTCGAGTCTCGGTCCGGCACACAGTTTTAATCTGACAGGAAATTTCACAAGTTAAGTAAATCTTCTGTTTACTACGGTAACTTGTTCGCTAATCATTTCTTCTCCTGCCCAACTTTCCTACGGCAATAGCTGCTGCTCCACTCTGTAGCTCACCTCTCCTCGACGTTGTGCACGAAATCGTACACAACAGAGAGAGGTAGTAAGCATATCCGCATATTAAGTATTCTTTTCTACATCTACATCTTCATTCATACTCCGCAAGTCACCTGACGCTGTATGGCGGAGGGTACCTTGAGTACCTCTATCGGTTCTGCCTTCTATTCCAATCTCGTATTGTTCGTGGAAAGAAGGATTATCGGTATGATTCTGTATGGGCTCTAATCTCTCTGATTTTATCCTCATGGTCTCTTCGCGAGATATACGTAGGAGGGAGCAATATACTGCTTGACTCTTCGGTGAAGGTATGCTCTCGAAACTTTAACAATAGCCCGTACCGAGCTACTGAGCGTCTCTCCTGGAGAGTCTTCCACTGGAGTTTATCTATCATCTCCGTAACGCTTTCGCGATTACTAAATGATCCTGTAACGAAGCGCGCTGCTCTCCGTTAGATCTTCTCTATCTCTTCTATCAACCCTATCTGGTACGGATCTCACACTGCTGAGCAGTATTCAAACAGTGGGCGAACAAGTGTACTGTAACCTACTTCCTTTATTTTCGGTTTGCATTTCCTTAGGATTCTTCCAATGAATCTCAGTCTGGCATCTGCTTTACCAACGATCAACTTTATATGATCATTCCATTTTAAATCACTCCTAATGCGTACTCCCAGATAATGTATGTAATTAACTGCTTCCAGTTGCTGACCTGCTATGTTGTAGCTAAATGATAAGGGATCTTTCTTTCTATGTATTCGCAGCACATTACACTTGTCTACATTGAGACTCAATTGCCATTCCCTGCACCATGCGTCAATTCGCTGGAGATCCTCCTGCATTTCAGTACAATTTTCCATTGTTACAACCTCTCGATACACCACAGCATCATCCGCAAAAAGCCTCAGTGAACTTCCGATGTCATCCACAAGGTCATTTATGTGTATTGTGAATAGCAACGGTCCTATGACACTCCTCTACGGCACACCTGAAATCACTCTTACTTCGGAAGATTTCTCTCCATTGAGAACGACATGCTGCGTTCTGTTATCTAGGAACTCTTCAATCCAATCACACAATTGGTCTGATAGTCCATATGCTCTTACTCTGTTCATTAAACGACTGTGGGGAACTGTATCGAACGCCTTGCGGAAGTCAAGAAACACGGCATCTACCTGTGAACCCGTGTCTATGGCCCTCTGAGTCTCGTGGACGAATAGCGCGAGCTGGGTTTCACACGACCGTCTTTTTCGAAACCCATTCTGATTCCTACAGAGTAGATTTCTAGTCACCGGAAAAGTCATTATACTCGAACGTAATACGTGTTCTAAAATTCTACAACTGATCGACGTTAGAGATATATGTCTATAGTTCTGCACATCTGTTCGACGTCCCTTCTTGAAAACGGGGATGACCTGTGCCCTTTTCCAATCCTTTGGAACGATACGCTCTTCTAGAGACCTACGGTACACAGCTGCAAGAAGGTGGGCAAGTTCCTTCGCGTACTCTGTGTAAAATCGATCTGGTATCCCATCAGGTCCAGCGGCCTTTCCTCTTTTGAGCGATTTTAATTGTTTCTCTATCCCTCTGTCGTCTATTTCGATATCTACCATTTTGTCATCTTTGCGACAATCTAGAGAAGGAACTACAGTGCAGTCTTCTTCTGTGAAACAGCTTTGGAAAAAGACATTTAGTATTTCGGCCTTTAGTCTGTCATCCTCTGTTTCAGTACCATTTTGGCAACAGAGTGTCTGGACATTTTGTTTTGATCCACCTACTGCTTTGACGTAAGACCAAAATTTCTTAGGATTTTCTGCCAAGTCAGTACATAGAACTTTACTTTCGAATTCATTGAACGCCTCTCGCATAGCCTTCCTCACACTACATTTCGCTTCGCGTAATTTTTGTTTGTCTGCAAGGCTTTGGCTATGTTTATGTTCCCTCTGCTTCCGCAGCAGTTTTCTAACTCGTTTGTTGTACCACGGTGGCTCTTTTCCATCTCTTACGATCTTGTTTGGCACATACCCACCTAACGCATAATGTACGATGGTTTTGAACTTTGTCCACTGATCCTCAACACTATCTGTACTTGAGACAAAACTTTTGTGTTGAGCCGTCAGGTACTCTGTTATCTGCTTTTTGTCACTTTTGCTAAACAGAAAAATCTTCCTACCTTTTTTAATATGTCTATTAACGGCTGAAATCATCGATGCAGTAACCGCTTTACGATCGCTGATTCCCTGTTCTGCATTAACTGTTTCAAATAGTTCGGGTCTGTTTGTCACCAGAAGGTCTAATATGTTATCGCCACGAGTCGGTTCTCTGTTTACCTGCTCAAGGTAATTCTCAGATAAAGCACTTAAAAAAATTTCACTGAATTCTTTATCCCTGCCACCCGTTATGAACGTTTGAGTCTACCAGTCTAAATCCGGCAAATTAAAATCTCCACCCAGAGCTATAACATGGTGGGGAAATCTACTCGAAATATTTTCCAAATTATCCTTCAGGTGCTCAGCCACAACAGCTGCTGAGCCAGGGGGCCTATAGAGACATCCAATGACCATGTCTGAGCCTGCTTTAACCGTGGCCTTCACCCAAATTATTTCACATTTCGGATCTCCGTCAATTTCCTTCGATGCTATTGTACTTATTATCGCTATAAACACGCCTTCCCCTTCACTGTCCAGCCTGTCTCTGCGGTATACATTCCAATCTGAGTTTAGGATTTCATTACTGCTTACGTCTGGTTTCAGCCAACTTTCTGTCCCTAGTACTATATGGGCATTGTGACCGTTTATTATTGAGAGCAGTTCTGGGACCTTTCTATAGACGCTCCTACAGTTTACTATTAGCACATTAATACTGAAATTCCCTTTTGCATTTTACCTGCTCCTACCTTGCCGCGTTTCAGGAGGCGTCTTGTCGGGCCCAGGGAGGGAATTCTCTAACCTAAAAAACCCACATGTGCACTCCACACGTACTCCGCTACCCTTGTAGCCGCTTCCAGCGTGTAGTGCACGCCTGACCTATTCAGGGGTATCCTACATTTCTCCACCCGATAGCGGAGGTCGAGAAATTTGCACCCCAGATCTCCGCAGAATCGTCTGAGCCTCTGGTTTAAGCCTTGCACTCGGCTCCAAACCAGAGGAACGCAATCGGTTCTGGGAACGATACTACAAATCGTTATCTCAGATTCCACGCCGCGAGCGAGGCTTTGCGCCTTCACCAATTCCGCCAACCGCCTGTACGAACTGAGGATGACCTCTGAACCCAGACGGCAGGAGTCATTGGTGCTGACATGAGCAACAATTTGCAGTCAGGTGCACCCAGTGCTCTCTATCGCCGCCGGCAGGGCCTCCTCCACATCTCGGATGAGACCCCCCGGCAAGCAGACAGAGTGAACACTGGCCTTCTTCCCCGACCTTTCCGCTATTTCCCTAAGGGGCTCCATCACCCGCCTAACGGTGGAGCTCCCAATAACTTATAAACCCCTCCCCCCGTGTGCCTGCTCGGACCTTGCTGAAGGAGCGGCCCCATGTCCACTCACACGCAGAGCGGGCGATGCCACACGGCCAGCCTCCACATTGACCCTCCGTCTCGTGCGCCGCGAACGCCGCTGAACCCGCCACTCCCCTTGGGGAGAGGGTGGCCCAACCGCGCCCGGTACCCGCGAAGATGTCTCGACGGCAGGGACAGTGGGTGAAGCATGTAACACCTGGGGTGTACCATGTGACGCACCAGACTCCCCACTGCCGCTACACTCCGAGGCAGCAGCCTGAAGACGGCTGACCGCGGCCATCAACACGTTCAGCTGTTGGCTAACAGTGGCCAGTTCCTCCTGCGCCCGTACACAGCAGTCAAACATCCTATCTATCCTAAGAAATCAATTTACTGTAGAGAGTTAATCAACTTTTAACTATACTTCTAATTCACTAAACGCGGCTGATTGTTGACTAAACTGTGGTTGCTAGACACTTCTTGTAGAAAACAATGAAAATATCACTACCTGTCTCTGGACTGTATTGAAAACAAACACTAGCACTACTGGCACTATGGCTGTATAAACGGACTCTCTCTGCCTGTATTCAAAACAAACACGAAACCTATGGAACACTATTGCTAGCACTCGACAATTAAAGCTTCCTAGAAGCAAAAACACACGGAAGAAGGAGTTACAAGTAAGAAAAATACAGTTAATACTTAAATTATGGTAGCTCGCTGCACAGCAGACGTGGAGCAGACGGCAGTTACGGCGACACTGACACTACTGGCACTATGGCTGAACAAGTTTCTAAACGAGAATTCACATGTCCCATGATAGAAGAAACCACTGATGCAAAATCTCCACAACAGATACTTTCTCTTCAGGCGCCGTCCTGGTTTTTGACGCAAATCCAGCCGGTGTTTCAGGATAGGCGCGTGAATTGTGCGGCATTAGCGGCCACGGTGCCTCGTGCTTGAGCCCGCGTGATTTGCATGTGTGGCTGCCGCAGCAGCGGGCATTAGCGCAGATTTCACGGCAGCAGCCGGGACTGCAAATGGTCGGACGCCGGCCGACTGCGCTGCGCCAGGCATTAGGGGAGGCCGTCCGCGCGCTGATGGCCGGCCGTCGCTCTGCGGCAGGCGCCTTTCCCTCTTTTGGTTATGTCAATTAGGGACAATCTGGCGTTCCAAACGGTGGAAAGAGAAATCCGCGGTGAAAATACGATCGCAGTGGTCTTCTGGAATACAGTTTCGGCCCATCGCATCATTTCATTTATTCTGTGGCATACGGAATGGCTTTAGCGGTGTCCGGATGCGCGATCGTTTAGAACTCGCTCTCGTTTACGTGCATCAGGCTGACCGCATTCGACATGTCATCTCTTCGAATTTCCTGTGTCTCCAGACCTCTTGTTTTATTTCTCTACGACTTTTGTTTTAATTTCGTCAGCTATATCTTCGGTCTTGGGATGGACAACGGTACCCAAGTCTCGCAATTGGTCACACTTAATTGTTCAGATTTTCCATACTAGTTCCCAATTTTAAAGTGTTGAAGATAAACAGTTATATTCATTCTATGATTGAAGATCCATTGGCGAAACGCATCTCATTTAGACGTATTAAAGTTGATAAAGAACATAGTCTATGAATGCATCGGGCGCTGTCCCGTCTCCACCATAACCACTTCTTATGTAAATAATGTTTTTTGACTATATATCAGTAATATGAATCTTCACAGCTTCGCATAATATTGCAGGAAAGAAAAATTCTTTTTTGTAATCGCTACCAGTTAATCGTAATATTCCGCAGGCGATTTTTTTTTTCAGTATTGATTCAATAATGTTTGATGTGCTTTATGTGGGGATTTCAGATCATTGCAATAAACTTCTATTTCGATCGTAACTGACTTGCAAATATTCAAGTCTGTCATACGTGTCCATATCCCTCGAAATCCCGCAACAACCGGTAGTTCATGCTTTTAGAGAGGTGAGGTAATGCTTTATCAGATATTTCTTAGCACGAGTAAGACAGATTATTTGAAATTTACTTCATCTCTGTGTGCTCGTATCGTATACGTAGCTGTGGTGGCCGAGCGGTTCTAGGCGCTACAGTCTGGAACCGCGCGTCGCGGTTCGAATCCTGCCTCGGGCATGGATGTGTGTGATGTCCTTAGGTTAGTAAGGTTTAAGTAGTTGTAAGTTCTAGGGGACTGATGACCTCAGAAGTTAAATTCTATAGTGCTCAGAGCCATTTGAACCATTTTTCGTATTCGTAGCTTCGCTCCGTTGCGCAATCTGAACTTAGGGCTTAGTAAAGAAAGTACGTTACCAGGAACAGACGGCATTGCACACACGGTAGACGAGAGCGATACGCAGGAAATAAGTAAATTACTGCAGGCGTTCAAAAAATAATGCAACATATTTTTTGTCGGACAGTTTCGGTTGCAAAAATGAGAATTTGCTGTTGGAGATCTTGGAATCTTGGAATCCCACTTCAGTCTCTACAGTTTCATCACGTTACAATAGGTGGCGGTGCCATAGGTAGCCTTCAAAATGGCATCTGTAACGGAGGTACGTTGCGAGCAGAGGACTGTCATTGACTTTCTTTTGGCGGGAAACCAGAGCATTTTAGATATTCATAGATGTCTGTAAAGTATCTACTTTGACCAGGTCGTGAACAAAAGCACGATGAGTCGTTGGCTGAGGCGTCTCTACCCATCGCAACAAGGTCGCGCAAACCAGTACATTGTTACCATGGAAGCATACTGGCTCTCCCAGTAAGACGGTTGTAAGGCCATCGTATTGGACTAAGATTACGTTGAAAAATAGGGTGTTATAAGCAAAGGAAGAGAAAATAATATGGTGTATTGGAATGCCGAATAAATCAACCCACTTTCAGGAAACAAATGTGTTGCATTACTTATTGAAGGCCGCTCATAGCACTTCCCCGCTTTAGAGTCCACGAAAAGCAGGAAGCCCATGACTGTATGCCAAAAAGTGTGTCTACGAAAATAACTGCAAATTGGACAATTATGACTGGTAGAATATGTAACTCGAAAAAATAATAGACGGTTTCCACTTACCGACATCTCTCAGGATTAACTGGAATAAAAACTATTAGAGTGCTTTCCATGGCACCAAAAACACAATTAAAACGTTACGGAATATCGTCCGGCATGATTGGTTCAAATGGCACTGAGCACTACGCGACTTAACTTCTGAGGTCATCAGTCGCCCAGAACTTAGAACTAATTAAACCTAACTAACCTAAGGACATCACACACATCCATGCCCGAGGCAGGATTCGAACCTGCGACCGTAGCGGTCGCTCGGCTCCAGACTGTGGCGCCTAGAACCGCACGGCCACTCCGGTCGGCTCGTCCGGCATGACCTGCACCTTCTACATACTGTGGGTTAAACGTCATAGTGAGTCGTCGGTGAATTGGACGCGTAATATCATTTGAAGAGAGGCAAAGCGCGACTTGTCGGAATTCACTAAAAAATTGCTTCCAGTCACCTAGAGTCTAGTAGGAGAATTGTTTGTCCCATTCAAGACGTCCAGTTTTATGTGCTGCTATTAGTAATGGCCTTTTTGAGAACTCGACTCCAAATGTCTATTCATGTAGACCCCTTCGTAATATTCGCTCGGATACTGACTGAGATTGACCTAGACTGACTGACATCTCAAATTCAACCGATTATTTGAAACCGATTATCACTGCCAATTCGTGACACTCGTCTGCATCCCCCGTTCTTTTGCTTAGGCCCATTCTACGACCTCTTGTTGTACACCGTGTTGCATGACTCTGACTGGCACACAATTTATTTCAGACGCATGGGAAAGTTCGCTTACGTACACCAACTTTATTCACAGTGTGGTCATGGTCACGTCAAACACGACAGTTTCTTTCTGCTATTCTGAATGCGGATCCAAGGTAAAACATCCTATCGCACTGATTCTACACAACCATCTGGTACAAGACACCAATCACTGGCATAGCCTACGGCAGAGCTGGAGCGTCAGGGGACTGTTTCACATCAGTTGTACTCTACCCGTGTGCTCCAAAGTGACCAACTGCGCTTTTAACCCTGGCAATACTAACGCATTTTCCACAACGCGCATTACACAGTGGAGAGGGGTACTTCATGCTCACCCTAAAAATATTGGAAAAATCAAAATTCGTTATTGGTGTCGACTTGCATCAACAACATACTTTGTAAACACATGCTGAAGTGGAAGTAGGGTCCAGAAGCTGAAAATATCTAATAGCGCACTCTTAGTAATATCAATGCGTTTTCAGTAACGTGTGCTACTAACAAGGGAGTACCTTTTGTCCACTGTAAAAAATTACAGAAAGGCAAATTTCGTTAATTGTTGTAGACTTTTATTGATAACACACTATTTAATTCGATACTGGTGTGTAAGTAAGGTGCTTAAACTGAAGATATTGAATATGATATTCATTAGGGAAGTGACATCTGCTCCTAAGACTTCAAATTTTGGGTTAAGTTTAACTGAAAAAAATTAAAATATGCACGTAATCTGGTAGAAAAATTCATTACGAAAAATAATTTTTTTTTTAAATTTAAAATATGAAGTAACTGACTAGATTACAATACAGTGACCAGCCTAAACATTATGAACGCCTACCTAACATCCGGTATGTCCACCTTTGGCATGTATATCAGTGGTAACGCGTCGTGGCGTGGAAGCAACGAGGAATTGGTCGGTCGCTGGTGGGAGTTGGCACCACATTTGCATACGCAAGTCACCTAATTCCCATAATTCCTGGGAGGGGGGCGATGAGCTCAAATGCCACCTTCAGACACATCCCAGATGTGTTCTATTGGGTTCAGATCTGGCGAGCTGGGGGCTAGCACATGAACTGGAAGTCGCCACTGTGTTCCTCAAACCACTCTATCACACCCCTCATCGTGTGACATAGCGCATTATCTTGTTGAAAAATGCCACTGCCGCTGGGAAACATGGTCGTCATGAAGCGCTGTACTGGTCCGCAACCAGTGTACAATATTCCTTGGCCGTCATGGTGCCTCGCACAAGCTCCATTGGACCCATGGATGCTCACGTGAATGTTCCCCAGAGATTAATGGAGCCCCCGCCTGCTTGTCTCCGTCCCTCAATACAGGTGTCAAGCTGGCCGCGGTGGCCGAGCGGTTCTAGGCGCTTCAGTCCGGAACCGCGCGACTGCTACGGTCGTAGGTTCGAATCTTGCCTCGGGCATGGATGTGTGTGATGTCCTTAGGTTAGTTAGGTTTAAGTAGTTCTAAGTTCTGGGGGACTGATGACTTCAGATATTAAGTCCCATAGTGCTCAGAGCCATTTGAACCACTTTTTGAACAGGTGTCAAGAATCTGTTGCTCTGGAAGGCGACGGATTCGTGCCCTCCCATCGGCATGATGAAGAAGGTATCAAGATTCATGAGACCATGCGACGCTCTGCCATTGTGTCAACGTCCAGTGCCCATTTCAGTTGCCGATGTCGTGGTGTTTACAATGCACATGCATGGGTCGTTGGCTGTGGAGACCCATCGTTAGGAGCGTTCGGTAGACTGTGTTCAGACACACTTGTACTCTGCGCAGCATTACAGTCTGATGTTATTTCCGCCACAATTCGCCGCCTGTCCGGTTTTACCAGTCCGCCCAGCCTACAACGTCCGACATTTGTAACGAGTTTACCCACCAAATCCCACAACGTCTGGACGTGGTTCCATCTTGGCTTTGCCACGTGTTGAAGACACTCTCTACGGTACTCCTCGAACAACCGACAAGTCGTTCAGTTTACGAAACCCTCGTGCTATGCTTCCGGGCCATCGCAAACTGCGCTCGGTCAAACTCAGATCGCGCATCATTCCCTTTCTACACACAGACAGCAGGCTCACTGATACTATATGCACCATGCGCGTATCTGACTGTAGTCATTCCTCGACAGGTGACACTGCTATCACCTGGATCGACCTATATAGATAGTAGGTCGGTCGTCATCATGTTCTGGCTGATCAGTGTGTTGTCAAGTTTTCAAAAGAGGGCATAAAGTAAACCCTCCATTTGGTATTACGAGGGTTATGGTTATGGATGTAACTAGTATTTTGTTCGATGAACTAGGTTCTGTGATTAGTGCATGGATTTTTGAGATAATGTCAATAAATCAACCGATGGACTGGGTGATTAACTGGGCACCGCACCAAATTTGTTGTGGCAAATGACGGTTTTAGAGCAGCCCCAATGGGGGAAAACTACAAGATGTGGTTGTAATATCTCTTTATATTCGCTGAATTATTCTGATACAATTGTACCCTTGAATGACGTTTACTAACTTTCTATCTCCATACTCGCAGAATCCATCCGCAAAGTAGTTTCATACAATAGCTATGCCATGAGCGCATAATTATTCTTTGTAGTACTCTCTAAAAAAAAAGCTTCCCAGATTGTCTTCGTGCCGATTAGCCTGACCTTTGTTTGATGAATTGTAATCTGAATATTGAGATTTGTGACAAAAGATAACTGATACGAAATTGTACGATTAAAAGGGATATTGCTCCTTCATACAAAAGGTCCGCATTTGACATTTGAGAATTAATGATATTCATCAATATATTGCGTAGTTGTTAATCACAAGGGAACTTCCGTAAGACTGGATACGAACCTGCGTTTAATAATCCAAGAGCTCCATTACTTCTTCGGAAGGTTAAACTTCATCAAAGCTAAACATCCGCTTGATCTGAGGTTTCCCGACTGATTATACAACGCTCCCAAAAATACGAGGCATTTTATTTGTACAGATTAGCAGACTGCCGCAAAGCACGAGCCTGCAGAGAAGAAGAATCATCGCTTGATTTCATTCTAACAAGTGAAGTTTCTGAATCATTTTGAGTGACTGAGTTATGACTGTGTTTCCTATTATGAATGATTGATTGCTCGAACGTATTGAGAACTACATAACTACATAATTACATAGATAGGAGGAAAAATTACATGGTCATTTAGATCTTCCTCTAAATTGTAACATGACCACACAGATAACCTGCCTTCTCGACGGGGAGCAGGGTGAGACACAGAGTGTTCAGATATGGCGATCATGAAACGCAGTGTGTTCTGCAGGGCTGTGTTACTCAGAATACTTTTCAATTAACATACAGCTTAGCTAGATGCATTGTCATCTTCAAAGTGCCGACATTTATTGGTAGAAATTAAAGTATTTTCAAATGCTCCCAGGCAAGGTCAAGAACGCGTAACACGAAACTAGTTACGAATATCCCATGACCATCAGATGTTCTGCCGTCTGAACTGAAATCTTATACACCCAGAAAAGTAGTTCTGTTCTTGTAAACGGCGACCTCTGTATCCAATCACATGCATCGGTACTAATTGAGGACATCATTCACTACAGATCCACAGCCCATCGTGGGTGACCGAGCTTGGTATTACAGTGGCTACCGCACTAAACTCGCAGTCAGAAGCAGTGATCAAATTTCAGTCTGCCCCTCCTGATTTTGTTTTCTTTTTTTTTTCTCTCCGAACGGCCTGAAGAAAATACCAGCGTGGTTGCCTTAATAAGGGCTTATTTAGTCCGTTCCCCACCCTTGACCACCTTAGTTGCGCGCTGATAGGTCCATTGATAAAGCCGATGTATGTGAAGGCAATGTTCCACGTTCGAGTCCCAGTCAGATGTACAGAATGAATCAGTCAAGAAGTTTCGGAACAACACCCATCCACTTTAGAGGAACTGAGAAACTGCTTCGTCACTAAGAATCACAATGTCGACAATGACCATTCTTCAACTTTTGACGTAACTTTTAACGATGAAAACTGTAACGTATTGTTAACAGACAACGTTGTTTTCTCGATTGCTGTGAGCGTTAAAGTAAATTGGTTCAATTACATTTACAACAATTGTGTACCATGCATCGATTTCGCTTCGTTATCTAAATATCGTTTATTACTCTACGGAAGAGCAGGATGTTGCCTTGACCTTTTGGCAATCAGAATTCCAATAACTGACGTAGAGAGGAAACAGAAAGCTTTGATAGCTGGTATAATAGTCCCTGATATAACGCTATTTCGCAACCAGTCAAATATCTGACAGCCGTTTCAATTTAACATCTACTTTGTATTTTAGGTTCAGCCTGCAACTGTCACAAATGAAATTTCAAATAAAACATGCTTCATACAGACACTGCTATTTATTATTTGCTAACCATGTTTTAAAAAGTTTTATTTCCTTTTCACACTGATATAAAATAGTGGCGTTGAAATCGTCTTTCTTTGGTGAACCGGACAACATTTTCTGTGATACGTTTGAATGTTTCCTATTATCTCAACAAACACGCAAAGCTTTGTGAAAAGTCTTAAATCTCAACATTACTCACGTCTCAGTAATTTAACAAAACACCGCTACCTCAAGATGAGGTAGTCAAACGTTCAAAAACAGCCACGAAACAAACAAAAAAATTAGAAGTTACGGTAGTTGTAAAATTTTTTCCAGCGAATTGAATGTTCGAAGAAATTCTGGCTTGCAGCCGGTTGTCGTTTATTAATTAACTACAAGACGACTAGTAGCGAGTCTGAAATTTGCTTGAAAATTAGTGGTTAATGCTGGTAACATGTTTTATTTCCCATATCTCGAGTCTGGTGATACAGTGGTGAAGCGGGCTCCTGGAGACCAAGAGGTCGCGGTGTCGAACACGGAAATTTTCTGCCTGCCTCTAATCTAGCCTTTACCTCTCAACGACATGACGACTTCCCAGGAACGACGCTTGGTTCAGGTTCACGTTAAACTGCAGATCCCCTTTCCCCGGTTGGATACCGGATGGGTTAGGGACACCAAGTCGCCGATGTAGCGTCCAATTAAAAGACGTGCTCCCGGCCATTGCACTAAGCGAAATTTTTATTTCGTTTTAGTTAGATGTTTCTGGCAGTTATATAGAGGAAAAAAGTGTTAGTTCAGTATCCCTCCTCTCTATAATACAATACTGGTTGTCTGCACACTGTAAGATCAATACCCATTTGTATCAGTAGTACTTATGCTGTGGAGTAGGTGTGCGTGCGTGGTTCTTAAGGGCGCTACGGATGGAAAGTGTCGTCATTCATTTCTCGCGGAACTCTGGGGGCAACAGAGAGCGAAGCGCGCATGTAGGTCGACAAGGTAAAATGATGTATTAATTGGCAGCGATGTAAAAGACACGCGTTCCTGAAACCTGTTAACGTTGACGCCGTGTCGTAAAAAGTATGTGGGAGGTCTAGTAGCGAGTAAAACGTCGTAATTAGATAGTTAACTCTGAGTTTCCACAACCAGCAACGAAAGGGTTACATAGAAATTAGCAGTTATTATCACGGGTGAAGTCCAAGTTCCGTACATTTCTTAATTTTATTTTTTAATTATTTTATTTATTTCTTAATCCTTTCATTCCCAATCCCTGAGGGGGTGAGGGTGGGCTGCTTGAAAGCTTTTTAATGCTCTCCTCAGCGATGTGGTTTCACATATATTTATTTACAGATGTTATTTTTATATCATTGTTTTATTCACAATTTATGCAATTTAGAAAAAATTTCTTCTTGTTACCTGTGAAGTTAAATCTACTTTTTACGTATCCCACTGCTGTATGCAAGACTTGTTCAAATGTTTCAAATGGCTCTGAGCACTATTGGACTTAACTTCTAAGGTCATCAGTCCCCTAGAACTTAGAACTACTTAAACCTAACTAACCTAAGGACATCACACACATCCATGCCCGAGGCACGATTCGAACCTGCGACCGTAGCGGTCACGCGGTTCCAGACTGTAGCGCCTAGAACCGCACGGCCACCCCGGCCGGCAAAGACTTGTTACTACATAGCTTGCGTCCTTAGTCTGGAATTTCTTTTTTTCTTCGTTGTGGATGGTGCTTCGTTGTTGTAATTCCTGTTGTTTTGTAGATTTCGTTTTTTATGTTATTTCAGGTGGCGTTTCTTTTTTATCGTTAGTGGCGGCACAGTGTTAATTGTGGGAAGATTTTGGCAGTGTTTTGAGCTATACTTCTGTTTTGGTGCGTATGCTTGTAACTGGATCTCCTGGTCTTTCTTGGTGTGTTCGTTGGTAAGTATTCTAGATCCGGCTAGGGCTGGTGCACCATACTCTACGATTGCCCGAATAAAGGTATGGTACGTGTGGATTGATGTTCTGTTGTTACAGTCTTATAGTCTACCTTGAACTACACGTTCTAATCCTTGTCTTTGTTTTAATTTGTTTTATGTTTCTGTGTGGTGTGATTTACAATTTATATATTAATCGTAGTGGACACCTAAGTACTTCACCTTGTCACTTAGTCCGAAAGGGGTTCTCCAGAGGGCTATACGAATGTCTCTTTCTTGCTGCTTCTTTTTTGGTGTGATTCCCACGGCGAAATACGACCATTTGCGTTTTCCTTGGGTTGGCTTAATTCTGCTTCTCCATGTCTCTAGCTGAGTAGGTAAGTCTGCCTTGCTTTGTATTCTGTCTGTTTGCAAGTCTATAGTCCAGTGGTACTATCATCTGCGTACACTACTACCACTTCTTTGTTGTTATTTTTGATTAGGAGTCCGTCGTATCCTGTGTGTAGAGAAGTGGGGGGGGGGGGGGTAAAATACCATATACCATATCGAGGTACAGCATTCTGTGAGGTGAAGTAGTTGCAGGTTTCATTGCCAACACGAAATTTGCATCGTCTTTCTGTGATTCGTCCTTGTATTTTCCTCGTCATTTTTGAAGGTCTTCCAATTTTTAACAACTCCATCAGCAGTTCGTTACGCCATATCTTATCGAAAGCACGCTGGATATCAAGAAACATAGCGAGCATGCACTGTCCGCTGTTGCTGGCGTTTGTTGCATCACATGAGAGTTTTGGCAGTGGATAGGTGGAGGAGAGATTCTTTTCTAAATTCTGCTTGAGTGAAGGGGATCAGCTGGCAATGTTCGACGTATTTTATTAATCGATCTGTTAATATGCGCCCATTTGTTTCGCTGAAAACGTTTTGTACCCTAATTAATCTGTTTGATGTTGGGTTCATTTCCGGTTTATGTAGGTTGGCTGTCATTATAACTTTACCCTGGTGGTTTCGTTGTCCATACAGCAGTTTTATATCGTTAGAAGGAGCGAATTATTGTTTTTTGTGGGGCCTACCGTATGTATCTTCTCAGATAATTTGCTGCAGGTGCTGTGTTTTTCCCACTCGTTATTGCATTCGTTATTTCTCCTTCAGAGATTTGATTTGTGCTGTCAGTTCTGTCTCTTCTTCGTTTTCCTACGAGTGGGGCCCTAATAGGTTCATTTATGTTATATTCTACTTACATGTGATGTTCTTCATCAAATCTTGGGTTTTGTGGCTAGGAGGGGCCTGCTTCTTGCTTCTATGCATTTTTGAATTCCTGTTTTGGTTCACCTGACAGGCAGGGTTCTCTTCTTCCTTTTTGACGTGTAAGTGTCTTGAATCGATCCCATAACTTTCCTCCGCCCTATAGACTACTTCTTTGCAAGTTCGGGTGCATTTATTCTTCGTATAGTCGGATAAATTCCTTTGATTCTTGTGCTTAATCTGTTCCATACTGGCTTAAGGGTGGGGTTACTTGTTCTCCTTATTTCTCGGTACATTCTCTTTGCCTCCCCTCTTATTAATCTTAGGGCAGCTCGTGGTATTGTCGGTATCCAATTCGCCATTTCGTTCTTTGGTATACTTTCGTGACTGCTTTTTGTGTTACCGTTTCTAGTTTATTGTTTGTGTTTTCCAGGTTTTGATCGTCTGTGATTGCGACTGGCATCATTAGTTCTTCGCGGATTTGGTATCGGTAATTTTCCCAGTCTGCTGTTTTCTACTACTACTGTCCGTTTCTCTGGTCTGGGTGGGGGCGGGGGCATTACTGTCGACCTGAAAATTATTGGTAGGTGATCACTAGTTATAGTCACCTACCTCGTAGTGTGTTATCATTTCTTGTATGTTAGTGGTGAATAATATATGATCAACTGTTGATCTACCATTGTGTCCAATGGAAATTAGTTGGTTTATTTGAAACCTGTCCATGGATTCAGTTGTCAGGATATCAGACAGTGCCCTTGCATCGTCATTTTCTCCCAGTTAGTTGTATCTGACATTTGCATCAGTCATCACAATTACTTTGTGGAAGCTGAGGAGATATCTGAGGAAGTCTGTTGCCAGAGGCAGTCTTGGTGGTACGTACAAACATGCTACTGTCAATTTCTCTGTGCCTCTTATCGGTGTCGTGTTAGAGCTGCAAATGAATCTATTGTAAAACTCGTTTAGTCCTTCTGGGTATTTATAGAACAAGCATATTACGAAGACTCCACAATACTAGACGGAAGATTCTCACATCATGTGTCTAGAGCAAAGTAATTATCGAAAAGATATTAGTAAAGAATGAGACATTAAACTGCGTACAGTAAGGCTATAACATTATATGTACTGTAGGGATATACTTGTACATGTAGTCTGAGATTTATGGCAACGATTTTACAGATAATGCAGATGCTGGTTTCTAAACTACGATAGGTGAGCGGAAAAGAAAACATAAGTATTGTTTCCCAAACCCCGCCCCCCTCCCAACCACCCTTTCCTTCTTAATGGGCGAAACTCCTATATTGAGTGTTCTAGTACATCTTCCTCGGTCACGAAGTATGAGTAATATTTTGACTTACGACTTCTCATTAGACAACAGGTTTTTCAGTTTATGAGACACCTCCTTCACGTCAACAACAGAACTGGAAGTTCCGGTGTTCTGCTCGTGGAACACGGTATCGTCTTGGCCCCTACAGTTTCTATTACACGCTTGTCTGGTGACTGGGATTGGAATTCTTAATGTTACTGTATCTTGTCAAGAAACACTGAAATTATTTCAGAAACCCATTACTCGTCATAGCATTCAGAGGCAACTTCTTGGAAATTTTAAATGACGTAGGCATTCTCAGGAAAGTAGGTGAAGATATAAGGAAAGATGCAATATACAAGGTGTTTCGCAGTTCTTACAGACTTGTAGAGGATTCTAGAGGGGACTTAGTAGATAACGTTTTGCCCAGGAACCGATCTCCGTAAATGCACCGTTTGCGTGTAAAATGAGTTTGAAAATCGGATCACTTTCAAATCTTCCGTTTTACAGTACGCGCACAGAGGAAACAATGAGCTCTCACCTGTGTGCTCTACAGCAGCCCATGGCATGGACAGAGTTTTCAGCACTCGTTGCCAGATTCTCTTCCATTTGTCAAAGGGCGTCATCTTTATAGCCGAGCGTATGGCGCGTCTGTGGAGAACTACATTCAACATTTCTAATTGCGAACGTACCAATTTCTACATCTACATTACTACTCGGCAATTCACAGTCAAGTTTTATGCATATGCAGGGTGTTACAAAGGGGTACGGCCAAACTTTCAGGAAACATTCCTCACATACAAATAAAGAAAAGATGTTATGTGGACATGTGTCCAGAAACGCTTAATTTCCATGTTAGAGCTCACTTTAGTTTCGTCACCCACCTACGCTCAATGGAGCACGTTATCATGATTTCATACGGGATACTCTACCTGTGCTGCTAGAACATGTGCCTTTACAAGTACGACACAACATGTGGTTCATGCACGATGGAGCTCCTGCACATTTCAGTCGAAGTGTCCGTACGCTTCTCAAAAACAGATTCGGTGACCGATGGATTGGTAGAGGCGGACCAATTCCATGGCCTCCACGCTCTCCTGACCTCAACCCTCTTGACTTTCATTTATGGGGGCATTTGAAAGCTCTTGTCTACGCAACCCCGGTACCAAATGTAGAGACTCTTCGTGCTCGTATTGTGGACGGCTGTGATACAATACGCCATTCTCCAGGGCTGCATCAGTGCATCAGGGATTCCATGCGACGGAGGTTGGATGCATGTATCCTCGCTAACGGAGGACATTTTGAACATTTCCTGTAACAAAGTGTTTGAAGTCACGCTGGTATGTTGTGTTGCTGTGTGTTTCCATTCCATGATTAATGTGATTTGAAGAGAAGTAATAAAATGAGCTCTAACATGGAAAGTAAACGTTTCCGAGCACATGTCCACATAACATATTTTCTTTCTTTATGTGTGAGGAATGTTTCCTGAAAGTTTGGACGTACCTTTTTGTAACACCCTGTAGACAGAAGAGGAGAGTGAAAATTCGTACCAATGTCGGGAACCGAAACTGGGCCTCCCGCTTACTAGGCAGGTGCGTTAGCCACTGACCCACCTTGCCGCAGCGGTTCACACAACTGCACAGATAAACCTCGCAAGCCTCCGTGCCCAGTAAGCACGGGAACCTGGTTCGATTCCCGGCATTGGTACAAATTTTCACTGAACACTTCAGTTTATATATATCATACAAAAACTAATCAAAATATACATAATCCAAAACGAGCTGTCCTATGAATTTTTTCGATTTTATCCGTCAATCATATCTGATGTGGATCCCCCACCGCACTGCAGTACTACAGCAGAAGGCGGACAAATGGTTCAAATGCTCCTAGCACTATGGGATTTAACAGCTGAGGTCATTAGTCCCCTGCAACTCAGAGCTGCATAAACCTAGCTAACCTAAGGACATCACACATCCATGCCCGAGGCAGGATTCGAACCTGTGACCGTAGCAGTCGAGCGGTTCCGGACTGAAGCGCCTAGAACCTCTCGCCTAAAACGGCCGGCGAAGGCGGACAATCGTAGTGTAAACATTGTCTTTAGTATAGCTGTTACATTTTCTAAGTGTTCTGCCAACAAAATGCAGTTCTTAGTTTGCTTTCCCCAGAACGTTTTCTATGTGATCGTTCCAACTTAAATTACTCGTAATTGTAATCAGTAAGTATTTAGTTCAGTTTATTATCTTTAGATTAGTGTTATTTATCGTGTAACTGAAATTTACCGGATTCTTTATAACGCTCATGTGGGTGACTTCACACTGTTCATGATTTAGATCAACTGCCACTTTTTGCACCATACAAATATCTTTTCTAAATCATTTTGCAATTAGTTTAGATCATCTGATGACTTTACATTACGGCAAATGACAGTACCATCAGCAAGTAATCTAAGAGGACTGCTCAGAATGTATCCTAAATCGTTCATGCGTATCATGAACAACAGGGGGCCTATAACACTTCCTTGGGAAACGGCAGATATTATTTACCTTTCACTCGATGACTTTCCAACAGTTATTCCAAACTGTGATCTTTCCGACAGGAAATCACGAATCCAGTCACACAACTGAGACGATACTCCATAGACCCCCAATTTAATTACAAGTCGCCTGTGAGGAACGGTGTCAAAAGTATTCTGAAAATGTAAAAATATGCTATCAGTTTGACGTCCCCTAAAGATATCACTCATTACTTAGTGAGAACAAAGAGCCAGCTGTGTTTTACGTAAAGAATATTTTCTGTATCCGTATAGGTTATTTATTAATAAATCGTTTTCTTCGAGGTGATTCATAATGTTTGAGCACAGTATATGTTCCAAATCCTACTGCAAATCGACATTAGCAGATTACCCTGATTTCCTTTCTTGGGTATTGGTGTAACACGTGCAACTTTCCAGTTTCTGGGTACGGATCTTTCTACGTGCGAGCTGCTGTAAGTGATTGCTAAGTTAGGTTAGCTTGTTTGGGGGAAGAGACCAAACAGCGAGGTCATCGGTCTCATCGAATTAGGGAAGGACGGGGAAGGAAGTCGGCCGTGCCCTTTCAGAGGAACCATCCCGGCATTTGCCTGGAGCGATTTAGGGAAATCACGGAAAACCTAAATCAGGATTGCCGGACGCGGGATTGAACCGTCGTCCTCCCGAATGCGCGTCCAGTGTGCTAACCACTGCGCCACCTCGCTCGGTGATTGCTAAGTATGGAGCTATTGTATCAGCATATTCTGAAAGGAACCAGACTGATATACAGCCTGGACTGAAAGTCTTGTCTTTCATAAGTGTTTCAAGCTGCTTTGCTACACCAAGGATATCTGCTTCTAAGTTACTTATGTTGGCAGTTGTTCTTGATTCGAATTCTGGAATATTAACCTTCTCTTCTTTTGTGAAGGAATTTCGGAAAACCGAATTTAGTAATTCCGCTTTAATGCCCTGTCATCAATAACACCACCACAGTTACTGCTCAGTGAGGGCATTGACTACGTCCTACCACTGGTGTACTTTACATGATTCTCTTAGTGTTTTCTCCCAGATTTCGAGACAAAGTTACGTTGTGGAAACTATTAAAAACATCTCGTATTGAAATTTGCGTTAAATTTCCACCATCCGTAAAACTTCGCCGATCTTGGGAATTTTGTGTCCCTTCAAATTTCACATTCTTTTTTCGTTGCTTCTGCAATAGTGTTCTGATCTGTTTTGTGTACCATGGGGGATCATTATCATCTCTTATTATATATTTCCCAGTTGCAGTAGATATTATTTCCTTGAATTTAAATCTCTTTTGGTCTACACTTACACAGCGAGTTGGAAGGAGTGGAGACTGTTTCTTATGAAAATGTCAAGCGAACTTTATATGCTTTTTAAATAGATGTATTTTGCGTTTATTTTTGGTGGGTTTGGACGCTCCGATATTCAGTCTAGCTACAAGAACCTTGTGGTCACTAATCCCTTAATCTGTCTTGATGCCGCTTTATTGGCCACAATTATTTGGTGCTAAGAGGTCAAGTATGTTTTTGCAACCATTTTCACCTCGAGTTGTTCAAAATAATTTTCTGAGAAGTCATCCAGTACGATTTCGGACTACGTTTTATACCTACCACCGCCTTTAAACATGTATTTTCCTAAACATATAGAAGGTAGATTGAAGTCACCACCAAATAACCAGATTTCCGTACCTATAACGCTTTGGGATTCAGTACTTTCTATTAGCGCCTGGAGCAGACGTTGTTGAAGTTGGACGAGAGTGGAACGTGGCGTCGTAATTACACTACTGGCCATTAAAATTGCTACACCACGAAGATGACGTGCTACAGACGCGAAATTTAACCGACAGGAAGAAGATGCTGTGATATGCAAATGATTAGCTTTTCAGAGCATTCACACAAGATTGGCGCAGGTGGCGACACCTACAACGTGCTGACATGAGGAAAGTTTCCAACCGATTTCTCATACACAAACAGCAGTTGACCGGCGTTGCCTGGTGAAACGTTTTTGTGATGCCTCGTGTGAGGAGGAGAAATGTGTACCATCACGTTTCCGACTATGATAAAGGTCGGAGTGTAGCCTATCGCGATTGCGGCTTATTGTATCGCGACATTGCTGCTCGCGTTGGTCGAGATCCAATGACTGTTAGCAGAATATGGAATCGCTGGGTTCAGGAGGGTAATACGGAACGCCGTGCTGGATCCCAATGGCCTCGTATCACTAGCTGGCATCTAATCCGCATGGCTGTAACGGATCGTGCAGCCACGTCTCGATCCCTGAGTCAACAGATGGGGACGTTTGCAAGACAACAGCCATCTGCACGAACAGCTCGACGACGTTTGCAGCAGCATGGACTATCAGCTCGGGGACCACGGCTGCGGTTACCCTTGACGCTGCATCACAGACAGGAGCGCCTGCGATGCTGTATTCAACGACGAACCTGGGTGCACGAATGGCAAAACGTCATTTTTCCCGATGAATCCAGGCTCTGTTTACAGCATCATGCTGGTCGCATCCGTGTTTGACGACATCGCGGTGAACGTACATTGGAAGCGTGTATTCGTCATCGCTATACTGGTGTATCACCCGGCGTGATGGTATGGGGTGCCATTGGTTACACGTGTCGGTCACCTCTTGTTCGCATTGACGGCACTTTGAGCAGTGGACGTTACTTTTCAGATGTGTTACGACCCGTGGCTCTACCCTTCATTCGATCCATGAGAAACCCTACATTTCAGCAGGATAATGCACGACCGCATGTTGCAGGTCCTGTATGGGCCTTTCTGGATACAGAAAATCTTCGGCCGCTGCCCTGGCCAGCGCATTCTCCAGATCTCTCACCAATTGAAAACGTCTGGTCAATGGTGGCTGAGCAACTGGCTCGTCACAATACGCCAGTCACCACTCTTGATGAACTGTGGTATCGTGTTGAAGCGACATGGGCAGCTGTACTTGTACACGCCATCCAAGCTCTGTTTGACTCAATGCCCAGGCGTATCAAGGCCGTTATTACGGCCAGAGCCGGTTGTTCTGGATACTGATCTCAAAATCTATGCATCCAAATAGTGTGAAAATATAATCACATGTCAGTTCTAGTATAATATATTTGTCCAATGAATACCCGTTTATCATCTGCATTTCTTCTTGGTGTAGCAATTTTAATGGCCAGTAGAGTACAACAGCGGTTGACCAAGGCGCTCTCTTAGTTTGTTGACGTACCGTGAAGTGATCCGATCTCCAACTTATTTTAAATCAAAACGTTACATTTACGGGCATGGTTTCCTTATCAACACTTACCTACTAATTCCCTTTTGCAACCCTCGAGGCCTGTAATAGGCATTGTGCAACACACTGTATACAATATGTTCCGTAGAGGGACAATAAGAATGGGAGACCATGCTCAAGGTATTCGGATTAGAAAGGGTATTTTATTGTTTAATCTACACATGAAACAAGTAATGTGCAATTAAAAGAAATATTCAAAAGTGGGATTGAAATTCAGGTAGAGGGATGTATATAAGGTAAAATTTATTGATGACATTGCTATCCTCAGAGAAAGCGATGAAGAATTACGAGACGTGCTGAATGGGACTACCGTCTAATGAGCACAATTTATGTACTGAGAGTGAACCGAAGACGAAAGCAGTGAGGAGTAGTAGAAATGAGATCAATTTCACATCAAGATTAGGGACCACAAAATAGACGAAGTGAAGGAATTCTGTTACTTTGTAAGCAAAATAACACCCGCGGACGAAGAAAGCAGACCAGGATTGTGTGAAAGTAGCAGAGCACTATGGGAAATGCGAAAATCAAGAGATAGAAAGCCTTTGAGCTGTGATGAGACAGTAGGATGTTGAAAATTAGCTGAATTGATAAGAAATGAGGAGATGCCTCGCAGAACCAGAGAGGAGAGGAATATGTTGAAAACATTGACAACAATAAGAGACAGGAAGACAGAAATTGTATTAAGACATTGAGAAACAACATATATGGTTCTTGAGAGACTAAAGAGCGTAAAAAATCTGTAGCGGGAGACAGAGTTTGGATTATATTTAAAATATAATGGAGGACGTAGGGGGTGCAAGTGCTACTCTGAAATGAAGAGGTTGACACAGGAGAAGAATTTGTGCCAGGGACATCAAACCAGCCAGAAAAGCGATGATAAAAAAATTCTTGAATCAGTACCGACGCCTAGTAGAGTATCTTTATTAAGCTTCTTAAGACCCAATTACCCATACGATGACAACTACGCACGTGTATGTAGCTGCTAAGGACGAGCTAATTATCGAACATTGTAGGAACAGGTGGTCAAGGTAGTCACTTGCCGCTAATTCGAAAGGAAAACACCAGTACGGCCACTGAGCACACGTGTAAAAATGTAAATTACGTTTGGCCTGATCACCTTACTCACAATTCTGAGCGTCTCGAATTAGGTACCGAACAAGGTAGGGTAATGGTAATACACTGCACTCATATTCGGAGGATAGTGACTCGAATACCGTCTGACCTTCCAGATTCAGGTTTTCCGTGATTTCCCAGGATGTCTTAAAACGAATGTGTGGAAGTTTTCTTTGAAAGGGCACGGCCAATTTGCTTACCTGTCATTCCCCAATTCGAGTTTGTGCTCCTCCTAAAATGACTTCGTCGCCGATGGAACGTTAAACCGTGATCTTCCTTTTTTCGAATTACGCCAAGGTACTCTGACTCAGACTAACGACTAGCCCTTATTTTTTCTTTCTCCACTCACTAATCCATTCTAGTCCGGCTTTGGATTCACTTTGTCTCTTAAGCAACTCAGACACACTCATTTCATAAATGGGTTTCTAATCATCTGCACATCACAATGAGCGAGGCGGCGCAGTAGTGAAGTCGGAGGAGTCGTTACTGGAAGATCATCTTCATATTTTTTTCGCATTCGGTTTGCTCGTATTGCATAAAATGTACCACATTAACCTAAGACAGAGGGAACAGAGTTCGATCGGGACCGAATCAGCTGCTGATTATTGACCACTAGCCTAGTACATTAACCACTGTCACAACCGTGCACTCATTCTAGATGCTGCCTGTAGATGGTCATTCTCAAGTTCTGGTTCCTGACAAATGGAATGAAGCGCAGACCTCTTTCTGTTATGTACCTGTACTAAAATGTAAACTCTCTAGGCCATACCTTCTGGATGTATAACTTTTCTAAAAATATATATTAAAAAAACATGTCATTCAAAACCCATAAACCAGAGGGATTTTTATCTTGATTTACTCGTGCAGTTTGTCCGTTTTTGAAAGTGAGAAATTTGTCCTTACTTTTTTTTCCTCCTACCTCTTTGTGCATACTTGTGTAGGTGTGAGGTGCTCTTTGCCTGGAGTTGTTGGTCCAAGATATCATACACATTTGGTAGCGGGGATGCATCACCTATCGTGATGACACTTAAACGTCTGTAGTTACTACAATTCTCGACTTCTGTTTGCCACTGGAATCTTTCTTTATCGGAACCAACAATAAAGGAGTGTTCCAAGTGCTCTTGTTTCCAACAATTATGTCATCTTTCAGCATCTGTTCTAAGCGTTCTTTTGAGGCCTCTCTCTGTGCTCTAGGTATTCTGTACAGTCTACTGTTCACCACCTCCCCAGCACGTTCCAATGCTGTCAGTACTCGACCCGCCACTGTGGATGTGTATAACAATTTCTCACATGCTACATGAAATACATCTCCATACTCTGTGCAAACGTCTACTAAGGCATTATGATCTTTTGCTTTCAAGTGATTCACTCTCATTTGCCTTCACAAAGTGCCAGCATAACTTCCTGTCTTTCCTATGACTTCCTTAATGGCTTTTATTTTGTGTACCTTTACTAGTCGCGCTAATTCTTCCACCGCCAACCTGACGTTTATTAATTATACTTCGCCCCCTCACATATTTATTGCGCCTATTATAAACCTACCATTTCATACTCTCACTAACGACTCCGATACATACACCCCATACACATTTCCCTATTTTGAGATAACCATTTCAATATCTTAAGGTACATTACCATCCATTTTCAACCTCATTACCTTCTCCTCGTGTGGTCCAATTTCCCCATCAGACTCTTGATCAGCCTCGATCTCATTTCCCTTCAGTTCTTTTGCCATGTTAAAGATATGTCTTGCCCTGGTAATCTTATCACTTTTCCGCATAGTTCAGTTTAGCCTCATACTGCGTTAGAAAAACTCTACAAATCAACCCATCATGTGGGCTGTCTAGTCTACATGTACATATATACTCCGCTAGCCACCAAGTGGTGTGTGGCGGAGGGCACAATTCACGCCAAAGTCATATCCCCCCCCCCCCCCTGTTCTACTCGCGGATCGTGCGAGGGAAAAACGACTGTCTGAACGCCTCAGTACAAACTCTAATTTCCCTAATCTTTGAATAGTGATTATTAAACGATTTGAAAGTTGGTGGTAAAATTATATGCTCTACATCTTCGGCGAAGATCGGATTTCGGAATTTAGTGAGCAGCCCCTTCCGTTCAGCGCGTTGTCTATCTGCAAGTGCGTTGGGTTGGAGGTTGGATTGTTTGGGGGAGGAGACCAAACAGCGTCGTCATTGGTCTCATCGGATTAGGGAAGGATGGGGAAGGAAGTTGGCCGTGCCCTTTCAAAGGAACCATCCCGGCATTTGCCTGGAGCGATTTAGGGAAATCACGGAAAACCTAAATCAGGATGGCCGAACGCGGGATTGAACCACCGTCCACCCAAATGCGAGTCCAGTGTGCTAACCACTGCGCCACCTCGCTCGGTGCAAGTTTGTTCCACTTCAAACTTTCTATGAGATTTGTAACGCTCTCGCGATGGCTAAATGTGCCAGTCATGAATCTTGCCGCTCTCCTTTGGACCTTCTCAATCTCTTGAATCAGACCCATGTCGTAAGGGTCCCATACAGACGAACAATACTCTAAGACGGGACGAACTAACGTATTTTAAGCTATTTCCTTTGTTGAAGGACTGCATCGCTTCAGAATTCTGCCAATATGCCGCAACCTAGATTTCGCCTTGCCCGTTACTTGTGTAATCTGATCATTCCATTTGAGATCATTTCGAATAGTCACACTCAGATACTTGACGGATGTTACCGCTCCCAAATACTGGGCATTTATTTTGTACTTGTACATTAATGGGCATTTTCGCCATGTTATACGCAGTAGGTTACACTTACTAATATTGAGAGATAACTGCCAGTCATTACACCAATCATTTATTTTCTGCAAATCCTCATTGATTTGTTCATAGCTTTCATGTGATACTACTTTCTGTAGACTACAGCTTCATCGGAAAACAGCCTAATGCTGCTGTCAATACCATCAACCAGCTCGTTTATGTAAATCGTAAAAAGTAGCGGACCTATTACGCTGCCCTGGGGCACACCTGAAGTTACGATTGTTTCTGTGGAAGTCACCTGACCCAAACACACGACGTGTGTCCTACTTCTCTGGCACCTTCCAACCTTATGTGTATTTTCACCACACTTGATGTGCTTACAGCTTCACGACCTTCAGCTGGAGCCTGTCTGGTTCATATATATTGACTATACAAATTACAGGATTACGCTTTCTCTGTAACAAGCACAACTGTGCCCCAGTAATGACAGTTTCAATTTCTTCCTGAACTGTATACAACATAATTGTAGGACATCATTTACTGTAGCGCCTTTTATTAACAGCACGATGGGCTTTCTTAATCTGACAATGGCTAACTGCACGGCTTTGTGACTTCTTAGTTTCCCTAAACTACTTTTCTGTCTTGCTTGCTTCTCACTGGCACTCTACACTTCCTCCATGCAAGCCAAGGTCCTTTATGACAAGCCTTAGCGTAGTGCCTGTTCGTTTACATTTGAAACAAGTAACATCTGTTAGTCTGGTACACGGTACATCTCTGTTACCTGGTAGATAAAACTGCGAGCATCTCCATTCACGCAGTGAACGTGATCCACTGACCTCTTGAAAACTCAGTTTTAACGTTATGGGAGCTATTCCCATCACTTTTCTTGCTCTTGCCCTGCATTCATGCATTCTGAGCCCTTGTGTCTGTTTTGCCACAAACACAGCAAAAATTTGCGCACTGTTTTACCGTCAGTGTGAGTATTCTTTCTTCTGCCTTGTTTCTCCTACATTTGCTTGCTCTTTTCACTCGCAAGCAACATGTTAAAAATTTCAATTTTTTATGTCTTTTAGACGACCGTTCCAGTCCGTTTTCATGCTCAGTCCTTGTTCGTGGGGCTATTGCCCTATCCCACATTGATAACAGCGCACTTTCTTCTTTTATTGCTAATTCCAGTGTTGCAGCTAACCCAGTTTCGTCACTGCTACTGCTAACTTTCGTTTGAATGTCGTCTTACTCAACCCTTGTGTGAAACAGTCTCTCCCTATACGGTCTAGCAGCACTGTGGCACCTATCCGGTTTTCTCTCGCTACTTGTAATTCTACTCACAGCTTTCCAAAAATTTCTCTACACTTCGTCAATCTTATTTACCCGCAACGAGATTGGTTCCCTATGGCCTTGTTTCACCAGAAATAATCTGCAGGGATAATAGTCTATTTTCCTCTTACTCATGTAATTCTCTTTCAAAACACACTTAACTTCTTCCCATGTACTTGTTCACTCGCATACTCGCAGCCTCGATATGGCTGCATGGAAATTAATGCTTTAACAAATTTAAACAAAATCCTCTGCTCCTCTGGAATTTGCGTTTTAGTAAATTCTCTTAGATTCCCCTCGTTACTATCATAAGATTTCTCTATAAAATACAGTGCTTCTTTAGAACTTCCGTTACCGTCTCCCGCTGACTTACTTTACTAGGGGAAGACGTTTTAAACATCTTACAGTTAACAGCTTCGAATTACATTTACAACTATTACATGTTACTTCCAATATGTGCCGCCATATTGTGGCGCTGTGAGATGAGTAGTCTGGGCTGTGTCGAAACCATCGCTCGCTCTGGTTGCTGCCGTTGCTACTGCGACGCCTCCGGCCCCCAACTTGTGGAGCTCCTGCTCCTCAGACTGGCCCCTGTGTGCCTGTGATCTGTGATACGTTGGCCGTTGCCGTACTTGGCTGCGCCAACCCCATTGCCCTCCCTTGATGCCACCTCGTGGACCCATGGCTGCTCAGGCATGCCTTTGTGCCCCTGAAATGTGATGTGTCGCTCATTGCTCTGACCCTGTTGCTCGACCTTGATGCTGCCTCAGCTACCGTTGACCATTGCCCAGTGGGACTCCATTTCGAACTCTACTGCCGGGGGACAGAATTTCTACTAGTTTGAAACGTTCGAATTGCCACAACATCCTGCAATTTGCCGCAGCCACTGTAGCAACCTGAATGAGCACGTTACCTTCCAAATGCCTTTATAAGAACATTGCGTTCACCGCAAACCAATATTATTTTCTTGTGTCACGTTCTGAAGTTGAGTATTGGCTGCCTTTGTGCAGCACAGTTCATGAGGAGACAATTAGCTGGTTGGCCTGTGTGAGAGGTATCACGGTATAAGTGTATATATGTGTGTGTGGGTGCCTTTATCACGGGACAATTATATATTCTTGATTTTATAATTATATTTTTATGATTTTGGTTGGGGTGACTTTAAATATTGTAGGCTAGCAAGAGACTTTCAATTAACTTATACAGCGATAACACTCGTACGGACATCGGCTGCCCCGAAGTACGTACGATATAATATTTTTTAACACAACGCGCGACTCACCGCCTTCTAATAAATAGTTGGCGTGAGCGCTGCTATTTAGAACAGAAAATATGCGTATTTTTACGCAAACTGTAATTATTAATATGGGTCTCAGGGGCTACTGGTTATTTATGTACCAAATTACATGAACATTAACTGAGATATTGCGGACATGGTTGAATGAAAACATTTTCAATATTTCTTGTTCATTATTTGCAAGGCAAAACTGGAGAGAATCTCATCTGCCGTTAGGCGACCAAACTCGAAACTTACTGAACTCATTCAGTATTCTAAATATTAATAAACGAAATTTATTTTTACTCTGTTAACTCTGAGGCTATTGTAAGATCAAGGTAGAGAAACCTCTCACATTTACATTTAATATTATGACACGAAATTTTAATTAAATAATACAGTCAGCGTAATGACCGACTAAATCCTGCTAGAGGAAATGAGGTCCCTGCACTAGGAAGTTCTGTAAAAATTTTGTTAATTATAATTAATGGTTGCGATCATGAGAGATGACAACTAAGTCAATAATACACACTTTCTGATAACAATTTCTATTATATTTTGAAAAAATACAGATAAAACTTACGTTAATTATCAGACAGCACTACAATGGCGGCCTACCGCTAGACGAAACAAAAACAGGAGCATTTTCAATGAAGCAATAGTCTCTGGTCATGTTCATTTTCATTACACAGATAAAAAGAATGTTCTTTTATTTTTATATCACTTTTCTAACGTTTCTTATACATCGCGCACACGTACACAGTCTTGAAATAATTTATAATTCACAAGTCGCACAACAAAAACTTCTTTTCCCTTTCTCCAAATGTCCATTTATGTGACGTACCGTCACAGAGGGAGTCTTCACCTGGCTGCAATGTTATATCCCTTTTTAACAAAGATAAAGACTAGAAAGTGACTTGAAGTAGCCTCTATTAGAAGTGCTCTGAAAATTCTAAATTTATTCAGAAAACAGTTTCAACTCTCAGCCTGCTTGTCTTCAAGAAGTTTTACCCAAGAAGAGCCCAGGTCTCAGCAGAGACGGTGACTGGCTAGAAATGTTCCATATACTTTGAAATGGGACTGTCAGTATGAACCTGTACCCAATACATGACAACAGAGTTTCCCGATTATTCCTCTATGATTTCATTAGCTGCCCTGATACTACTGAAACTACTTCTTCCTAGCCCTGCCTGTGTACTCTCCTACTTTCCTCTGTCTCTCTGACTTCTTTTTAACCTCTTCTCGTTGTCTGACTAATGAGAGCATCCTACTTTCGATTTTTTTTCGCTTCCCTTTTGCCCCCACCTATCGCTGACATGCAAAACCTCTCACGACCTGATTGGCTCTAACAGTGCCCTGCTCTTCAGTAATTTTCCAGAGGGTTGGTGGAGGGAGACGGGTGTGTCTCCCTATGGGGTTACACACTGCGTCCTAAGCCTGCCACTGCCTTTTCATGATATATCAGTGTCCCTGTGAAGAACCCTCTCTCTTTATCATTCTCGTCCCATGCTCTCTGTCTAGCCAGGAAGTACTGGCCTCAGTATTATTGTTTATATTTCTTCTGAGTATAGTTAGAGCTGTGCCTATCAGTGGTACTCTGTAACGTCCTTCGATCACTCTCTGTTCATAGTTTATAGCGTTGTCACTACATATGTCTTGTCTCACATGCTCACACCTGACTGGCCAGCTGGCTCCCCTGTGACTTCTCTTTGCTTCCCCTAAGGCTTCTAAGACTTAACGTTATTCTCTGTTTGTTACTGTCCTTCTACAAGACGTACCTATTTTCTGTGGATGTGATAAGTTTCCCAGTGGACAAAAATATTGGTGGGGTTATGACAGTATCATACATTAAGGTGCACAAGATCTATTGTGTGTTGCAAAACTAATAAAATATAACAAACCTAGTTATGAGTAGTGGGGCAGAACTTATTGCGAGACAGATAAATTTCGAAGTCAAGGTCACCACCCACGTCTCTTGGTCAATTTCGTACGGTAAATGCAAGGTCATGGCGTAACCTGATATCTGCTATGCTTCAAAATAACGTTCCCCTTCCAATGCTCTGGCCTGTATGCCATTTGTATGACATCAAAACGAAGAGGTCATTAATACACTGTGCCGGTTCAATCCTCAAAATCAAGGTCACCTCCCCCCCCCCCCCCCCACTGATCAGGCAGATTAAATGACTCAGGAATGGCGGGAAAATCTAGTTACCACTTCTCACCCCCCTCCATCCTAGGCGAACTGTGTGTAAGTCGTGTCTATTGAGCTCCATGCAGGCAGCAGTTTGTAGAGTGTGATTACAGAATGCAGGCTGTAGTAACGACAGTAACGACGCTCACTTTTTTTTTATTACGTGTCTCTCTAAGAATCGAGGTTATTTCCAGCAACGAGTCGTTACTAAAATGATTACAACATAAATGGGCAACTGTCAAAGAGTGAACTGTTCCTCTGATAGTGTTTAACTCATTCCACAACTATGAAACTGGTGCGTTCCTATGACATCTACATGAGAGTGGGGAACCAATAATAACCGTGATGGATGCACTGAATTTGCGTTTTCTTTACATATATATTTGCAAAGTAGATCACTGTGTCTAACGACCTGACCAATGATACTGGCACTGATAGTGTATTACGTGTGATAGTGCAAGATGTATTCCTACAAGGTACTTACCACATCTCATTACTAGAGACCGGATTATATGCATTTGTATGTTGCATATGCATTTGCATATTTGGCTCCTTTCCACAGGTTATTGCATATTTTCACTAAAAAATAGTGGCGATGCATATTTTCGCTCTATGTTTACAATATTTTAAAAATTCAGACTAGCTCGATCTAATTTTGATGTCTCGCAGATTGACCGCGACCTAGAACTGCGTGCAGTCGTTAACCGAGAGGCCACTGCCTAGCGAAATCGTTACAGGAGAGGAACAGGAACAGGCAGACAGAGTCAATGCTTCTGCACCCGCGGCCCCGTTAATACCCTCCGCTGTCATACCGTACGCATCGGCAACAATTAAATTAAACTACGCAGGCCTTTAGTCGCAAGGCCATTGTTTCAGTTTATCTACCTATTTACTTGTACACAGTTAAACGTGTTTACAACGAGTAATGTGAAACGTGTTGTGCGCCGTGCCGCTCGAAGAAAGAACCATCGTTTCGTGGATTCTCATGGAACATTTACATATGACGGAATTGTTTTATGTAGTCGAGTTTGGGTGAAAAACTTTTCATGCAAAAAAGTTTCAAATAGATCAGCATGTCAAGACAAGTCTTCATATTGCAGGAATACATAGAAAAGGAACACGACAATAACTTCTGTCAACAGCAAGTTGCAGTAGCAGGGATTTGCCCAAAGGTAACCAAAAAAGTCGGTTTAACATGGATCTATCTGAAGCATTCAATGCTAGCAATATTCCCCTCCACAATCTTATGAATCCTATCCTCAAAGGCTTCCTGCGCAAGTATTGCTTAAATCAAAATATGCCAGATGAATCAACATTGCGTAAAAGTTACTTACCCACAATTTACGTAAATTTTCTGGAAGGAATGTGCAATGAACTCAAGGATAGCTTTATCTGGATTTCAGTTGACGGAACTACAGACACTTGTGGCCGTTACATTGCAGATTTAATTGTTGGTGATTTAAAAGAAGGGCCTTCTTCTTCCTATTTAGCGGCCCGCAAAGAACTTGAAAAAGTAAATCGTTTTATGATCGCCATATTTGTGAATGAGGTTATCAGAAAAATATTTCCAGATTCTTCTACAGTGAAAGAGTGCTTGTCTTTATTTCAGATGCTGCTCCCTATATGATCAAAGAAGGAAAATCTAGTTTGTGAATATAAATAAACTGATTTCATCCACAAAGAAAGTGTTTCTGAAGGCTCCTGCTCGCATCAAGACCTACAATGAAAAACTAGCAAAAGTGCCTTTACCTCCCGAACCAGTGGTAACTCGTTGGGGTTCGTGGATCAAAGCTGTGTTGTTTTACAATGGACATTTCGAGGCCATTAGAGGGGTAGTAAACGACTGCGATAGTGCAGAGGCTTTGGCAGTTTCCAGTGCAAGGAAGCTTTTAATGATGCTGGTATTAAAATATACGTTGCTGTGATTAGCACTCATTTTCCCATACACTGCAAGCATTAAAAAAACTTGAAACCCAAGGTTTGGCGTTGGATGCATCTATTCAGTTGATGAATAAAATTATTCAAGTGAACTCCTCATTGCCGGAGATATTCCCAAGAAAACTTAAAGAAATGTTTGAAAACATTTTAAACAATAACCCAGTCTTTGAACCCTTCTGCCAAATTGGTAGTTTTATTAATGGGACAGATGAACTTGTACCAGAAACAGTAAGTGCCAACGTAGCACCCAAATTCAAATACTGCCCAATTACCTCAGCTGATGTAGAACGGTCTGTTTCTGCTTATAAAAATGTTTGAGTGATCAAAGACACAATCTTACTATCGAACGTTTGGAACAGTGTTTGGTCGTTTATGTTTACAACAGTAAGAGAAATGTAAAATAGATGCTTTGGTCCAATAGTATTAATTAAAAGTTAATGCTGTTCAAAAAAATTCATGATTGTATGTTGTATTTTAAATAAAACATTACGAAGTTTTTGAGCGTGCCGCTCTGCGTGCGATATACCTCGAAGTTGGTCCTGTACATGTCGACTGTTCCACTGCGACTCACTCGCATCGTATCCGCTTGTTACCGACAACAATAGCAAAGAAGGAACAATTCTTCAAACACGGTACACATCCCCATTTTGCAAATTTATAGAAAATAATCCCAGAAAGGCCCCCTTCGTAACCTCTGCCAGAAATTATTCAGAAAATGACACCAGCATTCTGAATGTACCGGCTTTTCGCGTGGTCGGCGCTCTTCCTCGTAATTGATATGCACATATTCGACTTTGAGACATAATGCATGCAGTGACTACCAAGTTTTTTTTATTGTTTGATCTTGTGTATTTCGATAATTTTAATGCATTTTTCATGCGTATTTGCATGCATATTTTAAGGCTTTTATGATGCATATAATACAGTCTGTCCTTATTACCTGTAAGTTCACTATGAAGAAGAAAAGAAAAAGAAAGCCTAAGTAAACAATAAAATTTTTATGCTCCTTCACTAATACCGTAACTACTTGTGACATACTTTCCATGTTTCAGTTCCTATGCATGTGGATAGGGTGGACCACTGCGAAACTATTTCACTTCAGACAATTATCAGTGAGATGGGCAAAGAGGACTCCCATCTGGGAGCGAAACAAAAACTCAACCCATCTTTGTAAGTAGTTGGTGAGCTTCTAGTTCCAGTTCTGAGGTATTATTTACCAACCAATTTGAGTGCACTCATTTTCTCATAATTCCTTGTAACCTGCTGTATTTTTGTGTAACCAGAGAAATCAGTTTTCGTCTAAACACTTGAGCACTACACAAAGTACTCATCGAAAAAGACCACGACCAATACACGAAACATCATCAAAAATTCGGAATCATTTCTCAAAACGTGTCATGCAAGTGATAAATAATTCTAGTTTGGATCAGTCCAAATAGGTAATCCCAGGTATTTTATGGCTGCTACAATTTGAGGCAGCTTATTACCAGTAGCGTGGTGAGACTGCAACACAGTTCCACTTATAGTGTTATGTGTTTGTGATGTACAAGCAGTAAGGACTTTGACGTACTCCTAGGTGTTTTATGGCTGCTACCGTTTCCATCTGCTTATTGCCAATAACGTAGTGGGTCTACAACACATATCCACATTAACTGTTGTATACTTGCATCATTAGAGCAGTAAGGACTCTGACATATGGGGGTGAAGGAAACACTTAGCACACTTCGAAAATATCATGAGCCACTCATGTAAAACGATTTTTAATTAGTGTCAATATATGTTCTACATTTAGGAGTCATAACTGTAACTGACTTCATGATCACATTACCAATTTATAAGCATTAAGCAGTCTAGTGCTCGGCCCAGCATTACATTCTTAAGTTATTCATCACATAAAAGAATGTTATGAACGACTAGCTGCAATATTAAGAAGGACAGAAATTGTGTGTGAATAATAAAGTAAAATGAATACGTGGTTTTATTTTTATGTGATTCAATAGCATACAGGGTGCTGTCATGATAAAATACACTTACAGCCATTTATAGTATGTAATTCTTTAAGAATTCAAGTTTGATAGAAAGTCTTACGTAGAATTAGAGCGACCTATCTTAACTGGGAAATCTACTTCACATACATCTCTTTTTTGATGGACTCTAACGTCAAGAGTGAATGCAACTTGATTTATTTTTCAGTTTTGCTTTGAAATCACTGAATTATTACGTTGACATAGTTTGAAACATTTATAATATCCCGTCATGGCCAGAAGAATTCTTACTCTAATTTAACAATTGTATTATTGAACACAACCAAAGTACTTTGGCTGACCGTGAGATAAATTAGAAAGTTAAACCCTATTTAACAACGTGCTGTGGACATTATGCAAAGTTACACTAACTAAGTGGCACTTTCCAGGGGTGTGTGGCACCACACTGACACTGGACTACTTGCTTGTACTGTGTATTTGAAGGCCAGATGCAGGTCCTCAACTTGTCAAACTGATCTGACCTTACCTCCAGTGCAGTTAACAGTATGCTGTGCTACAATATGAGAATTCTGCTTGATTAAGTTTTCAACACAACCACACTTAGCAAATTTCAATAAACCTGCAAATAAAAAGAAAACACTAGTGTTAGAAGTTCTCTACCCTGAGGAAGCACAGTTTCCTCAAAATAAGTGCTTCTACATTCGTAATTACGTCGAAAATTACTCAAAATGACGTTTAGGAGAACTCACAGAGCTTGTCGACATAAAAGTCAGTAGACCCAGAAGAAGGCCGTTGCAACCGTGGCCGAAACGCTATTTTTTCCCCAGCAGCAGTAGTATTTTACACATTATGACGCGGTACCATACCCATAAAACTTTCATGTCGACTGACTCTGATCGCAGAAGCGTACACAATTATATTCACAGAGCATTTTCAAAATCGAGTGTGTCAATACCAGTGACACGAAAGTCACACACCAAAATTTCTCTCACGTAATAGTCTAGGCTGCACAAATGCCACAATACAGCTGATCTATGTTGAGAAAGTTCTTTTAATGCTCTCTGGCAAGTACGACTTATCGCATCTGGCCAGGATAGTTTGTAAAACCCAGAAGTAATTAATTAGACTTTTCCCAAGCCTACGAAACACTACTGAAATGCAAGACGTGAAGAAGCGTTCGTCAGTAATAACAGTACCACTTGAGTGGTGAACAGGTTAAAAGTATGCTGCTCTCACTCTACCTATATACTCAGGAGTGATCCGCCGCACACGAAATAAGCTCCACTCATAACCGTTTGTGCCTAATTCTCAGCAGGTTGCCACAAGTGCAAATAAACTTCAGACACTTTCATGAAGTTCACTGCCTGTGCGACTTCGATTAGGCAGCTTTCCTAGCGCACTACGAGCATTATCAGAGTTTACTGTGGCATTAAGATTCAGCGACACTCGATGCACGTCCATCTGGTTCAGTTTCAAGGCCGTGTCTCTCTTAACAATGGCTTGTCGTCTCACTACCCCTGGTTTTTGGTGTCATTTACGCAAACTCTTCAGTCTACCAAATCTTAACTCTGTTTGTAGTTATATGACTCTTTACAGTTGACTGACATGCAGACAAACTCTAAACATTATTTTAATAAAAGCTGGAATTTCTCTATTGTCAACAACAATATAATTTATTGTGAACTAGTTTCCCCTTCGGCTGAGTGCGCTTTGGGACTGATCCACAGGATCCATAGCGAAAGGATGGCAACCCCTGGAGACTACTTCTTAATTGTTTCTTCAGGCCCTTTTTCAGTAATTCTGCACCTGTTCCTCCACTTTCCAGACCGTCACCCTGACTTGCAATTTGGTGGCCGCTGATTGCATCCTCATCCTTCAGCCGCCGCTGAGTAAATTCTGACAAGATCGCTCGATTAAAACACAAACATTCGGCTATATATACTCTGTTCGTTATTCTGTTTTCACCATTCCTATTTTAACTACATACTGAATGGATATAAAGAGTATATGACAAATCACACTTCGCCAACCTAACATCAGTGATAAAAAGACTTGGGGAAGAATACTTAGCGTATGCTACCAACGCTTCTCCGTATAGTCTTATGTATAGAATTAGATCTTCTAGTACTTTAGCAAACGAATGGATGCTTAAGAGTTTACAGCGCAATAGAAGCAGACAGCAGTGGACATATTGTAAATAGTACTAGGCAATATGAAAATTACTTTACAGTACCTGTATCACCATGTCAATGATATTCTCATGTTTTATAGATATATAACAGTAATTAAAGCTATAGACAGAGAATATTTTTATAAACTTTTCTCAGTCTTGATTGTCGGATAGCTGAGCTTCTACACCAGACAACTTCTGTGCGTTTCTGTCACCCCAGCAGACAAATTGCAGAATGATACTTGTGTCACATATATGCTTTATATTCGAAACCTTTAATACAGAATGGCTGAAGTCTGCCTGACATATTGGTACTTTTATGTATTCTCTGTCTCAATACGGGATTTCAATGCACTGTATATCATTTTCGAAAGTCCAGAAACGAGAAAAAAATGTTTCTCCAGCTTTAATAAACAACTTATGAATAATACCTACATCGCTTTTGTTACAAATCTTATCATAATTTATCGGTGTATAATTAAAACTATTTGCAGTGAGCATAGCTTATAACCTTTCCTTCGTGTTGACACTTTTTATGTAACGTGGTATTCTCCGTGGAATACAACCAACACAGCTTCCTACAGCTTATGCACCCCAACTTCCATCCACATGATTTTGAAGTGCTGTTTGCTTAAGAACAACAGCCGTACTCCTGCAGAGCAATGTAATCAGATGAATAACATGGATTTTCACCAAGAGATGATCTACTGTACTCTAGTTAGCCTTCTTTTTTAGTAGGATATTACTGTGTGGTACTACCTCATTCCAATAAAAATGTCGCTATGAAATTACAGTTTTCCATGGCATCCTCGTATGCAACCACAACTTCCAACCGCCTGAGTAGTGTACAATGGGTGTGTCCAGCACACTCTGTTTACATTTGTGACATCACATGACCAAGGTCACTGACCTAGTGTCTTCATCAATCTTACAGTGTCATCATCATGTGTGTTATCAGTCACATTATTATCCTTATCAGTGCAAAGCCTCCTATGAACCATGGACTTTGCTGCTGGTGGGGAGGCTTGCGTGCCTAAGCGATACAGATAGCCATACCGTAGGGGCAATGGAGGGCTATCTGTTGAGACGTCAGACAAACGTGTGGTTCCTGAAGAGGGGCAGTAGCCTTTTCAGTAGTTGCAGGGGCAACAGTCTGGATGATTGACTAATCTGGCCTTGTAACATTAATCAAAACAGCCCTGCTGTGCTGGTACTGCGAACGGCTGAAAGCAAGGGGAAACTACAGACGTAATTTTTCCCGAGGGCATGCTGTTTACTATATGCTTAAAAGAAGATGGCGTCCTTCTGGGTAAAATATTATGGAGGTAAAATAGTCCGCTATTCGAATCTCCAGGCGGGGACTTCTCAGGAGAACGTAGTTATCAGGGAAAAGGAAACTGGCGTTCTACGAATCTGGGCGTAGAATGTCAGATCCCTTAATTGAGCAGTGTAGTGTAACGACGTAAGTTTCTTATAAATGATTTTCTTTCGACATATGACCATGTGTGGACTTCGTCACCTACGTCAGTTACAACCCACTTCAAAATTATTTATATTCTTTTTAAATTGTCTCAGAATGGTTCTTGAACGAAACTGTAAAACATCATTTGAGTCGTATGCACAGAATTACGTCACTCAGTCCAATTGGTTTGCGTAAACCTTATCAATTTTAGATGTCGTTTGTTTCTCCTCAGAAATTATATTGATACACGTTATCTGATTTAATCGATATTAGAACCACATTGCATAAACTTTCAAGACTCAAACTCGCGATGAACGTTGTCAAAATTCAATAATCTTGTCAAATATATTATTAATTCATTCACATAATTCTTCATAAATAAATCCTCGGAACATTTCAACTTTAGTAGCATCCACTAGTTTATTATCTTCCTACATACAGACGTGAACCTGAGCCTTGACGAGACAAAACTAACATTATTAATAAGATTAAACTCTCTACGACGTCATTGTTGTACAAAACATTACAAATTATTCATTTTCAATTTTTAGAAGCACGACGCAACAAATCGGTTTCAGAATCTTCTGTCGCTCTTTGGCTGTCGACCCGCGACGTATAGTGGCCAGCAATTTTCTCTCTGGTCCCGGCACCGAAGATGCTGTCTCCGTTCGTTGCGCCGCCCTCTCCATACGTGAAACATAAAAAATAAATACAAAACTTTAGACAATTCACAAATATTACAAAAATTACATAAACAAAACTAAATTAAACTTATATTCACCTGCAAACTGGGCTGACACTGGTGGATGGGTGACGCCTCAATTTCGCGTCCCACTACAGCAGGTAGGTTAGAAATTTTAAAAAGGGAAATGGATAGGTTAAAGCTAGATATAGTGGGTATTAGTAAAGTTCGGTGGCAGGAGGCACAAGACCTCTGGTTAGGTGGATTCAGGGTTATAAATACAAAATCAAACAGGGGTAATGCAGGAGTAGGTTTAATAATAAACAAAAAAAATAGGAGCGCATGTAAGCTACTACAAACAGCATAGTGAACGCATTATTGTAGCAAAGATAGACACGAAGCCCACGCCTACCAGATTAGTACAAGTTTATATGTCAACTAGTTCCGCAGATGACGAAGAGATTGAAGAAATATGTGATGAGATCAAAGAAATTATTCAGATAGCGAAAGGAGACAAAAATTTAATAGTCATGGGGGACTGGAATTCGATAGTAGGAAAAGGAAGAGAAGGAAAAGTAGTAGGTGAATATGGAATGGGGGAAATGAATGAAAGAGGAAGCCGCCTGGTAGAATTTTGCACAGAGCATAACTTAATCATAGTTAACACTATGTTTAAAAGCCATGAAGGAAGACTGTATACGTGAAAGAGGCCTGGGGGACACTGGAAGATTTCAGATAGATTATATAGTGGTAAGACACAGACTTAATAACCAGGTTTTAAATTGTAAGACATTTCCAGGGGCAGATGTGGCCTCTGACCACAATCTATTGGTTATGAACTGTAGATTAAAGCTGAAGAAACTACAAAAAGGCGGGAATTTAAGGAGATGGGACATGGATAAACTGAAAGAACCAGAAGTTGTAGAGAGTTTCAGAGAGAGCATTAGAGAACGATTGACAAGAATGGGAGAAAGAAATACAGTAGAAGAAGAATGGGCAGGTTTGCGAGATGAAATAGTGAAGGCAGCAGAGGATCAAGTAGGTAAAAAGACGAGGGCTATTAGAAACCCTTGGTAACAGAAAAGATATTGACATTAACTGATGAAAGGAGAAAATATAAAAATGCAGTAAACAAAGCAAGCAAAAGAAATACAAACGTTTCGAAATGAGATCGACAGGAAGTGCAAAATGGCTAAGCAGGGATGTCTACAGGACAAATGTAGGGATGTAGAGGCATACATCACTAGGAGTAAGATAGATACTGCCTACAGGAAAATTAAAGAGACCTTTGCAGAAAAGAGAACCACTTGTATGAATATCAAGAGCTCAGATGGAAAACTAGTTCTATGCAAAGAAGGGAACGCAGAAAGGCGGAAGGAGTATATAGAGGGCGATGTACTTGAGGGCAGTATTATGGAAACAGAAGAGGATGTAGATGAAGATCAAATGGGAGAAATGATACTGCGTGAAGAGTTTACAGAGCATAGAGCTATGTCGAAACAAAACCCCGGAAGTAGACAACATTCCATTAGAACTACGGATAGCCATGGTAGACCCAGGCCTTAAAAAACTCTACCATCTGATGAGCAAGATGTATGAGACAGGCGAAATATGCTCAGACTTCAAGAAGAATATAATAATTTCAATCCCAAAGAAAGCAAGTGTTGACTGGTGTGAAAATTACAGAACTGTTAGTTTAATAAGCCACGGCTGCGAAATACTAACACGAATTCATTATAGACGAATGGAAAAACTGGTAGAAGCCGACCTCGTGGAAGATCAGTTTGGGTTCCGTAGAAATACTGGAACACGTGAGGCAATACTGACACTACGACTTATCTTAGAATATAGATTAAGGAAAAGTAAACCAACGTTTCTATCATTTGTTGCCTTAGAGAAAGCCTTTGACAATGTAGACAGGAACACTCTCTTTCAAATTCTGAAAGTGGCAGATGTAAAATACATGGAGCGAAAGGCTATTTACAATTACCACAGAAACCAGATAGCAGTTATAAGAGTCGAGGGGCATGAAAGGGAAGCAGTGATCGAGAAGGGAGTGAGACAGGATTCCAGCCTATCTCTGATGTTATTCAACCTATATACGGGGCAAGCAGTAAAGAAAACAAAAGAAAAATTCGGAGTAGGAATTAAAATCCATAGAGAAGAAATTAAATCTTTGAGGTTTACCGACAACATTGTAATTCTGTCAGAGACGTAAAAGGCCCTTGAAGAGCAGTTCAGCGAATTGGACAGTGTCTTGAAAGGAGGATATAATATGAACGTCAACGAATGCAAAACGAAGGTAATGGAATGTAGTCGAACTAAATCGGGTGATGCTGAGGGAATTAGATTAGGAAATGAGACACTTAAAGTAGTAGATGAGTTTTGCTATTTGGGAAGCAAAATAACTGATGATGATCGAAGTAGAGGGGTTATAAAATGTAGATTGGCTATAGCAAAGGAACCTTTTCTGAAGAGGAGAGATGTGTTAATATCGAGTATAGATTTAAGTGTCGGGATGCCTTTTCTGAAAGTTTTTGTATGGAGCGTAGCCATGTATGGAACTGAAACGTGGACGATAAATAGTTCAGGCAAGAAGAGAATAGGAGCTTTCGAAATGTGGTGCTACAGAAGAATGCTGAAGATTAGATGGGTAGATCACGTAACTAATGAGGAGGTGCTGAATAGAATGAGGGACAAGAGAAATTTGCGGAAAAACTTGGCTAGAAGAAGGGATCGGTTGGTAGGACATGTCCTCAGGCATCAATTTAGTACTGGAGGGAAGCGAAAAGGGTAAAAATCGTAGAGGGCGACCAAGAGATGAATACACTAAGCAGATTTAGAAGGATGTAGGTTGCAGTAGTTAGACGGAGATGAAGAAGCTTGCACAGGATAGAGTAGCATGGAGATCTGCATCAAACCAGTCTCAGGAATGAACACTACGACAACAACAGAGCAAAGACATGCCCCTCTGCCCCTACCCCTTTCTGCATATATATAACATATCTGCCTCAATTTACAAGTAAAATGAACGTAATATCTCTTATGGTTTTTGAAGAAAAAATTATATTCTTTCATTAGAAAAATGTAACTTTTTTGTACATTAATTATTATAAAACAGTTTCTGACTGTTTTGTGGTTCTCAATTTATTTGTAATAACTTATTACCATCTGCAGTACAAATTGACCACTTTTCATGTTTCTAACCCCTTTAGTTTATCAAATAATGGTACCTGAAAGTAAAAAAATGTAATTTTGAGAAAATTCCATTTAAAGGTTAATATTGCCATTCTAGTATAGTTATTGATGGGAATTATTTACCAGTAATATTTTTCTGCACCATACTGAGCATCATCTGAATCATACTGATCTTCTTTTCTTCTCTTGGTCCCCCTTCTTTTCTGTATGACTTCTTTTGTGCATTTTAAATTAGCAATATCTGCTCTGCACATTCTCTCTTTATCTATTTGCACCAACGATTTTGCAGTATTTCCACTAGATTTTATGCCTAATAATTCCAAAACATCCAGTTTTCCAATTACACCATAATTGAAGCATAAAATATCATAAACACCAAATTTGATGGTTGTAGCCTGAACAAATACATTTTTCAGTAACCGGTTCCAAATGACAGAATTCACGCTTGCATTTAAATTTTAGGTTTTCCCATGAAGACATTTCTTCAACAACGTATCTTTACAAAGGTCTCTAAATATGGGTTTAATTTCATTCATTACTGATGCAGGTGAAGAATGTTTGTCGTCATATCTGGCACTTTTCCTGTACTTGTACCAAGTATCAGGATAATTCGGGCAAAGACTGTGCACTGGATTTTCATTTGTGGAAAGCGTATGGAAAAAGATAGCCCATACAGCTTTTTTCGTGTTTTCTAAATTCCCTACATTTCTTCTTATGGTCAAGCCATAGTAGTTCTGTAATCTGTTTATTTTAACATTTGTCAGGCAATCAGGCAACCTTTACCACCTATCTTCTAACTACCAAGCCCCTTTCTTCTACTACAGCTTCCCCTAGATGTACCGAGCGAGGTGTCGCAGTGGTTAGCACACTGGACTCGCATTCGGGAGGACGACGGTTCAATCCCGCTTCCGACCACCCTGATTTAGGTTTTCCGTGATTTCCCTAAATCGCTTCAGACAAATACCGGAATGGTTCCTTTGACAGAGCACGGCCGACTTTGAAATTCCTTCCCCATTATTCCCTACTCCTGTAAGACCGATGACCTCGCTGTTTGGTCTCTTCCTTCAAATCAACCCCCCCCCCCCCGAGAACCACAAACCACATACCAATCCCCCACGACTATAAGATTTTCGTCTTCCTTTACGTACTGAACTACTCGTTCAGTATCCTCATACACTTTCTCTATCTCTTCATCTTCAGCTTGCGACGTTGGCATGTATGCCTGAACTATCGTTGTAGGTGTTGGTTTCCTGTCGATTCTGATCACAACAACCCTATCATTGTATTGTTCACAGCAACACACTCTCTGCCCCATCTTCCTATTTACAACGAATCCTATTCCCGTTGTACCATTTTCTGCTGCTGTTGATATGATCCTATACTCATCTGACTAGAAATTCTTGTCTTCTTTCCCACTGCACCTAGACTGAGCCTTGGAATTTCCCTTTTCAGATGTTCTAGCTTCCCTACCACCTTCAAACTTCTGACACTCCTCGCCCCGACTCATAAAACTTTATCCTTTGGTTGATTTTTCAATCTTTTTCTCATGATCATTCCCTCTTCAGCAGTCTCCTCCAGAGGATCCGAATGGGGCACTGTTCCAGAATCTTTTGCCAAAGGAGAGACCGTCATAACATTATTCGATTACAGGTCACATGTTCTTTGGACACACTGTATGCTTTTTAATGCAGTGGTTTCCACTGACTTCTGCGTTCTCATGCCATTGACTATCGCTGGTTCTTCCGCCGGTAGGGGTGTTTCCTACCTCAAGGGCAACTCCAGTTTCTTTTTCTATTACTTCATCAGACAATTCCTCCCACTCACATAAACCTTCAACGTACTCTTTCCCACCTATCGGCTCTCTCTTCTAGGATTAGTATTAATGCAATAAACGTGCTGTATCTTTTACCCGTCTGAGCATTCAGACATCAATACATCTCTTATAACGATTGTCTTTTGGGCGGCTTATATTTGGTTACCTTGTGTGACAGCGTTCACGGCTTTTGCTCGCTACCAGTCGCATTTGACGCGGAGTTCGTATTGCTAGGCGGTATTACAACGAGGGGGCCGCTTCTCGCTCATCGAAATTCTAACCCTGCATATCTATACGACCCTTACCTTTCCTCTCTTGAGTTTAATAGGTGACATATGTCATTATGAATTATCTTTCTGTGGAAGAAAAAATTGAAATGCTGTAGATTTATGGAGAAAGTGGTAAAAATGTTGACAATGTAGTCGCGCTTTAGGCAAAGCATTTTCCTGGCCAAGTACGATCACGGTCCTCTTTTGTTCGAGTTATTAAACAATTTACTGCGGAAGGTAGTGTGAACCAGAAAATAAGAACCCGTGCAGCTACTGTTTGTGGACAAAACAATCAAGTGACAGTACTAGTTGCTGTGGCTCATAATCCTCATGCGAACACTAGAGAAATATCAAGGCAATCAGGAATTTCAAACATGAGTGTCTGGAAAATCCTGAAGATCTACACATTTTATCCATACCATGTATCCATGCATCAGGAACTACATGGCGATGACTTCCAAAACCGTGTAACGCTTTGTCACTGGGCAGTTCAGCGGATGCAAATAAACCAAAACTTTTCTGCCAGAGTACTTTTCTCCAATGAGGCAACATTCACAAACCACGGCGAAGTTAATCGCCATAACAAGCATTACTGGAGTGAACAAATGGTTCAAATGGCTCTGAGCACTATGCGACTTAACTTCTGAGGTCATCAGTCGCCTAGAACTTAGAACTAATTATACCTAACTAACCTAAGGATATCACACACGTCCATGTCCGAGGCAGGATTCGAAACTGCGACCGTAGCGGTCGCTCTTCTCCAGACTGTAGCGCGTAGAACCGCACGGCCACTCCGGCCGGCTGGAGTGAACAGAACACACACTGGATTCGAGAAGTCAACCATCATCGACTTTGGTCAGTTAATGTTTGGTGTGGTTTAATTGGCGATAAACTGATCGGTCCATATTTTATGGACGGTAATTTGAATGGCAACAAATATCGAAACCTACTTGAAAATGAACTGCCAAACCTACTTGATGACCTGAGCATCGTATTTCGACAAAACATGCGGTTTCAACATGATGGTTATCCAAGGCATTATTCACTAGTAGCGCGCAATGTACTAGATCGACTTTACCATGGTCGCTGGATCGGCAGGGCAGGTCCTGTGAATTGGCCAGCCAGATCGACTGACCTTACATCTCCAGATTTTTTCTTATGGGGCTATCTAAAAGATATAGTTTATCGGGAAACGCCTACCACTCGCGAAAACATGATACAAAGAATAAGAGATGCTTGCGCTGCAATTACACCAGACATGTTATCAAGATGTGCGCAGGGATTTACAGCACGAGTCGACAAATGCATCGAAGTTGGAGGTCATCACTTTGGACATTTGATTTCATAAGACGGTGAGATGCAAGGGATTCACGGACAACAAGCAGGCCGAAAGTGAGAGGCGAGGGGACTCACTGGAAACAAACACCCCGGAATTCATTTGCTTGCAAGTATTTACAAATAATCAACAATAAAACGAAACCAATCGTTCCTTTTCAGCACCATCGAATCTTAAAGGACAATACGTTCATCTTTAGTTAGCGAGTGGGTTAGTCTTTTCCTCAGTTAGTATTTTACTTTGTTTACTCTTTGAGTTAATGAGTTCACTCGTTAGTAAGTGGGATGTTTGATTAGTTAGTTAGCTAGTCAGACGATTTGTTTGTTAATTAAAAGTTGTGTGGCCTCATGACAGCGAAACAATCAAAATGTATCCAAATCTACCGAAAAAATAATATTTGGGTCAACATTTGTAAAAAATTCCTCCCTCTCAAATCCCACCCTATGGGGAGAGAGAGGGAGAGAGAGAGTTTTAGTTTTAGCGAATCAAAATTTACGAAGTAAATAAGTATTTTTTATTTATCCGTAACCATTTTCCACCCAAAAATGAGAACATGGATTTTCTTGAATTACAGTGCCAGCTACCAAGCATCAAAACAAATGTTTAAGACAAAATGTACGTAGTTTCTTATGTAGAATCTCATTCTGCAATAAAAAATGGGGGTTCCCATATGAAATTTTAAAGTTGCCTCTCATCCCACCCGCATGGGGCTGGGATGGCGGGATAATTTTAACACTAGCAGCTGCCCGCTCGAAAATAATCAACTTTGGATTCTACGCATTTTTTCGTGTGAAGCTTATTTTTCGAGTTATTCTGTTTCATCAACTTAAAGTTTACACTCTGTACAAGTACTCACTCGTTACACCGATAAACAATCTTCTATTTAGATCGAGTTCAAGTACGGTTTCTGTAGCGCCACTTATAAGGATGAGTCGTTGATGGATATCTATACATAAGCACATCTCGAACTAAGTTTTGAACAATGGTTGTCCTGGGCTGTGATTTGGATCAGTTATAAATCAATACATTAATAAATGGGATCGTTAAGTTTCCTGACTACCATCAGGAATCATGTCCATTGGGAAGATGAAATTGAATGACCCTTGTTTCTCTAGTGTGTAGAGCTCACGTTTACTTGTTGGTCTCAGTGTAAACGGGAGGAGGTGATCAGGGCAACATTTCGGTACGCCGGAAGGGTTCACGGTAACCCGCAGCTTGTAGTGCACTCGCATATATTAGACTGGTAGCAATAACGGGAGCATAGAGGTAGGTAGTGTTATTGAGAGTCATAAGGTGGAATCGTGGCTGAGACAACTGTTCACTCTGTCTTTGACGGAAAATAGAAATTCTATAACACAGAGGTAAATAATTATTGTATTCTATCGTAAAGACAGGTCTCAGATAAAAATTAGATAATCACGATGTTGAAGGTACATGGTTGAAGAGTGGCGGGCTGGGTCTGTTTGATTGACTCTGTTGAACTGAACTTTCTCTATTTAAATACAGTAAGAATAGTAAAATGTAGTGGAGCCCCTGACGTCTCTTCGTCTTCTGCAGCGAGGGAGTAACTGTACCACGCACGGTCAGCTGAAAGAGACTCCCACAAGAAGAACCGTCACTGCAGAGATCTGCACAACTGGCTGACCTGTACCTGCGACGACAACAACAGTTTATTCTATTATATAGACTGAAGTGGCAAGAGAAAGCTTGTACCAATGCTGGGAATCGAACCCGGGTCTCCTGCTTTCTAGGCAGGTGTGCTAGCCAATAAGCCACCTTCCCCTTGGTACAAATTTTACTCTCCGCTTCAGTCTGTGTAGATAAAAGTATATCTGTATGAAACATTTAAGTCTCTGAAACTGTGTCGTTTCATTTGTAAATGAAAATAGAGAGCCTCGGCAATTCCGTTCGTGTGTAAGAAGGAATTTAAAGTAGACTGGGGCAGCAGTGCGAATCTGGATCGAGGAGGGAGGCTTGCCAGGGTAATCCATGCAGTTGTGCAAAACGGCTGTGCCAAGATGGATTAGTGGCTAGCGCACCTGCCTAGCAAGCAGGAGACCCGAGTTTGATTCCGAACTTTGGTACAAATTTTCGCTCGCCGCTTCAAACCATATACATAAATTCATATCTGTATGAGACCAATAAAATCTCTGAAATTCTGTGATTTTATTTTTAACAGTTTATTCTGTGGCATCAACTGCAGAAAGTGTAATGGGGAAGGTGGTTTCGCAACGACTAAAACAACTCACTATGGCTTGAAGGAAAATAGTTACGATAATGATTACTTATACTTCCTTAGACCTTGAAACTTCAACAAGTTAGGCGAATCAGTTATAAATCACAATCCTACAGCCACACATATACATGATTGAGATTTATTATATATATGCATATACAAAGCTTGTATATCAGGCTTGTACCCTATCCCCGATGTTATTCAATCTGTATATTGAGCAAGCAGTAAAGGAAACAATAGAAAAAATCGGAGTATAAATTAAAATCCATGGAGAAGAAATAAAAACTTTGGGCTTCGCGGATGACACTGTAATTCTGTCAGAGACAGCAAAGGACCTGGAAGAGCTGCTGAACGGAATGGTCAGTGTCTTGAACGGAGGATATAAGATGAACATCAACAAAAGCAAAACGAGGGTAATGGAATGTAGTCGAATTAAATCGGGTGATGCTGAGGGAATTAGATTAGGAAATGAGACACTTAAAGTAGTAAAGGAGTTCTGCTATTTGGGGAGTATAATAACTGATGATGGCCGAAGTAGAGAGGATATAAAATGTAGACTGGCAATGGCAAGGAAAGAGTTTCTGAAGAAGAGAAATTTGTTAACATCGAGTATAGATTTAAGTGTCAGGAAGTCGTTTCTGAAAGTATTTGTATGGAGTGTAGCCATGTATGGAAGTGAAACCTGGACGATAAATAGTTTAGACAAGAAGAGAATAGAAGCTTTCGAAATGTGGTGCTACAGAAGAATGCTGAAGATTTGATGGGTAGATAACATAACTAATGAGGATGTATTGAAAAGAATTGGGGAGAAGAGAAATTTGGGGCACAACTTGACTAGAAGAAGGGATCGCTTGGTAGGACATATTCTGAGGCATCAAGGGATCACCAATTTAGTATTGGAGAGCAGCGTGGAGGGTAAAAATCGTAGAGGGAGACCAAGAGATGAATGCACTAAACAGATTCAGAAGGATGTAGGTTGCAGTAGGTACTGGGAGATGAAGGAGCTTGCACAGGACAGAGTAGCATGGAGAGCAGCTTCAAACCAGTCTCTGGACTGGACATCACGACAACAACAACATACATCAAGCTATTACGTTTACCAATCGGCCTTGCTAGTATACATAGCCACAACGTAAATGCACTATTTATGCTAGAAAGCAGGCCGTACGAATTATTTCGTAGGTGGATCTACTTTTTTGACTCTAGCCTTGGCATTTATAACAACTTAATTGCAGCTGGTAGTAACCTGCTTAGCGGATAATATTGCAATATGTAACGCTTAGTTAGTAATCAGGTCCTAATACTATCCACTGTTCAGATCTTAAGGTAGTTAAACTCATCTTAGAACCACTGAGCTCATTCAACGTGTATGACTGTGGCCTCATCACTTGTAGCTTAAACTAACGAACCGTAAGCAGATGCGAACAAGTCAACAACCGTACTCGGAGCTACTAACGTCGTTCGCAGCAGCCATCACTAGAACACAAACCACTGTTGGGCACATCCGCAGGGCAGCCTATCCACAATAATGGCCAGCACAGTGTTCTACTTACAGGTATCTTAGGAGTTTCAACCACAGATCAGCAATCCTAACGACGATCATCAAACAGGGACGGATGAGACTGAAACACTCATCGTTCACCACGCTGTGTACTGCAAGCCAGTCATATAATCATCCCTCTAGGAAGGACGAAACTAAAGCTACTACTTCAGTATAAACTCATGGGATACCTCCTAATATCGTGTCGGACCTTGTTTTTTCCCGGTGTAGTGCAGCAACTGGATTTTGCATGGTTTCAACTAGTCGTCGGAAGTTCTCTGAAGTAACATTGAGCTTCGCTGCCTCTACAGTCGTTCATAATTGCGAAAGGGTTGCTGGTGCATGATTTTGTGCACCAACCGACCTCTCGATTATGTCCCGTAAATATTCGATGGGATTCATGTCCGGCGATCTAGGTGGCCAAATCATTCACTCGAACTGTCCAGAATTGCGGACAATCGTGGCCCAGTGACATGGCATATTGCCATCCATAAAAATTTCATTGTTGTTTTTTGAACATAAAGTCCATGAATGACTGAAAATGGTTTCCAAGTAGCCGAACGTAATCATTTCCAGTCAATGAGTGGTTATGTTGGACCGGAGGAACCAGTCCATTCAATGTACACATAGCCCACACTACCAGCTTGGGCAGTGCCTTGTTGACAACATAGATCCATAGCTTAGTGGGCTCTGCGGTAGATTCGAACCCTACTCTTAGCCCTTACTAACTGAAATTGGGTCTCATCCGACCAACCCACTGTTTTCCATTTATCTAGGGTCCAACAGATGTGGTCACCAGCTCAGGAGAGCCGTAAGCAGGCGATGTCGTGCTGTTAACAAAGACACTACCGTCGCTCGTCTGCTGCCATAGCCCATTGACGCCAAATTTCACCACACAGTTCTAACGGATACGTTCGTCGTACGTGGCACATTGATTTCAGCGGCTATTTCACGCAGTTTTGCTGGTCTATTAGCACCGACAACTCTACGCAAACGCCGATTCACTCGGTCGTTAAGTGAAGGCCGTCAGCAACAACGTTGTCCGTGCTGAGAGGTAATACTAGTAATATGGTGTTCTCTTGGCACTGGGGATCTTGTAATACTGAATTCCCTAGCGCGTTCCGAAATAGAGTGTCCCATGTACCTACCTCCGTCTACCATCCCGTGTTCAAAGACTGTTAATTCCCAATGTGCCGTCATAACCAGATAGGAAATGTTTCCACATGAATCAAACGAGTACAAATGAGCCCTCCATGAATGAATTGCCCTTTTATACCTTGTGTATGAGATATTACCGGCATCTGTGTACGTGCATATCGCTAGCCTATGATTTTTGTCACCTCAGTGTAGAAGCGACTGCGAAACACAGGGAAACTGCTTACCCCTATCGTTTACAACAAGAATATAGCAACTTGTAGCGGAAAGGTACCGACACACACCGCCTACAACTTAATTAACTGTTAAACAAGCAACTGACCAATGCAGAAACCTCCTCAGCACGACATGCACAAATTTGGCCGAACACACATGATGTCTGATCCTGAGCGAGTATGAGCCACACAGCCAAAATATCGAGTCAGATCGCAATTTAACGATGTAACAGAGTCAGTAGCAACGCCCACTGACAAGAACAAAGGTGAAGGACAAGCAACTAAAGCAACACCCACGATTCCAATTCGTTGCTCGTTCAAATCATCAATGAAGTCACTGCAAGCCTCAATTGTCCACTTTGTTCCACAGCTGCTGGAATACACTATCGTATGCGAAGTTAGAATTGAAAAGAACTCTTGACCCAACGAAGCCGCTGATAAGGAAACATTCCCAAGTGTCAAGAAACGATCGTGATGAAATAAGGAGGGTGTGTAGATGGGGCAACATGATGCAATTTTGTTTGCGTCCAGTTTTACTTTTGAGGGGTAAAACACATCCCGAAAGTAATTTGTCACATTGGGTTTGGACGGAATATCTTAGAAACGATTATATATAAAACTTGATAAGTAAGTTGATACGTAAGTAACGTTCTTGAAAACTGTATACTCTAATTTTGTAATAATTTGAAACTGTAAAAATACCCACCATTATTAATTACTTCTGAAAAACAGAAGCTTTTGTTACAACGTAAATGGAAGTAGCTTTCAAGCTACATACATCCATGTGGAGTAAAGCTAGTTTCTGAAATAACATTTTTGGGAAATAAGCTGGACTCAACGTGTTGTCAGGATATTTTCAACATACCTAATTAAAATGTCTAAACATTCGTTCTTAGTCTAGTTATTTATTTAACTTATATTTGTTTTACGTTTAAAATTTTTATTTAAGATATCGATTCAGTTTTCTTTTTGTTTCTTTTTTATTTTAGTTTTCCGCTTCACATACGTATATTTTGTCTGTTGAAGCTAATAGGTAACTCATTAGTATGATACAAAATCATTATACAATGATAATCTCTAAGTAAATGCTTAAAACATGGCGTTTTCTTACATCTTGCACATAAAATTAACGAAATGTCTTCGCATAATATACAGATATTTCAGTACATTGGTAAGCCTTGGCGGAGAGAATTGATTGTGTGCTAGTGACTGCACCTTGATTATATTGCTTCTCAAGCGGAGATTGACATCATAATCATTCAATGGAAGTAGATCTGAAGATCTAAAAAAATTCGTCCCACATCGAAAGCCGTATATGTCTCACGAATGTACCAGTGCTGTCGAGCCCTTTGGGACCATCAGATGAATTAGTTCCATGTCTTCGTGTACGATGTTCTGTACGGTTCTTTCACAATGACAGTCCCATGAATCTAACGATCGCACAGGTTTTTCTCCCTCACTGAGAAATGAAAGATCTTTCAAATATCTTTTAACCTGGTCAAACGTTTATTTACCAGATTTCGATAGTGTCACAAGGATATTTGGTGATTCAAAAAGAGATTCTCGAATCCTAGGTCCAAACTCACCGTTGATTTCTTATCAAACTGTGAAAAGACGGGTGGTTGTTGAAAACAAACCGTTTTGGTCATCACACCCAAGGACAAAGGACTTGTTCATTTGGTAATTCCAAAGCACTCGACGGCACAGGTATAGCCGTGAGATGTATATGGCTTTCAATGTTGGAAGAATTTATGAGAAGATTTTCAGATCTAGTTCTACAAATGATTATAGTGTCAATTTTCACTCGAGAAACAATATAATTAAGTTGTAGTCTCTAGAACATAATCAATTCTCTTCGCCAAGGCTTGCCAATGTACTGAAACATGTCTGACAAAAGAAAGATATTTAGGGGATCCCCGCGATAATTTGAAAACTTGTTGAAATCTGTTTTATATTTGTTCTCTGTGGTATACATTGTGTGAAGAAATGTCTATCATTTTATGTTCATGGTGTAAGAAAACGTTATGTTTATGAATTTATTTACAAATTATCATTGTCGTGACGATTTTGTGTCAAAATAATGAGTTGCTTTCTACTTTCAACTAGCAAAATGTACTTATGTAAAAAGGCAAACAAAAAAAAGAAAAAACATTAACCTAAAATAACAATTAAAAACCTAAAACAAATAAAAGTGAAATAAATAACTAGACTAAGAACGAATGTTTAGATATTTTAATTAGGTATGTGCAAAATTCTCTGGCAGAGTGACACAAAATATTTTGACGTGATCAGGTAAGAAATCAGATTCCATGTCACCCTCCAGTCTAATTATTTTTTTTTTTTTTTTTTTTTATCTGGTCTGATGCAGCACTGCACGACTTCCTCTCTTGTGCCAATCTCTTCGTCTCAAGTAGCACTTACACGCTACAGTTATTTGCTGTAATCCAGTTTCTGTCCTCCGCCACAATTCTTACCGTCTGTACTTCACACAAGTACCATTTATCTTATTTCCTGGTCTCTTAACAAATGTCCTAACATGCTGCCCCTTCTTCTTGTCAGTGTGTTCCATAATTCCTTTCCTCGCTGATTCTGGAGAGGACTTCCTCATTTCTAATCAGTACACTTAATCTTCAGAATCCTTCTACAGCACCACGTATCATTCGTTTCGATTCTCTTCTTTTCCAGTTTTCCCACAATCCATGATTCTCTTCCATACAATGCTGTGCTCCAAACATACTACCTGAGAAATTTCTTCCTCAAATTAAGGCCATTACTGGATATTTGTGAACTTAGTCTGGTGAAAAATCCTTCCTCATTTGTGTTAGTCTGCTTGTTATATCCTTGTTCTGCCCGCCATGTACAGTTTTACTTTTAAGGAAGCAGAATTCCTTCACTTTCTCTACCTGATGGCTCTAAACTTGGTACTTATGTTTATGATTAACTCGATTTCAGCTACTCCTCATTACTTTCATCTTTCATCGGTTTACTCTGTGTCTACATCTTTTTTGTTCAGTAGATCAGTTTACAGAACAAGTCCTGTAATTCTTTCTCACATTGACTGAGGATAGCTGTATCAGCAGACAGTCTTCCCGTTGATATCATAGCACTCTTAATTCCACTCGTTTCTTTCCATCATTGTTTCTTCTACGTGCAGATTCAGACATTGGGGAGATTTGCTGTAACTGTGTCTTACACCCTTTTCAATCTGAGCATTTCGTTCTTGGTGTTCCATTCCTATTGTGTCATCTTGGTTCTTGTACATATTTTGTATTACCCGTCTTCCGTATAGCTTAAAGCTATTGTTCTGAGAACTGCAAACATTTTGCCCCATTTTACTCTGTTGAATGCTTTTCCTGTGTCGACAAGTCCCATGAACGTGTTTCTTTCATTATCAAGCGCAACGTTTCAACTGCCTCTCTAGTTTTCTTTTGCTAACTCAGATAATTATGGTCTTGTAAATGAACACGGCGCTGCCTCTAGGGGTGATACTGATCGCAAACCTGCAGATCGAATTCAACGGTACCTCTAAACCGCTCCAAACACAGAGACTACAGTTAAGCAACGGCCGCACAGGGTGACAGAGTTGTTAGTAACTCTGTACTAATTGGCGCAGGGCAGCGTCGCGGATCAAGTTGGGGACACCTTCTTGTTGGAGTTGGACGTACTAATACTGCAGCTGCAACAATGTGGCTCTCCGGCCTGCTCCAGGTGTCGTGTAACGGCCGCCGGAGTTCACCGAGACTCGGCGTTTACTGTCCAGTACGAGTGGCCCGTGAGTAAGGAAGTGGCGTGGTGAGCTCTATCCAACGGCAAAAATTTACGAACTCATGTCCCATCCGTATCTTTGGAACTGGACTCCCAAGGGGCAAACGACAATGGGAAAAAGCTTGAATAAACAACGAATGAGTAACAGTCAATGAGTCGGAGTGTGAAATGTCAGAAGTCCGAACGTGATGGAGAAGCGAGGAAATCTGACAGGAGAAGGAAAAAGGCTCACTGTAGAAACAGCGAGCGTTAGAGAAGTGAGATAGAAAGAAGAATGTAAGATGATGTCAGTGAATATCAACAACAACAGGAAATGGTACACAGGGGGTAGGACTCGTTATGAACAGGAAGGTAGGTCAGAGAATAAGTTAATTTATACAAGTCAGTAATAGGATTATTCTCATCAACATCGAATGCAAACGAACGCTAAAACCAATAAATTAGGTATGCATGCCGATGTCACTAGCAGAGGATGAACAAATTGAAAGACTGTATGAGGACACTTGAAGAGGTGACTGAGTATGTAGAGGGGGCTAGAACGCTGTCGTTGGGGAAGGAACTGAAAATGATGTTACGGGAAAACATTGACTTTGTAATAAGAATCAGAGGGGAAGAAATCTAACATAGTTCTCACTAAATTTCAGCTGGTAATAGGAAACTCATTGCTCTAAAATAAAAAGAGAGGAAAATTCAACAAACAGGAAACACAGGGAGGAAAAGGCTAAACGGCCGCAGAAAAATGTGGAAAAAAACCGAAAAAGAAGTGGTCATTGGAAGGACTATGTGGAGGAGTGTAAACAGCCTTCGGTGAAATTAAAAGCAAGGGCGTCTACATTAATATTGCAATGGGAATTCCAGTGTTAGACGCAGAACAGACAGCAGATATCTGGAAAGAGTACAGTGAAGGGGGGAGACTTGTCGGAAAACGTAACAGAAGTAATAGAAAAAGAAATGGAAGTCGATCTGTGGGACACAAGAGATCCAGTATTATTGATGAAGTTTAACAGAGCTTTGGAAGACATGCGATCAAATAAGCCAGAAGGGATACGTTACATTCCTTCAGAATTTCTAGCATCATTTGGGGAACTGGCACCCAAACGACTATAAAAGGTGCTGTGTATAATCTGTAAGACTGGAGACATGCCATCAGATTTTAGGAAAAATATCATCCACACAGTTCAGAAAAAAGGAAAGGTAGACAGGTGCTAGAATAGACATCTGCATCTACATTTATATTCTGCATGCCACCTTACGGTGTGCGGCAGAGGGTACTTTGTGTACCTCTGTCACTTCTCCTTTTTCTTGTTCCGGTCGCGAATGGTTGGAGAGGAATACGATTGCTGGGCACGAAGAATATCACACAGTCAGTGTCATAAATCTCATATCCAAGTTGCTGTCAAACGTAATATACAGAAGAATGGAAAAGGAGATTTTGGGTCTCAGTACACCTTCATAGTATATGTCGACCAAGGCAAGTAGATAAAGACGGGTAATATACAATATGTACAAAAAGCAAGAAGGAACAATAATGATGGAAAATCATGAATGACGTGCTGTGATTAAAAAGTAAGAATGGGGTGCAGAATTTCTATCTCACTATTAAATCTGTACATCAAAGAAGCAATGAGCTAAATCAAAGAAAGGCTCAGATGTGGGATTAAAGTTCAGAATGAAACAATATCAACGATAAGATTCGCTGGTATTATTGGTCAGTGAGGAAAAATTACGGGACATACTTCATGGAGCAGACAGTCTGTTGAGTTCGCAATATGCAATGATAGTAAATCGAAGAAAGATGGGGGTAATGATGAAGATCAAAAATCAGATTAATGTCGAAATTAACATCAAAATTGGGATTCATGAGGTAGACGAAGACCAAGGCAGTAAAATAATGAATGATCGCCGAAGCAAGGAGAATATAAAAGGCAGGCTAGCACACGCAAAGAGGACATTCCTGGCCAAAAGATCTCGTCCTTAATTTGAAGAAGGAATTTCTGTGCACGTAGGTCTGGAGCACAGCATTTTAGGGATATGAATCATGGATTGTGGGGGAACCGGAGAAGAAGAGAATCGAAGGGGTTGAGATGTAATACTACAGCAACCAGCTGGTAGCTGTCCCAACACCATCAAAATTTGTCTTCAAACAACAGCCACGGTCTCCATCATGTCATCATATTACAAAATTGCTACAGAAAGATGTTGAAAATTAAGTGAGCTGATAAGAAATGAGGAGGTTTCTCCGCAGGACAGGCGAGGATATAATTATGAGGGAAACAATGACAATAAGAAGGGTCAGGTTAAAAAGACATGTGTTAAGATATGAGGAAATAACTTCCGTGGTACAACAGGGGAGCTGTAGAGGGTAAGAACTATAGAGGGAGACAGAAATGGAAATATATGCAACAAATAGCTGAAGATATTTGGTCTAAATGCTATGCAGTAGTTGCCGCCTAGTTTAGTTTATCCCACACTGCACAACATTAGTTACCACACACACCATTTCTTGACTGAAATGTCTGTTCTGAATAGATCTGCACCATGTTTCAGATTACGCAGGTGTCAGCACAGAGCCAGTTAACCAAAAGTATTACATCTTGCGAGTCTGCTCTTGTCATCTGCGACCCACCCATATCCTAGCAGGTCGACGCCTCAGTTTTCCCCTGTATCCTGCTACCCAGCAACCAACTTCCGTGACAAATCTACCAACCATTCGCCTGGCCTTGGCCTCTTGCTTCGCCCACCTACCTTTCATTTTCATTACATTGCCTCTTAAGGTACATACAGTTTTCGAATGGGTTTCGCATTAAAAGTTTGTGTCTTATTCCCGTAAATCAGAACTACTAGCACACATAAACTACAAACTTTTCTTTTTACACACATCAGAAACTTAGTCTTTCAAGCCTTATATTGTTTTCCAAGCGTAATTCAGTTCATTTTTATTCCTCTGCTTATTCTATTGTACTGTCGTTCCACTCACTGTCTTCAACTACCCTCAGAATTTCACGAATACGTTCTCTAGCCTAGTTGTTTATTTAACAAAACTTCATGTTGCTATTTAGTGTGATACTGTCTTCGGGTAGCATCAGAACTTCATGAACCCGTTCTCTGACTTAGTTGTTCATTTAGTAAAACTTCGTGTTGCTATTTGGTGTGATGCGGATGCGAAGTATCTAGACGTGACCCACGGTCTGAAGGCATTGTCTGAGTTCCCTCGGTTGGCTACTCATAATATTCTTCCACCTAGGCCGGGATATCGACGTCCCAGGAACTCACATGTGTCAGCAGTACATCCTACAACCATGCCCTGGTATGATAGCCTGCCAGAATTGATGAGCTTGATGAGACACGTGAACAGTGCTGCTTCTCGGCAGAGCTGTAGTTACAAGAGCATCAGCGTCTAAGTCCCAGAGCTTGGGATCAGCTGACCAGCTCGCATGCTGTCAGTGTTCGTGTCACTCGCGATAGATGTGGTCAGCTCACAGTAGACTTTGACTCATTACGTTGTCTGCGTTGCGAGTTCTGGAGAGATCAACCATATTTGTTTCCCATAAAGTGGTTCAAATGGCTCTGAGTACTATGGGACTTAACATCTAAGGTCGTCAGTCTCCTAGAATTTAGAACTACTTAAAACTAACTAACCTAAGGACATCACACACATCCATGCCCGAGGCAGGATTCGAACCTGCGACCGTAGCGATCGCGTGGTTCCAGACTAAAGCGTCTAGAACCGCTCGGTCACATCGGCCGGCTCCCATAAAGTGGTCGATCACTTATGATACTGTGATACCTCTGTCGGGCGCCACATACGCCGACTCACACCGCCAGTAGCCCAGGAGGAAGCCAGCAGGACCACATCCGGAAGGTTTTGTATTCCATCCTTTTAGCAGGAAGTCTCTGGGACGAGGGCCGTGTACTATCGTGTCAGTTGGCAGTTGATGGTAGGAGTGCTGACACATTATCTTCGTATCCAGTAATGCTGGCAAATGATGGGTTGTGCATGGGGATCATATCAACGTGTACCACATCAAAACAGCGTGAAGATGACGCAATGAAGCGTTGAAACTGGTAGATACAAAATAAAATAAAATAATAAGGACAGCTGTAGGTGTTTTCATTTTTTGTCACATCTGAAGGGTGCCCCAGATGCAGACATGGATCCATTCTACAACCACTCACAGGATAGGCAGGAGGACGCCCTCGCCTCGTTTAAAAACGGACACGTTGCGAAGAGCCTGGCAGACAATGAGAAGCGTACCGAAAACTATTGGACCTCTGCAGACATTAGGATGGAACGTCAAGAATGCACACGCGGAAGCACGTGAATTCTTCTGGCCTGGCAGTAGTCGTTTTACCTGCCTTAGAGAGCAGGAATATGTCGACAATTCCAGCAAAAGCTGGAAGGTGCGTTCATCAAGAGCGCACACAGAGAAGAGTGTGAAAGAAGTCAGCCTTCTTAAAAATGTGTTTTCTCGATAGTAAGGAGGTTCCATAAACATCACAAACGCCAGCAGACTCTGAGACGAAGCACATACATGAGTGTGTCCAGGCCTCACACAGAGACAGCAGTTACAAAAAAGTGTTGTGTCGCTGCTTTCATGACAACTTCAGAATGCAGAAAAACATCGGAAGAACGTGTCATCAACGCTGGTGAAATCGTGAGAAAGACGCCAACTCCTGAGTCACACAGGAGCCCACGCAAGACCGGAAATTTCCACCCTGCATGGACAGGTGTGGTCATGAAATGGCCATCAGTCATTTGGCAGCATTACAAATTGAGTGAACCAATGACAACGCCGCGAGAGCAGAAAATTTTGATGAACTGTTGAGCTGAGAGATGGATGAGGAGTCAAGAGGGGCAGTCGGTGAGACAGCGCGGAAGTAAGAGGACATGAGGGCTCTTGCATCCATCGTCAGCATCCGTATTTCGACGCCGTGATATCGCAGCTTTGGCCACGCAGACCGACAACGGGCAGACAATGTGGAGACCGTACCTGGGCTTCTGTGCAAGCCGCGCGTACCGAGGGGAGAAAGCGACTTGAGCAGGACAACTACAAAGCGACGCGCCGTACCAACGCAGCACCTGCCGCCGATAGGACTCACGACGAATGATCACGGATAGTCGTGTGATGATTCGTCCCCCACCCCTCCTCCTTCTCCTTAACAACTGAGTCGTGTCCACGACCAGTGAAATCGGCCCTGAGATTTGCGTAAACGGCACTTAAATACATTTCTTTCATGTTTTAATCATTTAAGCAAACTGTTCCATTCATATATCAGTTCCTAAATATCACAGCCTTTTGTGTTTGACTTCAAGTAATTATTAATGACAGATATTGAATCTCGGCGTGTGGCGATCTTATTGGTAATTTGTTTGTTATGTGGTACCACAAAGAATTTTTCAATTCACTACAGTACCAGCAGATACCAGCTTTGTCTGAAAAGATGGTTTCCAAATTAAAATAAGCAAAAAAAAAAAAATAGTAACTATAATAATTTAGGAGAATTATTTGGCTCAGCTGCAGTTATAATATTAATTGCCCTAAAACCTGATCAAACAGAAAGTGATGCATTTTGGGTTCAGTCACAAGAATCAGAACATCTCAACGAATAAAATCACAAATCGGTTCATATATTTAAAACAAATAGTAGGATTTCCAGCCATATCTGTCTAAGGGCAAGGAGCGTCCGAAATGAAATTCTTTTGCTGTTTTTTCAATCTTGAGTCACACAATCATTACTGGTTCCTGTTGGAAAACAGCCTCTGGAATGCTTTTCATGAATGGGAGAGTAACAGGTCGGATCAACAGACTGATGTACAGATTTGCAGTCATGGTGCTGGCATGGCCAGAAAGTACTCCAGCGGTCATACGAAACCGTAGCCCAGGCCATAACTCGAGGTATAGGTCCAGGATCTCTAGCACCCAGACAGGCTGGTTGCAGGCCGTCAACTGGCGTCCTTCTAACCAACATACGGCCATTACTGGCACCGAGGCAGAGCCAGTTTTCATCGTAATAGATCTCCACGCTGCCCTCCAATGAGCTCTCGCTTCATACCATCGGCGCCAACCTTGTGTGAATGCTCTGAAAAGCTAATCATTTGCATATCACAGCATCTTCTTCCTGTCGGTTAAATTTCGCGTCTGTAGCACGTCATCTTTGTGGTGTAGCAGTTTTAATGGCCAGTAATGTATATGTTGCATTACTTATTAGACACCCCCTGTATAAAAATGTAAACGGTTTTACTAAATTTTTTTGGAGTGGAGGAGGGGCTGTGGTCATGACCCCATGACCCTCGTTTTGGATCTGCTCATGCCTTACCGTAATCGGTTAACTGTGTCTTTCGGTGGAAAAAGTGGCTTTTCATAAACTGTAGGATAGTTGTGTTCCATCTGTACGGGCAGCCTCAATGACTGCTGTCAGCTGTAGATGAACTCGGAACAGTGGCAGTCCTAGGCCGCTGAGAGGATGGCGCACGAGACGGAAAGGTGAGCAGTGACGGCAGCCCAGAATGGGTTGCCGAGACGACAAAAACAACAGAGCGGCTCCCGTTGCGGAGGAGCCGGTGACCATCTGGAGGGACGCGGCGCTCATTATCAGGTTAACCTGCAGACAGAGACGCCAACCCAGGAGGAACCCGCGATGGCACCGCAGACGTGGCAACGGCGCCGCGGAGAGGTTGGGCGCGCGGCCGCCGCGGGCGCTGCCGTCGCTGCGCGGGCCAGCGGCGTGGCGCGGCGGGCAGTGTGGAGCTTCCAGCCGCCGGCTGCAGACGTGCCTCGAGTGCGCCGCCTCCGCCTGTCCGTGTGCTTTCTACCCTGCTGCGTCACGACACGGGACACCCGCAGCCGGTGACACCCCCGCGCCTTGGTGCGGCTGCTACCCCGCTGCCACCCCACGCTCTCTGCGGCGGCCCCCCGGCCCGCGTGCCGGTGCTTCTGACTCAGTGACGTTTGTTTTGTTTTTGTGTTGTGTTGTGTCACCCGTATCTACAACGCGTCAAGACTCCGACCGACGCCGAGCGAATTAAGGTAAGGTGATCATTTTGCGCCGAGTGATCATAGCTCACTGCTTTCCATTTTCGACTGTACCAACATAAGGAAGTGCCGGGCATCCTTCCAGTTGAGGCCTTGACGCTCAAGTAGGCTTCACCGACGGCGTCCACTGCCGCAGTGCGGCATGATATCCATCACATGTTTGTCCTGGCTGGTGTTATACACGCCAGGGCCTATGTGTGTCATTTTCTGCCTATTTTAGCCATCCGTCTCACATGCAAAGGTGTCCCCCACGTCTGTGACACATGGATTGCGTGGTTTGTAACACGCTACCGTCGACCTATTGAACTCTGCGCTGGTACTGCTTGCACAGTTGAGCCATATGCATGGCCGCGTGCTGAATTGTGGCAAAAGGTTAAGGTTACGACACTCGAGAAACGGCCCTGGCGTCGGCGTCCCACGCGCGTGCTTACCGTCCCACGCGAGGATAGGACTGCTAGGCCCCAGCTGCGGACAGCGTAGCTGTCCTATGAACCAGCCACTGTGCCGACGATACACGACAGTTGATGACACAACTACAGAGTGCTTCGCTGACAGAACCACCGATATTAATATTAGCATTGAATCCGCAGATCGGGTTCCTCACCATCTCAGACGCTACACTGACGTCCATGGAGTCCAGTAGGTTTCATAAACACTGACACTGTGTACATCAGAAAGTCGAGCAGTTACTTTTACATTTACACAGTAAATTTATTATCCGTCGAGCTGGCAGTTTACGTTTCTTCAGGATCGGTTTCTACCAACAGCAGTCATCTTCGGCACTGTATTACATCATTATATTGCGTTCTCAAAGTTTGCTTAGTAACTTAATACGGTAGAGTAGCAAAGGTTATGCACATGTGATACAATAAATTTTTATAACGATATAGTCCGTTCTACTCAGAAATATGTAAATAAACCTGTGGCTTGTAATGTTGGCTGGAACACAATCAGGAAAGGAAACTGGTTCTCACTGACAGTACAACAGGTCTGTAGTGGCAAATACGCAAGATGATCGAAATAGGATTCATTTAGCTGTATTGACTTCCTAGTGGAAAAAATATCCATCCTTTTTACTTTATATTTTCTTGTTCTCACGGCAGATTTCTTTAGCTTCCCTTGGCCATTTCAGCTATTGGTCCACCCTTACTGACCTTGATCTCGTTGGTCTCCCATCTCCACAGGAAAGAGAGGAGCAAGAAAAAGTTGTGTGGTGCAACAAGCACGCGGCAGTAACTTGGAACGTAATGCAGACTCCAAATACGTCAAGAATCAGTTTTCGCATCCGAGGTGTAAGGCAGGGAACTCGATACTTGCCTGAGTGCGGCGTAATTTCGATACTGGTAATACAAGTGGGAGGCCTCGGATTCAAGTATACTCTTTTACATCATTTTTATAAGTCGTGCGTGAAGTATCTGAAATATTATTAATTGTGATGTAAGACTCCTACACTACCACAAGTTAATAGTGAGTGTGAGCTCTATGGGACTTAACAGCTATGGTCATCAGTCCCCTAGAACATAGAACTACTTAAACCCAACTAACCTAAGGACAGCACACAACACCCAGTCATCAACAAGTTAATAGTGTCATGGTTCCCTCGGCAAGATGATGAACAATATCTACCACAGTACTCATGCAATATCGCCCAGGACTCCTCCTACAATGACGTCGGTACCTGCACATCCAAGATCTTCAGCTTTCCGTTCCAGTCTTGTCAAAACTATGTTATTTGCCCCCTTTGTCGTCATATTCTTTCGTCTTCACGTACTGTTAGTGACAAAGGAAAGAATAAAGATATGTATGATACGGAAATGAGACTTATCCGACTTCTTTCATGTTCTCTTTATTCTTGCGTCAGATCAAAGTGTGCAGCTTCCATCGCACAGTCAGGAGCAGCAGTCAGTTACGGCTGCTACAGTGAAATCCTCGCCAACCATTACTCCACTCGTAACTGGTAGATACGCACACCGAGTTGTTTACATTTCAGCGGGAGCGCTGGTGGCTCTAGGGAGCCTCCATCTCAGGAATCGCCCAAATACTGACATCACAGGCGTATTTATTCCTCACCCTGCCAATGACGTCAGGATAACCGGGTCTCTGAACGACAGCCAGGCTAAAAGGATTCTAAATAGCTAGTCACGGCCGTTGTGAGGTATTGGTATGCTTTCTTCAGCATTCAGGCAAACGCACGCGGCGGGACTGTTCTTCCCACTATAAACACCGGAAAGAAACTAAAACATAATCGGCCGTTCCTAATTACTGGAAGGAAAAGGAACCACAACAATAAAACCATCGCTGAAATAAATCATTCTCTAAAACAGCCATCGAGTGTCATAAGGAGACAGGACGTTTAAAAATAATAAACGAAGTTTGTTCTGCCGTTTCCGAAATGAAGTCGAGTAGCCTCGCATTTAAAAAATTTCAGGCAGCAAAATTGTTATAAAGACCTCGATTTTCTTGCTATGGTATACAACCCATAAGATATTGTCTCGGGGACTCTTTAAGTTCTCGACTAATCAAATGAATCACAGTGTTGAAAATCGTGACTCTAGATTATGCCTATCCATTACGAATATAGACTAGAATTTCTGTCGGGGAATTCTTTTTTCCGTATCTTCACAGGGTCGTGATGTGAATCTGGATTTGACAGTTTTAGTGTGTTCGGATACTCTCCCCGTTGCCATCCTTTTCCCTCGTCATGGAGTCTGTTGTGTACCGCACGTGCCTGCGTATAGCGTTATTCCATGTGAATGTGCGTGAATGTTTCTTAGTGTCTACGAAACGCGCAACCGAGGCGGGACTTGGGTGCGCCCGGTATTCACCAACTCGGGTTTGGGAAACCGCCTAAAAAAACACTTCCAGGCTGGCCGGCATACCGGTCCTCATCGTTAATCCGCCTGGCGGATTCGATCCGGGTCCGGCGCGACTCCCCGAATCCCGGAAGTGGCGTGCTAACGCGGGTGGCTTTCCGGAGGGGTTTCCAGAACGACAGGAATCTTAGTCAGAACTGATGTGATCCCGTCGTACTTTTTCTTCGCGTCACGTTGTGAAACGACTGTTAAGTCGTCATAGTGTTTGTAAAAATCCTGGAGCAATGTAGCTTCTGACTCTTATATAAAACAGTATTTCAAATTATTTGGCCGGCCGCGGTGGCCGTGCGGTTCTGGCGATGCAGTCCGGAACCGCGGGACTGCTACGGTCGCAGGTTCGAATCCTGCCTCGGGCATGGGTGTGTGTGATGTCCTTAGGTTAGTTAGGTTTAAGTAGTTCTAAGTTCTAGGGGACTTATGACCTAAGATGTTGAGTCCCATGGTGCTCAGAACCATTTGAACCATCAACCAAATTATTTGCTGAAATCAAATTTCGTGACATAACCTGCAATGGGTGCCCGTCTGTGACATACGAAAACTTTTGCCGCAGCACGACTCGAACCAGGATTTGCCACTTATGTCGTGCAGTTTCATTAACACCTTCGGCTGTCCGTGCGCGCTTCCTGGCCCGAACCTACATATGGCACTTTCCACAACCTTATATCGTATTCTTATGTACGTCTCCCTTCAAGCACGTAAGACTAATTGATTTTCGCTTCGGCAGAACGGCACCACCAAAACGAATGGAGTCTTAATTAAATATCCCTTGCTCACACTCATGATGAAGCCCTCTTTGAATAGTGAACGAAGCGGTGGTATATTTTCCAAACAGACGTGGTCTACAGGACAGAAGAATTTTAGCAAAACTGACTCCTGCTGCGGAGGTCAATGCACTTGCAAATACTTTAAATCCTTGACTGATGCATAAAAGTTAGATTCAACTCCAAATATAGCTGAAGTAATCTGCAAGACGGCTTTAACAGAAGCGGGTGTGTGGAGGCCAACGGTTCGAACGTCACTCTCGTTCTATCTACAGGACTCGCAGCAAGTGTGAGTGTGACGTGGGAAGAGCGCGCTGAGGGGGCTTTGTTAACGACCACGTTTGGACAGTCTTGGCGAGCAGCCGTCCGTAATGATCGGTCGCTCGTTAGCCGCCTCCACCGCCCCCACAGTGAATACGCAACATACAGCAGCGACTGCACCGCTGAGGGCGCCAGATGGAGAGGCTGCCGGCCCTCAGACGCGCACGCGGCCGCCGGGCCTCGTACATGGTGCAGCGGCGGGTCACCGCGGCTGACGTCGCACTTCGGATTACTCCAAACGTAGCGCATCAACCAGTACCGACAGACGGTGTGTACCGTACTGCTTAGTTTAGTCATAGCCCGTGCCCCATTTGGGATGATGTCTCGGCAACGTAACAAAGAGAAGAGTGTACTTCAAGACATCCGTTTTTCTTGCTCTTTATGTGCTCCAGTTCGCACGACATGGAAACGGTATTTCGCTTTAAGGCTGCAAAAGTTGTTTTAAAGGCGTATCAGTGTAAACAACGCTACAGTAGTCTAACAGACCTTTTTATTTATTAACTTTTCGGTCTTAAATATCGATACGTGAATAAAGAACACCGACATCTGTGAAACGTTAGTACACAGACGGACCGTAACAGCACAGAATAAACACGTCTGCACAAAATCAGGGTCCATATGTAACTGAGTTCAGATTTTAATAGTAGTGATAGCATTACAGTCTAATTGTAACCAGATAACTGGTTTAGAATGACCAATAGTCATCTTCAAATCATACTTTGACTGTAATTCGTTCGTGAGAATGTGTATCCGCAGAATTTTTTCCAGCTTTGGAGGAGAGGGGGGGGGGGGGGTGAGGGCAAAGGTTTTAAATTTCCAGACTGTTACGTAAATAATTCTGTGAGTTTCGAGACACATCGTGTCATGCTGAAAAAGAAACTTATTATATCCCAGACAATTAATGTTTATATACTGATGAACAAAAGCTATGGATTAATCCACATTCCAAGATGCCCAAGTACCCCGTTTCCTCCCGGTACCTTGGAGTCGTCTATGCTTGAGAGGTATTACTGTGATTAACTCGACAAAATCTAAAAAGACCTGAACAGAACATGTTAGTCGGTGTATACGAACAGAAGGTCAAGGTTAAAGCTGCCTGAAGCCTCAAGTGCCAATCATAATGAAAAGTATGAGCTCAGTATGAATCGACAACAATTATCTAGTACTACTGGACTGTATTTCCAGACAAGACTACTGACATTTTCAGTGAATGATACAAATCACTGTGTTTGCTTCACTTTTCTGATTCTTCCAATAAGGAATTTTTGTCCGTGGCTGTTTTAGGTGAAGAGATCGAGCGATTTTCAAAGCGTCAGAATTTCAGTCTGTGAAACTAAAAAAAAAAATCTCGGTTCTTCCAGCCAGGTTTAGGTTTTCTGCGATTTACGTAAACTACTTTACGGGAGGGAAGCGGCAGCGACTGGCTTCTTTCTCCCTCCCTTACCCCGCTCCATCTGCATTGTCATCGGGATTTTACTCTTTAACCTTAGTTCATCGTTCGAAACCATCAGTACATAATACAGGTCGACATTATGAAAGGTATGTGAACGTCGTTCGGAAGGCCAGCTTTGACGGATACAATGCATGTGAAACTAGCTAAGCAGCTCAGCAGATTGCACTATGCAGGAATGGAATCGACACTATCGAATCGTACTACCATCAGGCTTTGCCTACTGAACAGTAGGACTGAAGTATTCCATAGAAGTGTGTTTTACAGTGATACGTGGTCTTAGACTCTAATGCATTACTTTTTGATATCGTGGAACCATAATGAATATGGCACTCTTAGGAGCGTTTCCAAAACCGCGACAACACGAAAAAGAACATTGTAATTTACATGTAACGATCACATTAATCCATGGTGTACCTTACACATTTAAGATATCATACAGAGAGGAAATTCATAGGATCGTAACACCACTTTCAGTAGATTGTAGAATCCAGCGACATTGTTAGTACAAAGGCAAACTTTTTCAGTTTCAAACTACGTCACATCGTGTAAAACACACGATTTTGACATATCACATGATAACGAGAGAGAGAGATATCCAAATAAAAGCTTGCCCGTTGGTAGTAAAATCTAACGCGACATCAAAGTCAGTAACGTCTACATCTGTATTATGCAACACACGTCACGGTGTGTGGCGGAGGGTACTTCCTCTTTTCCTGTTCCATTCCGACCTCCACACGTTGTCTAATTTCTCTGGTTTTCTCTCGTGGATATTTCGCGTGACTTGCATAAGAGGAAGTAATATATTGTCCGACTCTTCTTTCAAAGTACGTTCTAGAAATTTCAGCAGTAAACCTCTCCCCGATACACAACGCCTCTCTTGTAGTGTCTGCCAGTAGAGTTTGTTGGGCATCTACGTAACGCTGTCGCGCCGGCTACACAATCCGATAACGAAACGCTCTGCGCTTCTTTGGATCCCCCCAATATCCCCCTCCTCTCTCTCTCTCTCTCTCTCTCTCTCTCTCGATAAGCGACCCAGACTGACGAACTGACCGAAGAAATGTTGTGTAAACCACGTCTTTAACAAATAAATCACGTTCCCTTAAAATACACCCCATCAATCACAGCCTAGCATCTGCTTTCCCTATTTAAGTGGTCCTTCCACTTCAGGTCGCGCCGGATGTTTGATCGTAGATGTTTTACGGTAGCAAATGTTTTCAGGTTCAACAGTAAAATCAGTCCCTTCACAACCCGTCGATCCTCTGCATGCCTTCCTGCATTTCGCTGGTGTCCTCTGGCGTTGCGACATCCCTACAGACAATAGAGCCGTACGCATATATCTTCTCGGAGTGTCCAATGATATCCAGCAGACCCTGCAAAAAGAGGGCACTAATACACTGAACAGCCAAAGAAATCGGTAAATCGGTACATCTGCCTAGTATCATGTAGGACCCCCGCGAGTACGCAGAAGTGCCGCAACACGGTGTGGCATGAACTGGACTAATGTTTGAAGCAGTGCTGGAGGGAATTGGCACGATGAATCCTGCAGGTCTGTCCATAAATCCGTAAGAGTACGAGGGGGTGGAGATATCTTCTGAACAACACGTTGCAAGGCACCCCAGATATGCTCAATAATGCTCAAGTCTGAGGAGTTTGGTGGCCAGCGGAAGTGTTTAAACCCAGAAGAATGACTCCAGGAGACACTATGTAGCAATTCTGGACGTGTAGGATGTGCATTATCCTGATGGAATTGCCCAAGTCCGTCGGAATGCTCAATGGACATGAATGGACGCAGAGGATGAGGCAGAGAGCTTAAATACGCGTCACCTGTCAGAGTCGTATCTAGACGTATTAAAGACCCCACATCAATCTAACTGCACACCATTACGGAGCCTCCACAGCTTGAACGTTCCACTGCTGACATGAAGGGTCCATGGAATCATGATGTTTCCATACCAGGACACGTCCATCGACTCACAATTAGAAACGAGACTCGTCCGACCTGGCAACATGTTTCCAGTCATCAACAGCCCAATATAAGTGTTGACGGGTCCAGGCGAGGCGTAAAACTTCGTGTCGTGCAGTCATCAAGGGTACTACATGAGATGGCTTTCGGCTCCAAAAGTCCATACCGATAATGTTTCGTTGAATGGTTCACACGCTGACACTTGTTGATGACCCCGCATTGAAATGTGCAGCAATTTGCGGAAGGGTTGCACTTCTGTAGCGTTGAACGATTGTCTTCAGTCGTCGTTGGTCCCGTTCTTGCAGGATCTTTTTCCGGCCGCAGCGACGTCGTATGTTTGATGTTTTACCGGATTCCTGATATTCATGGTACACTCGTGAAATGGTCATACGGGAAATCCCCACTTTATCGCTACTTCGTAGATGTTGTGTCCCATCGCTCGTGCGCTGACTACAACACCACGTTCAGACTCACTTAAATCTTGGTAACCTGCCATTGTAGCAGCAGTAACCGATCTAACAACTGCACCAGACACTTGTTGTCTTATACAGGCGTTGCCGACCGCAGTGCTTGTTTACATATTTGAATGCGCATGCTGTACCAGTTTCCTTGGCGCTTCAGTGTATACATTGTAAAGAATAACGGCCTCATAACAATCCCTTGTGGAACTACCGAATGTACCTTTACAGCTGGTCGCAGGTTCGAATCCTGCCACGGGCATGGATGTGTGTCAAGTCTTTAGGTTAGTTAGGTTTAAGTAGTTCTAAGTTCTAGGGGACTGATGACCTCAGCAGTTAAGTGCCATAATGCTCAGAGCCATTTGAACCATTTGAGCCTTTACAGCTGTTATTTTGTGCCGTTTAGAACAACTTGTCGAGTTCTTTCTGCAAAGAAGTCTTGAATTCAATTCCAAATGTGATCCGATACACCGTAAGCTAGAATCTAGTCACTAGAAGATAGAGAGAAAATGTATCGAATACAGACCATCTACCTGCGCACCGTTGACTACTGCGCTTTAGATTTCATGGGTGAACAGAGCACGCTGGTAGCATAAACACCTCCTCAGAGTTCCTACTAAGAAAGGGAAAGGAAAGAAGTACTTAATTAGTGTAACTGAACCCTAAGTTAACAGCTCGAACAGTTCAGCTGGAGAAGTACTGCTCATCTTAGTCGGATATACGGGTATGAATCTTGAATCGACCGCCATGAATCTGTCACAAGAGCTGACTGCGAAGCACGCTCAGCAGCAGAACGAGAGATTTGTTCTGAGATAGAACTGCAGACGTCTGCCTCGTTATGCTCCCTCTCACAGAACCGTTAGAGAGTTTCGGCAGCAGACCGCGGCTCTTCGACCGCGCGAGACGCGTTATCCCACATCTCTCTCTTCGTGCAGTAACATCGTCACTTTAATCTCACATAAAGGCTCATTTAAACGTACTCTTCGAGGAATACGATCATCCTCCATACAGTCGCGATTTGGGCACATCTGATTCTCCGGTGTTTTCAAAACTTAAAGAACACCTTCGAGGACTTTGACACTAATGAAGCGGTGCAAGCAGAAGTGAGGTTGTGGTTCCGTCAATAATGTCAGACATTCTGCGGTGGCGGTGTTAACGAACTGGTCTCTCTCCGGGAAAAGTGCGTCCGACGCCACGGTAATTATGTTGAGAAACAGATATGTACACATGAAGAATTAAGTTGTAGAATGTTAATAAAGTTTGTTTTATTTAAGAAGGTTGAAGGGTATTCGTATAAAAAATTCGGAGGTATCACTTTTCAGCTCGCCCTCTTAGTTTTTACAGTCTGATTCCTAATGCTGCCTTGGCCAAGAATCTAAACTCAACCTCTTAGGTGCTTAAAACTCGGAGCTAATTTACGCCTGAGAAGTATGAACTGAAAATCAGAAAGTTATTATTAAATTAAGGTTCTTATTCGACTTTGCAAGAGTTAAGAAATATACTAATTAATCTAAGGCTTGAGGCCATTCATCTGCACGGTAACGTTACGTGATTTGAAGTCCAAATTGCTTACATCTATGTTTTACGTCAACAAATTTAAAGATCGCATGGGAAATCTGGAAAGTAAATAAGAGTTACTGTCATAAGTAGAGATGAGAGCTCAGTCAGTAAATGCGTTGCCCGTGAGCCGCGCGGGATTAGCCGAACGGTCTGGAGCGCTGCAGTCATGGACTGTGCGGTTGGTCCCGGCGGAGGTTCGAATCCTCCCTCGGCCATGGGTGTGTGTCTATGCCCTTAGGATGATTTAGCTTAAGTAGTGTGTAGGCTTAGGGACTGATGACCTTAGCAGTTAAGTCCCATAAGATTTCACACGTATTTAAACATTTTGTTGCCCGCGAACGGCAATGTTCAAGGTTCGTGTTCCGGTCTGGTGTATAGTTTTAATTTGTTGCAGAGTTCCAGCAGTGTAACATATTTTCTTGGACAAATAACAATATACTAAAGGGACAGAACCTGCCTTAAAACGCTAAAGGTATAGTGTTACCAATACATGAAACTTCGACTTTCTGTATATTTGCACAGTTGCGATAACGATAAGTAATTTCCGTGGTATTTTGCTAAAAATTGGGTATTAGTCGCCCTCAAGAGTCTTCGATTCAGACAGAGCGGACAAGGCATCATGAAGTAACTAAAACGATAAAGTCCCCCAGTCTTTTTATTATTCCGTTTCAGCAGTGCAGAGGGAAACATTGTGCGACAGATATTTGTCTGAGTGTACATAGGAATGAAGATGGGTGGGAAGCACTTCACACCTTAGCAACTCAGAATTCACGGTAAAATCACACACTGATCCTTCCTTCCCTGTTAACACTCGCAAATGGCACGTGGGAAGAATGGTTGTCGGTAAGTCTCTGGATTAGCTCTAATTTCTCGAATTTTCTCATCGTGGTCATTTCGTGAGTTATGTGTGGGAGGAAGCAATATGTAGTCCGACTCTGCCGGGAAAGTACTTTCTCGAAATTACAGTGATTAACCTCTCCGTCAGGCACAACGCATCTCTTTTAACGTCTGACACTGGAGTTTCATGAGCACTCGGGCATGGATGCGTGTGATGTCCTTAGGTTAGGTAGGTTTAAGTAGCCATTTGAACCAATCTTTTTTTGAACAGATGCAAAATCTCCAAGGTTGGCGAACTTTTACAGAAGCTCGAAATTTAGGGCGGACTTCAATGCAAGATCCTTATAACAGTTTCCACAACGAAACTCTGTCTCGAAACCTGGCAGAAAATCCAACGAGATTCTTGTCGTATGTGAAGTATGTTAGCGGTAAGAAACGATCAGTACAATCTCTGCGCGACAGCAATAGAGATACTACCGAAGACAGTGCTGCCAAGGCAGAGTTGCTAAACACAGCTTTTCGAAATGACATCACAAAAGAAGACGAAGTAAATATTCCAGAATTCGAATCAAGAACAGCTTCCAGCATGAATAACGTAGAAGTACATATCCTCGGAGTAGTGAAGCAACTTAAATCACTTAATAAAAGCAAGTCTTCTGGTCCAGACTGTATACCAATTAGGTTCCTTTCAGAGTGTGCTGATGCAATAGCTCCATACTTAACACTCATGTAGAACCGTTCACTCGACGATAGATCCGTACCCAAAGACTGGAAAGTTGCACAGGTCACACAAATATTCAAGAAAGGTAGTAGGAGTAAACCACTAAATTACAGGTCCATATCATTAACGGGGATACGCAGCATGATTTTGGAATATATATTGTGTTCGAACATTATGAATTACCTCGAAGAAACCGGTTATTGACATACAGTCAACACGGTTTTAGAAAACATCGTTCTTGTGAAACACGACTAGCTCTTTACCCGCATGAAGTGCTGAATGCTATTGACAAGGGATTTCAAATTGATTCCGTATTTCTGGATTTCCTGAAGGCTTTTGAGACTGTACCACACAAGCTGCTTGTAGTGAAATTGCGTGCTTATGGAATAATGTCTCAGATATGTGACCGGATTTGTGATTGCCTTTCAGAGAGGTCACAGTCTGTAGTAACTGACGGAAAATCATCGAGTAAAACAGAAGTGATTTCTGGCGTTCCCCAATGTAGTGTTATGGGCCCTTTCCTTTTTCTTATCGCCGGCCGCGGTGGTCTAGCGATTCTAGGCGCTCAGTCCGGAACCGCGCGACTGCTACGGTCGCAGGTTCGAATCCTGCCTCGGGCATGGATGTGTGTGATGTCCTTAGGTTAGTTAGGTTTAACTAGTTCTAAGTTCTAGGGGAGTGATGACCACAGATGTTTAGTCCCATAGTGCTCAGAGCCATTTGAACCATTTTTTTTCTTATTTTCGAAGTTTAGAACTTTAATTGTAGAAACTATTTATTTACAGCTCTTATAAAATAACTGACTTTCAAAGTAGTCACCAGCATTGTGTATAACCCGTTGTCAGCGATGTGGTAGTCGTAGGATACTCTTAGCAGTGCCAGTTGTGTTGACAGTTCGAGCGGCGCGGTCTATTGCCCGACGAATTTGTAATAGTTCTGAAGCGAATACCGTGAAGTGTTTCCTTTAGTTAAGAAATCGCGATGAACGCACGAGAACTTAAGTCAGGGGAGTGCAGTAGGTGGTATAGCACCTAGCAGCCCCATCAGTCAAACAAATCAGTAACAGCTTGCACTGTACGTGCTTGAGCATTTTCCTGCAAAATGATGGTCAGGTCCTGCAGAAAGTGTCATAACTTCTGTCTCTATGCTGTTATTTCTTGGAACACAACCTACGACCAGCTTAGAGACAGAAGTGAAGACACTTTCTGCAGGACCTGACCTTAATTTTGCAGGACAATACTCAAGCACGTACAGTACAAGCTGTTACTGATTTGTTTAACTGATATCGCTGGTAAGTGCTATACCACCTACTGCACTCCCCTTACTTAAGCCCTTGTAAGTTCGACTCGATTTCTAAACTGAAGGAAATACTTTACGGCATTCGCTTCAGAACTATTACAAATTCGTCGGGCAATAGACCGCGCCGCTGGCTGGCAACGGATTGTAGACTGTGTTGGTGACTACTTTGAAGGTCAGTAAAACTTTGAAACACGTATCTATTTTCTACGAGCTGTAAATAAATAGTTGCCACTATTGATGTACTAACCCTCGTATATAAAAGATTTGGGAGACAATCTGAGCAGCCATCTTAGGTTGTTAGCAGATGACGCCGTCGTTTATCGACTAGTAAAGTCATAAAAAGTTCAAAACAAATTGCAAAACGTTTTAGAAAAGTTATCTGTATGGTGCGAAAATTGGCAATTGACCCTAAATAACGAAAAGTGTTAGGCCATCCACATGAGTGCTAAAAGGAGTCCGTTGAACTTACACGATAAATCAGTCAAATCTAAATTCCGTAAATTCAACTAAATGCCTAGGAATTACAATTACGAGGAACTTACATTGGAAGGAACACATAGAAAATGTTGCGGGCAAGGCTAACCAAAGACTGCAGCTTACTGGGAGGATGCTTAGAAAATGAAACAGATCTACTAAGGAGAGTGCCTACACTATGCTTTTCCGTCCTCTTTTTAGAATACTGCTTCGCGGTGTGGGATCCTTACCAGATAGGCCTGACGGAGTTCAAAGAAGGGCAGCATGTGTTGTATTATCGCGAAATAGGGGAGAGAGTGTCACTGAAATTATGCAGGATTTGGGATGGACATCATTAAAATAAAGGCGTTTTTCGTTGCGGACCAATCTTCTCACGAAATTCCAATCACCAACTTTCTCATCCGAATGCGAAAACAGGGAGAAACAACCACCATGATAAAATAAGGGAAATCAGAGCTTTTACGGAAAGATATAGGTGCTCGATCTTTCCGCGCGCTATACTACAGTGGAATAATAGAGAATTGTGCCAGACACTTAAATGTGGGCCGGCCGAAGTGGCCGTGCGGTTCTAGGCGCTGCAGTCTGGAACCGCGAGACCGCTGCAGTCGCAGGTTCGAATCCTGCCTCGGGCATGGATGTGTGTGATGTCCTTAGGTTGGTTAGGTTTAAGTAGTTCTAAGTTCTAGAGGACTAATGACCTGAGAAGTTGAGTCCCATAGTGCTCAGAGCCATTTGAACCATTTGAACTTAAATGTGATTTGCAGAGTATCCATATAGCTGTAGATGTAGACATTCGCAAATCCACTTGGTATTTGCACAAAATTAGGCAGTCAAGCCATCTATCGTCACAAACTTTTAAAAATGAATAGGAATAACGGAAGAGAGGAACGAAAATTCCCAATATCTATTATGCAGTCGCTAAATTCGCTATGAAACGACATCACAATAGCATGCAGAAAGAATTCATATATTTAGTTTACAATTACAGAGCAAAAAATTACAACCATTACAGATGGGATTCATTGTTCTGTATATCAAGAGGCACTATGTGCTTAATTTGCGGGCATGGTACACACAAAGAAATTGGTGTCACGAATAGTAACATATCTGCAGTCGCACACATTATCCCACTGTCAGTTGCAACAGTTTTCGATGTAATTCAACGACGGGTGTGGAGCCTTTATATACTGTTGCAAAGTACATTGGTTAACTCAAGGGGAATGCCTGAAACGACTTTTAACTTTAAGAACGACTGTTGTTGACTTATGATGGAAAACAGAGTGAAGGAACGAAAATTAGAACAACCGTAATGGCTTGCAGACGTCGCATTTTAAGTGAATTTGACTGCACACTGCCCGCACTAAGACAATGGAAGGTGAGAAAAAAGTTATTTGCAATGTGATGGAAGTGCATTGAAATAAATCACACTGTAGAAGAGACAAATTCCGTCAAAAAACACAGCGCAGTTCCCTAAAACGTGAGGTTTGAACAATTCGTTGTTGTCATGGGAAAAAATTGACTCTGAGGACTATGGAACTTAACTGCTGAGGACATCAGTCCCCTAGAACTTAGAACTACTTAAACCTAACTAACCTAAGGACATCACACACATCCTTGCCCGAAGCAGGATTCGAACCTGCGACCGTAGCTGTCGCGCGGCTCCAAACTGTAGCGCCTAGAACCGCTCGGCCACCCCAGCCGGCTGTCATGGGAAAACAACAAGGTTAGTTTTCTAAACGTTTTGAGGACACTGCCAGGCTTACATCTGTTATCGAGACCATTTGCCGTTTAAGCTGAAAACGCTTCTGTGCTGTGGGATTGAATTGACTGGTGTGCAATTTTAAATACCAATCCTTTTACGTCCAAACTGTCCAGGGCGTCTACGTTGTTTTCCTTAGGGAAAACTTCCCTTTCTCTACAATTAATTCCCCAACGTGATAAAATACTTGGACCAACTACATGTGTGAAACGAAATAAGGCACGATTACATGAGAACTTGATTCCAAAAATCCGTGATATTGTGTGCCGTCTGTCCAGATGCTGACAGTTCGTACCAGACAAAAATCATATTATGTCTTCAGCATGTCAAAAATGATTAAACAATACTGAAAAATCCGTTTCGTTTGTGTTCTATGTTCTTGACGAATATGAAACCAAGTCGCATGCAGTGAGACTGCGTTGCTAAGTACGGCGCGTTAACGGTTTCCACCCCTCCCCCTTAGACGGATTGGCGTGAACGTGGGGGAAGTGGGTAGCAACACTTGAGTTTCGATATTAAAATTCAAATTCAGCCTACCTCTCTGTCTTCATTTATTTAGAACACATAGCCGTGTGAAGTAGGATGAATCTTTTCGAAACGCCCGGTATTTCGGCGACTTACCTCGTTCTCTCCTTACAGAAATGTCAGGCGCCAAATTGCCTCTATAATGATAGTGATGGTCACAAATGTTTAGAGCCTAATTTGATCAGTGATGTAATTATTACTTTTAAAACGTCTTGTTGTTCGAAATGTTACTTGTTTTGGTATAGTTAACGCCCTGTATTCTGTTTTCATATGCGGCACCATCTAGTACACTAAACATCAGCACAGTAACTTTGTTGTTGTCGTGATCATTTTGTAACCTTCACAGTGAACCGATAGTTGACAGTAATCCGTACTGTTATTTACAACCTCTAAGTCAGAATTGCAATCTCTGTTGAGTCATGTAATCACCGGACAAGGGAAAGTGATTTGTATATCTGCAGAAATTCTCTTGTTTATAGTCATGTTACCTTCGCTGTCTGTATTGAAAACATCTGGTGATGCTATAGCGGACATAGTATTACGTCTCAGAGATTACAGTGCTCCCTCGGGAAGATTTTACGATGTACTTTATGTCCTGCACTCCCATTACGCATGTACGTTTTCTCAGCAACACTCGCTACTGAAACGAATGTGTGGGAGCGCGTGACTGCGAATGCTAGTCGTAAATGTCGAAGCAACGCAAGGTATTGACATCACTGTACGAACTGAAGAATGTGGAACTAGCAAGCTGTATGTGCGCCGGGACACAAATGTAGCAATGCACGAGATTCCGACGGAATCAGATGAAGGAATATGTACACTCAGAGCAAATGAGAAACGGGATATTCGGTGTATTATTCTGGACTGAAGCGCCTAGAGCCGCTCGGCTACAGGTAAGTAGTATCATCCCAGTTTGGAAGTAGCGAGCCGGCCGAGGTGGCCGAGCGGTTCTAGGCGCTACAGTCCGGAACCGCGCGACCGCTACGGTCGCAGGTTCGAATGCTGCCTCGGGCATGGATGTGTATGATCTCCTTAGGTTAGTTAGGTTTAAGTAGTTCTAAATTCTAGGGGATGATGACCTCAGAAGTTAAGTCCCATAGTGCTCAGAGCCATTTGAACCATTGGTAAGTAGCGAAACCGTAATAAAGACCCAAATTCGTATAGTCAAACGGTCAATTCACCAACCAGAGGTGAAAATTCGTGAAAATCACGTCACATTAAAGGCCGATAAGGTCAAGTGGGTGACTGGATACTGCCTGCCTAAAAATGTAGATTGACTGGATTTGAAACACGCTCGCTCGCTCACATTTTGGGTAAAGAAAAATTCCCGCACTCAGACTTCACATTTTCGTTTCTTCCGCACTAGCAATACAATAAAGTCAGAAGTCAAATATCATGGCACGCAGAGTAATATTTTCATATAGAAACCACTTTTTCATCCCGAACAGTTCACTTCGAGCATTCTATCTCCACTCGAGAACGTATCTTCACCGAAAAGTCAAGCAGTATATTGCTCGCTCCTACTTATACCTCGCGAAGAGACCATGAGGATAAAATCAGAGAGGTTAGAGCCACACAGAGGCATACCGACAATCCTTCTTTCCACGAACAATACGGGCCTGGAATAGAAGGGAGAACCGATAGAGGTACTCAAGGTACCCTCCACCACACACCGTTAGGTGGCTTGCGGAGTATGGATGTAGATGTAGATGAACAACACTTCATAGATTGAATCTGTCCACAAGAAAATAAAAGGGGTATATTGGTTTAAAGATCGTTCATTTCCATTTCTCGCCTTTTCCTAGTGCAACCAGGTAGGCATTCCTATATTCTGAAGATACAAACCTTCTATTGAAAACAAAATGAAAAGATGCAACAATACATATTTTTAAGTATAAAAAATTAATTACGTATTAACCGCCGTGTTTTTTAAACTTCATGTCACGAGGAAGCATTGCGCACGTATGATGAAAGAGTGAGTAGCACTGGAGGATTACTCCTGAAGTAGCTGTACGGACTGGCACTACGGGTGCTCCCTGATAACAAGTGCAGTCAGCTGTGGTTACCAGTACTGACTGACATGCTTCCCTACGTTCTATGCTGCCGTAATTCGTTGTACATCATTTTTATTATTATTATTTTTCATTTATTATTATTTTTCCTTTTTTTGTTAACACAGTAGTTCACGTATGTACGGCCGAGTCTCGGTGTGCGCCAGGCCCAATATACCGGAAAACGGACACGTTCCCATCTTCAAGTGTGCTGACGAACTGACCGTTAAGCGCTGAACACGTGGCCACTATTTTCCGCCTTACAGAATGAAATTTTCACTCTGCGGCGGAGTGTGCGGCATTTGCACTACGTCTGATAGAGCTCGAAGAACCAAATGCTATCCGCGTTGTTGTCATGGGCAGAAAACAGTTCTTACATTGTGGTTACACACAATTCCAGGATAAGGTGGCATGGCATAGGATAAACGCAGTAGCTACAGGCTTCTCTTCCGTTTCCACGGATTATACTGTCGGTGTAGAGCGAATGGCTCGCCTAATCTGCCACTCTGTGCAGCCCTTATTACGGAAAATCATCTTCAGAAGTCGTAGTTCTTTGGCGAGACTCTCTGTTCAAAAATTCAATTGGTTTAAATGGCTCTGAGCACTATGGGACTTAACTTCTGAGGTCATCAGTCCCCTAGAACTTAGTACTACTTAAACCTAACTAACCTAAGGACATCACACACATCCATGCCCGAGGCAGGATTCGAACCTGCGACCGTAGCAGTCGCGCGGTTCCAGACTGTAGCGCCTCAGATGTCAAGTCCCATAATGCTCAGAGCCATTTTTTTTACCAATGTTTTGAGCGGACCATTCCTCGGCACTGATCGGTGACCAATGTCTGCGTGCAAGTTGACGTGCGTTTACATTCGACATAGGCTGTAGCCTAATGAGTTATTTGCTCCCCTTTCAACAAAAAAGTAACAGTTCTTGTCAGGTTCTGTAAGTTATACAATTATGTGCCTTTCTATGACTACAGTCATTGCTTACAAGAGCAGGCGATATCGAAGTATTGAAGTAGTCAGCATTCCAATGGGTCTGGTTTTGCTGTCTATTGTTCGACCAGTAGTCGGGAACTGACAGCGGTGCTTCAGAGTTGAAAGCTGCACACAGTCTCATGTTGCTTGTGACCAGGCAAAATAAGTTGGCCCGTAGGACGCGGTTAGGCATGCAGGCAGGCGGCAAGTGGTTCCGCCCGGCTGCGCGCAAATCAGGAGCCAGTTTTCCTGCTGCGATCCCGAGGCGCAAGTGTTGTCTGTTGTGGCGTTGCTGGCGGTACGGCACTGCGACGTGTCGCAGGCCGGAACCGGTTTGGCGGTGGCGGCGGCGGCGGCGACGGCTTCCCGCGGTTTTCATCCGCCGCTCCGCGCTCGGAATGCGCCGCAGACTCGCCTCGCCTCCTGTTGTCGCTGTAAGAAGTGGCGCTTCGCTCCTTATGGGCTCGTGGAGCTGACTGAGTACCTCGTCTGGTTGGGTTGGTTCCGTGAGTCGGATACAGCCGCCTAACCTACACGGGACATTTTCTGGAAATATTGAGCGCTCGTCGAGACGAAAGGGGGAATGGTAGGATCCGTAGTCACGGATATAAAAATCTATTTTTAACATACACTATATGATAAAAAGGGTCCAGAACCTATTGGTGGACATTAACATGGGGTGTGTCCACCTTTCACCGTTATGACGGCTTGAACTCTGCTGGGAAATTTTCAGTGAGATCTCTGTATGTCTGTGAAGGAACTGGCACCTCATCCCTCCTTAAGGGACGAAACCAGGGAAGGCAGTGGTGTTGGACGCTGGTGTCTGGAGCGAAATCGACTTCTAACTCCTCCCGAAGGTGTTCCACGAGGTGTCGGTCGGGGATCTGGACAGCCCAGTCCATTTCAGGAACAATACTGTCCACGAACCACTGTCTCACGGAAGTTGCATTATGACATGGTGTATTGACTTACTGATACACTCATCGCCTCTGAACTGTTCGTCCACTGCACGCAGTCCACAATGCTGTAAACAGAGATCCATACTGGGCTGTAATTATCATACAGCAGCGAAACTTGATAGATGTATTGATGCGTTAATGAGGAACAGATCTACGTTTTAAAAAATAAAAACACTTACTTCCAGTTTTGGCCACCAGGTGCCAATCTGACGCTGTGATTGCAAGAAAGAAGTACAGACGATTTTCCATGTGTAATAAATCGGGTACTGGACGTGGACACAAAAACCAAACAAGCGAGACAGCATAGTGTTGATTTTATTTTAAACCGGCACACAATTTGTTCAGTATGAGCACCGGAGAGATCTGACACACGTGTTCCTATATTTTGACCCTCAGATCAAACAAAGATCAAAAAAAGCTACTCGTGGCATCAAGAGGAACAGAAAAGTGTATAACGATACTATTCAAAGAGCTCAAACGGAAATTCGGTAAATGCAGTCCTTGAAGAAAATCTTGTGAACCAGCTTGCGAGATGAGCCAGGTAGCGCAAAATTAGTGGGGCTACAGACCCAGAGATGTGTTACATGGTAAGTGAACACTACTACACTCGTGCTCATAAATGAAGGATAATGCTGATGCATGGTGGGCCGTTTGCGGGTTTAAATCAACTCGCGGTACGACCATGCGGTGCCTTTGACCTGCGACCGCCGCACGGTGGCGCTGGCAGCGGTCCACATACGCAGAGGTGTGTTGGTGGATGACTGAGTGCGGTGCAACGAGTAAGTGTGCATACGTTTTCAGACGCGGTAATGGTCACTGTGTGTTGAAAATGGCTCAAAGAACACATATTGATGAGGTAATCAGGGATAGAATACTAGGGCGACTGGAGGCTGGTCAAACACAGCAGGTCGTAGCATGTGCCCTCCGTGTGCCACAAAGTGTCATCTCAAGATTATAGCAACGATTCCAGCAGACAGGAAACGTGTCCAGGCGCTACAGTACGGGACGTCTACAGTGTTCAAATGGTTCAAATGGCTCTGAGCACTATGGGACTTAACATCTGTGGTCATCAGTCCCCTAGAACTTAGAACTACTTAAACCTAACTAACCTAAGGACATCACACACATCCATGCGCGAGGCAGGATTCGAACCTGCGACCGTAGCAGTCGCGCGGTTACGGACTGAGCGCCTAGAACCGCTAGACCACCGCGGCCGGCCGTCTACAGTGTAAAACACCACAAGAAGACCTATATCCCACCATCAGTGCACGCAGACGGCCATGGAGTACTGCAGGTAGCCTTGCTCAGGACCTTACCACAGCCACTGGAACAGTTGTCTCCAGATACACAGTCTACAGACGACTGAACAGACATGGTTCATTCGCCCGGAAACCTGCAAGGTGCATTCCACCGATCCCTGGTCACAGGAGAGCCCGTAAATCATGGTGTCATTAGAACAGTGGTCCCAGGTTATATTAACAGACGAGTCCAGGTATAGTCTGAACACTGATTCTCGCCGGGTTTTCATCTGGCGTGAACCAGGAATCAGATACCAATCCCTTAATGTCCTTGAAAGGGAGGTCGTGGTTTGATGGTGTGGGGTGGGATTACGATTGGTGCACGTACACCCCTGCATGTCTTTGACAGAGGAACTGTAACAAGTCAGGTGTACCTGGACGTCATTTTTCACCAGTATGTCCGCTTTTCAGGGGTGCAGTGGGCCCTACCTTCCTCCTGATGGATGATAACGCACGGCTCCACCGAGCTGCCATCGTGGAGGAGTACCTTGAAACAGATGATATCAGACGAATGGAGTGTCCTGCCTGTTCTCGGTCGAGGTGTCGTTGCACGTTTTCAAACCCCTACGACACTTCAGGAGTTCCGACAGGCACTGCTGCAAGAATGGGAGGCTATGCCCCAGCATCTGCTCGACCACCTGATAAAGAGTATGCCAACCCGTTGTGCGGCTTGTGTACGTGTGCGTGGTGATCACATCCCATATTAATGTCGAGATACATGCGCAGGAAACAGTGGCGTTTTGTAGCACATGTTTTTCGGGACGGTTTTCTCAACTTATCACCGATACCGTAGTCTTTCAGATCTGTGTCGTGAGTGTTCCCTATTTTTCTATGCTATTAGCGAGATTTTTGTGTAGTGCCACGTTGTGTGGCACCACATTCTGCAATTATCCTTAATTTTTGAGCATGAGTGTAGAATGGACATGGATTTCGCGTACTGTTAAGTGAACCGTAACTCAGGGAAAGGTTGCTAATTCCTAGTTCTAGAGGAATTAATTTCCTTATGGGGGATCCCAAATCGTAGTCGGCCTATATTTACAATGCTCTGGCAAGACATCTGAGAGGCAGAAAGCTACACACTACTTCAGGCCAGTCCACTACAACCAGAGCGCACCCTAACCTCAAAAAGCGAGTATTGTGTAATGCTGCTGGTATAAGGAACTCAAGGGGTGCAGTCTGGCCGATACTAACTGAACAGAATCAATATCCACAGCATATACAACAAATTTGTTGATATTGATGAAATGCCTTCCGAACAGATATTCCGAAATATTTATGTATTGAAGTGGCATGTTTCAGACATAACAAGGACTCTGATCCAGAAATAGAAGGGTTTCCGATAGAATGTTTGTGCAGTTGTCATCTCCATGCATCAGATGCACAGTTCCGAGGGTTTTACCATCAGTTATTTGCCATTCTTTTGTTTGAAGTGGACAACAGAAACATCACCATATGTTTTCCTGCTTTGGATAGTCGCTTTACTAGCACGAAAACACTTACCACGGGACACGGAGCAGGGGCGACTCTTTGGCGATAAGACTGGAACGCGGTCTGGTTTTGCGGGACGAACTGCCGTCGCCGTAGTGGTTGAGTCCGTAGCTGTGACGTAACTTAGAAGGTGCCGTGTCGCCACGGCTAAGATTATCCTGTTTCGCCCTCGTTAAGAAACGGAACGAAATAGCGGTAGCAGGGGTGTCGACATCTCGCGACTTGTGATGCTAACAGAACACCAGCATGAGTTCTGTAGCTAGGAATCTGCCAGCTAAGGAAATACACAGCGCTGCTGTCTCTACATAACCAAACACCTCTGAACAGCGCCCAGCTCTCACCTAGCGTCGAAAGCTCGAAGCGCTGCTACATTCCTCGAATAAATATGTATCGCAGCAGCGACCTAGTTCGCCTTGCGACGTGTCCGTTGCCCAGAAAGGCAAGGTCGCTGCAAGCAAGACTGTAAAATGCCAGGTTTAGCCGCATATCGCAACGCCTCTGTTGACAGGCCCAGTAGCGTTTCGTAACTTACAGCCAACGTGAGCTGTTAAGATCAGTTGCTGTACAGCACACCAGGACAGAAGTCTCAGACAGTCACTGAAATCCCTCTGCCACGCTTCAGAAAACCACAAAAACCACCAGAAAATAAAAATTTGAGATATCCTTACTGTCACTATTATCATCATCCTCATCATGTTGTGAACCATAGGACTCCAATAAAATAACGAGGAAAGATTCTACGGTTATTACAGTTCTGTTTGCGACGGTGTGTATTTTATGTCATTATTATTGTTGTGTACTGGCTCACTCGATTTTTCTTAATTTTAAAGATGAAGTGACGACACATCGAGTAACGAATGATCATTAAGTTAACTGTGTTCTCCAAGAACCCTATGAACTTTGGGTCAGGACAGCTGCCTTCTTTAATGCCGGGATGGTTCCTTTGAAAGGGCACGGCTGATTTCCTTCCCCAACCTTCCCTAATCCGAGCTTGTGCTCCGTCTCTAATGACCTCGTTGTCGACGGGACGTTAAACAGTAATCTCCTCCTCCTCCTGCCTTCTTCAGTTGGTAACAGAGCGAAGAATGCTGTTGTAGGTTAGGTAGGCTCTTCTCAGACCGTTTCGGGAAACGCCTGTGTCCGGTATTAGCACAGGCAGAGGCTTCTTTCTGTACATGGCTTTTCTTTCTCTGACATATCTCTGTAGTTGCCTATCGTGCAGGTGGTTTTGCAAATTACGGATGTTGGGTACGACGAAATGTATGAGGAAAGGGACTAGTTCAACGTTGTGTCCTGTTTTTGTGTCCAGCCTATTACAATGGATTGTTTTATTGGTTGTTATTATTATTATTGTCTCATCATCATCATCAGAAAGCAAATCCAGAACCACAGTGAAGTAGAGAGAACGAAGAACAATGTGAGACTCTTGTTTTGCTGTCCATACTGGAGGGGGTTTCGTGTTTCCTTCACCATACTTGTTACAATGTGTCAAGATTGTACTCTTGTCACTTGAATGTCTGTTTGAAGTTTGGTGTTGCATTTTATTATTATTATTACTAAGGATGTAACAATGAATATGGAATGAAAGTAAGGTGTTATATATATATATATATATATATATATATATATATATATATATATATATATATATATATATATATATATATATATATAAGAGTAATAGTAGAGAATTTCGAAACCACTGACTGGTTGTTCTGTGGGAGCTCTCCAAACCTTGCGCCATGTTCTCAGGTTTTAACCCCACGGTTCCTGATGTCACTCTTTATGCCCAAACAGTGCGTGACTACAGTAACAAAGAAAATGTATTTGCTGCTCGGAACGTGGTGTGTGTTGCTAGAGGTATCACGAAACGCAGTCACCATAGTTGCACGAAAACGCTTCAGAACGGAGCACCTAAAAGCTCCGCCTCAGGCAAGGATCATAAAAGCATGGTGTGATCGGTTCGTGGACAAAGGTTGTGTCGCACATCAAGAGAAAGGTCGAGGTCGCCCATGGGTAGTAGGACACGCTGTGGAAGCCATGCACCGTGTCCAAGGAAGTCCACATAAAGAGGAAGTCCGGAACTATAGTGCCTCAGCCTACAGTATGTAGAATTTTACAAGAGCGACTACAATATTCGCCGTACAAGTTGCAGCTGTTGTATGACAGTCATACGGAGAGACGGTATGACTTCTATATGGAGATGATGAACAGGATGGAAGATGATAATTTTCTTGGAAAAACAGTGACTTAGTTGACAACATCGGTAGCTCCGTGAGGCTATTTGCAGATGACACGGTTGTCTACAAGAAAGTAGCAACATCAGAAGACTCGTACGTACTCCAGGAGGACCTGCAGAGGATTAATGCATGGTGCGACAGCTGGCAGCTTTCCCTAAACGTAGATAAATGTAATATAATGCGCATACATAGGGGCAGAAATCCATTCCAGTACGATTATGCCATAGGTGGTAAATCATTGGAAGCGGTAACGACCGTAAAATACTTAGGAGTTACTATCCGGAGCGATCTGAAGTGGAATGATCACATAAAACAAATAGTGGGAAAAGCAGGCGCCAGGTTGAGATTCATAGGAAGAATTCTAAGAAAATGTGACTCATCGACGAAAGAAGTAGCTTACAAAACGCTTGTTCGTCCGATTCTTGAGTATTGCTCATCAGTATGGGACCCTTACCAGGTTGGATTAATAGAAGAGATAGACATGATCCAGCGAAAAGCAGCGCGATTCGTCATGGGGACATTTAGTCAGCGCGAGAGCGTTACGGAGATGCTGAACAAGCTCCAGTGGCGGACACTTCAAGAAAGGCGTTACGCAATACGGAGAGGTTTATTATCGAAATTACGAGAGAGCACATTCCGGGAAGAGATGGGCAACATATTACTACCGCCCACATATATCTCGCGTAATGATCACAACGAAAAGATCCGAGAAATTAGAGCACATACGGAGACTTACAAGCAGTCGTTCTTTCCACGCACAATTCGTGAATGGAACAGGGAAGGGGGGATCAGATAGTGGTACAATAAGTACCCTCCGCCACACACCGTAAGGTGGCTCGCGGAGTATAGATGTAGATGTAGATGTAGTCATGAGGCCACGTTCCACATTACAGACAACGTTAACTGCCACAATGCCAGGGTATGAGGTACATTGAAACCGACTGAGGACTTGCAACTTTACGAGACTTAGCAGAATTGAATGTCTTTTGTACAATGGCTTCCGTCAAAGTGCACCAATCTTTTTTTTTTGCATGTGCTATCACTGGACTTACATATTTAAATATGTTGCAGTACTACCTGATGTCACAACATCAAGAGGACATGCGTGTATCCATTTTCCAGTAAGGTAGGGCCCCTCCATGTTACCACCGAGAGTCACTGCGTACCTATCTCGCACTATTTCTGTTTGCAGTAGAAGAGATGGTTCAAATGGTTCAAATGGCTCTGAGCACTATGGGACTCAACTGCTGAGGTCATTAGTCTCCTAGAACTTAGAACTAGTTAAACCTAACTAACCTAAGGAAATCACAAACATCCATGCCCGAAGCAGGATTCGAACCTGCGACCGTAGCGATCTTGCGGTTCCAGACTGCAGCGCCTTTAACCGCACGGCCACTTCGGCCGGCGTAGAAGAGATGGCAACATAGCTGAACCACCGAGATCCCCTGATCGAACACCCTTGGACTTTTGCCTGAGGGTATAAGTTAAGGGCAAGGCATACATCCCTCCACTTCCTGCAGCTGTCGACGAGCTTCGCAAAAGCTGAGGTGGATGTTGACATGCTCTTTCGCATTTCAGAAGAAATTTGGCACTGGTGGGATACCTGCCGTATGACAAGAGGAAACCAAATGGAACATTTATAGAAAGAAACTTGATGTTCTGTTCAGTTTCACAACAATAAATTATTTCAAGTAAAAACCTCCTGCGTGATTTAAAGTTACTTTTAGGTAACTTATTTAGAATCAGCCTGTACCTTGTTCCTGTTGACTAGCACTACGGGGCTCCTGATGTCACTCCCCCCTACGATTTGGAAAGCTCGCCGGACGCCGTAGAACTGGATGGACCCCGAATGCTAAGCTCTGCCTGCCGCGGCGCGACACACAATTCTGCCCGCCTATTAGAGGTAGAGGTCAACCTTTTAAGTAGCGGCGCGCAGCAACACACAACTCAGTGGATTCGCTTCGCTATCATCTCGTTGTCGTAACGCGGCGTTGATTCTTCGTTTCCGCTTTCGCTACGTCTCGGGTTCTCACTCTGCGGATTACTCACAGGACTTTGTTTATTCACTGGATTTCGTTTATTCGTAGAGTCGTCTCCATTTGTCCGTTGTCTCATTGTTGTCCCTTCCTTTCTCACTCGGCTACCCGCCGTCGACGGATCCCAACTTGTCGGTCCAGCCTCATGGCATTTGTCTCGGATCGTTCCCGACACTCTGTCGAATTTCGATTACAGTAGCGATCATCGACGGTCAGTTTACTACCGTTAGTGCCACACATCTTCACTTCGTGACACATTTGAAAATAATCATGTTTCAAAATCGCTAAGAGACTGCTGATAAAATCAATCCGTATTTTCTCCTGTTTCGATCGTCTGATTGTTTTCAAAAAATGGTTCAAATGGCTCTGAGCACTATGGGACTTAACATCTGTGGTCATCAGTCCCCTAGAACTTAGAACTACTTAAATCTAACTAACCTAAGGACATCACACACATTCATGCCCGAGGCAGGATTCGAACCTGCGACCGTAGCGGTCGCGCGGTTCCAGACTGTAGCGCCTACAACTACTCGGCCACCCTGGCCTACCGGGACTTTACGTCTGAGGTCATCAGTCCCCTAGAACTTAGAATTACTTAAACCTAACTAACCTAAGGACATCACACACATCCATGGCCGAGGCAGGATTCGAACCTGCGACCGTAGCAATCGCGCGGTTCCGGAGTGAAGCGCCTAGAACCGCTCGGCTACATAGGCTGGCGTTTTACCTTACGACTAATCATTATCTCCACAAAGCTTTGGCCGACCAGAGGATATAACAGTTCGGTTTTATTAGTTTTTCCACGATTGGAGAGCGCTGTATCTCCGAAAAATTGTCATTAATCACTGAATAACCGCTACAGTTACTAATATGGCCTTTAGTTTACTCCACTAGAGGTTTCGTCTTTTGTATTGAAGTAATTTTCTAGTGTGTCTGAATAGTGTGCTGCGATGAATAAATGTCAAATGATTATTTTTTTCATTTAACGATGATTTACCACAGCACAATTTTCAGATTCCATTAGAAAATGACATCAATGTAAAAGACGAAACCGGTCGTGGAGCAATATTAAGAAATTTTTAGCAACTGGTGTGTCTGTTTCTTAATTATTTATTTTTTTTAATGCTGGATTAAGACGCTCCCAATTGAAAATGCCTAAATATAATCTTTACATACGTTGTTCTTCATTGGTGAGCTACCTAGATGAAGTGTGCTACTTAACGTAAAGTATCTGATTGTTTCGAAATGTACCAACTGATAAATAAATTACCACATTCAGAAACTACTTTATACTTCTCAGTGGTCTTTTAACCTTATCGAATATTCCTTCTCATTTTCAGACTGTTCTGCACAAAACAACAAAAGCGTTATTTTTAAATCCTTTTCTAACAAGAAACACCTGCAGTTTTGGTAATTATTTCGCTTTGTGAGGAATAACATATAAACATATCATTTAGATCAGGAGGAGGCATGTGGAAAGGTGAGCTACACAACGAAATCAATGTTTCACTATTATAGATAGACGCTTCTGATAAGAGAATTGAGGGACCTAAAACCGATAACACAACAGAAAATTAACAGAATGTACAGATGTTAACATGTATGATCTAACTGAGAGACCTACTGCACTGAGGAAACAACGATAATGTCTTAGAATGTGATGTCGACCCGAGAATTAATAAGATCTAACGCCCAGATGCGATGTTCTGTTCTAAGAATATCTCAAGCAGTTGGTATACGATGCTTCAACCAAGAGATGCATCACTGCTTTTTTATTTCTTCTTGCCTCCTTGTATATTGCAGATGTTATTTTTAGTGCATTTGTATAGACGTAATTAGTCTTTCCTCGGCTCTCCTGGGTCCTAAGTTCTGCAAAGGTTCAGAATCCATTGTAATTAGAATTCGATTGACAAATTTGTATTTGTAGCATTAGTGAAAACCGAACATTTCGGGAGAAACAAAGAGAAAATGATGTAATTTCATCAGTATTTGGTGTAAACGGTATTTTCTCAAACATGCAGAGAAGGAATGTGAGAGCAATAATTTTGCTCCTTTCTTTTCCCCTTGCCACAACAGTAACAGTTTTCAAAAGGCTTTTTGTTTCCCGGCAAGACTACGAACGCAATCAAGTTGCATGCAGTTGCGTGATTTTAACTGCTACCTGAACGGCTTCCGGATAAGACTGGAATCCATTTACAATTCAGCCACGCAGATGACATATCGCTCACGTTACAAATGGCGCGATTCGACACACGCACAAGAACTGTGGCGCTTTTAAGTCAAACGAAACCTGCCCCTAGAAAGAAAAAGCAGAGCAAATATTCACCTTGCTTCTAAGTTTACTAAGACGCGCGACGTATTTCATAAATACATAGGTATTGCGAAGTTCCAGCAGCTTCCTCTTTGATAGCTACATTATCTTTGATAATTTCGTGTGGACACGTTAAAAAAGTTATGCGTTGTTGTATTTGATTAGATACAACTAGCTCTTTCGAAATTTTAGTTTATCTCTTGGAAAATAACTTCCATTTCATGCATAAAATTTATGTCACGTTTGAGAGAAGGTAAACGTCAGGAGCTGATGACGAAGCACTTACTTCGTTAGCTGGACAAATCACAGCATCTTACAGTACAATGTCCTCTAATTTCAGTACATATGTTGTATTTGTCTCACTTCGTTCATCAGGACTGACATATTAACGTGCTCTATGGATTACATTGACATAGTGACAGCTACTAATGACCTGTATTTTCTGCCATTCCTCATATTCAGATCGCCAGTAAAACGAAATAATTAATCAGCTGCAGTTACGAAACTTTTCATCTACAGAAACTAATGGTCCCAAATTATACTCCGCCAGTGTAGTTCATCGCCTGCCCAGTGATAAACTTTCTTCGAAGACTGCTAAGTATCACCTATCTCTACAAACTGGATACAGATGTTGTTTGGACGAATCTACTCCTCGTGTGCGTGTTTGTGTGTGTGTGTGGGAGGGGGGGGGGGGGGGTTGGTTGGTTGGTTGTTTTGGGGAAGGAGACCAGACAGCGAGGTCATCGGCCTCATCGGATTAGGGAAGGACGGGGAAGGAAGTCGGCCGTGCCCTTTGAAAGGAACCATCCCGGCATTTGCCTGGAGCGATTTAGGGAAATCACGGAAAACCTAAATCAGGATGGCCGGACGCGGGATTGAACCGTCGTCCTCCCGAATGCGAGTCCAGTGTCTAACCACTACGCCACCTCGCTCGGTAGGGGGGAGGGGGGGGGAAGAGGTAGGAGTAGTGCTGCCCGTATAGGTGATGCCGAAAATCCATTAATAAATTTTTTGGTGTTGTGGTCTTCAGTCCTGAGACTGGTTTGATGCAGCTCTCCATGCTACTCTATCCTGTGCAAGCTTCTTCGTCTCCCAGTAGCTACTGCAGCCTACATCGTTCTGAATCTGGTCTGGAGGAGATTGACTTCGGAATGGCGGAGCTGGTGAAATGGACAGCTTGTTGTCAAAGACTAAAATGGGCAAAAAGTGCAAATTTTTAATAAATTTAAAAACAATAACAAATTGTTGGAACTCTCCAGCTATCCAGAACTCTACGTTACAACGCATTACAAGACATAGTGGCGGGTTCATCAACTGAGTTAACACCGACGGTAGTGCATTCTTTGAGCGAATTTTCCGTTTTGCGATCTTAAATTCTACACTGTAGAGAGCTGGGAATTCTGAATTCTAAAAAAAAGACCAGGTTGACAGTCTGGAATATTACTGATTTAGCCGCCACTAGTGTGAGAAGCTGTCGCACTTTTTGCCCATTTTAGTCTTTGACAACAAGCTGTCCATTTCACCAGCTCCGCCATTCCGAAGTCAATCTCCTCCAGACCAACGTTTTTTAAAGAGGTGTTGCTGCCCTATCACGTCTCCGTTATCCTTACTTGTGACAGTAAATCTTGTAATCCTTAGAGCTCAGAGTGACGGAATTCCATTATTTATTTTATTTGCTTTCCTTACGATGCAATCGCAGAAGCATTCCACAATGCGTAACCAGTTTCGAACAAACTTTGGTTATCATCAGACTTGAGGCACATGCTGCAAGCGGGTACGTAAGGTTCAAATGACTCTGAGCACTATGGGACTTAACTTCTGAGGTGATCAGTCCCCTAGAACTTAGAACTACTTAAACTTAACTAACCTAAGGACATCACACACATCCATGCCCGAGGCAGGATTCGAACCTGCGAGCGTAGCGGTCGCGCGGTTTGAGACTGAAGCGCCTTTAACCGCTTGGCCACACCGGCCGGCTGGGTACGTAAGGTTGCCATTGCGGTGTCAACATAAGCCGGCTGGGGTGGCCGAGAGGTTCTAGGCGCTACAGTCTGGAACCGCACGACCGCTACGGTTGCAGGTTCGAATCCTGCCTCGGGCATGGAAGTGTGTGATGTCCTTAGGTTAGGTAGGTTTAAGTAGTTCTAAGTTCCAGGGGACTGATGACCTCAGAGGTCCCATAGTGCTCAGAGCCATTTGAACCATTTTGTCATCATAAATATATAAACTACATCCATCAGCCACGAAAACACATCAGCCAGAACATTAAGACCACCAACCTAATACCGGTATGTCCAGCTTTGGCACGGATATCAGCGGCGACGAGTCGTGACATGGAAGAAATAGCCTTAGTAGGTCGCTGAAGCGAGCTAGCACCACATTTGCACACACAAGTCACCTAATTCCCGTAAATTCCGGGGAGCGGAGCGATGAGTTCTGACGCCATGTTCAATCACATCGTAGATGTCTTCGGTTGATTTGAGATCTTGTGAGTTGGGGGGGCTAGCACATCAACTGTAACTCGACACTGCGTTCGTCGAACCACTCTATCACACTCCTGGCCTTGTGACATAGCGCATTATCTTGCTGAAAAATGCCACTGCCGTTGGGAGAATATTATCATCGTGAAGTGGTGTACGTGGGGTGCAAACAGTGTTCAGAATGTTCAAATGTGTGTGAATTTCTAAGGGAAAAAACTGCTGATGTCATCGGTCACTAGACGTATACACTACGTAAATTAACTTAAACTAACTTATGATAAGGACAACACACACACCCATGCCCAAAGGAGGACTCGAACCTCGAACATGGCGCCTCTAACCGCGCGGCCACTCCGAGCTCCTATTCCAAACAATGGACGATATTCCTTGGCTGTCATGGTGCCTTGCACGAGCACCGCAGGACCCATGGATACCCACGTAAATGTTCCCCAGAGTATAATAGAGCTGCCGCCAGTTTGTCTCCGTCCCGCAGAGCAGGCGTCAAGAAGCTATTCCCCTGGAAGATGATGGATTCGGGCCTCACATCGCCATGATCGAGAAGGGATTGCGATTCATCAGACCACGCAGCGCTCTACCACTGTGCCAATGGTCACGTGTCCATTTCAGTCATAGTTGCCGATGTCGTGGGGTTAACATTGATACTTGTGTGGGTCGTCGCTGCAGTGGACCTTTGTTTTGAGTGTTCAGCGCGTGTGTTCAGACATACTTGCACTCTTCCCAGCGTTAGGGTCTGACGTTAGTTCTGACACATTTCACCGCCTTTCCTGTTTTACCAGTCTGCCTAGCCTACTAAGTCCGACATCTGTAACGATGGGTGGCCGCACAGTCACACGACGTCTGGGAGTGCTTTCACCTTGGTTTCCCCACGTGTCGAAGACGTCCACCACAGCACTCCTTGAAACCCGATGAGTCGTGCAGTTTCCAAAATGCTCGTGTCAACTCAGATACATCGCGCGCCTTCCCCATTCTACATCCGACCAGACGCTCACTGTTACTACACTCCTGGAAATTGAAATAAGAACACCGTGAATTCATTGTCCTAGGAAGGGGAAACTTTATTGACACATTCCTGGGGTCAGATACATCACATGATCACACTGACAGAACCACAGGCACATAGACACAGGCAACAGAGCATGCACAATGTCGGCACTAGTACAGTGTATATCCACCTTTCGCAGCAATGCAGGCTGCTATTCTCCCATGGAGACGATCGTAGAGATGCTGGATGTAGTCCTGTGGAACGGCTTGCCATGCCATTTCCACCTGGCGCCTCAGTTGGACCAGCGTTCGTGCTGGACGTGCAGACCGCGTGAGACGACGCTTCATCCAGTCCCAAACATGCTCAATGGGGGACAGATCCGGAGATCTTGCTGGCCAGGGTAGTTGACTAACACCTTCTAGAGCACGTTGGGTGGCACGGGATACATGCGGACGTGCATTGTCCTGTTGGAACAGCAAGTTCCCTTGCCGGTCTAGGAATGGCAAATGGTTCAAATGGCTCTGAGCACTATGGGACTCAACTGCTGTGGTCATAAGTCCCCTAGAACTTAGAACTACTTAAACCTAACTAACCTAAGGACAGCACACAACACCCAGCCATCACGAGGCAGAGAAAATCCCTGACCCCGCCGGGAATCGAACCCGGGAACCCGGGCGTGGGAAGCGAGAACGCTACCGCACGACCACGAGATGCGGGCTAGGAATGGCAGAACGATGGGTTCGATGACGGTTTGGATGTACCGTGCACTATTCAGTGTCCCCTCGACGATCACCAGCGGTGTACGGCCAGTGTAGGAGATCGCTCCCCACACCATGATGCCGGGTGTTGGCCCTGTGTGCCTCGGTCGTATGCAGTCCTGATTGTGGCGCTCACCTGCACGGCGCCAAACACGCATACGACCATCATTGGCACCAAGGCAGGAGCGACTCTCATCGCTGAAGACGACACGTCTCCATTCGTCCCTCCATTCACGCCTGTCGCGACACCACTGGAGGCGGGCTGCACGATGTTGGGGCGTGAGTGGAAGACGGCCTAACGGTGTGCGGGACCGTAGCCCAGCTTCATGGAGACGGTTGCGAATGGTCCTCGCCGATACCCCAGGAGCAACAGTGTCCCTAATTTGCTGGGAAGTGGCGGTGCGGTCCCCTACGGCACTGCGTAGGATCCTACGGTCTTGGCGTGCATCCGTGCGTCGCTGCGGTGCGGTCCCAGGTCGACGGGCACGTGCACCTTCCGCCGACCACTGGCGACAACATCGATGTACTGTGGAGACCTCACGCCCCACGTGTTGAGCAATTCGGCGGTACGTCCACCCGGCCTCCCGCATGCCCACTATACGCCCTCGCTCAAAGTCCGTCAACTGCACATACGGTTCACGTCCACGCTGTCGCGGCATGCTACCAGTGTTAAAGACTGCGATGGAGCTCCGTATATCACGGCAAACTGGCTGACACTGACGGCGGCGGTGCACAAATGCTGCGCAGCTAGCGCCATTCGACGGCCAACACCGCGGTTCCTGGTGTGTCCGCTGTGCCGTGCGTGTGATCATTGCTTGTACAGCCCTCTCGCAGTGTCTGGAGCAAGTATGGTGGGTTTGACACACCGGTGTCAATGTGTTCTTTTTTCCATTTCCAGGAGTGTACATGCACCGTGGGCGTGTCTGATTAACGGTCATTCCTCGCCAGGTGATGCTGCTATCGCCTGGGTGGGTTGGTTTATATCGGTATTAGGTCGGTGGTCATAATGTTCTGGTTGATCAGTGTTTATGATGAGAGATATCCTACCAGGAGAAGTTAATATGGTGCATATCCACGCTTCGCCTTTATGGCGGCGTGAGCTCTACTGGGGCACTTTCAAAGAGATGCCTCAATGTCTGTGAAGGAATGGCAGACCATTCTTCCTCAAGAGTCGAAACGAGACGAGATAGTGACATTGGACGCTGGATTCTGGAGCTGTCCCCCCCCCCCCCAACTCATCCCAAAGATGTTCCGTTTGATTGTTAGTGTTCACAAACCACTGCCTCATAGACGCTGCTTTATGAGAGATATAATGCCGTAAAATGTGTTCATACTCTTCCGCATTTAGCGTTTCCTTAAACGCGTTAAGGGTATCACAACCAAACCACGAAAGACACCCCCCCCCCCCCCCCCGCCTACCGTAACTTCACTGTTTGCACTGCATGTGGTGGTAGGTAATGTTCTCCAGGCATTCAACAAACCCAAAATGTCCCTTCGGGTTTCCTACAGTATAGCGTGATTCATCAAATCACTCGTTTCACTGTCGTGTGGTGGCGCCCTTTACACCACATCAAGCGTCCCTTAGGATTGTCTAGCTGATGGAGCTGCTCGCCCGTTGCACCCAAATCTTTCTAATTCCCTACGTACAGTCACTGCTGATAACACTCTGGATTTCGCAAGTGATTGTCGGCCGTTGTGGCCGAGCGGTTCTAGGGGCTTCAGTCTGGAACGTCGCTGCTGCTTCGGTCGCAGATTCGAATCCTGCATCGGGCATGGATGTCTGTGATGTCCTTAGGTTGGTTAGGTTTAAGTAGTTCTGAGTCTTGGGGACTGATGACCTCAGATGTTAAGTCCCTTTGTGCTTAGAGCCATTTGAACCATTTCTTCGCAAGTGATTTCTTCTGCTGATTTCATGCGAATTTTTTTACAAACATCCGTCGCAATGCTCGACCGTCGCTCGGTGGCTGAGATCTTTCCATTTCACTGCCACATAACCAACAGTCGATTTGGGCAGCTTTAGAAGGTTTTATTATTATTATTATTATTATTGGCTTTTCGAACGTGTTCATACAGCCGTCACAACGCTGGAAATTCTATGCCACAGTTTGTTTTGACAAGCTTAGAAGAACTTTTGTGAAGTTCCGAAGATAGAAGAAGAGGTACTGGCAGAAGTAAAGCTGTGATGACGGGTCGTCAGCCTTGCTTGGGTAGCTCAGTGAGTAGAGCACTTGCTCACGAGAGACAAAGATCTTGGGTCCGAGTCTTGGTCCGGCACACAGTTTTGATCTGTCAGGAAGTTTCATATCAGCGCACACTGCGCTGCAGAGTGAAAATTTAATTCTGGAAACAGGAACATATTCGCCTTTATTTGTGATCCTATAGAAACATTTTTCCGCAGGTTTCCTTCTCTTCCCTGCTTCTCAGGCCTTATAACTCAGATGAAAAGCAACGTGTTGGTCAGTAAAATTTAGGTACTTTATTTATGTGAAACTGAAATAACGCAAAATTAATTTTACGCCTCAGACCGGATTTTACATGCAAAAAGAATTTTATGTCCTTCAGTGCAACGACATGAGGTTCTCAGATGATAACGGAGACATTGTCCAGCATATTTCCCCGTTCTACGTCACTTCATAAACTACGTATCCCCCTGACATAGCATTTTATGTGCGTGTTTTATGTCTACAGATAGGGTAACTCTGAACCCCTGATCCTCGGGGACAGATAAAGATATGAGAAAAATTTTCAAGGTTGTTCGGGATCGGGATCGTAGGAATTCATCGTAAAAATTACAGTCATTTGTTGTGCGTAGCAATCTCGGAATCAGCGGTGGGGTTTGGTACCCAAAAAGCAAGTTTTAGGGTGTTTCTTAATAATGGATAAAGATATTTGAAAACGGAAAGATGAGTCTTCTAGATAAATGCCTAGAAGACATAGCGTTAAAATTTGAAAAATTTGCTGCCGTTATTCATTATTTAGATTTCACCTCATACCGGATTTTATGTGTGTAAGTAGGGTAACTTCATGCCTCTGTATACTGGGAATGAATAAAGATATCAAGAACATTTTCAAATTTGTTCGATATCTGGACCTAAGGCATACACCGTAAAAATATTTGGCTTTTTCTGTACATTGCCATTTTGGAATACTCGGCTGGGTTTTGGCCCGCTGATGACGGCGGAAATGCAGAGTGTATCAAAAAAGAAACATCTGATTTGGTACGTCTATATTTCTGAAACTAATGAACATATACAATGAATTTTCATAGGTGTTCAATATGCCCCCTTTGAGATACACAGCATGTGTCAATGCGGTATTCAAATTGTTCCCACAATACAGCTAGCATGTCTTGAGTTACAGCTTTTGCAGCTGCTGTTACGCGATGTCTCAGTTCAATCACTATTGTTGGCAACGGAGGCACATAAACAGAGTCTTTTATAAGCCCCCACAAGAAATAATCACACACTGTCAGGTCCCGTGACCTTGGAGGCCAGTAATGTAAGGCCGAATCATTTGGTACAGTGCGACCGATCCATCGTTCTGTAACCCTTTGATTTAAAAGTTCCCGGATTTCCAGATGCCAGTGTGGCGGTGCCCCATCCTGGTGATAAATGCAGTCGTTCAATTGAGTCTCCAACTGTGGGGCCGGTCGGAGTGGCCGTGCGGTTCTGGGCGCTACAGTCTGGAGCCGAGCGACCGCTACGGTCGCAGGTTCGAATCCTGCCTCGGGCATGAATGTGTGTGATGTCCTTAGGTTAGTTAGGTTTAATTAGTTCAAAGTTCTAGGCGACTGATGACCTCAGAAGTTAAGTCGCATAGTGCTCAGAGCCATTTGAACCAGCCAACTGTAGGATACGGAAGTTCTCAAGCACATCGAGAAATGTGCTTCCTGTAACAGTGGTCTCGGCAAAGGAAAATGGGGCGTACACCTTTTCCTGTGAAACTACAGAAAACACATTAAATTTTGGAGAGCCACTCTCATGTTGTACAACTTGATGTGGTTGTTACATACCGCATATTTTCACATTATAACGGTTCATCTTTCTATTTAAATGGAATGTACCCTCATAACTAAACACCAAGTGTAGAAGAAAACTGTCATTCTCCAACTTGCCAAGAACGAAATTACAGAATTCCACATGTTGTTGATTGTCACCTTCACGAAGAGCTTGCAGTAGCTGAATTTTGTATGGTTTCATGTGTAAACGTCGACGCAACACACGCCAGACAGACATCGGGGGCATATTGAGCTGTCGAGCTGCACGGCGAACTGATTTCTGAAGACTCCTTATGAAACTACTGCGGATGCATTCGACGTCTGTGTCAGATACTCGGGGACGGCCAGGCGATTTGCCTTTACACAAACAACCTGTTTCTCGGAAATGTTCATGCCATCGTCTAATGCTCTGTACTGTAGGAGGATCCACCCATATCTAGTTCGAAAGTCACGCTGAACAGTTATTACTGACCCGCACTGCGCAAAACGTAGAACACAAAGCGCTTTCTATTGTCCCGACACCATTTTTACAGGAACTGAAGTGGGCGCACACTGCTGCTACCTCGCGGAAACCATGTAAAACTCGTGAGTTGGCTCTTTCCAACAGTACGTTGTTCACGAACATATCGCAAATAACACAATAGTTATGACTTTTTTAAATAGGATTATTCTTTTTGCACACCCTGTATAGTAAAAAAACCATTTTTGTAGACTTTCCCAAGATGCCGTACGGCAAGAAAAAGGAATAAAATTTGGACAGTGTTAATAGTTTCATCGTTATTTACCTCCTCTGCATTACTGCAGATGACTTGTCACTGAGAACATTTGCTCTGTGCATGCAGTACACGTGAGCTGCCTAGTTGTTTCCACTGCTCTGTGTGGAATACATAATAAGTTCTTGTACACTTCAATAACCTGCTGTGTTCATGATGATGATGTCCCCAGCGCAGAAAACGGCACGTACGTCGTGGATTCTTTTTCTTGAGGCTGAAATTAACTTCGCAAGGAACCGCTGCTACGAATAAACTATAACTCATTTGGGATTCCACTCGCGTTTTTACTGATATAGACACGAGAAACTATTCTTGATCACAACGTATTGAACATATCTTTCCACGGTCATTATATCTGGCTAAAATAACATGAAATAAATCCTGCCACAGACAACCTTTCTGTCTACTGGAACCGTTAGAACTGGAGAATAAAATTACATGAATCAAATACTACTATTACAGACAACATGTCGGTACCTAGCGACGGTCGGAACTGTGGTAAATAAAATTGCATGAAACAAATACTGCTATAACAGACAACATGTCTGTCTACTGGAACGGTCAGAACTGGAGAGCCGGACTGCCCGAGACACTTCGCGCGCCAAGCCAGCAAGGCGTGACCCGAACGCCACCGAAGTGCATCGGCAGTAATATCGTCAGTCTTTTGTTTTAGTAATACTTTGATTTTAATAATTTTGAAATGACTGGTTGATAGCTGGCTGTTGAGAGATGTTTATTTTAAAAAATGAAGTAATTTGGATGACAGGTTTAATTAACAATAGCAACTAAAGTTTAACGTTTTGGCGCTCTACCGCCGAACATAGCAGCCAATCACAGAGCAGCAGCATCATGCAGGCGGACTTTCTCACGGGAATGGTACCGAATCTAACATCTGTCACCTGTACCTCATCCCACATTGCGTCATCTCTATGTTTCTTGCATCTCCACTGCCCTGGGAATAGCTTCCTGGAGCCTAATATGATGGCTGAATAAGCCAGAAATATTACAACCGCCAAGAATTAACGGTGTCTCATAATGCCCATCAAGTGTAAGAAGAACGAACTGATTTGCTCCATTTGGCTAAGTTGCAGGAAGTGTGTAATAGTAATATCCTAGTCCTGCACTGTAGAGTAATGACGCTAAGACGATCGTTCTGTTGAGCACACATATGGTCCTACTCCGAAGGCTATCCAAAACACTTGTCCTACCTTTTTGTTACCGATAAAACCCGAGTTATGAGCACCGTAAAATCCCGTTTTTAGCACAGCCGTATGCACATCGATGTGTAAAATAGAATGTCTCGGAAGCAGTCTTCTTTATCGACCGACAGATCGATTAGAAGCGTAGTAAAAAAAAAAAAAAAAAAATCGTGCCTTGGACAAGTATTCTTTGCGCAGTGTAATCAGATTGCTTCCCCCTGCGTTGTCGCAGCAGCGCGCCGACAGAAAGCCGTTCCGGTTCCAGCATGGGGAGACGCCCTCAGCCGACGACCCTGTTTAGCATTCCTCGCTGTCCGGCGGTGACGGCGGCGGAGGCAGACGCAGCGACAACAATAACACGGGGGACCACTGCCACCGCGCCGGGACGTTAATTAATCGCCACATTAGTCGGCGCGGATAGCGCCTCCCTCGAACCATTAATTACGGTTTCCTAGCTACAGCTACTCCACTACCCACCCACACTCACTCATTCACCCTCTCCACATTACACTGAACCCGTGACTGCCGTGTCCACGCGAGTTTTACGGCTAAGGAGAATGTGGGACTTGGACTAATGGTTCTGTAGGAAAGGGTTTGATCCTCTGCCGCTCGCTGGGTAGATTAAATAGGGACGCATTTCATTAAGCTCCCAACGGTTCTATTACGTCGTTTGCATGCGCTAATAGCTCGGTGTGAGATTTACGGAGACAAACGCTCTATCTTAGTACAGAATACGGGCAAATATGTGAATCGCTCAAAAACCTATAATTTCTGTAGTTTACGTATTCCCCGAGCAAGAGAAGGGCGTATAAAAGCAGGGTGAGCCTATAAAACTTCTCGGTTGTATGTTGTGGGCAAGAGGGGAATATTTTTACGACTGAGTGGCGTACGGACGAAAGAGAAAGGTATGTTGTAACGTAGCGAGATGGACACAAAGTAAGGAATGCACGCTATTCTTTATGGTTATTGAGGCTGTCAACTTACTTGACCTGTTCCCTAGTTGGCTACAGCGTGTGCTAGACACACATCTTACATAACATGACTATGGTAGTATGTTTACGGATTTCTTATCTTTCTCAGCTTAGTTAAATAACGATAATAATAATAACAATAAACTCTAACAAATACAATATCTAAAGTTAAAGTCATGGGAGAAATATCTTAGCCATTTGAAACAAAAACTGGTGTAAGAGAAGGTCAAGCCTTATTACCTTTACCATTTCACTGTGCTTCCGAAAAAAAATTAAGGTTTTGGAATTCGGAGCAAAAAAGTCACAAAAATGAGTCAGTAATCCTGAGATGGAAATCGAATGGAATTAATGTAGACTGTTTGACTTTTGCAGTACTTTCACGAAATCTGTCAGAAGTAACTACTCAAATAAATTTTCTGGAAAGAATGACGAATGGAACTGCTCTCAGAATTTCAGCTAAAACCAAAAACAAAATTGGGGACAAATATAAAAAAACTTATAAACCTACTTGTAATACAAGTACTTGAATAGAGCGAGCTGGTAATTTTAAGTATGTTGGAAAAACCCGACACCCGTGGACTAGAAAAAATTGCAGTAGATGTAAGAGTCAACAAAACGGAAAGAGCATACGGTTCCATTAGAAATATCTACACCGATAAATGCATAAAAGAAGTACAAAACTAAAATACTACGCCGCAGTAATAAGACCAGAATGTTTGTACGCATGAGAATGGCTAAGGATGGACTGTAAGCTGGACAGAATAGAGATACTTCGAAGAAGAATTATCAGAATAATAATGGGTACAACACGAACTATAGATCAATAGCAAATGAGAAGTCTTCGTGAGGACAAAGTTAAATACAGCCAATCAGCTGCAAAACTGAAAGGTTTACTCTAACGTTTTGACGTAGGTTTAGAGGTCTTCAAAATCGTTTTCTTCAGAAGGATCAGTGAATACACTGGTTACATATTGTTGTGGAGGCATGTTAAAAGTAACCGGTCAAATCATTCATCCTTCTGGAGAAGACGTTTTAGAGAGACGTCGAAACATAGGTTAGCGGGTTCGAGTAAACCGTTTCTAAAAATGTTTGGCTGTATTTCACTGTATCCTCACGAAGATTCCGTTCTACAGTTGCTGCATCTAGTCATGTTCAAGATTTTAATGCGAGAAGTATTGAATATCTCTTTCAAAATATACAGAAAATGTCAGAAATAATAACAAAGAAAAGGTTAATCTTCTTTGGTCAACTCTACCGAAAGAATGAGAACAGACCAAAGAAATAAAAATATTCCCGTATCTCTGGAAAAATAAGCCAACAGTAGCATGCATTACAGAAATAAGAAAATAATTGAAAGGAAGCAACTTCACAAAGTCGGAAATGATAAAACAATAAATTTAAAAAAATAAAATTTTGAAGGTTGTCAAGGTGGAAGATATCAGGCATATCCTGAACAGAAGAAGGGAAAGGACAACATGGGCAAAAGATAACGAAGTACTCGAAAAATAGCAAACATCAGACAAACAAGTTGTTACGTGAACCTAGTTGATCAGTACGCAGATAATGATAAAAGCAATAATAATAATAATAATAATAATAACTATTATTGGTTGATAGATCCCCCATCGTGCGCCTCCCCAGGTGGCGGATAGGGGAAAGCCTCCCAGATATGGGTGGCACCGAGGAAATCAAATACTCGGGGCGGACCAAAACTATCACATCCTCGAGGATAAGTACCCGGAGTAAAAACCGGCGAAACGAAGAAAACTAACACAAAAGCGCAGACACGTCTGTGTGGTAACCACCGGTACTCTGGCCAGCGTCTGTCACCAATGGTGCGGCTGATACGAGCTCCAGGAACTGAAAATCCCTGGTTCTACCAAACTGGCGCAAGCCAGACGAATTACAAGCATAATGGCAAGTACACCTAAAAACAACATTGCCCCAGGTGGACGATCCACCCGTCGCAAGACGGCAACCAGGCACTCGGATTCTGGGGGACCTGGAGATGTACTAAAGGGCGAGTCGGAGCGCTCTGGCAAACTACCCAAGAAAACACACACATACTTTGGCACCTTCAACATACAGACACTAATACAAACGGGAAAATTACACAATCTAACAACGGAACTCACCAGTCAAAAGATCTCGATCCTAGCGCTACAAGAAACAAGATACACGGATTCAGACACAATAGACTACGGAAACTACAGATTCTTCAAGAGTGGAACCAACAGGAAAATCGGCAAAGGAGGAGCACTCCTCGGCATGGCCTTCGCAGTAAACAAAAACATCCTAGACTCAGTAAAAGAAGTCAACGCGATCAACAACAGGCTCATGACCATGCGAATCAAACACGCCAAGAAGAACTACACCCTCATCAACGTACATGCCCCCACGAACGCAGACAACAAGGACAAACCAGAAGAAACAGACAAATTCTGGGACAAACTCGAAACCACCCTGGCAAAAATACCCCAAGACAACGCGAAAATTCTACTAGGCGATTTCAACGCACAAATCGGCAGAGAAAAACGCTACAGAAAAACAGTAGGAAATTTCCCTGCACACAAATTCACCAACAAAAACGGCACCAGACTGATCGAACTCTGCCAGCAAAACAACCTCAAAATCATGTCAACCTCCCTGATGAAAAAGCCCAAGAAACAAAAGACGTGGCGATCACCAGTCCACTCACTAGGCGAATTCCAGATAGATCACGTGGCAATCTCCTATGAATACCAGAAAGAAATCCACGACGTCCAAGTGAGAAAAGGCGCCAACATAGATTCGGACCACTACCTAACAAGAATCAAAATCAAACTCACACCAAGAAGACAACACAAAAAGAAATTGACCTCACCGAAATTTGATACAAGAAAGATCAGAGAATCGAACATCACAGAACACTGGGAAAAACAAGAGGCGAAAGATTGGACCAGCTTTAAACAAAAAATTGTGAACACAGCCAAAGAACTGATCCCGCTGACTAGAAAACCCAGGCACCCTTGGTGGAACACTACCTGCGAAATCGCCCTACAAAATCGAAGAACAGCTTTCACAAACTACAACAGCAACAAAACACAAGAAACACAGGACAACTTCTATGAAATTCGAAGACAAACATCGAAAACAATAAGACAAGAGAAACGCAAATACATAAACGATCAGCTGAACTCCATCGAAGAAGACTTCAGAAATTTCAACACACGGGATTTCTACAGGACGTTCGCCAAACAAGTCAAAGGATACTCACCACAGAACCTCTGCTTCAGAAAAGAAGACGGAAAACTGGCACTTACCAACAAAGAAAACTGTGAAGAGCTCGCGAAGTACTTTTCAAAATTACTAAATTGCCCGGAACCTAACTCAACCTTCGAACCCCGAGAACCGGCCAACGCACCGGAAGACTCACCATCACCAACAAAAGAAGAAATCATCCACTGCATAAAGAAACTGAAAAACAACAAGGCAGCCGGTGAAGACGGAATAACGGCAGAACTGCTGAAGAACCTAGGACCAAACTCGCTAAACGAAATCACACAAATCATACAGAACACCTGGACAACCGAAATCAAACCTGACGACTGGAAGACCGCACTCATTCACCCGCTACACAAGAAAGGTGACAGGACAGACACAAACAATTATAGAGGAATTTCCCTGCTACCGGTCATCTACAAAATTCTATCAACCTGCCTTCTCACCAGAACGCAAGGACAACTGGAACCCGCCATCTCGGAATACCAAGCGGGTTTCAGACCCGAACAAATCTTCAACCTGAAATCAATCATAAAATCCCACATGACAAGCCCCAAAAAAATCATCTGCACTTTCGTCGACTTCAAAAAGGCTTACGACTCGATCGACAGAAAGTCCCTCATCCAAATCCTCAGAGAAAAAGGCCTAGACCAAAAGACCCGAAGACTAATCGAACAGACACTAACCAATACAAAATCCAAAGTCAAATTCATGGGCGAAATCTCGGACCCCTTTGAAATCCACACTGGCCTAAGACAAGGAGATGGACTATCCCCGCTATTGTTCAACATCGTCCTGGACAAAGTAATGAGCGAATGGGAAGCTGAAGTCAAGATACAAAACACCTGGAGACCAGTCACATTAGGAAGGAAAAGACTGGAAATCCCTTACCTAGCATTCGCAGACGACCTAGCGATACTGACCTATGACCCAACATCAGCAAAAACACAGATCGAAATCCTGAAAGAATGCGCCGAGAAAGTCGGCCTACAAATCTCTTTTGAAAAAACGCAAGTCCTAACAAGAGAAGGCGACGACATCACAACCAAGTACGGCAAAATTAAAGGGGTCACACACTTCAGATACCTAGGCGAAATCATCGAACCGACCGGAACAGAGAAACTGGCTTACGAAGACAGACAACAGAAGACACGGAAATCACTAGGCATGGTACGAAACGTCTACAACAAACAATGCATTTCCAGGAACACCGAGATCAGACACTATAACACAGTGATCAAACCCGCCGTACTGTATGCCAGCGAAACACTAGCACTCAACAGGAAAATCAAAATTGAAGAAATCAAAAAAGAAGAACGCAAAATCATGAGGAAAATTTTAGGAGGAAGACAAACACCAGATGGCTACAGACTACAGAAGAACTCAACAGTAGAAGCATATTCGAACATCGAGAACGATATGAGAAAAAGGCGCCTTAAATTCTACGGACATTTAGATAGACTCCCTGAAACAAGACTCACCAAGAAAATTCTAGAACACATCAAGACACTTAAAGTCTCGACACCCTGGATGGAAGGAGTCCGAAAAGACCTACAAGCAATTGGCATCACAAACACCACAGACAGAAGCACCTTCCGAAAACACATAGACAATTGGGAAGTAAAGTCAGAAGCGCTAAAACAGCGGACCAAACAAGAATGGTCTGAGGAGAGAAAAGAGGCCCTCTCCAAGAGAATGAAGGAGTACTGGAAGGACAAGAAGAACAAGCCTTCAAAGTCATAAGCTTTACGATTTCCTTTTAGGGAAAATTCGCCAACAATAATAATAATAATAATAATAACTATTGTTATTATAAAAGAATGAACTATGGAAAAAATAAAAAATATTAATAAAATAATTGAAATAGAATAAGATAAAAATCTACAATTCTGCCCCAAATATAATGCACGAGTTCTCAAGCAGTTTCTAACCTAAAACTCTACTACGAGACGGTTCTGCGTCGGCCTAGTGAGAACTCCGGTCGCAGCAGCCACTATACTATCTCTGTATGAGTATTACTTCCTCTGCGAAGCCCATTGGTTTTGTGGGACTCAACAAAAATCGGGTCTCCGCGTCCCTGTGGGTTGTTATACAGTGTGTCTATAGTGATAGTAAACGCAAAATCCAGCTCCCATCATTATGCACTACATATAAGGAAAACGGAAACACGTGTTAAATACACTGCTGGGCACCCAGAACGCAACACCAAGAGGGACCGGAGATATCAGGGCCAAAATTATTTGGGAGTTAACACGTTGTACAAAGATCACATGGCCGGCCGCGGTGGTCTAGCGGTTCTAGGCGCTCAGTCCGGAACAGCGGGACAGCTACGGTCGCAGGTTCGAATCCTGCCTCGGGCATGGATGTGTGTGATGTCCTTAGGTTAGTTAGGTTTAATTAGTTCTAAGTTCTAGGCGACTGATGATCTCAGAAGTTAAGTCGCATAGTGCTCAGAGCCATTTGAACCATTTGAAAGATCACATGATAGAAAATATAGCCCCATGTGAAGTGAGGAAGATGATGAAATTGGTATTGAGTGTTCCCGCTATTGCTGGTTATTGCCCCGGCTTTTATTCAAAAAAGTGATGGATGTGTTGTTGGGGTGTAAGCAGTCCATGCTGCTTCCATGTATTGCGGAAGATGATCTGATGTATGAGCGGGTGGTGTATCCCGGGCCAGTCGTTCCACAGTCATCGTCCTGACCTTTTCGATAGGCTTATGTCTGGCAGAACAGGGAAGCCGAGGCAACAGTGCAACCCGATGGACGACGAAGTTGACTTAACATTGCTTGCCACGTGCGATTGTGCTGTTGCAATGTGGCCGTCGGCAAGGTCTGAAGGTATGGGAGAGCAACAGGCTCCGACCCTTCAGAGACGTAACGCTGGCTGGTTAGTGCACTGGCATTGCGTACAAGGGGGGCGCGGGGGTACCACCTCAAAGCACAGTATCGGTTGCAAGACCAGTATGGCGATGCACAAGACAACATGTCAACAGTCTCTCACAGGGTGTCTGCAGACTCTAACCCGACCATTGGGGATGGTGCAGTTAGAATTGCAATTCGTCAGTAAAAACAATGTCGTTACTTCCAATACTCAATGTCCGTCGTTCCTCACACCACTGTGGGCGCAAACGCCAGTGGCGCTGACTCCTGTGGTAAACGCAGCAATGCTGACGGTCCACTCTGCTGCAAACGGCGTCGATCACTACGCGCGGACACTGCTTGTTGCGCAACAGATCGAATTTGTTTCCATACGGTTCGTGATGTGGCAGAGCGGCCCCTGCCATGCGCACAATATGCCCGTCGTCACTCGTAGCGGTGCAACGAGGTGGGTACAGTCACTCCTGTCGATCAGACGCTCCCTCCTGCATCCAGCGATTACATACCCACATCACAGTTGCCTGGTACCGTCCGACACGATCACCGATTTCTCTGAAGGATGATCCGCAATCCCTATAGGCAGCTATGGCAACAAGTCTTCCTCGCTCGAAATTGCGAAACGATCTCGAAAGACGCTCGCTGTCTTGTATGAGGCATACCGAGACTGCTTACACAAAACAATCGCACGAAAGAACAAGTCAAGCACGTCCAGGCGGCCGCCTGTCCCCTCTGAGAACCAAAGTGGTATAACTCAATTTTTCCGTTGTGTTTAATTTGATGAAATGTACAAATGAAATGTTGTAATCACGTTTACTACAGACATTTTAGTTATTTGTACCTTAAATCCATTTTTATAGTCCATAAAAGTTGGAGTATAACTTTTCCTCTCAGATATTTGCTCATAGTGAAAGGTAAAGTGGTATAAATCAAGAGTTGTACCGCTATTCTTATAAATGTTTTGGTGAAGTTGAATACCTGAGAATGAATATTCTGTCTTTTAATCTCCATAATTGCAATTAATTAATAAAACATAAACATAATGTGATACAGTGAATGAGAGTCTGCACTTCTTGCTTCTAGTATGCACTTTTCTCTCATAAATTAGGTCAAAAAAATAGCTTCAATGTTGTTAATTACTAGATTGCTACCTACTGAGTCTGTGTAATAGTTCAGCAGTGCGTTCATTATAAATAAATTGTTGTTTGTAATATCGAAATTTCTTAAAATTTAATTCTTGTCATGCGGATATTTGAAGAGGCTTTATAATGGAACATGTCTACTCGATTTCGCCGTCCAAATCATCATCCTCTGCCAAAGTGTCAATATGTCCTGTTCCAGATTCCTGAGCCGAACTTGCAGTTGTCATTTGGTTCAAGAAAGCGTAGTACACCGGAGTGGTGTACGGGAGAACTGTCATCATTACTTTCCTTTTTGCTTCGGTCACAGGTCGCACAGCATTGTTGAGAGGAACCAGTTTTATGGTTGATGATTTAATGTGAGACATCGCTGCTTGATTCATGTAGGCTGTAACTTAGACTGCAACATGGACGAAAACTTCCCTTATAATGACAATTTCTGCTTTAATAACATCTGGATATTACAAATCTAAAGAAAGAAAATGCTAATACTTACTAGCACTGTTACAATCTCTTTTTGATTTTAGAGCGTAAACACGCAAAACAACACAGAAGAACAAGACCACGCGGCGACTTATATGACCACTGTCGCCGGCCGCTGTGGCCGAGCGGTTCTAGGCGCTTGAGTCCGGAACCGCTGCTACGGTCGCAGGTTCGAATCCTGCCTCGGGCATGGATGTGTGTGATGTCCTTAGGCTAGTTACGTTTAAGTAGTTCTAAGTCTAGGGGACTGATGACCTCAGATGTTAAGTCCCATAGTGCTTAGAGCCAATTGAACCACTACTGTCGCGAACGCGCTTCACTTTGGCGTGAGGGGAAGAATGCGTTTGGCAGTCTCAAGTGGCTCTGGTGTGATTATCGTTATCCACTTCTCCGCAACAAATTTTAGTGCATTGTGAGTAAACTGAGTGATGTAACTCAAAAACTAACTTTTTATTTTGTTTTGTTTTATTTTATTTTACTTAGACCACTCTGGTCCTCACCGGCTCATATAGTTTTTACTTGTGGCGCTACGGTGCCCGTGATGCGCGCCTGCGCTGAAATACTATTTGTGGGCATCTCTCGTCGGCGCAAAGGCATGCTGCAAATGTCCTTCAACGTGTTGCATTTTGGGTGGCCATCAGTGTATATTAGGTGATAATGAATGTATTACATGAAACTTCCTGGCAGATTAAAACTCTGTGCCGGACCGAGATTCGACCTCGGGACCTTTGCCTTCCGCGGGCAATTCTGGAGTGTATTACCTGTTTGAAAACTGAGGCAATCTGAGAACAGCGTGACGCTTCCGTTATTTATATTTCTTTACTACCTCAACCTCAACAGTCTGGTTGGCAATGTTATTTATAGTCAACCAGGAATCAAGGTTTCTTAATTCATAGCCAGGGCTCATAAGTACAGCGGTTTTGACCTCAATATCGAAGTTTAAGGGACTGTGTAATACAGACTGATATCCTGTACTGACATCACATGCTCATGTATCTGATGGATTGGAGATATTTTATTCAGCTTACAGAAGCGAAACAGACCCAAGTCTGGCTTGGAACAACAAGTTGAAGAGATACTGCGAATACAAGAAGAGCGAACAATGAAAACTTTTTATGGCAGACAGAAAGGTATGACACAGTAAAAGAAATTGAGAAGACTAAATAGACTACAAGCAGATGGTAGAAATACTTGTTGAACTACGATTTCGGGACAATAAAGATATTTACGTAGCAGCGATATAGCAAGGAAGTACGAGGACGACGGAGAGTTTCGACATGTGACGAGTGCAGAGTCGGCGAGTTGCTGGACGTGATTGCTAGCGAGCAGCACGTGACATTCGCGCCAGACGTTGATGAACTACTGCCAGTGGAGTGGATCACGTAATGTGAATGGTTGCTGTACTAGCCAGGGTAAACAGGATGCACTCTAAAAGATTAGGATTTAAAGTCCCGACGGTGATGATATCGGACAACGTCAGAGAAAGAGATAAGTTGTTTACATTTTTCATCCTTGCACACGCCGATTTAGGGAAACCACGGAAAACGCGAAGGTGGATGGCCAGGCGAAAAGTTGAACGCCTCCCACCCCCCTCTCCCGTTTTCCGGCGTCACCCACCAACCCCACGCCAGCTCTCGAACGCTAGTTCAGTACCGTGAATATTCAGACACTTCATTCCGTAAAAAGTGTAGGAAAAAACAGATACCCGCATCTGTAGCATGGGTTTGGTCCTGTCATATCTATACCATCCAGCAGGCAGAAATAGTCTACCCCACCCCCAAAGGCAGTAGTTCATTCTGTCTATGTACGGCTGTGGGTCTCGTCCCTCTAATTTCACGAAATGGGTTTGGTCCTGCCATATCTATACCATCCAGTAGGCAGAAATAGTTCCCCCCTCCCCCCCCCCCCCCAATTCACCAAAGGCAGTAGTTCATTCTATCTATCTACGGCCGTGAGTCTCGAGGCTCTTATTTCACGAAATGCCGAGGTCATTTCATGACGTGGAGACGAAGTGCCTCTACATAATGTTAGGTTCACGAAGTCAGATTCCAAACAATACAAGCGTAGTAAGTGATTAAATATTGAAGGGTGGTCTTCTGATGTCTAGGGAAATGTCGACTACAAAACATACAGTAAATGTAATTTGCAGACGAAATTTCTTCTAACAAATCTTTGTTTGGTCAAAGGTCTATTCAAGCATTAACGTCAAAGATTTTCGTTGATAGTAATGGCCGTAAAAAGCTGACTGTGGCTGGAATTGGCAATCTTGCGTGGATTTCGGAATAAGCAGTAGCTTGGGAGACTTGCTGGTTTCTGTTGACAGTAACTGGAGAGTATGTACAGGGGCCAAGAGATGTCTCCTAGTGTCAAATACACTGAAGTGTCAAAGTAACTGATATAGGCATGCGTATTCCAGTACAGAGATATGTAAACAGGCAGAGTATGGCGATGCGGTCGCCAACACATATATAAGACAACAAGTGTCTGGCGCAGTTGTTAGGTCGGTTACTGCTGCTACAATGGCAGGTTATCAAGTGAGTTTGAACGTGGTGTTATAGTCGGCCCACAAGCAATGAAACACAGCATCTCCGAGGTAGTGATGAAATGGGGATTTTCCCGAACGACTATTTCACAAGTGTACGGTGAATATCAGAAATCCGGTAAAACATCAAATCTGCAACATTGCTGCGGTCGGAAAAAGATACTGCAATAACGGGACGAACGATGACCGAAGGGAATCGTTCAGGGTGGCAGAAGTACAACCCTCCCACAAATTGCAGCAGATTTCGCTGTTGGGCCATTAAGAAATAGCGTGCAAACCATTCAACGAAACATCATCGAAATGTGCTCGGAGCCGAAGGCTCACTCATACTGGAAGCATGTTGCTGGTCGGACGAGTCTCGTTTCAAATTGTATCGAGAGAATAGACGTGTACGGGTATGGAGGCAGCCTCACGAATCCATGGACCCTGCATGTCAGCAGGGGATTGTTCAAGCTTATGGAGACTCTGTAATGGTATGGAGCGTGCGCAGTTGAAGTGATATGCGACCCCTGATACGTCTCGATACGAGTCTGACAGGTGACACGTACGTAAGTATGCTTCTTTTCACCTGCATCAATTCATGTCCATTGTGCATTCCGACGGACTAGGGCAATTCCAGCAGGACAATGCGACACATCACACGTACAGAATTGCTACAGAGTGGCTCCAGGAATACTCTTCTGAGTTTAAACACTTCCGCTGGCCACTAAACTCCTCAGACATGAAAATTATTGAGCATATTTGGAATGCCTTGCAACGCCCTGTTCAATGCAGATCTCCACCCTCTCGTACTCTTACGATTCATGATGTAAATTCCCTCCAGCACTACTTCAGGTATAAGAAGAGTCCATGCCACGTCGTATTGCAGCATTTCTGCGAGCTCGTGGGGGTCCTACACGATATTAGGCAGGTGTATCAGGTTTTTGGCTTTTCAGTGCACAACCCTTAATTTGAGGAAGAAATTATTGAGAATCCTGGTTTGGAGCACAGCATTGTATGGTAGTGAAACATGGGGTGTAGAAAGACCGGAACAGAAGAAAAACGATGTATTTGAGGTGTACTGCTACATAAGAATTTTAAGTAGACTGATAAGACAAGGCATGAGAAGGTTCTCTGCAGAATCGGTAAGGAAAGGGACATACGGAAAACACTGATGAGAAGGAACAGGATGATAGGACGTCTCTTAAGACATCAGGAGGTGGAGGGTATAAACTGTAGGGGTAAACAGAGACTGGAATACATTCAGCAAATAATTGATGACGTAGGTTGCAAGTTCTACTCTGAGCTGAAAATGGTGGCACAGCAGAGGAATTGGTGGCGGGTGGCATCAAACCAGTCAGAAAACTTAGAATTCAAAAAGAAATCGTATAAGGGAACATGTGCAGTGCTCGGTCTACATTCGCCAGAAAGCTCTGTCGGTCAGGCCCAAACTAATTACCGTATTTCCAAAGTTACGACCATCATCTTTCACTTGTTTCGTTACTGAAACTTTTCGTGCTTCATTTTAGAGGAAGGATCTCCTTCAAATGTTTATAATGTGATCGTTTTACACGAATTAGTTAGTTTTATTTTTAACGACTTGCTATTTCTAAGATAGAGAAAAGTAGTGGCAGCTCCGTAAGTTTTGGTCTGAGTGAGAAATGAGTGATACACAACTTTTTAGTCTTCTCAGCGTTACGTATTGATTTCCAGCGTTTTCGTCTTAAGTCTGAAGACTGGTCTGACGCAGCTCCTTACGCTAATCTATCCTGCGCAAGCCTCTTCACCTCTGTACCCTACACACGTTTGAATCTGCTTACTGTACTCAAGTCTTCGTCTCCCTCTATAGTTCTTACCTCCCGCACTTCGCTCCCACCGAGTGAGATGGCGCATGGTTAGCACCACGACTCATATTCAAGAGGACCACGGCACAAATCCGCTCCGTCCATCCAGATGTTCATTTTCCGTGATTTCCCTAAATCACTACAGGCTAATGACAGGAAAAGGTACGGCCAATTTTCTCCCCGACGAAGGAACAGTCCGAGGTTTAATTCCGTCTCTAATGACCTCGACGTCTGTGGAACGGTAAACCGTAATCTTCCTTCGTTCTTCCTTTACTTCCCTCTATTACCAAATTGACGACGCTTTGAAGCTTCAAGATGTTTCCTGTCAACCAATCCCTTCTCTTACTCAAATTCTGCTATTTTTTTCTGTAATCCATTTAAGTACCTGCTCATTAGTTACTCGATCCACCCATTTAATCCACAAAATTCTTCTACAGTATCACATTTCATAACCGTCTACACTCTTGTTGTCTGAAATCTTAACCTTTTACTTTTCAATTCCGAAGTTGGCTACACTCGATAAATATAGCTTCAGAAAAAGAGTTCCTAACATTTCTGCTGTAAATTTATTTTTTCTGTAATCCAGTTCAGTATTTCCTCATTAGTTACTCGATCTACACATCTAATCTTCAGAATTCTTCTGGAGCATCGCATTTCATAAGCTTCTATTCTATTCTTGTCTGAAATATTAAAACTTCACGTTTCAATTTCGTAGCTGCCTACACTCCATAAAAATAACTTCAGGAAATGGTTTCTAACACTTAACTTTATACTCGGTGATAACAGATTTCTCTTTTTCAGAAACGCTTTTCTTGTTATTGAGAGTTTTGATTTTATATTCTCTCTACTTGCGCCATCACCAATTTTTTGCTGGTCAAATAGCAAAACTCATTTACTAGTGTCTCGTTTTTAGTATCTAATTCATTATCCCCTGATTTAATTCGCCTACAATTCATTATGCTCATTTTACTTGTGTCCAAGTCCACGTCTGGCCTTCGAGCTTTAGATTTTCCGCGATTTCCCAAAATCGTGTAAGGCAAATGGCTGGGTGATTGGTCACGGCCGGTGTCCTTCTTCATCCTTCCCCAGTACGAGCTTGTGCTCCGTCTCTGATTACAACTCTGCTGACGGGACGTTAAACTCTAATCTTCCTTTCTTCTTCTTCTTCTTCTTCTTCTTTTTCTTATCAATCTCCTTCTCAAGACACTATCCACTTCGTTCTACTGCTCTTCCAAGTCGTTTATTGTCTCTGAGGTACTGACAATGTCACCGACAAATCTTAAATTTTTTTTACAAGAAATGTACAGTTTATGGGCGACGTATGAAAATCTGTGCCAGACCGGGACAGGAACGCGGATTTCCCGCTTTACACGAAGGGTCGCATTAACCAGTCCTGCTATCCGAACACGTTTACAGGACGTACCCAAACCTCCATATGTCACCGTGTATCTGACAGACACTGCATTGTAGACTGTTAACCACAGAGACTGAAAATTGTGTTTACGTGCCAAACCGAAGGCCGTGACAAAAATAAGTAAGTCACGATATTGCAATACCTATGTGATTCCGAATTATGATGCAAAGTTCCTTTGGTTATGCATGCATGGCCAAAGGAACTGGTACTGTGGCGACTACAACCGCTATGAAATACATGACATTTTAACGCAATTGCGAATATGGACTACATCAGCTGTATAATGGAATGACGACAGTGAAAATTTGTGCCAGACCGGGACTCGAATGCGCAGTGTGTGTGCGTGCGTGTGTGTATGTGTGTGTGTGTGTGTGTGTGTGTGTGTGTGAATTCCTTAGAGACCAAATTTCTGAGGTCATCGGTCCCTAGACTTACACACTACTTAAACTAACTTATCCTAAGGAAGGACTCGTACATTCTGAGAGAGGGACCGCGCAATCCGTGACGTGGCACTCTGAGCCAGATTTCCCGCTGCAATATTGTATTTATGCGCCGACACTGGGCAAACAACTTTCGCTTAAAATGTCTCCCCTGTAGTGGAATGTCCTTGATCAGTATACGAATGCAGGTTGTAGACACATGTTTGACAACATGGAAGTTTGGTCCTGGCTTTGAGCCGTGCTCTCGGATAGCCTAATGGTGAGGCGACCGCTCGCGATAAGCGGGAAATCCGGGTTCGAGTCCCGGTCCGGCACAAAATTTCACTGTCGTCAATCCATCATACAGCTGATGGTTATCCATATTCACAACTGCGAAAACATTTCATGCAATAATAAGTAAGTCTTTTCCTGTGGGGGAATCACAACGACTGCGCGAGTGCAGGACGTGGACACTCGATGACATATGGAGGTTTGAATCGGTCGTGGATGCGAGAAATCCGTGTTCGAGTTTCGATCCAGCACAAATTTTCATATATTGCTAATAAACTGTAGAGCTCATCGTATTCGCAACTCCGGACACATTTCTCGTATTTCATACAGCTGCAGATGGCAGCAGTTGTTCCTTCAGACATGCATCCGTGTCTGAAGTACATTGCATAGCAGGTCGTTAAACAAAACATTGCAAATAGTACGCAAAACTCTTATTTCTTCTCTCTGAACTGTAGTTCCAGCTCTAAATTTCTGCTTGATTTCCTTTACTGCTTAATCGTTGTACTGACTAAATATAGTGGGGGGGAGGGGGGGGGGAGGGGGTAAGCCACGACTGTCTCTCACTCCCTTCTCATCTAAACCTTCCCCGTACGAAATTGTACGTTGTAGCGTTATCTGTGACTTGCTGAGCCGCACTGCGGATAAGCACTCATGTATGTATTTAAAGACCGTGTTATCGCAAGATTCGTAACCTCATAGGAACAAAGGAAAACAAACACGACGAATGCAGAGGACACACTTCCCTGCCTCAGCACTGCGCACTGCCATACAGTTCACAGAAGACGGCAGCGCCGCTGCCCTCACGTCAGGGGATACTCACGTCTCTAATCGAAAAGTACTCTCCCTGCGTCCTCTTGGGGGACAGGCCCAAAGCCTGGGTGTCCAAGAAGATGGAAGGGGCAGGTATTCTTTCACCAGACTCGAGGAAATCGCGACCACGGGCGCTTGGGGCGGACAGAGCACAAGGCCGAATTTTTTACTGAAGTGAGATATGGGTGGGCATGTATCTCTCACATTGAGAGCCAAATCGGCTCGCTGTGAGAGATTATAAAAGAGGAAAATAATAGACGCGTGTTTATATTGTAGTAACAAGGCAAAAGCATAACTTTAGGCTCTCGGTCGCGGCTAGTACAAGGAGTCGTAAGTTGTTATTCATCATATAATTTCGTAATGCCTGATCTGAGTAGACTTCTATATCGACGTATTAGGATTGTATAAACCAAACGAAACACTTTTTTTGCTTTGTTTTACAAAATTTTGCCTTCGTGCGACCTGTATTTCGAGTTTTAAGCTAATTTACTCAGTGCACAGTAGATTCCAAAGATATCCATCAACCAAAGATAAGCACATATTAGTTCGCAAATCTGCCGCTTTTCGCTTTAAATTATAAAAGTTATAGTTCTGTTGAAAATTTTAATTATGAAACCGTTACATCTGTATAATAAACTACCTGACGTTCATTACGTTAACAATTACTTCTACGCTATACATACACTGGAATTGAGCTATCTGCGCTGGAGTCTATTTATGTGTTTACCAATTTTTAAATGGCGGCAGCAAGGTTGCTAAACTATTATCAGTTTCACTCGTATGGAGAAGTTAGATTATCCCTTCATATTTGTTTGATGGCCATCTTTGGAATCGCTGGTTTCTGGAATATGCACTTAAAACGCTAAACCTAGGTAGTAAGGAATTAAAATTGTGTGCAACAAGACAGAAAAGTGTTTCCTTTAGTTTATAAACATACAATGATTCACCAAGACCCGAAGGTAAATCAGTTAAAATGAAAACTGAATTCCGGCACAGAGGTGTGGTTTGAGAGAAAGTGAGAATATACATACTCCCGTTACCACGACGAGTGGGGTAATTAAACGCTGTCCTCAGAATTGACTGAGTCTCGAAGAGAGCAAGTAGGACTGGAAATGTCAGCGTGTTAGATCATGATCAGACCATTGGGAGTCAGACGATTGAACACTTAAGCACCAGTGTGCGCCCTTGTCTAGCTCTGTCGGCGATAACCCCCAGTAGTATCTCGATTCAGATAACTCTGTCGACAACAGGATTATTTTCTATGGGGTTGGACTGGAATACCGAGCGAAAATACTGACATTGCTATCTGGAGGAACGGAATTATTCAGATGGTCGCTGAAACATCTACACTAATGTTTTCTGTATTTTTCCTAAATGAATAGTGGTGAGTGCAGGTTAAATCCCCTTTCACAATCTTCTCCAAGAATAAGTATTCCATTTTGACTATTATTCTACCCTGACTGTCTCAAGAAATATGTAATGTTTTTTTTTAATTATCGCTACCAGCCACTATATTTTTCAACTATTATATTATTTACTTATTTAGCGACATGTTTCGAGGGTTATACCTCATCTTCAGGCTAAATGGCATTACAAAAACACCTCTACAATGCTGTGGTCATCTTTGTTCTTCTGGCATTTACGAAAAGACTTGTAACATCGGTATGACCTTACTGTAAAGTTGTTTTTGTAATGCCATTTAACCTGAAGACGAGGTATAACCTTCGAAACATGTCGCTAAATAAATAGGTAATACAAAAGTTGACAAAGTTTGTGACTGGTAGCGCTAATTAAAAAAAAAAAAAAACTTTACAATAAGTATTCCATCTGCAGCTACGCCAGTACTTCAGTGAAACTATAAATTTTACTTTATTTCACAGATTCATTGTTGAATATCCACGCGATGACAGAATGTGATCCTTCCTTACTTTGGGCTCTGTCAGCTTATAGGCTACAAGGAAGGCAATGCTCCGGGTTCGATTTCTGACCCGGCAAGAAGTTTGAATGTCAGGGAAGTTAAAGACAGCACACATTCCGCTGCAGGGTAGAGGTAACCCATTGCCTGTGGCTAAGCTAAAAATCTGGGATTGCTTTCTTTCCCGGTGTAATGTCCCAGCAAGCTTGTGTGAAGCTTTGAAAGTAGGAGAATTGTACCGAAGCTGTAAAGGGGTGGAAGGGGGGAGGTGTTGTGCCTGGATCTCTCAGTAGATAAGGACGTTTTCCATGAAAGGAGAGGTTTAGAACTTCAGTCTCAGTCTACAACAGAGTTTGAATATGCCACGAAGTCTGCTGTGGAGCAAATTTGTAACGCCGTCGAGGAGGGTATTCCTGTGTTTGACCTTGTCGCCCCCAATCTTCCTGAGTAGCGGACGGTTCGTGGGAGTTCATCGATCACCGTACGCCCTAAGTTCCTGTCACCAAACCTTCTCGGCTCTCCCTGCACTCTTCCCTTTACTCCATGGTTCCAATGTCTCTTGGCATCCATACAACGACGAGCTAACTTAAGAAACAAACAAAGCGGATACTACACTATAGTTAGTTGACATCAATTCATTAGCTCATCGGCGTCGATGGCAGTTCACTGTTGCGCAGTACATCAGTCCGAAACAAAAGTGTCAACTGGATTGGCAGGCAACGAAGGTTTCGTCATATTTTGGTATGATTCACCTACTGTCGCTTCTGCATCCAATACTTTCACTCACGTTAACGTGATCAGCTGTCAAAGCCCCAAATAACAACCTTTCTCGGCGCGGACCGCCATGAGACGTGCGGGAAGCACGTTGATGAGGTTCTGGAAGGTGCTGAGCACAGCCATGCCGACTCCAGAGCCGTGCGCAGCTGCGTTCCCCGGTTGAGCACCAATGGTGTCCAGGAGAGTACGGCAAACTCGTCATGATGCTCTTCGAACCACGCACGCACACTGCGAATTTCTATTCGAAAACTGGTAGCATAAAAAATTAAAACAAAAGCCTTGTTTCTGTATGTATTTGCATTAGTAGGACGAAAAAAAATGACGGGGTCATTAATGTTAACGCTGGTTGTGTACACATGTCCTATAAACTGATTCGTTTCACATCATTTCGATAAAAGAATCGTTCAAATTATCTATGGATCATGCAAATAACTAACTCTACAACGAGGCGATGCGGCTGGAAGCTCGAGAAAATTTTATTAGTTTATAATGCCGTGAGACCATGCATTCTAACAATATGACTGCTGACAAGAGTTCTACTGTCTCGTGTATCACATGACTTCATTTTTGTTCTCTCCCAATGAATACCATTTTCAGGAAGTGGTGGTTCACAGCTCTTATGTATTTGAAAAATGTCGTACCACAGCCTTGAGCTTCTGATACATTACTTTATTTATAGAACCATTTCCAGTCGCATCTGCGATACACGATAGCATAGTTATTCTAGATTAACGATGCAGTTTATATTACGATAGGATGACAGTGTATGGCTCATGATTTTATCACCTGACGATAATCTCTATACTCAAATGGCAATGTCCTCGCTGACTGACTCACTGACTCACTCACTCACCATCGTCCACCCCAAACCGCTTAGGACAGAAACTTGAAATTTGGAGAAGGTGTGGATCTTATACTGTAGGCGTCACTTAAGAAGGGATGAACTTCCAACCCTAGAGTATAAAATTAAAAAAAGAAGATGTCGCTATTAAGGCAATTTCGAAGCTATACCCACGAAAATTGGTATTTGCTGTCTCGGTCAGAACAAAGAAATACGAGTTTCATCATTTTTGAAAATTTAACCTTACGGAGGTGAAATAGTTGGTGAAACCTTTTTCTGAAAATATATCATTATTAAAGAACTACTAAAGTATTTTTAAGGCTACAGCTATGAACACTGGTATTTGACTATTCGGTTACAAATAAAAAAAATACGTGTTTCAGTGTTATTGCAAATTGAACCCATAAGGAGCTGAAATAGGCGATGAGATTTTTTATGAAAATATTTACCATGAAAACATTTTTAAAGCTAGATGTCTGAAAAATTGAATTTTCCTTCTCAGTTAGAAATAAAAAAAATACATATTCACTGTTTTAGTAAATTCCACCTCTATAGGGGTGAAACGGGGGATAAAAGTTTTTATGGAAGTATTTCATTGTGCAACCATCTTTGAAGTTAATCTGTGAAAATTTGTATCTGGCTCCTCTGTTACAAATAAAACATACGCATGTCGCTGTTTTTGGAGATTCAGCCCTTTAAGGGGTGAAACGTTTCATGAAAATATTTCATTGCGAAAGTTAAATCTTTGAAAATTGATGTTTGGCTTCTACTTCCTCTAAGGACATGAAATAGGGCCAGACTGATTCACTAACTCATCATCGCCCAGCCCAAACCACCAAGGGTAGAAACTTAATGTTTGGACTGAGTGTGAATTTTATACTGTAGGCATTGTTTAAGAAAGGATTGTCCGAAATTCCACTCCTAAGGACTGAAATAGGGGATGAAAGGCTTTTTGGAAGTACGTCGCAATTAAGGAAGTTTTCAAGCTAGAACTACGAAAACTGGTATTTGGTTTCTCAGCTAGAAAATAAAAAATACATATTTCAGCATTTTTGGAAATTCCAACACTAATGGGGTAAAATAGTGGGTGACAGTTTTTTCGAAAACAAATAATTGTTAAAGAACTACTAAAAGACTTTTAATGGTACATCTGTGACAATTGGTGTTTGACCTCTCGGTTGGAAATAAAAAAAAAAAAAATCCGTGTTTCAGTGTTTCTGGAAATTCAACCCCAAAGGTAGGGCAATAGGGGATGAAAATTTTTAAGAAAATATTTCGTTAGATCAAAAAAAATTAAAACTAAATTTACAGAAATTGGTATTTCACAACTCGTTCAAATATAAAGAAATATTTTTGAGGGAATGAAAGTAGGTATGGGGAAATCTCCACAAGAGCACCAAAGTTATGATAACAAAATCTTTGGACTCCGACCACCAGAATCGCTTTTTGGATAGAAGTACATTTGGAAAAGATCATGCTTATATGGCCTCAAATAGCGTGAGAAACTCAGGTGTCGCGATTTGCGAACGACATAAAAATTCGAGTAAATAAAAAATAAAAGTAAAAAAAAAGTCTGCACGCCATAGAGTCTACGCGAGCGAAGCAGCGATCACCAAGATAATGGTTTTATATTTTGCCTAATATGATTTTGTGAGTGTTTTTATGAATCTGCTGGTGGTCAGACGACTGAAACTGGTTGCATGAATAAAGTATTTTGCAGGATCTCAAGGTGGTAATATGATATTTTACGAATATTTTGTTTTGCTTTTTAACGGGCATGGATTTCTTTCTACACTACTGGCCATTACAATTGCTACACAAAGAAGAAATGCAGATGATAAACGGGTATTCATTGGACAAATATATTATACTAGAACTGACATGTGATTACATTTTCATGCAATTTGGGTGCATAGATCCTGAGAAATCAGTACCGAGAACAACCACCTCTGGTCGTAATAACGGTCTTGATACGCCTGGGCATTGAGTCAAACAGAGCTTGGATGGCGTGTACAGGTACAGCTGCCCATGCAGCCATAGTTCATCAACAGTAGTGACTGGCGTATTGTGACGAGCCAGTTGCTCGGCCACCATTGACCAAACGTTTTCAATTGGTGAGAGATCTGGAGAACGTGCTGACCAGGGCAGCAGTCGAACATTTTCTGTATCCAGAAAGGCCCGCACAGGACCTGAAACATGCGGGCGTGCATTATACTGCTGAAATGTAGGGTTTCTCAGGATTCGTATGAAGGGTAGAGCCACGGGTCGTAACACATCTGAAATGTAGCGTCCACTGTTCAAAGCGCCGTCAATGCGAACAAGAGGTGACCGAGCCGTGTAACTAATGGCACCCCATACCATCACGCCGGGTGATACGCCAGTATGGCGATGACGAATACACGCTTCCAATGTGCGTTCACCGCGATGTCGCCAAACACGGATGCGACCATCATGATGCTGTAAACAGAACCTGGATTCATCCGAAAAAATTACGTTTTGCCATTCGTGCACCGAGGTTCGTCGTTGAGTACACCATCGCAGGCGCTCCTGTCTGTGATGCAGAGTCAAGGGTAATCGCAACCGTGGTCTCCGAGCTGATAGTCCAAGCTGCTGCTAAGTTCGTCGAACTGTTCGTGCAGATGGTTGTTGTCTTGCAAACGTCCCCATCTGTTGACTCAGGGATCGAGACGTGGCTGTACGATCCGTTACAGCCATGCGGATAAGATGCCTGTCGTCTCGACTGCTAGTGATACGAGGCGGTTGGGATCTATCACGGCATTCCGTATTACCCTCCTGAACCCACAGATTCCATATTCTGCTAACAGTCATTGGATCTTGACCAACGCGAGCAGCAATGTCGCTATACGATAAACCGCAATCGCGATAGGGTACAATCCGACCTTTATCAAAGTGGGAAACGTGATGGTACGCATTTCTCCTCCTTACACGAGGCATCACAACAACGTTTCACCAGGCAACGCCGGTCAATTGCTGTTTGTGTATGAGAAATCGGTTGGTAACGTTCCTCATGTCAGCACGTTGTAGGTGTCGCTACGGGCGCCAACCGTGTGTGAATGCTCTGAAAAACTAATCATTTGCATATCACAGCATCTTCTTCCTGTCGGTTAAATTTCGCGTCTGTTGCACGTCATCTTCGTGGTGTAGCAATTTTAATGGCCAGTAGTGTGCCCTCACTGACTTTTGGTAACGTAATGTCGCGGCGGCATTGCTTGGTGTGGGAATTATATTGAACGTAATTCAGAACGGAACGGGTCTGGTTTGAGAGTGAACTTGGCGCATGGGTGCCGGAGGACGAGAGCAGAGCGGCGAGGTTGGCCCGCATCCGGGAAGGCCGGCGTGCCGGCGGTTGGGGCGGGCAGCGGAGCAACTGCAGCCGTGAATCACGCCCGCCGCTTGCCTCACCGGGTGAGGCGGCGGCGGCTGCTTCTGCGGCCGCGGGGTCTTGCACAACTGGCCCTGCGATGACCGCACGCGCGCCTGTTGGCCGGCAACCCGCCCTGCTCTCCGCAACCCGTGAATCTCGTTAGTCAACAGCGCATCAGTAGAAGTCGTGGATAACGTATTTATCGATGAGCCAAAACATTATGACTAACTCTTTAGCAGCGCGTTCATCCACTTTTCAGACACACTACGACAGAGATTCTGCTTGGCATGGATACTAAAAGTCATTTGACAGGATTCCAGAAGTATGGACCGAGCAGGGTGGCGCAGTGGTTAGCACACTGGACTCGCATTCGGGAGGACGACGGTTCAATCCCGTGTTCGGCCATCCTGATATAGGTTTTCCGTGATTTCCCTAAATCGCTCCAGGCAAATGCTCGAATGGTTCCTTCGAAAGGGCGCGGCCGACTTCCTTCCCCGTCCTTCCCTAATGCGATGGGACCGATGATCTCGCTGTTTGGTCTCCTCCCCCAAAACAACCTAACCAGAAGTATGTGGTACCAGATGTCTATGCACAAGTCAGGCAATTCCCGCGAATTACGGGATGGTGGTTTACGGACAAGCAGCTGGTGCCCGATTTTTTTTCCAGTGGGTACAGATCAGGCACATTTATGGCCAAGATATCAATGTGAGTTCACTATAACGCCCCTCAAACCACTGTAGCACGACTCTGACCATGCAACACGGACATTTATCCAACCGGAAGATGTCGTCGCCGTTCGGAAAGACTTCAAACAATAAACGATTCTGGTGGTACGCAATAATGTTCACGTAGTTCACGGCTGTCGTGATGCCTTAGATTACCACCACAGATCCCATGGAAGTCCGACTCAGTGTGCGCCAAAGTATAATTCCGCCCTCACCGGGCTGCATCTGTGGTGCGACGCATGTTTCGTGCAGCCATTCACTTGGTGTACGGACCGAACCATCGACCTGGTCTAGCAAGAAATGGGATTCATTTGACAGGCGACACGTTTCTATTGATCCACGGTGAAAATTCAGTGATGTTGTGGCCACTGCAATCATAACTGAGGATTTCGTTGGGTCAACACAGGAACTTTTAGGGGACATGTGAGTTGGAGCTCCATTTTTAAAAGGTCTTTCAATGGTGCACTCCAGAACACTTGTACCTGCACCAGCATTTTATTCTGTCGTCAGGTCTGCCACAGTTCACTACCTATTCTGAATTAACACAGTGGGGGATCCTCCGACCTCTACGTTTTATGATGAGACGTGGTCGTCGAGTAGCAAATGGCTACTCGTTATTTCACCACCCTTTCAACCAATTTCAGTAGGTGCTCACAACAGCAGTACGCCAACAGGCGACGAGTTTTGCCGTTTCAGAGTTTCTCGTTTCCAGCAGCAGCGCCACAACGGTGCGCCCCTTGTCAAAACCGCTTGCATCAATGGATTTCCGTATTCGAGACCCGTAACTACCCTGTAATGACTACACGTTCGTCTCTCTTCCGCTTAAATTTTTCCCTTACTGCGTCACATGACCGCAACACCAACGGAGGAAGCATTCAACCTCGCTGTGGGAGGTAATCAGTGATTCAAAAGTAACTGTGTAGTGTATGGCTCAAGATAAGAGTAAAATGTTAAATAAAGTTTTGTCTTCAAACTGCTTTATTTTCGAGCTACCGAGCGAGGTGGCGCAGTGGTTAGCGCACTGGAATCGCATTTGGGAGGACGACGGTTCAATCCCGCGTCCGGCTATCCTGATTTAGATTTTCCGTGATTTCCCTAAATCGCTTCAGGCAAATGCCGGGATGGTTCCTTTGAAAGGGCACGGCCGACTTCCTTCCCCTCCTTCCCTAATCTGATGAGAGCAGTGACCTCGCTGTTTGGTCTTAGACATTACATCATGGGCCAGTACAAGCTTCTGGTGTGTCGTGTTCACGACGGTGCCCCTGCACATTTTAGTCACGAGGCGAGGGTGTATCTCAAAGCTGCCCATCCTGATAAGCGGACAGGTCATGCCCAACCAGCTGTTTGGCCATCCAGATCTCCGGATCTTAACCCTTGGACTCCTCAGGATTGTATGGAGATGAGGTATATGGTGTTGCTTCATAGAATATAACAAAAATTCAGCAGCGAATTGAAAGTACCTGTGCAACTGAGCGGAATGGGATGGAGCGAGCCTGCAATAATCCGAAAGCCGTAAGCAGTCGAGGACGTCACTCTCTTCGCCTACGTGGACATCATTTTGAACACGTTCTGGGGTAAATTACACTATTTAGTTGACTTGAATTTCGGGTCCGTTCGTGTCATTGCTTTTTGAGAAGAATTTTTTTTTTTTTTTTTGTTGCATTTGTGTTCACTACTCTGCTGCATAATACTGAAATAAAGCAATTTCAGACAAAGCTTTATTAAATGTTTTACTCTTATTTTGGTGCATACATTACATCCACAAAGCGTGTACAGATACTTTTGAATAGCCCTGTATACAGTAGTTAAAATCAGTATAACAACATGAATATTTGTAGTAAAATTGACATTGTCGGTTCGAATGGTTGTGCACAGTGAAGATGCAATAAATGGAATTAGGTCCATTAAATGCAGTCAAGTGGTATCGCATTTGACGTCAGTAGTTCAGCACATAACAATACATCAACGATTCGGGTGGTAGAGGTAGAACTCGGTACGAAAGCAATCGACTCTGTACGGTGATAGTGTGTGCGTATGTGCCCTTCCTGCAGGCAGGAAACAGACACCATTATTGACAGTGCGTACTGTGTACATATAACACGATGTGACATTGCCACGCCTAAAACAGTTATCACATCATGAAAAAGTAAAAATAGGTGCGTAGCAGTAAATGGGACTCTCTAATCGTCAAATAACCAACAAGTTGAACTGTTCAAGTACAATGATTTATAATTTCGTTAGACTCGGCGCACAATATAAACAGAACGGAAAATATGGGCAAAGTAAGAAATTATCTGAGGTATCGAAACGATTACTTTCGCGCAAAATCAACGGACACAAACCGTTATGCTACGCAACTTGTCGCTGATTTATAGTTGCCAGTAACTACCAAACGTGTACGACAAATTTTGTCAAATGAAAAAGTCTTCTATTCAAGAAACGACTGCAGAGACCAACTCTTAACATCCGAGGATAAATAATCTAGATTGGAGTTTGCCAAAAACATATTCCATGGACTTGGGAATGGAGTAATGTGTTCTTCAGTGATGAGAAGTAGTTTAACTTAGATGGTCCGAGCGGTTTACATTATGGTTGGCACAAATTTTAATTGCAGAAGTGTCATGATGTGTGCGACCTTTTGCAGTAAAGGGAAATCATGCATTGCTTGACTGAACACTACAATGATCTCTTAACATGTACACTGAGGTGCTAAAGACAGAATGAATTAGCATGTATGAGGACTTACCGGACGAAAGTCTTACGTTTCTACAAGATAAAGTATCTGTGCATGTTTCTGCTACAACAGAAAAGTGGTTTGAAGATAAAGGTATCGATATCTTGCACTGGCATGCACTTAGCCTGAATTTGAACACCGTGGAAAACCTTTGGGGAACACTTGCAAGCCGTGTTTATCGCAATGGAAGGCAATTTAAGGCCGTATGTGAGTTGAAAAGAGCGGTACGAGAAGAGTGGGACACAATTTCACTGCAACATCTACAAACTCTAACAAAATCAATGCCAAAGAGAACATTTGAGGTAACTAGGAAGAACGGAGGTTGGATAATGTAGTAACAGTGCAATAACACTACAGGATATCTAATGCCTTTATACCTGTTTCGATCCATGGAATGCAGACGCCTTATTTTGTTACTTGTGATATGAATGAAACTACGTAATTCTGTCATAATTGTTTACGTTTTATATGTATCTGCTACTTTCATAATAATTTCGATACATATATCCTTCTGACATTGTACATTACTTTCGTAGGAACCCTGACTTTATACTGATTTCCACTACTTCATTCGTTGCTGGGTAACAAATGTGCCCCACTTGAATCGAGTCCTGGATTCTCCTATTTCTCCGGTTTGTTTCGCACAACAGACTCTGAAAAGAGAACATCAGCAATTTGACACATTTTAAGGAGAAAAAAATCTCAGTTGCAAAATACAGCCTTAGCAGCAGATCCAGTGTGAAAATTGGTGCCATAATTCTGATAGCACGCAGTTATGACATTCTGAAAGTACAGCTTGTAAACTTCCGCGCAACGGTTGTTTGTTAGTCGCTCCGCCACACAGCAGGCGCCTAATGCCCGAGCGCGAAATACTGTACTGTGGAGCTAGTAAGAGATTTGTGACTTACTGTTTTGACACTGTAACATCCTTCTTCGACCTGTAAATGTGTGCAGTTTCTGACCTGGGGCTGGCACTAGTCATCTCTTTGCCTGGAACATATTTATGCTGCGATTTAAAAGGTTAGTGAATCAGAGTGTCAGTAAATAAGTAGCGAAAAGCTAATTATTGACGTCGCTGTTGGGTGTCGTTTTCATTGTACATTAAAGTTGGCACTGTTGAAGTGCAGTACGTTTTCAGGAGTCGAACTGTTCGTCATATTGTTGGCATTACTAAATTTTAACTCGAAGATCATTAATTCCATTTCATAATCATTCTTCACTTGCTTGATTTTATTCATTTTGATTTGAAGCATATATATAGCTGCAGAATATCAGTATGGTAATACTGTAAAAACAATGTTGAACGTATACGTGCGTGGGATTGACGTACATTGTACGAGGGCGTGCTGAAAAGTAATGCCTTTTTTATGTAAAAGTATTAAAGCTTTTTAAATAAAAAAACATTATTAACATTCTACATCTTTATTCCTCATGTCTACGTATTTCTCAGCATAGGTAATATGGCGACCAGAACATTTCCGCCAGCGAGAGACCAGTTTATTGATACCGTCACTGTAAAATGTTTGACTTCGTAGGACCACAACCTAACCTCTGCTTGCACCGTTTCGTCATATTCAAAGTAAAGTCCTCGAAGGTGTTCTTTATATTCTGCAAAGAAATGAAAATCGGATGAGACCAAGCCGGGATTGTATGGATAACGTTCGATGACAAGAAACTCGAGGCGTCGGATTGTTGCAGACGCCGCAACACTCCTGTGTGGTACGTCATTGTCACGCTGAAGGAAAGGGTGCTCCATGTGAGGACGAACTGTTCCAATTCGAAATTCTATTGCAGCACGCACCGACATAGTTATGTTGCTCACTGTCGTACTACACGTTTTGATTCGGATCCCTGTAGCGGCAGAGGACTTCAGATAAGTAGGCATGAAACATAAAGAAGCAGAATGTTAATAACATTTGTTTTATTTTAAAAGCTTCAATATTTTTCATATGAAAAATCAAAGGCGTTAGTGATTAAGACTTTCGGAAATAACCATTGTCATTAATAAATCTCTTGGCACTCTGGTAACCTTTCCAGTGGACACTATTATTATTATTATTATTATTTATTATTATACAAATTTGGCCGTTAAAGACCGTGAAAACAGTTATTTCTTGCGCTTATGGGAAGTCTTCTTTCTCTCAGTCCACACTTCTTTCATTCTTGCGCTGAAGGCGGCTTTTCTCTCTTCAGACCATTTAGTTCCACAAGTCTTCTTAATTTTCACAGCGAAACCCGTGAATGAATTAAGTTTTTTTCTAAAAAGATTTCTGTTAAATATTGTTTCCTGATCTATGTCCATTTCTTTTAGATCTCTTTATGTGTTGATAAAGCATAAATTTTTATTTTTTAGATTTGCGATGTACGAAAATATTTGTTTTGTAAGCCTATTCGGGTTCATCCTCATGATGTGAGCATAAAAGGAGCATCTTCTTTTTCTAATTTCGTCTGTAATTTTGCTGCACTTCGTATACACTTCTTTGTTGCTTTTTAGTCTGTATACAGGCTTGCCTTGATCATCTGTTATTTACCTGTGTCCAATAATTGTCCTCACAATTCTTCTTTCACGATTTTCTATCTGTTCTGCGTATGTAAAATTTGCCAGTGTTTCTGATGCATATAGTATCTGCGGTCTAATGACAGTCTGGTAGTGTCTGAGTTTAATGTTTTTGGATATACATTTTTTTGAATACATTTGTCTGCAGTAGTGAGTTGCTGTCTCTAGTTTTTGTATTCTAGCCCTGCAGGCTGGATGATCTTTTGCCACAGGCTGAATTAGTTCACCAAGATATTTAAAATGTTTAGATACCTGTATTTTCCCGTATTTCGTAGTTATTTTCTTTGGTGGATATTTGATATTTGTAATGATTTCTGTCTTTTCAAATGAAATTTGCAAGCCTGCTTTTTCAGCAGTTTCTTTAAGTAATTCTATTTGTTTTATTGTGTCTTTTTGTGTGTATGCTAAACAGGCGAGATCGTCAGCGAAGGCAAAACAGTTGGTTTCAATGGCTTTGCAGCACTTCCCTCCAATTTGGACTTTCTCAACTCCATGTTTTTGCGTGAGTTTTCTCCATTCTACTATGACTTTATCCAGAACACAGTTGAAGAGTACCGGGGACAGCGCATCTCCTTGTCTGACGCCGGTTTTGACCTCGAAATGCCGTGAAATTTCTCCTTGGAATTTTACTTTTGATGTTGTATTTGTTAATGTTTCTTTGATTACGGTGATTGTTGTTTCATCTATTTCATATTCTCGAAGTGTTTTGATGAGTGAGTCCCTATCGATTGAGTCATAAGCTTTTTTGAAATCAATGAATGTCATGAAATATTTCTTGCTCCTTGTAGATAAATAGTTCATTGTTGTTTTGAGGTTAAAAATTTGTTCGGCGCAGGGTCTTCCCGGTCTGAAGCCAGCTTGATATTCTCCAAGTTTTCCCTCTATAATTGGTGATACACGATTGAGCAGGGCTTTTGACAGAATTTTGTATGAGACTGGGAGAAGCGACATTCCACGATAGTTGTTAAGATCCCTTTTGTCACCTTTTTTAAACAAAGGGTGAATTAGGGCAGTTTTCCAGTGACTTGGGATTTTCTTGGTTTCCCATACTTGTTCAAGTTCTTTGTGTAGTGCTTCTACTGATGTTTCTCCCCCAAGCTTGAGTATTTCTGCTGTAATTGTGTCTTCTCCACATGCTTTCCTGTTTTTGAGATTTTTGATTATATTTGTGATTTCCTCTCGTGTCGGAGGTGTTGAATGTGTTGGTAATGTTTCTGGTTGCGTAAAACTGAGAGTCTGGATGGGTGTTTGGCAGTTTAGGAGTGTCTCAAAATATTCAGCCAGGATTTCACAGTTTTCAGTATTGTTGGTGGCGAGAGTCTTATTATTTCTCATAAGGTTTAGGCAAGGGGACTGGTATCCTCGGAGTTTCTGGTTGAATGTTTTGTACCAAGCTGCCCTGTTGCATTTCTTGAAATTCTCTTCGATTGAGTCCAGTTGTTGTTTTTCATATTGTCTCTTGGTGTTGTGAATAGTTTTCGAGGCATTCTTTCTGGCTTGCTTAAATTCATCAAAGTTGTTTTCAGTTTTATGTGAGTTCCACTTTTTCCAGGCTTTAAGTCTTTCATGCAGAACTTCATTACAGTTGCTGTCCCACCACGGGTGTCTCGGTTTGCTCTTTTTTGGAAAGGTTGTTTCTGTTGCCTCAATCAAGTTGTTCTGAAATTCTTGGAGGTTTTGTGAAGGGGAGAACGTATTTAGTTTTTTCTGAAAATCCTTGAGGTTAGAGTTGGACTTAAGGTTGTAATTTCTCAGGGTTGTAAGATCAAAATTTATTTTATTTCTGTTTTTATATTCACCGTTTCTGCTTTTCTGTTTGTTTTGTGGGATCAGTTTAGTTTTTATTTTCGTGAGATAGTGATCGGAGTCGAGGTTTAGAGATTTTCGGACACGTGTGTTCAATATTTCTTTTTCACATTTGGAGGAGATGGCAACGTGATCTATTTGAAATTCTCCGATACTCTTTATCGGAGATACCCAGGTTTTTTGTTTTCTGGGAAGATGTTTGAAATGTGTTGACATTAGCTTATTATTATTATTATTAATCTCAGCCTCAGATTGCACAAATTATGTCGTTCCCGATTTCGACTTATTACCAACTAATCACCTGATAACTTCGTGAAAGCCGAAACCGATAGTCACACTATTTGTGTGACTTGAAGCTGAAATATTCAATAATAATAAAAAATAAAAACAGTTTCTGTGTTTCTCTAAGGTGGTACGCCTAGTTTATATCACAAATTTTATTTTCTTGTATTTATAAAAAATGGTTCAGATGGCTCTGAGCACTATGGGACTTAACTTCTGAGGTCATCAGTCTCCTAGAACTTAGGACTACTTAAACCTAACCAACCTAAGGATATCACACACATCCATGCCCGAGGCAGGATTCGAACCTGCGACCGTAGCGGTCGCGCGGTTCCATACTGAAGCCTATAACCGCTCGGCCACACTGTATTTATAAAAGAAAATAACTTTTGAAGACGGATTCCTTAGAGTCGGAAACCAAGCAACTACTGATGGGCAACTGTGATGACGCCTTACCTTAGAACAAGTGGTGTAATATGGTCGGAAGTGCTTAGATGTGCAGGATGCAATGAGTGAGAAATGCTGACGTCTAGGGCTCACGCTCTATCGTACCGTGAGCTGTGTGGCCTTCAGACGTAGGTACAGCGCTTGCACTGGTAATTACGGTGTTCCTGTCTCTCGCCCACGAGTAACAGAACTAATTCGCCTTCACCCAGTCACGTGACTACGAACTGTCACGTAACCAACACACTCTACTGTTTCTTCAGAAGTACACACTCGGAAATTGCACGCAGTGAAACAGAAAAAGCATCGCCTTGTGATCTTTCAGCAATGGTTAAGATTTGGCTGTAGGCCCTCTTTCGTCGGTACACCGATGCTTGTTCCCTTTCTGTAAATTAGGATAAAGAAGTAACTGCAGCACTCAATTCTTTCAACCAAACTCAAGTCTTTCTCATCGATGCACCGTCGTTAGCGTGGGTGTACTATTATTAGAATCACACAAGCAGTGGGAACTACAGAACTGTTGCGATAGCGCAGTGGTTGCCACGTAGTCTACTTGGACAATGAGCTGACAGTGGTATGTTAGCTCTGCTGCAGGCATCTTAGTAGTCAACGATGACGCTGAGTATCAGTTGCACGCCGGATATTCTGAATGGTGACAGTCTACCCATGATGCACCTCCACCTCTGAGGGACATTCTCCACTTGAGGTACATTGGTCCTCCTGCCTCTAAAACCGACAACGGCCCGTTTTTGCAATTCATATGGAAAGCCTCCTGTAACCGTGACAGCAGTGAACAAAATTAGAACAGATCACCAGCTGGAATCTGGTTATCAAAGGCACGAACGCGCAACACATCGCACTTTAGACAACCTGAGGGTGGCCATATTGACAGGACCTGACAACGTATCTAATTAAGTGAAAATTTAACACCAAGTAGCGTACATGTGATATAAATGATTTTTATGTCACAGATCAGATTCATGCAAGCACAGATAGTTATGATTATGACTGAAATTTTTGCATAAGACTTTTGATTTTGAAAATTTACTGCTCTGTTAAGCTCCTTGTGTTGCAGCACGTCGTTTCATAGATATGTTACTAAGAAATAATTTCCACCTAATTTATATTCCAGACCACAAAGCTCCAACAGTAATTCCTGGAGGACGATGATGAGCAAGTTATCGACCAAACAAAGACCTATTCACTGGGTGACATGAAAAGTGCACAAGATGGTTCAATAGATAGTTGTATCCACTGTTCTTCGCAGAAGTCTTCCGCATTCATCGCCAGTTGTGGATGAGGATTGACCTGCGTCCATTCTCGACTGCCTCAGCTGCAGAAGTAAAAATACCACTCCAGTGACATCGGTGTGCCAACACATACAAGTAAACATTGTGTATGGTTCCTTATACATCTCATACATCTCGTACACATTTTTATTTCTAAAACAGAGACAGTTGAGAATTAGCACAAAGTCTTAAACATCTCCTATAAATCGAAGTAAAATAAAAAAGTAGCAGCGGATGCGCAAGGATGGTTTTACTCTAGAAGAGTTTGTTCACTGCTAGGCATAGAACATACAGGTCACTGCAAGAGAGATTTTAGCAGGACTCGCCTGGAAAAATTACATTTCTAGCGGCGTCGATCAAGTGCGCATTACAGACTTTGGTATCCATCGTTTCCATCAGAAAAATGGTTCAAATGGCTCTGAGCACTATGGGACTTAACATCTATGGTCATCAGTCCCTTTGAACTTAGAACTACTTAAACCTAACTAACCTAAGGACATCACACAACACCCAGTCATCACGAGGCAGAGAAAATCCCTGACCTCGCCGGGAATCGAACCCGGGAACCCGTGCGGGGGAAGCGAGAACGCTACCGCACTACCACGAGCTGCGGACGTTTCCATCAGAAGTAAATACAACGGAAGTTGACGTAAAGGTGTCTACACCTGTTGCGTGGCACCAGCATGGAGCCAACACCGTGGACGACCCTGTACTTTCCATTAGATCTTGCGGACAAAATGGCGATCATTTCTGCTTTGGCTACATGCGTCTTCCTCTACCCGTTCGTCACTGCGCACAGTCCTCTTGTATCCAGTGGTTAAAGGCACACACCGCCATCGTAGCAGAATGTCGCTGCAATCCCAGTTCCTGGAATCCTACCACTTTGCCCCACTGTAAATCACTGATGTTGCCCTCTACATTCTCGACGACAACTGTACTTTCTTCCACGTTTCTACCTTGTTCAACAGCCCTTCACTGACTGAGTTCATCATAATGCTAAGCTTCACGATCACAGAAGTGACGACGCAGCTTCCACTCTGTTCCGCAAAGTTCTGTAATCTTAATTATTTATAACTGATAAACCTTTCTAATATTCTCATGATTTGGGACTCTTTCAGATAGCGTTTATCCGTGTCACTATTTCCATAAACAGTGTTGCGGATCGACGCCATGTGACGGGGAACGTTCCTATCATCCTTATACTCGTGCATTGTGGGAAACAAAGACTGATGGAAATAGGAAGTACTACACCGTGAAGCACCAGTTCGATTTTGATCTAACTTTGTGGACATGGTCATCACATAACGGGTATTAAACTTTCATTCCATTTGGAATCGATGTCCACCATCAACATTAGTACGAGATGTGGCCACAGGGGCACACATACACATATGTATTGGTTATAGCATGGAAGCAAACGGCTTCCGAATGTCACCATGAGGATTTTATCAGATTCCTGAGACACATGTTGTGTCAGTTCATGAGGATTTCTGGCTGGTGTGAAAGTAAGTATATGTCTTCCCATTGGATTCCAAATACGCTCAGTGGGTGACAAACCAGGAGAGAGGACAACTGGGTTAATATCCCGTACAATCATCAAGGCACATATGATGTGAGCTGCAGTGTGGTGCCTTACATTATCGTATTGGAATATGCCATTTGGTACCCTGGTTATGATTGTGACAACACCATTTACCGTTCTTGACACATACTAGCGCGGGACTCGCATTCAGGAGGACGACGGTTCAATCCCGCGACCGGTCATCCTGATTTAGATTTTCCGTGATTTCCCTAGATCACTTCAGGCAAATCCCGGGATGGTTCGTTTGAAAGGCCACGGCCGACTTCCTTCCCCATCCTTCCCTAATCCGAGCTTGTTGTCCGTCTCTAAAGACCTCATTGTCGACGGGACGATAAACACTAATCTCCTCCTCCTCCTCCACATACTAGCGAGCGTTCAGACTGCCTGCGACAATTATCAAATAAGTCGCCAAATCGGTCAGCTTCCCGCAATTCCAGGAGATCGAGAGATGCGGGTCTCGATAATCGCCCTTGCTGAGAAATTTCGCCGTATTGCCTACGGACTAGCCGGCGTCGATCTGATTGTCACAAAGAGAAGCAAGACTCATCACTCAGCACCACAGAACGTCACTCAATGACCCAGTCGACTCAGACTCTACACAACGCAAGTATTCGGTATGGTGTCAGCGGTAAACGGCACCTGGTAGCTTGCAGTGATCTGTTCAGCAACCTGGCGCAGATGGACCTCTCAGCAGATCATCAGAACGCGGCCTGGTGTGGTGTACAAACAGCGTGAGATGGGATGGCAACTGACACAAGTCGACGATTTTAACATAAGACCAGGTCCCAGAGTCTAATGTGTTTTATATTACGAATGTCGGAATTACTATGAGGGATGCTCCGAAAGTCAGTTTTGCCATTGTTTTTGTCACGGAAACTTTATTGCCAAAAATCAAGTGCACCATGGCATCATGAGTTATAAAGCTGGCACTGTTTTTCGACATAGTCACAACCGACACTGAGATATTCGTCGTATCGGGCAATCTGTTTGAAGAAACCATTCTGACAAAAGTCGAGGCCCTGCAGTCCCAAGGAATTATTGCACAGCCTGCTCCACCTCAGCAATGGTTTGAAAGACACGTCCGGAGAGTGCGGTTTTCAGTGCGGGGAACAGATGGAACAGGTGAACAGGGAGCCCGGAGACCTTTGTTCTCTGCGTGTAATGCCGTTAATAGTAAGGCATGTGGACTTTCTGACGACCAAATTCGTGAATGTCGGCAATTAATGTAGCTAGGTAGGTGAAACCAAGCCTTATCAGTGAAAGAGTTTCAGTCTAAATTGCCAACTTAATTTCGGTACACAAATCGGTTAAACCATACTGAGTACGCTCTCATTTCACCTGGCCCATAGAATGTAATTGTTGCACAGCAGTGATTTTACACTGATATATCCCCAGTTTTTTTATTACGGCCTGTTGTACGAGGGACTTTAGTCCTTTGCGATTATCTCCTCACTCACTTTGTTGAGTTTCCCTTCTGTTAAAATTGTGTGCCTACAAGTCCACGGTGCGCCATGAACTAAACTTGTGGTCTGGAATTTGCGAATTACACCACGCACAGTTTCGCGATGTAGACAGCACAAAGCAGGAAAAGACAATCTAAATTGCCGCCTCAAGTGCTACATAAAGTTTCCTCCTTCATGGAAAGCATCTCCCACTAAAAACGCTCTCCCTACAGTAGTAGGCATTCTCACTACACTCGTCTTACACAAGAACTAGGCAATAATGCAACTAACAGTTGAAACGCACAGCCGTCCGGTGTGGCCGAGCTGTTCTAGGCGCTTAAGTCTGGAACCGCGTGACCGCTACGGTCGCACGTTCGAATCCTGCCTCGGGCATGGATGTGTGTGACGTCCTCCGGTTAGTTAGTTTTAAGTAGTTCTAAGTTCTAGGGGACTGATGACTTCAGATGTTAAGTCCTATAGCGCTCAGAGCCACTTTTTTGAGACGCACACGCGATACTATTACCACCATCCTACCACCGCAGATCCATGGAACACGTGCAGGCGAGACTTGGCTGCGCTGACAACCTTACGCGCCCCGCAATGCGAGACAGTCGAAGCTCGCCACTGCGGAGAGATTTTGCGGATGCACGGTATTAAACTGTTAGAATTTTTTTCCCCCTATAATGGAAGGAATAAGGACAGGGGTGAGATTTTAATCACCATGTCCCCCAGACATGAAAACCTGGAGTATCGGTATGGTAGTACCCGGTTGAGGTGTTAACGGTGAAACGCTTTCCATTTCGGCCAGAACGTAAAAAGAGGCTGCTCAAGGGAGCAGAGTGTCAGAGCGGGCAGCGCTCCTGAGTCAGCCGCTCCTGACTCACGCGGCTCGCGGATGGCGCTGCGCAGTCGGCGCGCCACCTGCGCCCCGGCGTCCTCGCTGCGGGCCGTGTTCCACAGGCTGCTATCGCTGCTGCTGCTGCTGCCGCGTCGCTCCCGGAATAGCGGCGTCCATCCGCGAGCCGTGGAGTGGCGGCCAGATAAGCCGGCTGTGGACTCAGCTGTTCCGTGCTGCGGACACCTGCCGCCGCCTCCACTCGCACCTCGCTGCACGTCCAGATAGGCCCTCTGTTCGGCCAGTTTCATTTGGCAGGACTAACATGTTATTCTAGATATATCGCCTGCTTTGTTGGTTGCTTACAGTTTTAACGAATGTACGAGCATACGGAATTGGTTCCTAGATATGAGAGTGGTGCGAAGATTTATTAAGTAACAGAACCCAGTATTTGTCCTCAACGGCAGGGGTAGCGTCAGTACTACCCAAGGGAAGTGTGATAGGACCGCTATTACTTTGTGTATATATAAATGATCTGCCGAGAAGATTAGGCACCAATCTGCGGCTGTTTGCTGATGAAGCTGTGGGGAACTGGAAGAATTTTAGGAGACTGTGCACCGTAATTCAGAGGAGGGCTGTTAGATTTGTTACTGGTAGGTTAGAACAAGGCGCTGGTATTGAGGAGTTTCTTCGGGAAATTGGGAATCGCTGGAGGGAAGACGACGGTCTTTACAGGGAAGAATATTGAGAACATTGAGTGAACCAGCATTTGAAGCTGCTGCAGAACGGTTGTACTGTCGCCAACGTACGATTCTCCTAAGAACCATGACGATAAAATTAATTTGGCTCGTGTAGAGGCACATAGAACCTAAATCTCCTCCCGCACAGGCCATGAAGGCCTAAAGTCACCGACTGGCCGCCGTGACATTCTCAGCCCACAGGCGTCACTGGATGCGCATATAGAGGGCCATTTGGTCAGCACACAGCTCTCCCGGCCGTATGTCAGTTTCCGAGACTGGAGCCGCTACTTCTCAACAAGTAGCTCCTCAGTTTGCCTCAGAAAGGCTGAGTGCGCCCCGCTTGCCAACAGCGCTCGGCCGACCGAATGGTCACCCATCCAAGTGCTAGCCCCAGCCCGACAGCGCTTAACTTCGGTGATATGACAGGAAACGATGTTACTACTGCGGCAGGGCCGTTGGACAGACACATAGACAGTCGTTTTTCCCTCACTCTATTTGTGACTGGAACTGGAAAAGAAATAACTTGTAGTGGTACAGGGTACTCTCCACCACACAGCGTACAGTAGGAATACATGTACGCATGTGTATGGGTCGTGTACGGGAAGGTGTCGATGATGAGTGACTGTACGATGATGCAAGATGACTTACACAAAATTTGTAGTTGGCTTGATGAATGGCAGCTAGCTCTACATGTGGAAAAATGTAAGTTAATGCGAATGGTTAGAGAAGAATCCCTTGATGTTCGGATACTGCATTACTAGTCAAGTCGTATATCCGGGTATAACATTGCAAAGCGATATGAAATAGAAAGAGCATGTGAGAATTGTGGTAGGAAAGGCGAATGGAAGACTTCGGTTTACTGGGAGAATTTTAGGAAAGTGTGGTTCATCTGTAAAGGAGACTGCGTATAGGACGCTAGTGCGACCTATTCTTGAGTGCTGCTCGAGTGTTTGGGATCCGCACGAGGTCGAATTAAAGGAAGACATCGAAGCAGTTAAAATGTACGGCGAAAGTTGCAAGAACTTGAGTCAACACCGTCTTTACCCACCATCAATGGCGTTTCAGATAGGTGTTCGTTCAACCATTTTTTAAATGGATTATAAACAGTATTGAGAAAAATAAAATATTTGTTTAAAATAGTCACAGGTTTCGGTCAGGATGTGACTATCTTCAGATCATTTCCATGTGATACGCAGTGGCGGTGAACGGAGCAGGTGTTTTGACTCCACGAACGTCAACTGCTGTTTCTCCATGACAAATGTTCTTAAAAATTAACCATATTTTTACTTTTATAACTACATAGTTCCAGTAATACGCCTGTAAATCAGTTGTGCACGAATTCTTAGCACTTTGAGCTCGTTCAAGAGAATCGTGTACTTTATGTAGTAATGGCAATCTGTCTACAGTTACTGGTATTGTGATCATGCCGATAGAGACATCGCTGCGCCGTTTAGTTCTCCGGTAGAAAATCCCAAAGTAACTGAAATATAAGGAGTTCCGCCTCACAAAGTTTGTCCTAGTCTCGTATGCACGGGTATTAACATGAAAAATAATAACCATAGACACCCTGAGCATCTTCCTCAGTTCTAAAATGCTCCGTACTCGTTTCTGGCTCAAGCTGCTTTCCGTCAAGTTGAAATAGGGTATTGGTGGGAACAGTTTATTCTGCTTTCATGGAATGATTTATGCTGTATGTTTTTCTTTTTTAGATTGCGCATTGTGGAGGGCAACGACCATAATCTTCGTTGCAGAAAAACGGACGCTGCTTATGATCCCTGTGAAGGATATAAAATACTGCATTTTGTACTTGAAATTCTTGGAATATTCGAAGAATGATTTAACCAGGCCTGGGCAACCTTTAGTGACGCGGTGGGGCGCCTTGTCACGTGACCCTACAGCAGCGCTCCTAGTCCATAAAGCCAAAACTATAGCTTTGGTGAGGGTAATGATTAGGGTTTAACCTTCCGAAGTGAGTGGCACTCCTTTCACTATGTTCCACGTCAACGAATTATGCGTCGAAAGTCGCTTTTTTGAGAGTGTATTCATTTCATGTTCACTAGGAATTTCTTCCACGGGGCCGACTGAAACCAATCATGGTCTCTTCGTGTACGGCTCTCACGTGAAATGCGATTGGGAGCTACCAACTGAATTAAAATTCACTCACGTAAAAACGAAAGATTAAAATAATACGTTATTACTTTGTTTTGTGATTTTATTTTATTTCCACTATATTAGCAGATCAAGCATTAATCATTTTGCAGAGCAACGATTTTTATGGTCTGCCAAAGAAATTTGGCTTTTATTGACCAACTAAAATAAACTCTTCTTTTCCGCAGAGGCAGTCAGTTTACTTGAAATTAAGTTTTCATTCCATACTATTGTCTAATTTCAACTGTTCGCTCAATTTTAAAGGCACATTTTTCTTTTCTGGCACGTATGGGATTATGAAATAATAAAGAACCAAACATGAGATAATACAGTACTTGTACTCCTAGAAAATTGGCATACCGAAAACCACAGTGAAAAGGTTAATGTCAGATACTTCAATGTGAATCTGGACATACGAATGTGCACGTTAGGCCGAATTATGCATTTTAGTATTGTTTACGAAATTCTGATGCTCTTGGATTATTCTATGAGGTCCTGTCTCTTTTATAACATAATGTAAGAACACTTGTGTACATATACTTACGATCGTATGTAAATGTTTACTTGAAGATGACCAAGCAGAAAAATTTGATCTATAGTATTGAATAAAGTATATATTTTTTTCAAATAAATTTATACCTTCTGCAGAGTGAATAGTTCCTTTTACAAATCTCCCTTCCGTAAAACACAATGTTCTTCAATCACAAAATATGTTTCAACAGTTATGTGGTACCTCATCTGGGCTTGACGTTATTTCTTAATTTATGTCTTAAATTTACAGAATGTCACTCTTTGGTAAATTGTGGATTGGCGGTACTCAGTGTTTTATCGTGTGAATTCCCACATGGAATTAATTTAACCTATTCGTAGACTGGAAAACAAACTGCCTGTCGTACAGTTTCTTGTCTTCATAGATGAACTTGTTAACTTTTTATACAATTCGAAGTGGCAGTAATCATGAAATAACTGATTGTCCTTAGATGCGGTGCACAAAAGCAACTCATTTTTTGTTTTTGTAAAGAAATTTGTTTTCTTTCTTCATCAGACTTTTGCAGTGCTGTGAGGATGTGAACCGCATTAGAAATACTACAAACAGTATTGCAGAATACAAAAAAAACATATTAAAACCATCACATAACAAAGTAATAGGGTAATTTCGGCTTTAGAGTCTAGTTTTGAAATGAAGATTATACCAAAAACAGCTTCCTTGGTTCAAATGGCTCTGAGCACTGTGGGACTTAACATCTGAGGTCATCAGTCCCCTAGAACTTAGAACTACTTAAACCTAACTAACATAAGGACATTACATACATCCACGCCCAAGGCAGGATTCGAACCTGCGACCGTAGCTGTCGCGCGGTTCCGGACTGAAGCGCCTAGAACCGCTCGGCCACACCGGTCACCTAACCGCTTCCTATTTTGCCTTCGTTGTCTGAACAGGATGTGAGAAAACAATTGCCCTAAGTACAATAACTTCATACGTCCCGTCTGAACAACATGCCGCAGTGCTGCATATGGTCACGTGACGCTCCAGTACGTACGAAATTCCAAACACAAATGCCACGAAAAGCGTTTTAACAGAGCAAGCATCGAGCACGGAGTTCCTACATCATCATAGCTACACATGCGCAGTAACGCCTGTTTACTGGCTTTTGAAAGTACACTCATGTTCAGAAAAAACAGAGAACATAGAACGACTAGAAGTAGGACGTTCACATTCACAGGACATGTACATTAGTATTTTCTGCAGGAATGATTAGCATTTGAATTATGTTGGCCCGTGTGTTCAGGGTTAACATCGATATCGAGGCGCAACACCACCCACCAGTAAAATGTGCCTGCTGCTCTTGTTGCCGATATAAACTGAAGAAGGTAATTGACCTGTGTGATACGAGCAGACGTGCAGGATTCCTCGCAGACGTATGCGCGAACCGTACCATCATATCTGTGAGTTTGAAACAGGGTACATTATTGGCATGAGAGAATGTGACGCATCCGGGAAATTGCTCATCGTGTAGGATGAAGTGTTTCGGCATTACAACGGGTGTGTGCAGAATCGTTCACAGAAGGCCGTAGCATGCGACGAGATGGGTTAGGTTACACCACCCAATTACCTGCCGAGAAGATTGACACTTCATACTAATGACATTGCAGAAAAGGTCTGCGTCCTCCACGATTCTGGCGCAACGATGGAACAGTGTAACACATCTTACGCAAACGAGGGTAACAGTCCGTCGCCGTTCATTACGGCACGGGTTACGTGCGCGTCGTCCACTTCTCTGCCTACCTTTGAAGAATGTGCAGAAACACGCTATACGGCTATGTTGTAAGAAACTACAGGGTGTTTCAAAAATGACGGGTATATTTGAAACGGCAATAAAAACTAAACGAGCAGCGATAAAAATACACCGTTTGTTGCAATATGCTTGGGACAACAGTACATTTTCAGGCGGACAAACTTTCGAAATTACAGTAGTTACAATTTTCAACAACAGATGGCGCTGCAAGTGATGTGAAACATATAGAAGACAACGCAGTCTGTGGGTGCGCCATTCTGTACGTCTTCTTTCTGCTGTAAGCGTGTGCTGTTCACAACGTGCAAGTGTGCTGTAGACAACATGGTTTATTCCTTAGAACAGAGGATTTTTCTGGTGTTGGAATTCCACCGCCTAGAACACAGTGGTGTTGCAACAAGACGAAGTTTTCAACGGAGGTTTAATGTAACCAAAGGACCGAAAAGCGATACAATAAAGGATCTGTTTGAAAAATTTCAACGGACTGGGAACGTGACGGATGAACGTGCTTGAAAGGTAGGGCGACCGCGTACGGTAACCACAGAGGGCAACGCGCAGCTAGTGCAGCAGGTGATCCAACAGCGGCCTCTGGTTTCCGTTCGCCGTGTTGCAGCTGCGGTCCAAATGACGCCAACGTCCACATATTGTCTCATGCGCCAGAGTTTACACCTCTATCCATACAAAATTCAAACGCGGCAACCCCTCAGCGCCGCTACCATTGCTGCACGAGAGACATTCGCTAACGATATAGTGCACAGGATTGATGACGGCGATATGCATGTGGGCAGCATTTGGTTTACTGACGAAGCTTATTTTTACCTGGACGGCTTCGTCAATAAACAGAACTGGCGCATATGGGGAACCGAAAAGCCCCATGTTGCAGTCCCATCGTCCCTGCATCCTCAAAAAGTACTGGTCTGGGCCGCCATTTCTTCCAAAGGAATCATTGGCCCATTTTTCAGATCCGAAACGATTACTGCATCATGCTATCTGGACATTCTTCGTGAATTTGTGGCGGTACAAACTGCCTTAGACGACACTGCGAACACCTCGTGGTTTATGCAAGATGATGCCCGGCCACATCGCACGGCCGACGTCTTTGATTTCCTGAATGAATATTTCGATGATCGTGTGATTGCTTTGGGCTATCCGAAACATACAGGAGGCGGCGTGGATTGGCCTCCCTATTCGCCAGACATGAACCCCTGTGACTTCTTTCTGTGGGGACACGTGAAAGACCAGGTGTACCGCCAGAATCCAGAATCAATTGAACAGCTGAAGCAGTACATCTCATCTGCATGTGAAGCCATTCCGCCAGACACGTCGTCAAAGGTTTCGGGTAATTTCATTCAGAGACTACGCCATATTATTGCTACGCATGGTGGATATGTGGAAAATATCGTACTATAGAGTTTTCCAGACCGCAGCGCCATCTGTTGTTGAAAATTGTAACTACTGTAATTTCGAAAGTTTGTCTGCCTTTAGAAACAAAGTCCTAATGTAAAAAAAAACAGATCTGATGATGGTCATTAAAGAATGTACTGTTGTCCCAAGCATATTGCAACAAACGGTGTATTTCTATCGCTGCTCGTTTCGTTTTTATTGCCGTTTCAAATATACCGGTCATTTTTGAAACACCCTGTACGTCACTGGGGACCGGAATGGCTTGGATAGTCTTTACGGCGGAATCCAGGTTATGTTTGAAAATGATGGTGCCATTTTGGTTCGCCGCAGACAAAGAGAAAGGTGTTACAGTGACTGCCATGCAGCGGCAGGTCGAGTCCTTATGGTGTGGGGTGCTACTGGGTACAACTACAATAACAGTTGATGCGTGCTCACGGCACTAAGACCACTGTGACATACGTGAATCCTGCGACCCGTAGCCATATCCTTTGTGCACAACACCCCAGACGCCACTTTTCAGCAAGACCATGTGTTGCTGGACGAACACGTGCCTTCTTGGTGTTACAGGATGTCAGCTTTTTCGCTGGGCCGCTAGATCACCAGAATTGTCGCCAATCGAAAATGTGTGGGATATTGCGAAACGACGGGTGCAGCGCTGTCACCCAATGCCAACCACCGCAGATGTACTTTGGAACCAAGTAAATGCAGCATGGATGCCTATATGAAAGGACGCCATTCGCGCATTATACGCGTCGATATCATCACGCATGGAATAAGTTATCAGGGCCCACTGCGGACCCTGTGTCCAATAGGCAACAAGACACAAGCTGAACTGAGGTGACTGGAATGCTAATCATCTCTGCAGAACACTAATATACATGTCCTGCGAATACGAAAGTCCTATCTCTATTCTTTGAAGGTGTTCTGTTTTTTTCTGAACATGAGTATAACTCAGCTCTCTGGCAGCCGCTGGGATGAACGTGCTTACACACCACTCGATGTCGCTCCTGAAGCAAGAGCAGTAGTCAGTAAGGAGCGGAGGATCTTTGCCTTCCTCTGTTGCGCCTTATTGTGTTCGGCGTGAGTGCCCATTGACTCCTGACCTCCAGAAACAAGGCCGACTAAGACACGGAAAATTATGCAGGCAGAGCACGCAAGTAAACCAGTGATGCAATGGTCTCCGTGTCGACAAGATCGTTGTCTCACTTGAACTCGCCTCCCAGCCCCTTTCATCCGCTGTGTCACCTCACTTGCGTGTACTTACTGCGTAAACTGACACTGTCCAACGCACTAAGTAAATCGCGTGGTTCATCCTCCGCCGGGCACAACGCTACTCAGTTCGCGTTCGGTTGCTTAATAACGTGCCGTCTATCTACGTACATTTCTACAGACTGGGGCGACAGTGATAATTTGGATCGAGGAGGAAGGCGTGCCAGAGTAATATGTGCAGTAGTGTGAACCCCTGTGCCAAGTTGTCTTAGCGGCTAGAGCACCTGACTGTTAACCAGGAGACAAGAGGTCGATTCCCGGCCTTAGTACAAATTTTCATTCGCCGCTTCAGTCTATATACGTGAAATCATATCTGTATGAGACCAGTAAAGCCTCTGAAATTGTGTCATTTAATTTGCATCTAGCTCTGTATTGCGAGCGGTACAGCCACTTGCATAGGAACAAACTAGGAATTACTACAGGGACACTAGCGTATAAGAAACACTTACGAACATAGACAAACGGTAGATATTAAACAAGCACAGATCGAATCTCTAAAAGTGAACCCACAGTCTATGACGAAATGAGACCATATTGGCATCGAGTTAAACTATAGCGAGACGAATGGGTTAGCTCAAAAGAAGAGTCCAGCACAACGGACTCCTCTGACACTAATACCAACGAGAAGCCAAACGAAGAAGAACGTGTACATACCGCATACACGACATTAAATAATGAAATAGTAACACACAAAAAATTAGAATAGAAATCTGTTAACGTGTTAATAGCGAAGTCCGAAGCCGGTTATTTTACCAGTTGCCACGTAAGACCTGTTATTAGACTACATTAACTTTAAATGCCAACATTTTGATTCAAGCGTTACCGTGACTGTTACTGATGTCGAATGAAACAACAAGGTTACTGTTACCAGTCTCTCATTTATTTATATCCACAACGCGTTTCGAATGTTTAAAACCCCATCATCAGATCGAAGGTTTAAATCTCCATCATCAGATAGATTTACGACTGTTTGTATGGTATACGCCTGTGTTGTGTGTTTCGATTTCCGAGTACCTTGTGGCATTGTCTAGCGGAGAAACGAAAACACTATTTCAGAACATGGTTTCGAGAAGGTTTTCGACACCAATCTTTAGTCTCTCTTTTTTTCTCTTCTTAAAAATTAAAATTTTTATAATTGCCCATTCCAAAATTTCACGTATAATAATTTCAAGTCCGCAGCTCGTGGTCGTGCGGTAGCGTTCTCGCTTCCCGCGCCCGGGTTCCCGGGTTCGATTCCGGGCGGGGTTAGGGATTTTCTCTGCCTCGACTGGGTGTTGTGTGATGTCCTTAGGTTAGTTAGGTTTAAGTAGTTCTAAGTTCTAGGGGACTGATGACCATAGCTGTTAAGTCCCATAGTGCTCAGAGCCATTTGAACCATTTGAACCAATAATTTCAAGAAGTAACCAGAGCTGAATCTTACACAAAAAGAGGACACAAGATCTGTGATGTCACCGCCGGACACCACACTTGCTAGGTGGTAGCCTTTAAATCGGCCGCGGTCCGTTAGTATACGTCGGACCCACGTGTCGCCACTATCAGTGATTGCAGACCGAGCGCTGCCACACGGCAGGTCTAGTCTAGGGAGACTGCCCAGCTCTCGCCCCAGTTGTACAGCCGTCTTTGCTATCGATGGTTCACTGTCTACTTACGCTCTCATTTGCAGAGACGACAGTTTAGCATAGCCTTCAGCTACGTCATTTGCTACGACCTAGCAAGGCGCCATATTCAGTTACAAGAATGTATTCGGAACAGATAATATTGCGAATGATGTACCGTCAAGAGCGACGTTCATCATTAATGGATTAAAGTTAAGTATCAAGCAAATTACATCCGCTTTCTGAATTCCAATTCCTTGTCATATTCCAGACCTCACGTCAGTATAGTCCTTCCCTCCTCACGCCAGCCTGCGTGAGCTAAAACGCGTGCATTTCGGCCTCCTCTAGTAACACGGTGTTGGCTCTTCTGCCAACACAACAAGATCTCCACGCAGCCCCACTTCCACGCGTTGCTGTAAAGGCAACGGCGCCCGTGACCTCAACTACAGAGTCAAATTTCGCTGCGTGATGGAGGCCTAAGCTAAGCGGACTGAGTGAAGCACTACGGCCCGCACAGAATTTATCAGATGGCGGGCACTAGCTGTCTAAATTCAGCCTTGGGGAGGAAAAAAGTAGAAGAATCATAGTTCCACTGCCACCATTCGCCTTTAATCTACGATAGTAACGAAGGAAGAAACTCTTGAATTCAAAACGTCTAAAAAGGGACAATAAACCCAGAAAGTAAATTGTACACCTCATTCATAAGGGAAACTGTTTTTAACTCTATAAGAATCAAAATGTAGGAACAAATTAAGTACTCAATATTTGCAGGATCACTACTTATGGTACTCTTTCATTCAAAGTGAAGTACGTCTGCTGTAACATTATCTAAACTGCAGTACCCTTCAGACAGGTAATAATAATAATAATAATAACAATAGTTATACATATAGCTACTGCAGAAGATGGTCTTCTTAACGAAAATACTATTATCACTGAAGAACTGTCATCCCAAGTAAACAACACGGACATTATACAAAAAAATGGTTCAAATGGCTCTGAGCACTATGGGACTTAACTTCTGAGGTCATCAGTCCCCTAGAACTTAGAACTACTTCAACCTAACTAACCTAAGGACATCACACACATCCATGCCCGAGGCAGGATTCGAACCTGCGAACGTAGCGGTCGCGCGGTTCCAGACTGTAGCGCCTATAAGCGCTCGGCCACTCTGGCCGGCGACATTATACAATCTTCCTTTGAAAAAACCTTATTCTCTTATGGTGTTCATGCGGAAATAAGAGAACGCGGTCGAACCACCAAGCGTGTCCGCGTATTTTACATTAAGTAAGAAATAAGGAACAGAAAAAAAGTGCAAGAACCGATTGAGGCCGGCCGGGGTGGCCGAGCGGTTCTAAGCGCTACAGTCTGGAACCGCGCTACCGCTACGGTTGCAGGTTCGAATCCTGCCTCAGGCATGGGTGTATGTGATGTCCTTAGGTCAGTTAGGTTTAAGTAGTTGTAAGTTATAGGGGACTGATGACCTCAGAAGTTAAGTCCCATAGTGCTCAAAGCCATTTGAACCATTTTTGAACCGATTGGGAATTCAAACCCGTTGTTTTGGATTTATAGTCTGACGTCCACAGAAATACTGAGCCACACCACATATACAATGCTTGACCAAAATATTAAAGCTCCCAAAAGTGAAGGCGGAAATGATACAAAACTTCACGGGTTGGAGGGTTATGTGATATTATTTATGTGATTGCAAAATGGGGTCTGATTTGTAAAGAACTCAGCAGTATGGAGCCACTTATCAATATGTCGTTGCTCCCCGTCTAACCTGGGTGCATCCACTGATTCGTTTGGGGAGGGTGTTATAAAACTGTTGTCTTCTCTCCTGAGGAAAGCCGGCCCACAACTCTTGTAACTGGTCTTTGTTATTCTGCATACTGGCAGTAGGACGAAGTTAACGTCCGAGCTGGTCTCACACATGTTCTACCGGAGAGATATGGGGATTTTGCTCGCCACGGGACTGCCTCAAAATAACGCAGATGGTTCATATACTCGTGCTGTGAGTAGACGACCATTGTCCTGTTGAAAAATAGCATTACCGTAGTGTTCCAAGAGAGAGAGAGAGAGAAAGAGAGAGAGAGAGAGAGAGAGAGAGAGAGAACACACGAGGGAGCAGAATGTCTGTGACGTACTGCTGTGCCGCCAGAGTTCCCTCAGTCATTACTAGCCGAGACCTGAAGTCATACCCGATGGCTCCATGAACCTTGACGCTAGGAGTAACACCTCTGTGCCTCACCGAAACAATGGAAAATTGGGAGCTCTCCCCAGGTAGTCACCATACCCGCCAGCGACGGCCATGCATGGCCGTACTGATACGCAATTGATTACATTTATAGCATTTGTAGACTTAGAGAAAGCTTTCGACAATGTTGACTGGAATACTGTCTTTCAAATTCTGAAAGTGGCAGGGGTAAAATACAGGGAGCGAAGCGTCGAGGAACATGAAAGGGAAGCAGTGGTTGGGAAGGGAGTGAGACAGGGTTATAGCCTATCGCCGGTGTTATTCAATCTGTGTACTGAGCTACCAGTAAAGGAAACAAAAGAAAAATTCGGAGTAGGAATTAAAATCCATGGAGAAGAAATAAAATCTTTGAGGTTTACCGATGACATTGTAATTCTGTCAGAGACAGCAAAGGACCTGGAAGAGCAGCTGAACTGAATGGACAGTGTCTTGAAAGGAGGATATAAGATGAACATCAACAAAAGCAAAACTAGAATAATGGAATGTAGTCGAATTAAATCAGGTAATACTGCGAGAATCAGATTAGGAAATGAGACGCTTAAAGCAGTAAATAAGTTTTGCTATTTGGGGAGCAAGAAACTGATGATGATCGAAGTAGAGAGGATATAAAATGCAGACTGACAATGGTAAGGAAAGCGTTTCTGAAGAAGAGAAATTTGTTCACATCGAGTATAGATTTAAGTGTCAGGAAGTCGTTTCTGAAAGTATTTGTATGGAGTGTAGCCATGTATGGAAGTGAAACATGGACGATAAATAGTTTAGACAAAAAGAGAATAGAAGTTTTCGAAATGTGGTGTTACAGAAGAATGCTGACGATTAGATGGGTAGATCACATAACTAATGAGGAGGTATTGACTAGAATTGGGGAGAAGAGAAATTTGTGGCACAACTTGACTAGAAGAAGGGATCGGTTGGTAGGACATATTCTGAGGTATCAAGGGATCACCAATTTAGTATTGGCGGGCAGCGCGGAGGGTAAATCGTAGAGCGGGACCAAGGGATGAATATATTAAACAGATTCAGAAGGATGTAGGTTGCAGTAGGTACTGGGAGATGAAGAAGCTTGCACAGGATAGAGTAGCATAAGAGCTGCATCAAACCAGTCTCTGGACTGAAAACCACAACAACAAGCTACATACAGTGCGACGCCATCCTCCAGCAGTCCATGCTTCCCAGTGACGGCACCACGCCGCTGTTGGTGCTGTACTATTAACAGCTTGGGCATTAACGCATGGGACGGTAATTCCCTAGTCCGGCTGCTGCTAGTCCGCGGCCAATGGTGAGGGATGACACCGAATGTTGCGGGCAGCCCATTACTTGTTCTGCGATGGCTAGGCGCACATGAGACACTGATTACGATGAGCCTGGATCACTGGTCGACCAGAACCTTGACGACGAGTATGCCTGCCCTCACGCCAGCCCTGCATCACGCCACTGTCACATCCAAATGCGCCACAAATCTGTCTATTGCGCGACAAGACCAGCTTTCCATACGATGACCCGTAAACAGATCCGTTCCAATACCTGTCACGCGGTGATGCTGTATAATACGAGTACGCGGCATCTCCCTCCCCTTCAAAGTGATCACTCGACATCTGTCTCTTCACCCGTCTTACGTACCCCATCGTGCCAGTTAACAATAAGCACGAACAACTAATGCACTCTGGTGGCTGTTCTACCTGTCATGGAGGACTGTAACTCCAATCATTCACATATGCGCCGATGGAGTGTACGTTTACGAAGTTACATTGTCATTTGACCATTACCATTCCTTCTGGCTGCTTCACATGTTTTTTAGGCAGTGTACCTTAGCATGAATACGTGGGCGTTTGAAAAGTCCATGCAAAAATAAAAACTACTTACGTGTTTGGGGTAAACCTCTTTTTTATTTTTCGACATAGACTCCTTTTAGACTTATGCACTTCGTCCAATCTGCAAAATAGCTATTAGTTGCTGCAATCACCTCCTCGTTTGAATAAAATCTTTGTGCTGCCAGCCATTTCTTCAAATTGGGGAACAAATAGTAGTCCGAGGGAGCCAAGTCTGGACAAAAGGGGGGATGTGAAACGAGTTGGAATCCTATTTCCATTAATTTTGCGACAACAATTGCTGAGGTGTGTGCTGGTGCATTGTCGTGATGGAAAAGGACTTTTTTGCAGTCCAATCGCAGGCATTTTTCTTGCAGCTCGGTTTTCAAACGGTCCAATAACGATGAATAATATGCACCTGTAATAGTTTTACCATTTTCTAGATAGTATATGAGGATTATCCCTTGCGAATTCCAAAAGACAGCCACTATAACCTTTCCTGACGAAGGAATGGTCTTCGCATTCTTTTAGTGCAGATTTTCCCTTCGTAACCCATTCTTTGGATTGTTCTTTGGTCCCATGTATCCATGTTTCATCCACAGTGACGAAACGACGCTTAAAGTTCTGAGGATCCCTTCCTGAACAGCTGCAAAACATCCTTGTAACACTTTACATGATTCCGTTTTTGGTCAAGCGTGAGCAATCGCTGAACCCATCTTGCGGATAGCTTTTTCATGTCCAAATGTTTATGCAAAATACCATGTACCCGTTCATTCGAGATGCCCACAGCGCTAGCAATCTGACGCACCTTAACTCTTCTGTCAACCATCACCATAGCATGGATTTTATCAATGATTTCTGGAGTCGTAACCTCCGCAGGGCGTCCAGAAAGTTCAGCATCACTTGTGCCCATATGGCCACTCCGAAAATTTTTAAACCACTTATAAACTGTTCTAATCGAAGGTGCAGAATCACCGTAATGTTTAATCACCACACGAAATTCTTTTTCGTCCATTTTTTTGACAATCACTCGACTTCATCCACACGAATGCCAAACACAAAGAAATAGACCGCACCGGTGGTGCCACTTCCCGGTCTTTGCACGGACTTCTCAAACGCCCCTCGTAATAAAGGTCCCGTAACGCTAGAAAATGCGTTGCAAAAGCGGTTTTCTTATACTTTATAAGCGCACGTTTCTCCAGCTAGATTATATAGTACTATCCGTCGATTGCCTAGCGTTTATTCTGAGACCGCGGTCGCTTTCAGTTCCTCGAATAATAGCATCAGTTGAGGCATTCAGAATCATAAAAGCCCAAAGCGCAGATACAAAGTTTCGAGAAAAATAGCTGTTTGTGAAATCAAATTTATAAACAAGCCACCAGTCTCACAGATCTCGCTTGTTTTTTAACCAAGTCTCGACGTACTGTAGATCCTATGAAAAAAATAGTTAACCCAATTTATGTTACGAAATAGCAATTAACATTTAGGATTATTACAGAACTTCCGCAAACAGGCTGGTGATGTATTGTATTTTGACAGTTGTTATTTGTAATTAATGTTGAACTAGAATCCGAACGTAAAGAACAGATACTAATTGCAACACACACACAAATATGACATATTCCAACACCTCATGGTCTTCGTTATCATCTTTTTCATAAAGCACATTCTGTGGCTTGAAGGTCAGTTAAAACAATCAATATACATTGATGGAAAAAAATGCAACATCAAAAAATAATTAACGGAGTGCACTGAAATTTCAGAAATACTTTTGCTTCGATAAAATGTTAAGTGACTAACATTGCAAGATCACAGGTCAATGTAAGCTCGAGGTACCCCACTGCAAATGTGAGGAGCTGGTACATTAATAACCGGTGTAACCGGCAGAATGTTCAATATAAGCATGCAAACGTGCATGTATTGTCACAAGCTGCGACATCGTCGCGAAAAAGCACAATGACCCGTATATGTAATAAGTTTCTTTAATTTACGTCTATGGTCACAATCTTTTTTGTTTAACAGATTAATTACCGGTTTCGGTCTTTAATGACCATCATCAGATCTGTTTTATACATTAGGACTTTGTTTCTACAAAACAGATCTGACGATGGTCATTAAAGACCGAAACCGGTAATCTGTTAAACAAAAAAGATTGTGACCATAGACGTAAATTAAAGAAACTTAGTGCATGTATTCTGTTGTAGAGGTGCCGGACGTCAGTTTGTTGGACGCAGTTCCATGCCACTCGCACTCCGTCGGACAGTATAATGATGGTTAACGCTGGTTGTGGATAACGCTCGAGTTGTTGTCGGATGATGTCCCATATGTGCTTGACTGGAGACAGATCTACTGATCGAGCAGGCCAAGGCAATATATCGACGATCTGTAGACCATGTTGGGTCACAGCTGTGGTATGTGGGCGAGTGTTATCCTGTTGGAAAACACCCCTGGAATGCTGCTCATGATTGGCAGCACAGCAGGTCGAATCGCTAGATTGACTTAAAGATTTGACGTCAGGATCGTGGGATTACCACGAGAGTGCTCCTGCCGTCATAAGAAATCGCACCCCACACCGTAACTCCACGTGCAAGTCCAGTGTGTCTAGCATGCAGACAGTTTGGTTGCAGGCCCTAAACTGGTGTTCTCCTAACACACGGCCATCACTGGCACCGATGGAGAACCATCAGCAAACACCACAAATCTTCATCCTGTCCTCCAGTCAGCTGTCGTTTGACACCACTGAAGTCACAAAAGGCGATGGTTTGGAGTCAGTGAAATACACGCTACAGGGCGTCTGGCTCGGAAATATCTTTGAAGTAGTCGATTTGTAAAACTTCCTTGTGTCACTGTGGTGCCAACAGCTGCTCAAACTGAGACTGCCGATGTAGTACGACACACCACTGTCATACGCCGAACATCATGGACTTCCTTCTCGGTAGTGCCAAGCGGCCGTCCGCAGCTCGGTCTTCTTACGACCGTACGTTCTCATGACCAACGCTTTCAACAATCATGTACAGTGGGGTACATTCCTGCCAAGTCTTTCTGCAGTATCGCAGAAGGAATATTCAGCATCTCGTAGTGCTATTACAGGACCTTATTCAAATTCAGTGAGTTGCTGATAATGACACCTCTGTCGCCCTCATTCTTGACTAACATCAGCTCACCATGTCCAGTCGCCGCGCGAGACGGCCGCGCGGTCTTAGGGCGCCTTGCAACGGTTGGCGCGGTTCCCCCCGTCGAAGGTTCGAGTCCTCCCTCGATCATGTGTGTGTGTGTGTGTGTGTGTGTGTGTGTGTGTTGTCCTTAGCGTACGTTAGTTTAAGTTAGACTAAGTAGTGTGTACGCCTAGTGACCGATGACCTCAGTAGTTTGGCCCCATAGGAACTTACCACAAATTTCCAAATTTGCATGTCCGTTCTCAAAGGTAACTAATGCTCATGATCGTTACAGCATGTACACTCCTGGAAATGGAAAAAAGAACACATTGACACCGGTGTGTCAGACCCACCATACTTGCTCCGGACACTGCGAGAGGGCTGTACAAGCAATGATCGCACGCACGGCACAGCGGACACACCAGGAACCGCGGTGTTGGCCGTCGAATGGCGCTAGCTGCGCAGCATTTGTGCACCGCCGCCGTCAGTGTCAGCCAGTTTGCCGTGGCATACGGAGCTCCATCGCAGTCTTTAACACTGGTAGCATGCCACGACAGCGTGGACGTGAACCGTATGTGCAGTTGACGGACTTTGAGCGAGGGCGTATAGTGGGCATGCGGGAGGCCGGGTGGACGTACCGCCGAATTGCTCAACACGTGGGGCGTGAGGTCTCCACAGTACATCGATGTTGTCGCCAGTGGTCGGCGGAAGGTGCACGTGCCCGTCGACCTGAGACCGGACCGCAGCGACGCACGGATGCACGCCAAGACCGTAGGATCCTACGCAGTGCCGTAGGGGACCGCACCGCCACTTCCCAGCAAATTAGGGACACTGTTGCTCCTGGGGTATCGGCGAGGATCATTCGCAACCGTCTCCATGAAGCTGGGCTACGGTCCCGCACACCGTTAGGCCGTCTTCCGCTCACGCCCCAACATCGTGCAGCCCGCCTCCAGTGGTGTCGCGACAGGCGTGAATGGAGGGACGAATGGAGACGTGTCGTCTTCAGCGATGAGAGTCGCTGCTGCCTTGGTGCCAATGATGGTCGTATGCGTGTTCGGCGCCGTACAGGTGTGCGCCACAATCAGGACTGCATACGACCGAGGCACACAGGGCCAACACCCGGCATCATGGTGTGGGGAGCGATCTCCTACACTGGCCGTACACCACTGGTGATCGTCGAGGAGACACTGAATAGTGCACGGTACATCCAAACCGTCATCGAACCCATCGTTCTACCATTCCTAGACCGGCAAGGGAACTTGCTGTTCCAACAGGACAATGCACGTCCGCATGTATCCCGTGCCACCCAACGTGCTCTAGAAGGTGTAAGTCAACTACCCTGGCCAGCAAGATCTCCAGATCTGTCCCCCATTGAGCATGTTTGGGACTGGATGAAGCGTCGTCTCACGCGGTCTGCATGTCCAGCACGAACGCTGGTCCAACTGAGGCGCCAGGTGGAAATGGCATGGCAAGCCGTTCCACAGGATTACATCCAGCATCTCTACGATCGTCTCCATGGGAGAATAGCAGCCTGCATTGCTGCGAAAGGTGGATATACACTGTACTAGTGCCGACATTGTGCATGCTCTGTTGCCTGTGTCTATGTGCCTGTGGTTCTGTCAGTGTGATCATGTGATGTATCTGACCACAGGAATGTGTCAATAAAGTTTCCCCTTCCTGGGACAATGAATTCACGGTGTTCTTATTTCAATTTCCAGGAGTGTATTTAAAGCAAATGTGATTTGTATCTTCATTGTGGCGCTATTAACGCCACTCTTATGCGACTGGCGCGAAATCTGAATTGAAATCATCAAGCGTACCAACTCTCGTTTATGTCCGACAGCTATTTCTTCGTGCTGCGATTTGTCCCGTCAGTGATCTCTGAATTACGAATTATTCCTATTGCCTACATGATGTAGCCACTAACCCTAGATAACAATAGAACAGTGGAGAGAAACAAAATTATGAATATCCCAGAATTCGGTGAGACAGCGGGCCGCTGTGGACAAGAGGTTCTAGGCTCTTCAGTCCGGAACCACGCTGCTACTACGGTCGCAGGTTCGAATTCTGCCTCGGTCATTGATGTGTGTGATGTCCTTAGGTTAGTTAGGTTTAATTAGTTCTAAGTCTAGGGGACTGATGACCTCAGATGTTAAGTCCCATAGTGCTCAGAGCCATTTGAACCATATTTTCGGGGAGACAGCTTTCCATGAATGTTCATTCATACAGGACTGCCCAACTGATACAGAGAATGCTGGTTCACCATAAGAGCAGCTAGAGTCAGTAGCAGGAGCATACATACGTACTAAAATCTCAAATTCGATGGTGGTGTGCTTTAGGCCCTTATGGTTCTCAGGGCTTAAATTGATTCTAAGCGTACAAGTCCTGCTTCATTTACTTCTACATTCTATTCCGTAAGCCCTTACTTTGGTTAGTACGTGACAGTGTCAAACTGAATCGGACACATTTTCGAACTCATAGAAATCGCCCAACACTTGTGAAAATTATATTTCAGCACAGGCTATTATCGCGTGATTGAGAAACGAAAATGTTGGCGTACGAGAAAAACTGAGTGGTACTCGTAAAGTTTAAGTACTTTGGGGAGGTTGGGTGATTGCCTTATCAAACTTCGCCTTTCAACCTGCGTGGGCCTGCATCCATATCCGGCGGTAATCGCCGAACCACTGTTCGCTCACACGATGCGTGACGTCAGGCAGTACGGGCCGTGGCGCCCTGTTTTGGGAACGTGACTGGCGGGGTTCATAGCGGCAGCGTTTATCTGGCGACAGGCAGCGGCCACGTCCACCCCCACTCCACCCCCGCCTCCACCACCACAGCTGCCTCGACGTCACGCCACGCGGCGTGCCGGAGTCCTGCCAGCACGGGAACACGCGTAATCTGCCGCAATGAAGCTGTTAGGCCGGAGCGGGGGAGGGACAACCGCCGATCTCAGTCTCTGGCCACCAGCCACTAGCCGGCCTTATTAGTTTTACCACAGACGGCGGGCGGTCTGCCGCACGGTTCGATACCATCTACTGTTGTTGCTGACGGACGGGTCACGGTAAGTCGCCTGCACGTAAACAGTGTGATAAGACCGTTTTTATCCAGCCCGGTAGCTTTAAACGGGAGCCTTGTTCAGGAAAATGGACGTGTCCGCTTGCTCCAGTTATCAGTGTATCTAGTTGCTGCCCACCAGAGTTTCTTCATACGCGCCAGAGGATGTGTTGAAAGACTTACAACTTACTGTCGCTCGTCGTAGACAAATAACAGTGGTGCTTTATGGAAGGTATGTGTCGAAAACCCGGTAGTGTAGCATAAAAGTGCTGATATCGGCGGACATGTCAGTGGATTCATACCGCAGTAAAGTCTCGTGGATCTACCGAGACTCTCTCCCTTTACCTCAGAGCACTGATGTCAGAAACTACACACTCACGTGCGATGTGACATAATATGCGGAGAAGAAGTGAGGAAATGGAGAAATAAAAAAGGAAGGAATTCAGGAACAGACGATATTAATGATGATGTGGTGATGAATAAGAGGAAGTATCTCTTGAAGCCGCGAAAAGGAAAAGAGGCTGATAATGGTGATGATGATGAGGACTCTGCTGAACATGATGACTACGAATAACAAAGGAGTTTATTCAACAGACTGCTGAATTTGCGTTAGTTTACTTCGGTATGGGATTTCTCTGGGCACTCTAATATTCGTTATACGTGTCGCGCACAGGTAATCGTCTTTGGCACTAACAAGGTGAAACTCACTGCGAGAAACCATTCATCTGTGCAACCAACGACCCTCCCTACCTTCTCTTCCTCCTCCTCCCCCTCCTCCTCACTCGAAAAAGAATGCATTTTCGATTAGGTATCAACTGCATAGATTGTGCATTCAAATTTGTAGATCACTTAGCAATATAAGATTCCTTCCGCGACTGGAAACATATTTTTTTTTCTCGAGTAAAACTGTCTGTGCTGCTTAATATAATTTGAAATATTGCAACGTTTCGGTTGCCGTAGTCATCACATCAAACTTTAAAAATCGGAAGACAGCGTCCAATCTCGGTTCCAAAAAAGTCCATCCCTTAGAGGGGCGTCAGCAATCAAGAAACATACATGTTCTTAAAGTCAGAGTAGTCGCATACTCAGGGACTGAGCTTAGCTGAACAGATGCAGGAATCCTACGTCGCCATTATAGGTAATGTCGGTAATGTCCTAGTGGAGATGGTTTACCGTTCTCTTCCTCCGGCCTGACATGAAATGTCATGAACGAATCTGTGTCGATACGATACTATACTGCAGTACCTGTGTTATTCCGAATTACGATGCAATCTTCCTTCGGACATGCGTGCATGCACGCATAGTAATTCGAAATAAAGCAGGCACTGCAACATCGTATGTGTCAGTCGACACTGGGCAGCGATTTTCATGACAAAATGTCTCTCCTGTACGTCACTATAAACAAGGGAAGTACGAGTATAGATTGTAGTCACATGGTTGACGACATATGGAAGTTTGGTCCCGACCTTGAGTCGCACTCAAACAGCCAAGTGATAAGGGGACCACTTGCTAAAACTCGGAAATCCGGGTTCGAGTACCGGTCCGGGACAAATTTTCACTGTCATCGTTCCATTATACAGCTGATCGTTGTCCACATTCGCTACTGCGGATACATTTCATGTGTCTGTGTCGTGTGGATGAATGTCATGGGTGCCTTTACAATAATGTGTAGGGTGTGTGTTGTTGTGCGTCATAGGAAAGGGGAGAGTGAAATCCGGTGCTGGCACATACTCTACTCGTCCAGAATAACGCCAATAAGGCGGCCGAGGTTGACGTCTCCATCCGACGGCCGGAACATTATCCACAGTGTCACGTGACCTCACTTCATGAGACACTCCAGACAGATATGGTATTTACTCCAGAATATTGGCACAAAGACTGGAGATCAGGAAAATTACACTACAACCTCTCCTTCCCTTGATGGACAAATACTGCCAGTGAAAAGTTACCATGGCCAGGATTCGAACGAGTTTGCCTACAAGTCGACCGTCAACGCAAAAGAGTGCGTTAGCGACATCGGCTACGTAGGAGCGTACACATGTTATATGAAGATCATTCAGTAAGTAATGTAACAATTTTTTTTCTAAGAGGAATACACCACATTAATCATATGGCTCTGAGCACTATGGGACTTAACTTCAGAGGTCATCAGTCCCCTAGAACTTAGAACTACTTCAACCTAACTAACCTAAGGACATCACACACATCCATGCCCGAGGCAGGATTCGAACCTACGACCGTAGCGGTCACGAGGTTCCATACTGTAGCGCCTAGAACCGCTCGGCCATCCCGGCCGGCCACCCCGGCCGGCCACCACATTATTCCCCACTCATTTGGCTACAGAACAACACTATCTTCAACATAATCTCCGTTCAATGCGACTGCCTTATTCCACCTAACTGGGAGGGCCTGAATGCCCACATGGTAACACTCTACTGGTCGACGTCGGAGCCAACGTCTTGCTGCATCAATAACCTCCCCATCATCCATGTACTGTTTCCGGTGGAGTGCGTCCTTCAGTTCATGAAACAGATGGAAGTCATAAGGCGCGACATCCGAGCTGCAGGGTGAATGATGAACAGTCCAATGACGTTTTGTGAGCTTCTCTAGGGAGTGCAGGCTTGGGTGAGGCCTGGCGTTCTCATGGAGAATGACTAGTTCGTTCACATTTTTGTTGCGACGAGCAAACTGAAGTAGTTCGTCAGTTTCCCGAGGATTGTTCAGTACACTTGAGGGAGGATATCAAACAGAATAACCCACTCAGAGTCCTAGAAGACCGTCGCCATGGCTTTACGAAGATGCCGCACTGTGCGACCTTGTTGCGCTGAGGACAGACGCCTCGTCCAACGACCCACCGTGCTTTTGTTCAGTGCCAGGTATCCGTAGACATTTTGGAAGCGCCTATTAATATCAGCGATGCTGTGGTTATCCATAAGAAAAAAAAAAACTCTAACAGCTCTCTGCCTCTCGGAACTTCATGAAACTATAGGGGCTGGAGCGAGAATATTTCACGATGTCCCAGAAAAAATTCCGTATTTTGTTCAGCCGAAACTAATGGAGGAAAAGAAATGTGTTTCATGACTTATTGAACGCCTCCCGTACATGGTAGAAAAATCTACCCGCTAGTGCTAGTGCTAATCTAGGGATGCAGACTACGCGCTGTCACACACTGCCTTCTCTTCCTCAACAGCTCAGACATGACTCTGTGATCGTCGCACTCACCTTCAGTAATGCAATTACCCCCATTTTACCCCTGAAGTCGTCTGAAGAGGGTTGCACCAGACCGTGGTCGACATAGAACAACTCAGTACGTCACATAGTGCGTCGTAGTTCCGAATGACTGGAAAATCAAAGCTGCCTGAACGCGACCGGGTAACGAAGCAGTAACTGCCGCGCGGTCGGCAAACCTTGGCCCCGTGCCTCGTCTGTATGCCACGGCGCTCGGCCGGCGCCTGTTGATTCTTCCAGCCGGTTGTATGTGACTCTCGCGCCAATGAGTTACTCACTCTTTCTAAAAGGATTCCTTCGGCGAACAAAAAAAGTTTGTTTCTCTTTTGTCCGGGAGATTTGTGGTCGTCTCGAAAAAAGGGTCAAAGGCCTGGCCTGGGGAGAAATTTATGCGACTGCCGGAGTCGGTTCCCGGAGCAAGCAAAGCAGGCGGCTCATTTGCATGTTTAGTGGTTCCAATAGGCTGGCGCGGTGTGGCGCTGCGGAGCAAAAGGAAACGGAACGGCGGCCTGCGGCCGGCGCATGCATAATCCGCCCCAGCCGCGACTCGCCCGCGACCTACCCGCCAGCCGTGGCCCACGCCACTCCGCCAGCGTCTCGCCGCCGGCCGCCTTGATTCGCTGCTTCGTTAAGAGAGGCGGCCAGATAACGTAATTTAGGGTGCCATTGTTCGCGGGGATTCCCCCTTACATGCGCAGGATTCGGAGGCGCACGCTAGGCAACCTTGCTGCGCACCAGTTTCGCCGATTAACTGCAGGGCTACTTAAGAAGTCGTGTTCCTGCGGTACCAGTACTTCGCCTACAACTACATCTATATGCATATTCCAGAAGCCATTTTACGGTGTGTGACCGACGGTACTTGTGGTACTGTGGTTTCCAACCTGGGGGTAATTTACCCTGAGGGGTAAAATGAAATTTTGTGAGGGGTAAAAACTAAATGATTCCGTTCTGTTTCAGTCACGAAACTAAATTATTTTCAAAAGTTCATTACTATGATCGCAATATTGTAAGACTCTAATATTTCTTATATAAGTTATCGATAATTACTTTTTCTCAAGTAGTGGCATTAATGCGTCGGAGGTTGCAGGTTCCCCACATAGTCCACCCACTACACAAACATGTTGCGCTTTGTCCCGCATATCACTGATGATAAAAGTGAAACAAATACGTATCAACTGCTAAATATCTCAAGAAAATGTCTTCTCCAAGTTGTAGATAGTACTTGCAGTAATCCAGAAATTACTTCATTACTCGCTTTCAAACAGATAAATGAATTAATTGACAGCACGACACAGACTTGACTACATAAGTGCTACAGTAGTGGTGTACACAGTTTCATTATTACTATAGTGCAAAATCTAAACTTTTTTATTTTAAATGGGTTTGCAGTGCGCTTGTGAAGCAAATACCACATTGGATAGGAGCAATGCACGGGAAGCATGTTTTATAACAAGTGCGTAACTTCATTGTGGGTTAATTAGCTTTCTTTTCGAGGAGAAGTTGTGGGTAGCACGTGCGATACACCATGAATTCCTTCGTCATTCACTCTAAAACACACACAGACACACAAACACACACACACACACACACACACACACACACACACACACACACACAAACACAAACTAAATATCTTTCATCATTTTAAAAATAAAAGTGTTCAAGGGAAGGCTTTCATTCTAAAGTTCAGTTAGGCGATAAAGTTGGGGTAAGGGGCAACAGATAGCAGGGAGAGGGGGGAGGGGGGCGGACGGAAAGCACGGGTGCTAGTTAATGTCTGATTGCACTCAGGGGTAATGGTGTAAGGACGGTTGGGAACCATTTTTCCCACTATCTGGTCCACCCTTCCCCCCTCACCGGTTCCATTCTCGAATATTGCTTGGAAAGAATAATAGTTTGTAAACCCCATATTAACACGTTTGGCGGGAAATAAGTTGCCGAACTCTACTCATAACTAACTCTCTTGGAATTTCAGTGGTAAACATCCTCTTAAAACACAACGCCTCTCTCGTATCGTTTGCCACTGAAGTACGATGAGCATCTCTGTAACGCTCTTTCGCCGACTAAATCATCCCGTTACGAAACTAATAAATCTACGATAGATCTACACGTACATGACTACTCTGTAGTTCACAGTTAAATGCCTGGTAGATGATTCTTCAAATCACTTTCATACTATCTCCTACAGTTATACTCTCGAGCAGCGAGCGGGAAATACGAACACCTACATTTCTCCGAGCGACCTCTGATTTTTCGTATTTTATTACGACGATAATTTCTTTCTCTGTTGGTGGTCGTCAACAAAATATTTTCGCATTTGGGGGAGAAAGCAGACGATTGAAATTTCGTGAAAAAATGTCGTTGCATTGCAAAGCGCCTTTGTTGTAATGATTGCCATCCCAACTCGCATATCACATCCGTGACACTCTCTCCCCTAATTCGCGGTAGTACAAAACGAGCTATTCTTTTCTGATCTTGTTCGATGTCCTCCGTCAATCCTATCTGATGTGGACTCCCCCGCCGCACAGCAGTACTCCAGAAGAGGGCGGACAAGTGTAGTGTCAACAGTTTCTTTACTAGACCCGCTGCATTTTTTAAGTGCTCTGCCAATAAATGGCAGTGTTTCGTTTGCTTTTCCACAACGATACTTATATGATCGTTGTAGTTTAACTTATTCGTAACTGTAAACCCTAAGTATTTAGTTCAGTATACAGCCTATAGATTTGTGATTTATCGTGTAACTGAAATTTAGCAGATTTCTTTTGGTACTCATATGAATGACGCCACACTTTTCATTATTCAGGGTCAATTGCCACTTTTCACACCACACAGACATCTTTCTAAATGATTTTGCAATTGGTTTTCTTCTTATGAAGACATTACTAAGCGGTAAGTGACAACATCATCCACAAACAGTCTAAGAGGGCTGCTGAGATTCTCTCTTAAACCAGTTATATAGATTCGGAATAGTTCAAATGGTTCAAATGGCTCTGAACACTATGTGACTTAACATCTGAGGTCATCAGTCCCCTACAACTTAGAAGTACTTAAACCTAACTAATCTAAGGACATCACACACATCCATGCCCGAGGCAGGATTCGAACCTGCAACCGTAGCTGACGCGCGGTACCGGACTGAAGCGCCTAGAACCGCTCGGCCACCGCGGCCGGCGATTAGGAATAGTAAACGACCCATAACACTTCCTTGGGAAACACCAGATATAACTTCTGTTTTACTCGATCAGTTATTACGACCTATGACCTTTCTATATCTATATCTCTACTATTCACAATAAAGTGCCTGGCAGAGGGTTCAATGAACCACCTTCATGCCGTCTCTCTACCGTTCCACTGTCGAACGGCACGTGGGAAAAACGAGCACTTAAATTTTTCTGTTCGAGCCCTGATTTCTCTTATTTTAACGTGATGATCATTTCACCCTATGTAGGTGGGTGCCAACAGAATGTTTTCGCAATCGGAGGAGAAAGCTGGTGATTGAAATTTCATGAGAAGATCCCGTAGCAATGAAAACACCTTTGTTTTAATGATTGCCACTCCAATTCACTTATAATGTCTGTGACACTATCTCCCCTATTTCTCGATAATACATAACGAGTTGCCCTTCTTTGTACCTTTTCGATGTCATCCGTCAGTCCCACCTGACGCGGATCCCACACCGCACAGCAATACTCCAGAATAGGGCGGACAAGCGTAGTGTAAGCAGTCTCTTTGGTAGACCTGTTGCACCTTCTAGGTGTTTTGCCAATGAATTGCAGTCTTTGGTTTGTTCTACCTACAATATTATCTATGTGATCTTTCCAATTTAGGTTATTTGTAACTGTAATCCCTAAATATTTAGTTGAATTTATAGCCCTCAGATTTATGTGACTTATCGCGTAATCAAAATGTAGCTACTCATGTGAATAATCTCACACTTTCTTTATTCAGGATCAATTGCCATTTTTCGCACCATACAGATATCTTATCTAAATCATTTTGCAAGTCATTTTGACCATCTGATGACTTTACAAGAATGTAAATGACAGCATCATGCGCAAAAAATCTAAGACGCTACTCAGGCTACTCAGATTGTCTCCTATGTCGTTAATATAGATCAGGAACAATAGAGGGCCTATACCCCTTACTTGGGGAACGCTGGATATTACATCTGTTTTACTCTATGACTTTCCGTCTATTACTACGAACTGTGACCTTTCTGACAGGAAATCACGAATCCAGTCACACAACTGAGGCGATACCCCGTAGGCACGCAGTTTGGTTAGAAGACGCTTGTGAGGAACGGCGTCGAAAGCCTTCTGGAAATCCAAAAATATGGAATCAATTTGACATCCCCTGTCGACAGCACTTATTACTTCATGGGTATAAAAAGCTAGTTGTGTTTCACAAGAGCGATATTTTTTGAATCCGTGCTGACTACATGTCAATAAATAGTTTTCTTCGAGGTACTTCATAATGTTCGAATAGAGTATATGTTCTAAAACCCTACTGAAAAATCGACGTTAGTTATATAGGCTTGCAATTCAGCGGATTACTCCTACTTCCTTTTTTGGGTATTGGTGTGACTTGATAAATTTTCCAGTCTTTAGGTACGGATCATTCTGTGAGCGAGTGATTGTATATAATTGCTAAATATGGAGCTATTTTATCAGCATGCTCTGAGTGGAACCTGACTGGTATACGATCTGGACCGGAGGCCTTGCCTTTATTAAGTGATTTAAGCTGCTTTGTTACACCGAGGATATCTACTACTATGTTTCTCATCTTGGAAGTTGTTCTTGATTGGAAATCAGGAATATTTACTTCGTTTTCTTTCTGACAGGAAATCACGAATCGAGTCGCATAACTGAGACGATACTCTATTGGCATGCAAGTTAATTTGAAGCCGCTTGTAAGGAACGGTATCGAAAGCCTTCTGGTAGATCTTGTGGATCACATGTTAATCCTAGGTGGTAAGGTACTGAAACGTAGAGTACTCGACAATCGGTACAATAAGTGTTTTGTAAGCCATTATTTGCGTGTATGAATAACATTTCTTTAAGCTTCTCCCAATGAATTTTAGTCTAGCACCTGCTTTTCCAACAATTAGTATTACTTTATCATTCGATTTCGGGTGAATTCGAGCGGTTACTCAACCTGTTTTACATTAGTTTCATTTCCCACTGATTTTCCACCTATAGCATGGTCAAATTCTAACATTCTGCGTGGTGTCTGTTGTTCTAAGTCGTGTCTCCTTACCACTTTCGTGCAATGACGCTCTGACCGTGTTTTTTAGGGAATTGACTAGTTTGAACCTGTTGCTGGTAAGGAGACGCCAGACCACACATGACATGTAGAGTTCAGAAGAGTTCAGTGAGACTAGCGATGATATAACCAAATACTTAATGATTTCAGCGTCAGCTCCACTGCACTCCCTGTAAAAGAATCTTAATACTAACTAAATTTAGTGGAAGGGGTTCAAGGCTTTCCTATTTTTAGTTATCTGGTAAAATAACGTCGAAAAATCAGTTAAGTTTACCATTGGAAATTTTATTCTACTCACAAAACATTGTTTATAAATTGCACTATTGATAAAAGGAAAAGTTTTAATACAGGATGGTCAAAACCAACTGCGTTCAACAAAAATGTGAACGAATATTCCCTGAATGGGTTTCCAAGTTCTACAATGGATCGAAGGATGACCTATGCCATATCACATCTATAATCTAGGTTTAAATTAAGTTTCACAAATGACAAAACTGTCAAAATGGTCTACAGTGACCCTCAATTATCTTTAATTACTCATCTAACTTGTCGTAAATTACAGTGGCTGATGTAGCTTCTCAATAACTATATAACAGAAAAATCTCCGCGTTTCAGATTTTTACTTCAAGTGGCAAATGTGAAAACCATGAGCTTTAATTGACGATCGACACTAGTATTACGCAAAAAGGAGGTGTAACAGATGAGACTTCTGCAGTTCTGAGTGAAGCTTTATGGGCTGTTATGTGGCATCGCGTACGTTCATTACCTTGTCGGTGTTCGTCAGGGGGCAGCGGGCAGCACAGCTCCGCTCACCTCGCCGTCTCGGAAGCAACTCTCTCCTAACTTCTCCTTACTACAATTTACCGAAGTTGGTTTAAAAAAACTATCTGGATGTGTTTTCATCTGACCATTTAGGGTCTCAGTGTTAAGCTCCGCCTACAAAAATTCTGTCTATCCAATGAGAAACGTTATAGAATTAGATTTTCACTCTGCAGCGGAGTGTGCGCTGATATGAAACTTCCTGGCAGATTAAAACTGTGTGCACTGACCGAGACTCGAACTCGGGACCTTTGCCTTTCGCGGGCAAGTGCTCTACCATCTGAGCTACCGAAGCACGCTGTGAGGGCCGGGCGTGAGTCTTGCTTCGGTAGCTCAGATGGTAGAGCATTTGCCCGCGAAAGGCAAAGGTCCCGAGTTCGAGTCTCGATCTGGCACACAGGTTTAATCTGCCAAGAAGTTTCATATCAGCGCACACTCCGCTGCAGAGTGAATATCTCATTCTGGAAACATCCCCTAGGCTGTGGCTAAGCCATGTCTCCGCAGTATCCTTTCTTTCAGGAGTGCTAGTTCTGCAGGTTCGCAGGAGAGCTTCTGTAAAGTTTGGAAGGTAGGAGACGATGTACTGGCAGAAGTAAAGCTGTGAGGACCGGGCGTGAGTCGTGCTTCGGTATCTCAGATGGTAGAGCACTTGCCCGCGAAAGGCAATGGTCCCGAGTTCGAGTCTCGGTCTGACACACAGGTTTAATCTGCCAGGAAGTTTCATATCAGCGCACACTCCGCTGCAGAGTCAAAATCTCATTCTCGAAACATCCCCCAGGCTGTGGCTAAGCGATGTCTCCGCAGTATCCTTTCTTTCAGGAGTGCTAGTTCTGCAGGTTCGCAGGAGAGCTTCTGTAAAGTTTGGAAGGTAGGAGACGAGATACTGGCAGAAGTAAAGCTGTGAGGGCCGGGCGTGAGTCGTGCTTCGGTAGCTCAGATGGTAAAGCACTTGCCCGCGAAAGGCAAAGGTCCCGAGTTCGAGTCTCGGTCAGTGCACACAGTTTCAGAAACGTTATACTTTTCGTGGTGGGGCAATGTTTTTAAAGTTTGCAACGTAACAGAGACGCGAAAAAGTCTCACGCTAAAACTTGCAGCTGGTGTGGTCCTTTTAGTGTTATCGTAAGGTCTATACTGTTCTTCTGGAGGGCTCTATCTTTTACCATGGGCTAGGGGCGGGGTGTCCTGCCGTAACAGAGACGCGAAAGCGAAAAAGTCTCACGCTAAAACTTGCGGCTGGGGGGTGGTCCTTTTAGTGTTATCGTGAGATCTATACTGTTCTTCTGGAGGGCTCTAGCTTTTAACATGGGCTGGGGGGTGGTCCTGACTTAACAGAGACGCGAAAAAGTCTCACGCTAAAACTTGCGGCTGGGGTGGTCCTAGAGGTTAGCTGGCGACGTGGGTGTCCGTCCCTTATCGTAGGGCCTTCCAGCTTAACACGGTTCTGCTCTCGGCTTCTGTTCTCGTTTCTCCCCTCGGAACTGCGTCTGTCTCACGATGGGATGGTATGACATGCATTTAGGCATTCTTGTGTTAGTCTGTGGTGTTCCATTTGCTCACTCGTTATTCGTATTACTTTGGTTAATTTAATGTCACGATTTGTTCGGAGCTATGTGACATACTACTGGATTTGCTTATCATGTCAAGGTTTTCGTGGAAGGTGTTGGATTTGCCTGACACCTTACAAAATAGTGAAGGATCTCTTCGCCTGTTTTCAAAAGAATGTATTAAATTTATTACGTTCAAGGTCAGAGGCCGGTTCGTGCACCAGTCGTTGAACTTCCATGGGTATTGTTGCATTTTGTAAGTTCCTATAGAAAAAAGAATCGTCCGCAAAACGCGCTTTAAAGCTTCCGACGCTATCCGCTCCATATACTGTAATACTCTTACGAGGTACTCCAGGAAATACCTGTTAAGCTGCGATCTCCCAGGTGTTCTCGACGTGATTAATGCTGTAATTCTAGAGGTACAGCTGAGTTGTTGTCGGCACTGCAGCCAGCAAGGGATTCTATTTTGGGCCGTGATAATGTTCCGGCCCATGCACTTGGAAACGTCCCAGATTGCATTGATTTGTTTTAGGCTGCATCTCATCTAACCCTTCGTAACCGTCCTATTTAAATACTAGCCACACATTGTCATCTGGACTGGAAACAAATAATAACGACCCGGTATTCGCCTCCAGAGCTCAACACACACATCTATACACTGCATGCCGTCATATGCTGTGTGACGGCATATGCCAGAAACCAGCAACATTTCTTGCTTTCCTGTTCTATTCATGTCGGCATGAACTCTAACTAGCTATAATTATCCGTCATAAGTATTCCACGAAGAACGTGTGGCCGGACGTAACATGTGGCTTGGTTCTTGTTGGAAGCTACGCTCTCGAACTGACGTGTAGTCGTTTCAGCTCAGATCACTAGGATGGATATTTCAAGATATTTTACAGTCGTTGTAGTTTCCAGTGATTTATGCTATCGAGCAACAATGGGTATTTCCAACCATCTTTGCGTAAGAGACTAATGTTAAGAATCCACTGCCATTCCCTACACCAATTCTCCGACTCTTGATTGGTCTTCCAGTATATCAACTCAGTTTTATGGCGCTGTAATTTTCATACGTACAGTAGCTTCACCCACGAAACCCAAACACTACCTTTGAACACCACTTCTGCTGTCATGCGTATTGGAGAAACTACTTGAGGCCGGCCTGTGTGGCCGAGCGGTTCTAGGCGCTTCGGTCTGGTTGGTTGGTTGGTTTGGGGAAGGAGACCAGACAGCGTGGTCATCGGTCTCATCGGATTAGGGAAGGATTGGGAAGGAAGTCGGCCGTGCCCTTTCAGAGGAACCATCCCGGCATTTGCCTGGAGTGATTTAGGGAAATCACGGAAAACCTAAATCAGGATGGCCGGACGCGGGATGATTCAGTCTGGAACCGCGCGAACGCTACTGTCGCAGGTTCGAATCCTGCCTCGGGCGTGGATGTGTGTGATGTCTTTAGGTTAGTTAGGTTTAAGTAGTTCTAAGTTCTAGGGGACTGATGACCTTAGATGTTAATTCCCATAGTGCTCAGAGCCATTTGAACCAAACTACTTGAGACAACCTCCCCCCAACTCGCTCTAAATTCAGTCTCATAATTTAGAAATATCGACGGACATGTAAACAAAGAAGAGATACTCTACGCCTTCCGTAGACAAAATTCCAGAAATACAACAGTAAACTGGAAAGAATATGGTCAAATACGAAAATACTTTGACACTACTAAGAAAATATACGTTTCCCTGTCGCTGTTTATTGATTCGATTAGTAGTCGAATCAGACCTATCTGTCCCGCGGAAATGTGCGGAGACATTGGTGTCGGAATCAGTGAGTCTTTGGCAGCAGTCATAGGAAATATGTTGAGACGATAAATATAAATTAATTTTCTTCACTGTGACTGGGAAGGGGCGTAACGCATCACCTTGTAATCCCTCTCACAGGAATTCGACATATTACGAAGAAAAAAAAAAAAAGGTCAGTTTCATCGATCGCTACATTTCGAAAGCGATAGTTCGTACGGTGTATGCTTCCCAGAAACTGAACTATTCACGTTCTTTGTCAATATAAAGACAAGGACATTCTGAATACTAGTTCGGCACCGTACCTGCAACATCAACTCAGACAATGCTTTTTGAAATTTCACTTCATTTTCTCAGCCCTCTCTATGACGATTATTGAAAGAATTCTTATGATACTGTACGATTGATAGGTAGACGGCAAAATGGCGAACTAGATCACCTGTCAAGTTCTCTTATAAATATAGTTGTTTCTGGCCTGAAAATTCTCTTTCGTGCTTTTTGTGTATACAGCAGCTAAGTGAGGCTCAAGGAAGCCAGTAAGTCAACTGAAAAAAATAGAAGAGTCCGTCCTGGGTCATCCGCAATCTCTCAACGTGTGTGTTTGACGTCCCATCTTGACTGATTTATTATGTGCGGCTGATAACAAAGAAACGTCTGTTATCGCCGCAGCAGTAGTTTCGTTCCGTTTAATTAGCGTGACCTACATATCAACTGTCCTCACATATCTGTCACATTACAGTAATGAAATGCCGACTCGCCTTTCTTTCTTCTAGTTGCTGATTACAACCATATACAACGGCTTTCATTTTATTCGATTTGCTAACACTGGACACAATTATACGACGCCTATGACCACCATTACAGTAACAATCATTGCAACAAAATGCCCGCGTTTTGGCTCTGCTCTTACTGAGGACCTACCGAAACCCCGAACAGTTACAGCTGCGTGCCAATGTTGCCGCCTGCGCTTTAAACTGTGTTGGTGCTTGAGTTCGTAGCGTTTTTCCATAAGTTTAATAAACACAACAGACACACGTAACAGATACTTTGATCATCAACAATATATTCTGCTTCACTATTTACTACTGACTGCCAACGCTGTGGTAACTTTTCAATTCCACGACTATAGAAATCACATGGTTTTGAGGCGAAGATCTCATCAAGCCACGTTCGGAGCACATTTTGATTCGGAATGGAAGTTCCTTGCAGGTTGTTCAATAGAGAGTGGAAAAGTTGAAAATCTGACAAGGGAACCTCCCCATCGCACCCCCCTCAGATTTGGTTATAAGTTGGCACAGTGGATAGGCCTTGAAAAACTGAACACAGATCAGTCGAGAAAACAGGAAGAAGTTGTGTGTAACTATGAAAAAATAATCAAAATATACAAACTGAGTAGTCCATGTGCGAGATAGGCAACTTTTTGAATGATGCGAGCTCAGTAGCGCCGTGGTCCCGTGGTTAGCGTGAGCAGCTGCGGATCGAGAGGTCCTTGGGTTCAAGTTTTCCATCAACTGAAAATTTTTATTTTCAGGCAATTATCAGAGTTCAGGCACTCAAACATAATCAACTTCGCTCTCCAAAATTCCAGGACATGTTCAGATTTCCTTGGACATATACAGGTCTACACACGGAAAAATTTGAAAACGTTAAAAACATATGTCTTGAGAGAGCACAGAGGAAACTGTGCGACTGTGAAACTGTTGCATTCATTTGTTGCATTTTATGTGACACACTCTTATGTTTTCATCACTTTTTTTGGGAGTGATTATCACATCCACAAGAAAACCTAAATCGGGCGAGGTAGAAGAATCTTTTTACCCATTCGCCAAGTGTGCAAGTTAGGTGGGTCCACAACGTATTTCTGTCATGTGACGCACATGCCGTCACCAGTGCCGTATGGAATATATAAGACGTGTTTTACTGGATCAAATGTTTTCGGTTCCCATTGCAGAGGCACGTCCATTCGTCTACTAATCGCACGGTTTTGCGGTGCGGTCGCAAAACACAGACACTAAACCTGTTACAGTGAACAGAGACGTCAATGAACGAACGGACAGATCATAACTTTGCAAAATAAAGAAAGTAAAATTTTCGCTAGGGTGAAGACTTGAACCAAGGACCTCACGCTCCGCAGCTGCTCACGCTGACCACGGGACCACGGCGACCGTGCGCTTACATCCTCCTTTATATTGCCTATGTTGCCGATGGACTACTCAGTTTGTATATTTTTGCTTATTTTTTCATAGTTCCACACAACTTCTTCCTGTTTTCTCGATTGATCTGTGTTCAGTTTTTCAAGGCCTATCCACTGTGCCAAATTATAACTAAATCTGAGGGGGGTGCGATGGGGAGGTTCCCTTGTGAGGGCGCAAGATCAGGTGAATAGGATAGGTGTGGAATGACTTCCCAACGCAACTCCCGTACAGCATTTTTCTTTCACGTAGTCTCCCTGGCCGTTGTTCTTGGACTGCCTCTGCTAGGCGTCTCTGTTGTTGACAGTGAGTGTCAGCAGTGATGGTTACACCTCGGGGAAGCAATTCGTAGTCCACCACACCGTCGCTGTTCAATCAGATGCGGAACGTTATCTTCTATGGATGCGCGCAGGTCTACGTACGAGCAGTGTGTTTGAGCTCAAACATTCCTTTTTTTCCCTTAAGTTACCCTAAAGACACTATTTCTCATTCAAGTAATGGTGTAGGATAGGAATGGTAGGTGTTGTTCACGAGCCAATTGGTAACGAGCAAGAAGAGATGTACATATGACCATCAACTGATTCTTTATGTTTTGTGGTACCCATACACCCAATTTTTGAAACATCCCCATTGGATGCCAATGTCACGCGGTGTTGGACTGATTACAGTTCATCACATCTGCCAGTTCTCGAGTACACTGACGTGGATCATTGTGGATTAATGCGTTTAAACGATCTTCGTCGAACCCCGAAAGTATTCAAGAACATGGAGAGTCACTAATGTCAAAACGGACCTCCTTAAAACTTGAGAACAGTTTTCTTGCCGCGCTCTGTCCAGCAGCGTTAGTCCCCACACACGGTGCTGTCATCCCTATATTGAACGCAAACGTAAGAATATATTGGAAACGTTCAGATTTCTGCATTTGGCACTGCATTTTCTAGCGTTCACAGTTCCACTCACTATCTCCGAACGACAAAATGACATTATGTAAGCTCAAATAGGGACAGTGATCTACAATTAAAAAAAATAGATTCGATAAATACATCAATAGCGACCGGAATACCAACATGAAAAAAATACAATGGTGTCCAAAACATAAAGATGAAGGTAGCTTTTGTATGATGTATCACTGCTAATTAACATATCTCGATGAAACTTGTACCATACATTGGAAGAATTGCTGCAGTTTATTACAGAAGGTAACTGAAAGAATTACGCAGTCAGACGAACAGAAATGACTTCTGTATTCGAAGACAATAATCACACAGAGGTCAATGGGATCCATGGTGGTAGTGTTGATGATGATGATGATGGTGGTGGGGCGCTCAACATCGTGGCCATCAGCGTCCGTATAAGTTCCAATCATTCCATTTCCAGTCTCGCCACTATCCGAATGATTATGAGATGATGAGGACATTCACACCCCTTCGCCGGGCGAGGGAATCCCCGACCAGGCCGGGAATCGAACCCGGGGCCCCGTGATCCAGAGGCAGCAGGGATTCATGGTGGTCACGTGCAGGCAGTCGCAGAAGCCAATGGATGGATGCTTTTCTCAAATTGTTGTGCAACCTACTGAAAATTTTTCCGTGACTGTTCCTGTTCTTTAGCTTTTCAACTATCGCCTCTACTCTGACACACCAAGCCCCTCTTGCCTGACGACTCCCAGTTCTTAAGAGACAGATGGCCTGCCACTCCGTTCTTCGTCATTCAGACCCGTTGTGCCACACTGTGCCGTATTATGGTGCACTGTTTCGGCACACTTGCACTAACACACCATAGTTTTTTGCAGCATTGTTCCCTTGAAATGCAGAAAACGAATTACTGCACGATACTCCACTTTATGAATGGTATATATCGATCCGTTTCCGGCCCTCGAGAGGCGTGCTGCGGCACTTTGCCGCTGGGATTTCATTGTGTACCAGGACCGCAGGCCTGCACTTGCAAAAAGTCTACAGAATAATTACGTAACTTTATTTTTCGATTGATGATTAAAACTTCACTACTCTCCCTCGAATTTAAGTACTATTTAGCTAGCAGAGAACCACAGAGGCCAAGAAATTATTGCGTTCTACTTCCAGATGCGGAGCTGTCAGTTGTTTTCACGACTGTGTCGTTCGCAGAGACGTCAGGGACAACATATTCACAGATAAAATTGTGTTATCAGGGGAGAAAATTACGGGAAACAGAATTTCTTCATTTGCTAGTAGAATACGTCGAAACAGTAACTATTTTGTAGTTGCAATGAAGTGACAGCCGCCAGCCGCTTAAGAATACTCGTTGCGAAGGCTTTGAGTGTATTGTAATGCTATCTCCCTCCTTTCAGTGCTAATTTTTGAACTTTAAGGAAGAAGGTAAAATGTTGACGAAGGAAGGTTGCGTTATGTTGCCGACAAGAAGTGACACGTAGTAGTTTATTTCTATTTGCAGAAGTTTTCTCTTTCTATCGGGCTAATAACGGCATCGGAATCAGCAGTCGTGTTTTTGTACCGGCCACTGCGAAACAAATCGATATCTGGCGGGTTCGTTTCAGGACTGTTTGGTGGGTGTATCCACATTTGGCGAGTGTTTCACTCACTGGTAGGGCGATATGCGGTCTTGCATTATCGTGCAAACTGAGTACACCGGCTGCAGGCATGTCAAGCCTTCTTTGACGAGTCTCGCGCACAAAACACTTTGCAGAAACAGCTTGCAGTACGCGTCTTTTACAGACATTCCCTGAGGAACCCTGTTTGTACCTATGCCTCCATTCATGTCATACCCAAATGTCATCATCAGTTTCACTTTTCATTGTTGGCAGCGGAATTTTTCGGTCGTGGAGAGTCGGAACTTTTCCATTGAGACGAATGAGATTACGGTTCTGGCTCAAAATCTCGTATCCATATCTCATCAAGTGCAACAGTCCTTTTCAGAAACTGTTCTCCTTCTGCTTGGCAACGATGAAGCAATTCTCCTGCGATTATTTTGCGACATGCTTTCCACTCTTCACTCAGATAAATTGCAACCCATCTGGCAGCAATTTCTATAATCTTTAACTTTTCAATTATGACTCTTTAAACTGAAGTCACAGGCACTCTGGCGCCGGCCGGTGTAGCCGTGCGGTTCTAGGCGCTTCAGTCTGGAACCGCGTGACCACTACGGTCGCAGGTTCGAATCCTGCCTCAGGCATGGATGTGTGTCATGTCCTTAGGTTAGTTAGGTTTAAGTAGTTCTAAATTCTAGGGGACTGATGACCACAGATTTTAAGTCCCATAGTGCTCAGAGTCATTTGAACCATTTTGAACATTCTGGCCTCATATGCAGTTTCCTAGATTACCGTGATAGTATTCTACGATCCACTGCACAATTCCCACACCTCTCTGCCGAAGCATTGTTACTTTCCGCTAGGGTCTTTCCACGTAGGGATTACATTTTGATGTAGGAACGCTCGTCACTAAGTGTAATCCAACATCACTCGGTTTCAACTTCCATTCTAAAACTGAATTACTCACAACACAGCCACGCGAACTAGAAAACACATACATGACCGTCAAGCGTAAAGTCACGCTGACAACTGACATAAATTTCAACTTGATCACGCCAACTTAATGGTCGCTTGTACGCAGTCTGCAGGACTTTGAAATGAGCCTCGCATACGAAAGACTTCATCATTAGTGTAGCACAGGAGAAGGCATATCACTATCAAAATAAAAAGTAAAAGACTTAAAACGAAGTTATCATTTCTTAATAAAGTTCACATTACATATAAAGCTCAGCCTTCTGGTAATGAGGCTCAAGGAAGAAGAAGGAAAGACACGTCTATACGCTTTTCGCATTTTTTTAATAGAACAGTATCAAAATTAATACAGATAATAATTATGACGTTGAAATAAAGCTTGTACTCTTAGACGCAGCCTTATCATTGACACCACTGAAACACAAAGATTAAATCCAACTACGGGCAGTCAGTGCGGCAGATTGGAGTCATTCAGAAATTAATTTATTCTGTTGGAGGAAATGTAAGTTGTTAACATGCTGCCAATGTGACACTCAACATTTGCAGTTACCGAAGCTTACCGAAGTTCTATTACACCCTATAGTCGACGCCGACAACAGATATGTTCCCTTCACGTTAAATTCTGTTTATCGTAAATCTCTCGTACTTTCCAGGAGAATTGTCGAGCACTTCTGCACAAAATCTACAAAAAAATTGTTTCAAAATGTTGTGGTCTTATATTCTCAGTAATTCAGCAAAGCCTTATGATCACTCCCAACCAATGATAAATGAAGTCGTTGCCAGATTATAAAGCGCAGTCCGTGCCATCATGTCTCACACTGGTTAATCGATCCACGGAGAGTTCGCACTTCTGATCTCTCGCTGCTCCACGAAGTCGCATGATGGGCGCCGTGACTGGACGAACTAGGGGAGCAGTTTAATTGCCTTCCCCGTCAGGAAGTCGATTTACACTTCCATTTACTCCTTGCCTCGTTGCGCAATGTGAAGTTGTAATAACGTTGTCAATCTCCGGTTGCGTTCCGACAGCAAGAATGTTCCATCATGGTGGAAGATTACATCGGCTCTAGCTGGCCGTGATAAGCAGGTCTCCGTGACAGCTATTGCACTTGGCGAACACTAGCATGTGGAAGCCCATGCAGTACGACGAAAACAGGCACTTTGCTATGTCGCAGTGGTAATGAAATTTTTTTTCCTAGTCGTTAGTTATAAAGTTTATACTTCAACTCTTTGTTTCAAGCTTTTACTTTAGTCGCACATGGAGAACGTGCTGAACGGATGGTCAATCAAAGGAGAAGAAAACTGAAAGTTATCAGTTTTTTATTACTGGCTTACACATTATTGTTATTCCGCAAGAAACTCGGAATGGAAATCACTCTTTATGAGAGGTCCTCGTGATCAGTTCCTCTCCTTTTCACTTAGGTTTAAAATAAACACGTATACGCTACTTACAGAACAAATTCTTGTATAATTTCAAATATCATTCTTAGACTAGTACTTTCTAGTGTTCATGGGTGCGTACTGCTAACGAATATCATAATAGTCCCTAATGCTACACTCATTAACGCAAGTTGAACATGATCAGAACCTGTGTGTCCCATTCGCAGTCGCAAACAATAATGGCAACGACGTTTCTGATGGAACTTTTAGGGAATAAGTGCTCGGTGTTATCTCTCTTGTTGCGTGAGTTCTCAGATAGGAACAATACGGTTATCAGTAACGTTCCAGAACCGACAAACATAAGTAGAAACGAGCGTAGCTTCATTCGTTCAATCATACTGCTGGAGTAGTGTTCAACAGTATAACATCAAACACTCGCGAGCCCGACAAAGAGGTGATTTGTACAAGCTTACCGTCAGCACCTGAAGCTTTGTGAAGGACTAACTTAGTGCCGGCTTCTTCACTCTCGTTTTCGTGGTGATTAGAACAAAAATAATTTTATAAAAATATATATTAGGCATACTGAAAAATTAGTGAATTAAAGGGTAATTCCTTTTTCTATGCAACTCTTGCGAAGCCGATTTGTCGTGATGACTTTTATCGGCTATAGCTTTCTTTGACTTAGGTCACAAGTTGCAACACCTAAACCTTTCACACTAATTACGACCATGCAAGAATTATCTTTTCCGAATGGACTTCTGACAAAAAGCGATTCTAGTAGCTGGAATCGGACGTTTTTGTTAATCCTGCCATTTGAGTTCCTTTGTTGATAATTCCATAGAAACTTTCACCCCCAACACATATTTCTTTATTTTTAACCGTGAGACAAATTCCAGTATTCATAGGTTTAGGTTTAAACATGTTTTAACATGATGAAATATTTTCAAGAAAGATTTCCGCCCCTATTTTACCATCTTAGGGATTGACTTTCTAAAAACAATGAAACACGTATTTCTTTATTCTTAACCAAGAGCCAAGTACAATTTTTATTGATTTAGTTTCGAAAACGCTACCGTAATGAAATACTTCCATAAAAAATTTCATTCCCTATTTCACCCCCATAGGCGTTGAATGTCCAGAAACAATGCAACACTTTTTTTTGTTTCCATCAGAGAAGTCAAATACCAATTTTCATAAATGTAGCTGTAAAAAGTTTTAGTAATTCTTTAATAATGATTTATTTAAAAAAAAAAACTTTCGCTCACTATTTCACTTCATTAGAGGTTCAACTTGCAAAAATGCTGAAACACATATGTTTTGGTATCTGATCGAGAGACCTATGATCAGTATTCGTAGTTCTAGGTCCAAAGTGCCTTAACTTTTGAACACTAAAGTTTGGTAAAGTTTACTGCTCCACATCGTATTCAGAGAAAATTATAATATGTAGGTTATTCATTAGTTAATTACCATTTTTACATTTACAATGGTATGTTTCATACCAAATCAAGCACAAAATTACCTATTTTCTACCGTACTGGAATCATAAATTTTGCGATTGTTTAGTAGTCGATGGTTAATATTGGCACATTTTCAAAAAACTTTCCGTCACTTATTTCACGCCCTTAGGCGTGAAAGTTTGAAAAATCCCTTCTTCAACGATACGTACAGATCAACACCCTCTTCAGGTTTCATGTTTCTGTACGTAGCGGTTTGTGCTTAGTGACGATTATTCAGTGAATCCGTCCGGACGTTTCCTTTATATGTAGAGATTTGCTGGCAAAGATATTGAGGACAAGTAATAGGGGTGGCTCTAATTGCACGTAACTCCACAGAGTGTAAGTACAAGTTATGACGAAGCGCACCATCTGACACTTGTGGCAGCGAAGGTCATACTATGCTGCAGTTAAAAAACTAAAGATAGCTCAGTTCAGCGGAAAAGAGTCATAGGATTTAAAATAATTACCACAAAGAAGGAGAATAGAAAAATACCTAATTGCAGTTTTAGGAAATAATTTTCAGAAAGAGAGAACACAGAAGTATGTTTCTTTGTTATTAGATTTTCTTCGTTTTTCGGAGAACACATTTGTTATTTGTACGATCTGAATTAATTTTTTCTCTCACACGGAGAGAGAAAGATCCCACAACTGATTTCCCGCTTATCCTAAAACGGTCGCCCATGACACCCAGGTATACCCATTTTGCATCGGTGTTACGAACTCGACTGGAGAAAACGATGTAATAAAAAGAAAGCTTTCCTTCTGCGAGATGGCTTCACAGAATAAACGCAATGTTGCGAGTTAGCAGATTTTTTCCATCTCTGTATCTCACTGCGTCTCCATGCTGCGGACTTAGTCGCTTAACCTTCCGCGAGAGACAGTGTTCCGGCGCATTTTGTTGCTCAATTGCCATCACAAGTCCCGGCAGATAAACACTCAAACACAGCGGGCTTTCGCAGCGGTCTCTTCTGCCCGTCTCCACGCTTTTATTGCTCATCGATTTCGACATTACTTTCCGATAACGGGCGTTCTTTTCCTTTTTTTTATTGGTTAATAACGGACAAAAGCCGCAAAAAGGACACTGAAAAGGTTCTGCAAAGAGCACTCCATTTGATGGTAGCGTTCCGACCTCTCAATCGCTTCCTGATTTCAGGCAGTTAGAACTGTCTGCTATTATAAAAAGTCACATGACGAGCACATAGTAAACAGTAGCAAAATATTTGCTATCTAAAGAGCACATACTCGTAGGAAAAGATACACGAATCTGTGTGTGTGTGTAACCGTACATAACCTCTAAGACGTCCGCGGCTCGTGGTCTTGCGGTAGCGTTCTCGCTTCCCGCGCACGGGGTCCCGGGTTCGATTCCCGGCGGGATCAGGAATTTTCTCTGCCTCGAGCTGACTGGGTTTTGTGTGTCTTTCATCATCATTTCATGCTCATTCACTCGCAAGTCGCCGTAGTGGCGTTAAAGAACTTGTGGAGCGGCGGCCGAACCGCCCCGCGAGGGGTCTCTCAGCCATGAATGCCATACGCTCATTATTATTATTATTATTATTACCTCTAAGAGAAAAAAAAAGAAAAAATGGTGCACCACGAAGGAATTATCGAAATGGGACCGGAACTGGTAGCGGCCCAGAATGTCTTGCGATGAAGGCAACAAAATGGAGCGTAGAATATCTTCGACTTACCGCTGTGCGGCAGGGTGCCTTAGATGACAACCAAAGGGGTCCTGCTATGAAAAGAAACGTCACCCCAGAAAACCACTCCAGGTTGTCGGGCCGTATAGCGGGCGACAGTCAATTTTGTACCCCAACGGTGTCCGGGACGCTTCCAGTCACGTCTTCGCTGGTCTTCGTGGTTCTGTTCGAAGCAGAACTGATCACTGAAGCCAATTGTAATCGATTCAATGAGATTCCAGACCGAAGACGTTTGTGGACACGCATCGGACGACAGTGGGATACCAGCTGAATGTCGCCTGCCACATGGTCCGACAACCTGGAGTGATGGTCTGGGGGGTCATTTCTTTTCATAGCAGGACCCCTTTGGTTGTCATCCGCGGCGCCCTTACAACACAGCGGTACGTCGACGAATTTCTACGCTCTGTTTTGTTGCCCTTTTCGGCATGCCATTTTCGGCTTACAGTTCAGCAAGATAATGCCCGCCACACAAGACAAAAGGTTCTACCGCTTATCTTCATGCATGCCAAACCCTACCTCGCCCAGTAAGGTCGCAATTGGAAACGTTTGGAGCATTACGGGCAAGGCGATCCAATCAGCTCGAAACTTTGACGATCTAGCGCTCCAGTTTGACAGAACCTGGCACTGTATCCCTCAGAAGGACAGCGAACAACTCTTCTACCAGTGCCAAGCAGTATAACGACTTGCATAAGAGCCAGAGGGAAACCAAAGCGTTATTGACTTGCTCAATTTGCGATGCTGGTTCTCTTGAATAAATCTTCCAATTTTTCTCAAATTGTGCTCATTTGTTTGCCTACACATGTAGATCTACCGAATTTTTTATGGTGTCGAACGAGAATGAAATTGTTTTATAGTAAATATTTCGGTAGCATTCCAAACTTTATGGAAGGCTCTCAAGGTTCCGCGGTCGACAAGGTCGTTAGACTCGGAACACAAGGTTGGGTTGTGGAAGGAAATCGGCAAAACGAACCACCTCATCTTTTGTCTTAAACGGTTTAAGGAAACCGTGGGGATCCTAAGTTTGGATGACCGGACGGAGACTGGGACCGCCACCTTCCAGAATGCGAGTTTTGGAGATTATGATTAAAATAGTAGTTGCTAACAATTTGGTAAGCTCTTGAAAGCCGGAACGTAATCGGAATATATCAATATATCCTTGCATTAGCCGACAGAGTAATCTGAGAAATGGAAATTTGGAAAATATTTTATCCTGTTTCATATATTCTTCTCGTCGACTTGGAAGTCGACAGCCTTATTGTTGTTGTGTGTATACCACCAACTAAAACCGTTCTTAAGGAGGGTGTATTGCTCATACTCCAATTTAAATGTTTGAAAGTACTAGTAAACACTGCAGATGTACGCGAGGATGGCTATAAACAGTATGTATGTCACATCAGTTGTGATGACTTCACTATCTCGGCACAGCATATGACTACGAACGTAACTGCTGCTCTGGCATCATTCTTTATGCGTTGGAGTATGATTTCTTGGAAGCATGGCATAAGCCGTAAAGATATTTTTTGAGGAAAAGAGAAACGGTTGTGTTGTAAGGCAAGAGCTGGAAGTTGACTTTTGACGTTACTGGGGCCTACAGCAACTTATCTTAATAACGGCATAGATTAGTTTCAGTTGGAAAACAAAGTCTTATCTCGAATTCTGTAAGAAAAAAAAAATACAGAAGCAGCGTTGCATGACCACTGTAAATGTGTGTTTTTCACATAATATATGTGGTATGGGGTCTATAAAGAAGCTTAGCATAAAATAAAATAAGATGTTAGGTAACACAAACATGCAGCTTGAAAAAAATAAACATTTTATAATAAAAGTTTCTCTTCGAAACTCGGCGGAGTAGCATCATTGGTTTCAACAGCGGAAGCAGTGTAGCTCACTGTTCTTGTAATGTGTTTTCAGGAAACGTATAATTGTGCTAGTGAATAATGTAGGTAACAAACCAGCGTTCGAATCTAACTTAAGTAAACAGCGTGACTAAATGGCTCCATGTCTCGTATCGTTATAGTTCGAGCGTAAGATTTCGGCGGAGTGGAGGTCGGGTTGTGGATTGTGTGAGCGTGGATTTATTTTACAGGAACGCTATTAACGACATAAATATTTCCACACAAGTAAAATGACACGAACGGAATGTTAAACAGTTATAAGAAATCAGTAGGATAGTCCCAGAGCAAGTTCTTGTATAATTTGGTCATTAGAGAGTGGTACTAATTAAAAGAAACACGGTAAGAAATATCACCAACACAACCCAGTTTTGATTCAGCTCCCTGTGACACAAAAAAGGGCACAAAGCAGAAAAAAGAAATATAGAATAAAATACTCACAATCTCTACTGTCAGGCAAGTAACTAGTACAATACCGTAACTGAATAAACTCACAGTAAAGTCTACCCCTGATGCCAAGGGCACCCACCAGCTTCTTTCTATTAGCTACATGCAATATTGGATATGGCCTCAGGGTGTTAAAATAACAACTTATAAAAAGTTTATCTTTTCTACAACAGTGACACACGTGTACAATATATAACTTAACAAGGCACATTATTCTGCCCTCACGGCCACGCCATGCAATATTGCATCTCTAACGAACATCTCGTACTCCAAACAAATATATTATCACAAAATTTCAGACTGCAGATCGCTTTTATTTGCTTTCAGATAACTGGCTCTGGGTCAGCTGCCCATCTTCAGATCTTTTGTTGCAGTTACAGCGTAACCTGTCGCTACAGAAGTGCAAGCTCACTGTCATGTGCTATCCATTTCGCCACACACGGTACCTGCCGAACACTACTCTGACTCATCCACTTGTCAGCGGCCTTAAAATCCCTGGAACCCACCAAAGTACACGCCTACTGATCCGTATTTACTCTGATAACAAAACCACTCTTCTCAGAATCTGGTTGGGGTTTCTGTCTTCTCTGGCCACCGGAAAAAGACACCGACCACCCTGCACGTAGGCTACGTCCGCAATAGCTCGTCCATACCCCGCGTCTAGCGTCTGCCGTTGGCTCCACAGACTGCCCGGCTCCAGCGCACACTAGGTTCCAGTTTCCTCGGCCCTGGCTGCTGGCCACCAACCGGCACTGCTCTCCACTTTGCTCCATCCCTCCAGCTCGGCCCGAGAGGGGCTGCCGGTTAAGCCCATCATGCACATAGCGAGCACTCGGACCTAGAACGCATGGAAAGTCTCCCAAACTCCGGTCCAGGCGGAGGGAAGCTCAAAAGTACCGCTTCGCACGGCAAAGTTCTGAGGCTCATCGTCGCCTCCACATTTCATTAACGCCTGTATGTATTTTACATTGAATACACTGAGATACATTGTATTCTGCATGTGGTACGTACCCACTAAATTGTAACTCTGTCAAAATCCTAGCACATAACCTTAAATATTTGATTAATTGACCAGTCTTTTCTGTTCACTGTGGTTCCCGTGGTTTCGATTATTTTCTCTTATTAACTGTCATAGTTGAACATGTAACACGTCAGCCTCAGTTGCAAATAGGAACCAAACTTTACACAGGTTTCAGCCAAAGTTTGGCGCAGCACTCGCGGCCTACCGACCTCGTCCGCGCAGTGGGGCCTGCTGTTTCTCTTCAGACCAAGTAATGTAGATTATGACTGGTTACTATGGTGCTTCAGTTTTACACTTGACATGGCCAAACTTTGGCATGGAGTAGTTTAGTGCCACTCGCTTCTGAAGAAGAGCAAATTATTTTGGCTGAAACCTGGGTCACGTTTGGTTTCTATTTGCAACTGAGGCTGACGTGTTACATGTTCAATTACCACAGTTGCTGACAGGGCTGCACAATGTTAAAAATTCTTAAACTGTCATAGTTGTTTCCTGCTGAAGCCCGCTCAACTCTGTGTGTGCCCTGACCTTTTTGGACTGTTATGAAAGCACGATCTTCGCCATAATGTGAACGACTAATTTGAAACGTTTTCCGTATTCCGCTTTTGTACTCTATTTAGTGTTGCTGTTTAATTGTGCTGTCATAATTCAAGCAGCCATTAAACCTGAAGAGTGATCTGTACACTATAATTCCTTATTTGGCTTTGTCCTGTTCTTAATAGAGGTCCTGTCCTTCTTTCCGATTTGTGAACCCACTGACCCAACCATAGAGATGGAAATAACCAACCCATTAAAACCGATGCTATTAGTTCTGAATATCGGTATTCTTTGGAGTTTGTTTGGTCTTGATCATAACAAGTGTTTTTATTTTTTACTAATAATCAGGTACAGAACTGAAATATCAATTATCCATGTCAGTAGTAATATATTTTTTTTAGTTTTTAAATAAACCTTTCTTACAGAACGAGTAATTTTTACCCGTAACATTTGAATTGCTTTGAAATATTACGCAGTCAGCGCTATTTTAATAATAGTACCAACAGGAACGAGCAATAAAACGTGGCATAAGAATAAGCACAGCACTTCTCAAACAATAACGTATCTGTTAGTATGCGGCGTGGCGTATCAGATGCTACACTTGTACATGCAATTTGCAAGACTTGCACCATCTTGTCTATATGGTAGTTTCTCAGTGTCGTCGTCGGACATCAGTTGTATTACAGAGTGACACCATCCCTAACGTGGAAATATTGTACGGAGTGCGGTAAAAATGAAGTACAACGTTGCATTTGCTTTAAAAGATTAAAAACGGGGTAAGCCACAACAAACTTCTGACATAATTAACGACCTATAGAGTCGACATATAGAGTGTAATATTCTTATCGACTCAGGTATCTGGCTGGTTACGGATCACAACCCACCTCATCGGTACCTCGTTGCTCCTTCTAAACTCCTTGGAACTTTCACACCTAGGAAAATGGCTAACACGCAGGTCTTATTCCAGAATATCTCTCTCTCTCTCTCTCTCTTTCTCTCTCTCCGGGACTCTGGACTGGACAGTGCGCTATTATGCGACTTCCAAGCAGATTAAAACTCCAGGATTTGTACTAGAACGAGAAAGATTTGAATTAATGCCACAATTTGCATATACTCCCCTTGTGCTATGGCCAACCGTACATTGATCACTGATATTTTTCTCCCGTTAGAGGAATTAGGTGGAAGTTGTACTTTAACAAAACCGAAAGTTTGTTTTGTTGTGGCCTTCCGTCCGAAGACTGGTCTGATGCAGCTCTCCATGCTACTCTATCCTGTGGCCATTATTTTTCGCATTTAGCGTCAGGTCATTACACGAGGAATGGCCTACGCGATGAGAAAGGTGAGACGCCGCTGCTTAGTCGTTGCCGCCGCTTGTGGGACACGCCTCCTCCTCAAGCAGGGACAGCCGAAGACCAGAGCGTTCGGAGCCCCCACAGCGAGCCGGGCTTTTGTTGTGAATGCTGCCTCTAATTAACACCCGGCGACCCACCCACTTTAGCTGACGAGCTATGGCCGAGCGGCGCTCTAGCCCTTTGTCTCTGAGAACTTCCATCAGTCGTCCTCTTTATGATAGGGCGGTACGTTTTCCTAAATGTTGTACATTGCTAACGTCCGAAATTTAAACTGATCCTTACTGAATTGTTCTTCGATACCTTAATTTAAAGTATTAGATATATGCAATGACAAAAAGTTCGTAGGCCTGTCAGTTACTCTTGTCAATTTTCGCACGGTAGCCCTCTCAGTTGGCGACATAGAAAACCACTACACCGTCTGGCATTTGACATCTACTTAAAAAAATTCATCTTCCCATAGTTTTATAACGTGTATTGCAGTCCCGCATACCTTACTATTTTATTTCAATAAACCTGCTGTTGGCCGGCCGCGGTGGCTGTGCGGTTCTAGGCGCTGCAGTCCGGAACCGCGGGACTGCTACGGTCGCAGGTTCGAATCCTGCCTCGGGCATGGATGTGTGTGATGTTCTTAGGTTAGCTAGGTTTAAGTAGTTCTAAGTTCTAGGGGTCTGATGACCTCAGATGTTAAGTCCCATAGTGCTCAGAGCCATTTGAACCATTTTTGAAACGTGCTGTTCCATATTTCCAGCAGCATATCATGCTGCATGTCTCTAGTACTTGTCATGCTCTGTATCTCCTCGTGGCACCATTCAGTTCATATTAACTCATTCTGCATAAAACTTTGTGACAAAGTAAAACTATATGCCGAAGAGATATTAGAATCTCGACCTTTGTCTTTCGCGGGCAACATTCTTACCAGCTCATCGCTACAAACAAGTGACACGACAGCTTCGGGCTGTCGATACTCCTGTAGCTAAGTTGTTAGAATCATCCTTGTGAAAGACAGTGGTTTCAACTCGAATCCCGACCCGTTTGAGCGCACGCGTGCGCGTGATCATCTCTCTCTCTCTCTCTATCTCTCTCTCTCTCTCTCTCTCTCTCTGTGTGTGTGTGTGTGTGTGTGTGTGTGTGTGTGTGTGTGTGCGTGCGCGCGTGTGTGCGTGCGTATGTGCGTGTGTGCGTGTTTTGAAACAGTCAAGTGTGCACTAGTTTACGTATAGAAGAGAGAGACGCGCAAGTAGTTGTCAAAATAGAAATATTCGTTTATCTTACTCTGTACCGTTGTACAAGTGTTGCCTACACTAATTTTGCATACAATGGTTCAACGAAAATAGGTTGTTTCTAAACAGACTTAGAGGTTTGGTAAGGTATTTAAGTAACACTTCGTTTGACACACAAAACGTTAAAGGACTTCTTCACAGATTTCTCGCGAGTTGAAAGTGTAGTAACTTAGTGAAATACCGCACCCACCATAGAATCCATTCTTGGGCGCCCTGTGAGTTCTACAGTTTCTCGAAGTTTCGCGTACATCTTTATAGTAAAAGTGAGGAAATTCAAAAATTAGTCAACCCTTGGTTGTGGAAACAGATGGTAGAGTGATTTCGTAATAGTTCTCTAAATTATCTCACCGCTAGGAGAAGTTCACTCGTTTATTCGGAAACTAAAGGGACGAAATTCTGAGTACATTCCATAGAGATTTTATCTGTATCATTTGTCAAAATATTCTCGTCCACACAGTCCTAATGTCCAGGGCTGCATTACTATCACTAATCCGCCGCAGCCAGTAATCACATTTGTTGCGAGATCTGCTCTTCTGTTCTTCTATTAAAGGTCAGTACTCTTGACTGTTCTTCCAGACGTTGGTTGATCCAACTCAAGTAGCTTCGTAATTATCATATCTGGGGTCCATCACTCCTATTAAGGGTGCGTAGTTGGTTATAGGCTCCGAAAGGCATGAGTGTTGTAGGGAAACCGGACTACTTTAAGGGGTGGGGGGGGGGAGGTTGAGGGGAGGAGAGGCTGTTGTATCAGTAGGACCAAGCGAGAGTAACTAGAAACATATCTCGGGAAACATTTGGGGTAAAACAGCACTTGACAACGCCCTGCTTGGGACTAAATTTTTCAGCGTTGACGTGACTCGTGTCATGTTTTCGGTTCAGTGCTCTGACGTCACACCGTTCCGGCTGGTTCTGGTGTAGACTCTGCTATTCACGCTGCTGACAGCTCCATACGTGCAGCAGATAACGTGCACGCGCGGTCGCGATATTTATTACATTGCTGAACAAACGCATTTGTTACCAGAACTGGTGACAGCCGCAGGTGCCACACCACTAAAGTTATGGAAATTGCTTGACTTTTTGTAAACGCATGTTTGCTTCCTGTGCACCAACGTGCACAGCTTTATAAATTCACAATTACTCAACCACAGAACAAAGCTGTACTTCATAAAACCTGAGCGTGCTGTATCGGCAAGAGCGAGGAAATTTGATCATGGAAGAATAATACTAGAAAGTCCGTAAGTTCTCATGAAGTCGTTATCATCAGAGCAATTGTCAGTCCGTACAGCAGTCTGTAGTGCGAACCAGTAGAGAGCAGCAGGTTGTAGTAGAGAGTCTCAAGGATGATGTCGACAATCTTCTCTCGGCGAACGATATGTCAGTGGCTACTGAGCAACAAAACTGGAAATGCTGAAATTCCAGGTATGGGCGGAGGCCACGGGCTTCGCGCTGTTGGCCGAATCGTAACAAAACTGCCGAACATTAGTCATAACTGATTTGGTGCCCATTCCGTGCTAGGCAGGTAGCGCAGTAACATGATAACGTAGTTTTTCGCGGCGACAAATTTTGGCACCTGGTTGCATATACGTGAGAGCTATATTTTCAATACATTACTTGTCCTCTTTGGCGTGGTTTCTTTTCGTACTTCATTCAGTATCTATTGATGATGTATCTAAACGCTTCAAAAATCAATCTGCGACCAAGATTTTCCACAATTCATTGTCTGCCACTTCCGAATGGTTGCCTACCCCGTAGATACGAGCATTTGTCTATCAAATGAGGAACATTCTTTATATTAGACGAATCATTTCTGGCAAGGAAATAACATACATTTCTATTGAAAAACAACAATTATAGTCAATAATTATTGTGTCTTCTCCAATATACGCAAACAACAGAATTTTAGAGGAAAAGGGCTTCAAGATACTTCCAACAGCTGATTTATCATGCGGAATGAAATTTATAGGGATCTCTTGTTCCTGTGACGTTACATTTAAATCTGTAGATCATTTTAGAAAACTATCTGTTGCTCAGAGGGGGAAACGTGGTTTGACAAACTGTAAAACTTAAAATAACGGAATAACAGATGGAAAGCACAAAAATAAATAGTCATCATTACCATTAGTGACTGAATCCCTAGAATATGGTTTCATAATCACTGCTGACATGTCATGAAATCACCACAGATATTAAAGCACGAGTATTGTCAGTTGTAATGTTGTGAGCAGCAGAGAATAAAAATAAACGTGACATAGCTGTTAGTAGCCTGTTACAACATTTCTCTCGTGACCTTGTTAAACCTTAACATCGGCTTGCTACAGATTGCTTGATAAGATTACAAGTTCGAATGCAATAAATATCCATGAGAGGGAAATGCTTATGTCTACAAATCAACGTGGATTTAAAAAGCACAGTGTGTTCAAAATTCAACTTGCCTTTTTCTCGTGCAGCGTTCTGCGAATTATGGGCAGAGGGAAACAGATTCCATCCCCTATGTTTCCGGACAGCATTTCACACAGTTCCACATTACTAATTGTTAACGAGGGTCGGAGCATACTGCATTGGTTTCCAGATATGTGAATGGCTCGAAGACTGTTTTCGAGTAATGGGACCCACTACGTTATCCCGGACAGCGAGTATTCTTCGACGACGAAGGTATAGTCGGGAGTGCCACAGAGAAGTGCGGCAGGACAGCTCCTGTTCTCTAGACGATCTCACGGTTTAGATGAGCTGCTATTTGCGACTCTTTGCTGATGACGCTGTAGTGGACGGACAAGTGTCGTCTTTGAGTGGCTGTAAGAAGCTGACTTGGATAGGCTTTCTGTTTCGTGTGATGGGTGGCAGACTGCTCTTAATGTGGAAAAATGTAAAAAATGGTTCTGAGCACTATGGGACTTAACTTCTGAGGACATCAGTCCCTTAGAACTTAGAACTACTTAAACATAACTAACCTAAGGACATCACACACATCCATGCCCGTGGCAGGATTCGAACCTGCGACCGTAGCGGTCATGCGGTTCCAGACTGTAGCGCCTAGAACCGCTCGGCCACCCCGGCCGGCTGGAAAAATGTAAGTTAATGTGAATGAGTAGAGTTAATGTGGATGAGCAGAGGAAAAATCCTATAATTTTCATACAGAAAGTAGTGTGCTGCGTCTATTAAATATCTGGGTGTAATGACGTAAAACGGCATGAAATGGAACAAGTACGGTAGGTTATTGGGAAAGCGAATGGTCGACTTCAGTTTATTGAGAGAATTCCAGGAAAGTGTACCTCATCCGTAAGGAGACAGCGAACAACTCTTAGGCGACCCGTTCTTGAGTGGTGCTCAAGTGTCTGGGATCTGCACCAGCTCGTATTATCGGAAGACGTCAAAGCAATTGAGAGGCGTGCTACTAGATTTGCTACCGATACGTTCGATCAGCGCGCGAGTATTACGGGAATGCTCCCGGAATTGGTTCTATTCGCGGAACATTATTGATGATAAGTTTTAGTGAACGGGTGTTTGTGTCAGTTTACAGAACGATCCTGCTGCCACCAGCATATACCAGCATATATCTGACATAAGGACCAGGAAAACGAGATAAGACAAATCAGGGCTAGTACGGAAGCATACGACAGTCGTCCTTCCCGCGCCTTATTTCCGAGTGGAACAGAAGTGGGAGTGACTAGTTGTGGTAAAATTTGCTCTACGCCATGCACCGTATGGTGACTTGCGGAGTGACTATGTAGATGTAGGATGTAGAGGTAGCTGTAATAGTACAGGGGCGTACCTTTGTCTCGCTCCATTTGCGAGTGGAACGGGACAGAGAGTGACGAAGAGTGGTACAGGGTACTCTCACCATGCCCTCTCTCTCTCTCTCTCTCTCTCTCTTCTCTTCCTCTCTCTCTCTCTCTCTCTCTCTCTCTCTCTTAAATGTTAACACGACGGTGCTGCCATCCCGCTCAGCTTTACAATCGGCAAGAAAAAAGGAAAAGATACAACGGAGTATAAGCTGGAACTGAGAGAAGGAACCATCCCAGCGTCAGTGATTCAAGTGAAACCACGCAAGATCGAAGTCTGCATTGCCGTATTGGGATTTGAACTGCCGCTCTCCCGATTGTAGGTCTCAACAGTGCACCACATCTCTCGCTGTTGCAATTGGCTTTGTCCAGAAATACTTCGTGACTCGGGATGTTCAGAGTTGACCTGCCTACAGACCATTAAAAAACGCCGCAGACGTTGGAAACGGCGATGTAGAAACCAGTGAAAGTGGGCAGTGCCGTTATTAAATGCCACGGCGCGGTGCGTCCATTCGTTACGTCACGTCACGTCACGTGAGCGCGCCTGGGGCCCTCCTTCCCTTTCGCGGCCGGCGTCCACAGACTGTCTCTGACACGCATCAGCCGGCATTCGGCGCGCGGCTGCGACTTTCATCAGGCATCTTCTCCTCTTGCCGTCGCTGCCACTGCATCCGGCGGCCACGTGCTTATTTACTGCTGCACCGTCTCCATGCTCACTCTCACGACCGCCTAATCTCACTAAACGTAAGATTAAGCCTGATCGTGTACCTCACTGTATGTGCAGTACCCCAAATCCAGAATCCAACCAGAGCTGTACCACGACCCCGGTTACGTTCCAGAGAGAGAGAGAGAGAGAGATGACCCCAGAGGTATAAAACTAATTACACCTCGATACTGTTGACATTGAAGGTATCTATGAGGGGGAGGGCTTGTCTGACTACGTGATAGATGAAGAAAGTCGATATGAAGAACATAGAGGATTCAGTTTTAGAATCAGAATCTAAAAGAGTTCTGGAAAACTTGAGATTAAAGGAGACAGAAGCGACAGGTAAAATTTCATCGGAATTGCTGAAATCACTAGGAGGAAGTGGCAACCAAATGCCTGTTCAAATCGTTGTGCGATATGAGACTGGCGACGTACCATCAGACTTTTGCTAACATAACATCCGCACAGTTCCCAAGACAACAAGGATCGATAAGTGCGAGAACACTCGCACAGTCAATCCTAAAGCCGTCGGCACACGGACCGTGCATCCGAACGTTGAGCGTTGAGCTTGCCGAGTTTCTGACGTCATAGCGTGGAACAGCACGTTCGGGAGTCTTTCCGAACGTGCAGATAGCAATATCTGGCATGACCAATGAGATGGCCCCACGCCACCTACGTCACACGCACGCCGTCTCCCTTCAGTACAGAGTTGTGAGGCGCCATATTGGCATTCATTTCTCGCCTGTAAGTATATGGTTCAAATGGCTCTGAGCACTATGGGACTCAACTGCTGTGGTCATAAGACCCCTAGAACTTAGAACTACTTAAACCTAACTAACCTAAGGACATCACACACACCCATGCCCGAGGCAGGATTCGAACCTGCGACCGTAGCGGTCGTGCGGTTCCAGACTGAAGCACCTTCAACCGCGCGGCCACTCCGGCCGGCTATAAGTATATATGCCGTTTCTGAGCACCAGCAACTTGAGAATCACTGGAAAACCCGTTGTTAACTGTGTGATTCGTTCCAATAAAATAATGACAAACATCATATTCGTGGCAAAAGAATTATTGTAACTTGTGTATTATGAGAGTAGGCTATTTGAAGGCAGCGACACACTGAAGATCCACCCAAAACGCATTTTTCTTGATACAACTTAATATAAATAAATTTCAATTAGTAACATATTTACGATTAAGGTTTTCAGCAATGGGTAACATACAACGGTTAGTGACCAGCGGTGTGTTGTTGGTGTAGCGCAATGAGTAGTTAGCCAGCACGGTAGCTCAGCGTGTTCGGTCAGAGGGTTAGCAGCCCTCTGTAATAATAAAACTGAGTTAACCGATCAAAGACGAACTTAAAACGGATGTCTTACGACGTCCGCCCCGAGCACATACAACGAACGATAACGAACAAAACTGAGAATTAAAAAAAAAAAAAAAAGTAGCATCACGGTCTCGAACTGATTTGTTTGTTCGGGCGATGGTTCGAGTCTTGACGCTTCAAAATTTTTTTCCTAATATTCGCGTTTTTATTACGTTCTGATACCTTATTATTAGTTTAATGTAAGTATATACTATAATATTTGATGTTATGTAAATATAAGTTCACCTTTTTTTGAGGGGTGACTTTGTTCGATTGACTTTATCTACAGGACAGCTTGCGCCACTTGTATAAAGATATTTTGCTCCTTTTCCTTTACGCTTCGTAATTTACAAGTTGCAAAGATTCTGCTACTGTGTAGGAACAGTGATCAAGTAAGACTGACCTCGGGGTTTTACTAAAATGTGGGAATGATGAAATAATGTTATCTTATGCGGAGAAGTATTCCAAATTTGTAGCGCAGTGTTTGTAATGGAACTTTTATAACCCTGTGTTCTTATTGATTGGGCATGGTATTTTCCTTTTCGTGGACTATGGAGGAAAAGTGCGTTTTAATAGAGCTAACGTGGGAATTTTACGCGCGCCCGTGTGATTTAAGAACCAGAAACAACCCTCAGCTGCCGCTGGAGTGCGTTACGATCGCGTATACCACGTTGTGGCCCACTCACCGTATGCATAAGTCGCATCGTTCCTGAGCGTTCAGCAGCACGTTGAACTTATCACGCTCAACGTTAATGTTCAATAGCACGGTCTGTGTGCCGACGGCTTAACAGCTCGTGTATCCAAGCTGCTGACAAGAACAACACACAGAAGAATGGAAAAGAAAATTGAGGATCTGCTGCCGCGCGTAGTGGCCACGCGGTTTATGACGCCATGTCACGAATTGCGCAGCCCCTCCCGCCGGAGGTTCGAGCCCTCCCTCGGGCATGGATGTGTGTGTGTTGTTCTTGGCATATGTTAGTTTAAGTAGTGTGTAAGTCTAGGGACCGATGACCTCAGCAGTTTCGTCCTTTAGGAATTCACACACATTTGAACACTTTGAGGATCTGCTAAATAACGGTCAGTTCGGCTTTAGGAAAGGCAAAGACACTAGGGAGGCAGTTCTCGCCTCGCGGTTGATAATGGAAGCAAGACTGAAGAAAACTCAAGACACTTTCATTGCATTTGCCGACCTACAGAAAGCGTTCGACAATGTAGAATGGTGCAAGAAGCTCGAAATTCTGAGAAAAGTAAGGGAACCTGTAGGCAAAATCCAAAAGAAAAAAACTAGTGCGTGAAAAAGGCCGATTTCAGGCAGGTGCGTGTTTTTGTTCCACCGCGAATAACAAACCTTTCCGTTCCGTATTCGGAAAAACCGTTTCAGGGGTGAATTCTAAACACTTTTATGGATCCAAAAATGCAATTTCAAAAAAATCGATTTTTTGAACCAAAAGATAGAAACCTCTCTTTAACGGCAAGAATTCAAGCAGGAAACAGGTCGAGATTTGCATTCGGGAAGCTGGTGACATCCCGACTTACATCAAGATCCACGAAGATTAGGACTGTACAGTACAGCAATAGAGTCTGTGAAACGTCCCCTTTGAAAAAGCAATGAATTACTGCGCTGGTAAATCCCTTACGTTATTTGATTTTCAAACAGCTGAGCAAAACTGAACTTACTCAGACATTTCAAAAAAAATGGTTCAAATGGCTCTGAGCACTATGGGACTTAACATCTGTAGTCATCAGTCCCCTAGAACTTAGAACTACTTAAACCTAACTAACCTAAGGACATCACACACATCCATGCCCGAGGCAGGATTCGAACCTGCGACCGTAGCGGTCCCGCGGTTCCAGACTGAAGCGCCTAGAACCGCACGGCCACATCGGCCGGCTCAGACATTTCGCTCTTTATCTATTCTGATCAACACTAAACTGACAGCCAATATTTTTAGCGCAACGGAATCTGATTTTCAATAATCCCTATAAAAGAATGGCCCTGACTAACATTAACCTATACCTTTCACAAATCATTTACCTCACAAAAATCTCCGTTACTCAAGCTACTGCAATACAGCGAGCGTCACTACTGCCAGCTAAATAAAAGATTCAAACTACTGAAGGCACTAACTACTGATAGGCATAGTTAGCAAGTTAAAGATTTTGATAGATAACAAACACTGTATTTATCTTAATAGTGTTCAAAAGTCATAATATATATATAGCAGTTCATGACATCCAGTCTTACAAATTTCAAAACTCCGCCATTTCTCTCCCCACATCCACCACTGCTGGCGGCTCACCTCCAACTGCGCAACGCTACGCGCTGTTAACAGCCAACTGCCCAACACTACAATGGCGAATATTACTCCAACAATGCAAACCAACCACAGCCTTCACACAGCACAGTCAGTGATTTTCATATAGAGCACTACATCGCGTTACCAACATAAAAACCTAAACAGCCTACTTACATCTGTCCTATATCAGTAGATCTGGCCTATGACGCAAAAGACAAAAAGGAAACTCCTGACATTTCAGAATGCTGTTATGAGACAGATTTTTTGAGTAGTGAGTGTTTGAGACGACTTGAGCGAAACGGAAAACAGCGAATTGCAGGAGTTGTGCAAGTTGCTGGACACTGTGGCAGTGATTAGAGAGAGAGGAGACTGAAGTGACACGAGCACATAAAGCGTCGAGAAGGCCGGATCACCAGGCACGTTGAGGAAGAAGACATTAGCAGCAACGGAGAGAGGGGATGACCGTGGTTAAGAGGGTCTGATGGGATCGGAGAGGATATGAGCACGATGGGACCAGCAGGAGATCAATACATGGACCGAAGAAGATGGAGGAAACTGCTTGCCGAGGCCAAAGACCGACTGTGGTTTGTGTGGCAAACCTAGTAAGCGAGTAAGCAAACAAGCTTGGACCCTGAGCACTAGAAGCTGTTCATTTGTTTCGATATGTTAAACCATACACCAAATAAAGGGGGTGTTGCGTCTTACACAACTCATTCTGTAGAACCAAAGAGATCAAAGAAAAGGGAAGAAGTTCGAGCAAGCGGCGACTTGAAGGAGCAAGAAGAGGACCGTTAAGAGGTGTGTCATAAATTATGAAGACTTATCTCGGTTATGTGCAAGAGAAGCGATAGTGGGACTGCCTAGGGCCGTATCCCCTGCAACACGCGAGACTAGCGGCTGTCACTTTGTGTGTGTGAGTGTTTTTGTGTGTGTGTGTGTGTGAGCGTGTGCGTGAATTAGCTCTCCGACACTCGCCTTGCACGATATTTATTGCCGCGGCTTAATTCGGGGGATTCATCCCAGAGGGGAGAGGCGGCGCCTTAAAAGTTTTGACTGGTAACGCTCTATTCTTATTTCAGGGCGGCGGAGGACGCGAGAACCCATAAATCCATCAGTAATAAGGGGGGAATTATTAAGCTCCGGGGAAGGTTATTTCCTCTCCTCCTCCGCCCCCGCCCCGGTCGTCGCGATTTCGCCCTGATCTCCCTCTGGGCGGTAATGCAAGGTAAACGGCGGTAGCGAGGCCGCCAGAAGCCGTTCGCAAAACAGACAGACGCTGTCGGCGTGGCGGGGAGAGGCGGCGTCCGACGGAAGGCGCGGGCAGCTGGCAGCTAACTTGCCGAAGAGCTGGCGTTCGCTCCGCTTTCTCCCCGACACGGCGTGATTGCCGAGACACGCGCGGTCGTGACTTGGTGCCTCTGTGAGCCGTTCTATGGCCGACGCTGCCTGGGGGGTAGGAAGGCTCCGCCTGACTTCCGATTACACCGCTTGGAGCCAAAAACAAATGCAGCCACCCGTTTTGTAGACGCAAGTGCTAGAGTACTCATCAAAGCTGACTTCGATTCATTGGAAATGCTGTCAGTCTACGAAGGAAGCTGATACAAATCACTTGCGTGTCCCATCTTAGTGCACGGTAACTACCTAATTCCGTGGCAGACTTTATTTCGCGACAGTGGGCACGTTCTTTGTTTTGTGTTAGCAGAAGAGCCAATACCGTGTTACGAGTGGAGGCCGAAATGCACGCGTTTTAGCTCACGCAGGCTGGCGTGAGGAGGGAAGAACTATACTGACGTGAGGTCTGGAACATGACAAGGAATGAGAATTCAGAAAGCGGCCGCAATTAGTTTGATACTTAACTTTAATCCATTAATGATGAACGTCGCTCTTGACGGTACATGATTCACAATATCATCTGTTCAGAATACATTCTTGAAGTAATTATAGTAACTGAATATGGCGCCTTGCTAGGTCGTAGCAAATGACGTAGCTGAAGGCTATACTAAACTGTCGTCTCTGCAAATGAGAGAGTATGTAGACAGTGAACCATCGCTAGCAAAGTCGGCTGTACAATTGGGGCGAGTCAAAGGGAGTCTTTGCAGACTACACCTGCCGTGGGGCGGCGCTCGGTCTGCAGTCACTGATAGTGGCGACACGCGGGTGCGACGTATACTAACGGACCGCGGCCGACTTAAAGGCTACCACCTAGCAAGTGTGGTGCTTGGCAGTGACACTACACTTTGTCCTTCAGCTGTCTAAATTTCCAGTTGTTATTTTATCTTAGCAACCAGTTTCAGCGCTACATTACGCCATCTCCCGGCTCTCTGACCAACGTGTAGCAAGAATGCCATCTCTGGTCCAGTCAAAACAGGGACCATCATTCAGTTACTAGTTAGTATCCGTAGATTTTTTGACACAGCGATCCCTTCAAAAATGGTTCAAATGGCTCTGAGCCCCATGGGACTTAACATCTGAGGTCATCAGTCCCCTAGAACTTAGAACTATTTAAACCTAACTAACCTAAGGACATCACACACATCCACGCCCGAGGCAGGATTCCAACCTGCGACCGTAGCGGTGGCGCGGTTCCAGACTGAAGCGCCTAGAACCGCTGGACCACGCCGGCAGGCGCGATCCCTTCGGAGGAGGAGATTAGTGTTTAACGTCCCGTCGACAACGAGGTCATTAGGGACGGAGCATTCGCTATTTGGACTGGACGACAGGTACGATGCTTCGTACACGTCGGTTTGGGGGCCTGAAGATGGCATAATGTAGCGCTGAAACTGGTTGCTCAAAAAAAAAAAAAAAAAAAAAAAATTGGAAATTTAGACGGGTGAAGTAGTTTGATTCGACATTCCATACTGAACAGCCTAGATCCCACAGCCATGTGTATAAAGATGGACTTACAGAGACCATTATTTCTCGTTCCTGAAGATTGAAGACTGGATCTCGAAACTTTGTAAGCAGGTTTTCGTGGGATAATTGGCATCTATCTTCAGGGGTCTCCAAATTTACGTTTTTACAAATTTCAGTGACAATATCCCGTAATGAGAGGTAACTTGTGACTGTTCGTGCCACATTTGGTTTATCCATGTTCACTGATGCCTGTTATCTCCGTACTCTCTTCAGTGGTTTGTCTCCTACGATTGCTTGACAGTATTACTGCAGCTACATATAGTTTCAACCGTCCTCAACAAATGGTCTTCACACGGGAAAGACATTGTGGACAGGAATATTCGCTGTGTGCGTAACAGATAACTTATTGTTTGTTATGTGGATGGAAATACGCCGTTTGCTGCGCTGACACTGTAATACAATTGTTCAAGTAATTACTTAGAAAATCGTAGGCACTTGTATTACCAATAGAATATACGTATAATCTTACTGGTCATACTTGGGTTTATATGCCTTACTACTGAGTCATTAGCTTTGGAAAACGACAACAACTGTTACGTTTTATCGATTTCAGAGACAATGACTCCACCTCTAAGGGAATGAACGAAGGAGGAATAGACGAACATGGGTAATGTGTACAATAGAAGACAATCCTGTTCAACGGTTGACCGTCATGGAGCACTGCAGAAGATTTTGGAAGAAAAGTCGTCGATATACAAAGCTGCTGAACATTTCTCCATTCGTTCCTAGTGCCGTCGCGAAGACAGGCTGCACCCTACCTGGAATCAGGCCAATAGCCGAGTCACGGCCTTGCGCCACACACTACGTTACGTAGGGGGCTGTTGTTGTACGTTCACATATTCCTCACATATTGCTGATTCTTCAGACTTCGTTAGCAGACTTACGAGGGCAGTTGGCGTATTTCTTCGTGCAGCTGTCATTTAAGATTTTCTGTGACGCTCATCCGTTATTCAAACCCGTGATCATTCATACAGGTCTTCCTTGTATACTTACTTTCTGTTCATCTGCGTCCACAGTTCTGAAACAGTTTCTAAACATTTTCAGACTAGATCCTTAAATAAAATTATGCTTTCCGTGCAATGTACAGAGCGTTTACAGAATCTTCAAAAGCTTGCAGTCGCATCATTTAAACTCCTCTCGAGTTGCCGTTTGTGATGTATTTGGGTGCTCAGCCGGCAGTTCGATCACATTAAGATGAGACCACAGACGAAGCAAGAGTTATCACCACTTGGCAATAGACAAAACTGAGCCGGCCGCGGTGGTCTAGCGGTTCTAGGCGCGCAGTCCGGATCCGCGCGACTGCTACGGTTGCAGGTTCGAATCCTGCCTCGGGCATGGATGTGTGTGATGTCCTTAGGTTAGTTATGTTTAAGTGGTTCTAAGTTCTATGGGACTAATGACCACAGATGTTAAGTCCCATAGTGCTCATAGGCATTTGAACCATTTTTGAACAAAACTGAGTGGCAACTGACGAAGCCAAGAGAGGAAATATTCGTATATAAACAGCAATATGTGATTTGTGAGTTAAATAAAAGCTCCTGGGCAGAAAAAGGGAACCGTTCGTACCTCCGCATTATTATAGTGGCTGTGGAGTGCACTTGCATTCACGGCCCACAGTGACACTCACTGATACGTGAGCGCTCTTAACCTCCGTGTGAACAAAAAAGGGAAAGCCGGCTTTGTCGTCGCTCGGCGAGATGGCAGCGTCCAGTGGACTCGTCGGTCGTCAGCAGGAGAGCAGCCGGGTGTCGAGCGGTGACAGCGCGCTCTTCACGGCCCGTAGCGACGTGTGTCAGCCGGACGGCGACCATTGTCCGCCGCCGCCGCATTGTGCTGTGCTCTGGCGCGCCGCTACTGGGCCAAGGCCGCCAGAGGGACGACTCGCCGCTGGTTGGCGTGGCCGGCCGGTGTCGCGTTTACACTCGCTCGTGTTCCGTATCCGCACACGCTGCAAAATTACACTCGGGTATTCATTGGACAAATATATTATACTAGAACTGACATTTGTCTACATTTTCACGCAGTTTGGGTGCATAGATCCTGAGAAATCAGTACCCAAAACAACCACCTCTGGCCGTAATAACGGCCTTGATACGCCTGGGCATTGCGTCAAACCGAGCTTGGATGGCGTGTACAGGTACAGCTGCCCATGCAGCTTCAACACGATACCACAGTTCATCAAGAGTAGTGACTGACGTATTGTGACGAGCCAGTTGCTCGGCCACCATTGACCAGACGTTTTCAATAGGTGAGAGATCTGGGGAATGTGCTGGCCAGGGCAGCAGTAGAACATTTTCTGTATCCAGAAAGGCCCGTACAGGACCTGCAACATGCGGTGGTGCATTATCCTGCTGAAATGTAGGGTTTCGCAGGGATCGAATGAAGGGTAAAGCCACGGGTCGTAACACATCTCAAATGTAACGTCCACTGTTCAAAGTGCCGTTAATGCGAACAAGAGGTGACCGAGACGTGTAACCAATTGCACCCCATACCATCACGCCGGGTGAGACGCCAGTATGGCGATAGGGCGATGACGAATACACGCTTCCAATGTGCGTTCACCGCGATGTCGCCAAACACGGATGCGACCATCATGATGCTGTAAACAGAACCTGTATTCACCCTAAAAGATGACGTTTTGCAATTCGTGCACCCAGGTTCGTCGTTGAGTACACCATCGCAGGCGCTCCTGTCTGCGATGCAGCGTGAGGGGTAACCGCAGCCATGGTCTCCGAGCTGATAGTCCGTGCTGCTGCAAACGTCGTCGAACTGTTCGTGCAGATGGTTGTTGTCTTGCAAACGTCCCCATCTGTTGACTCAGGGATCGAGACGTGGCTGCAAGTTCCGTTACAGCCATGCGGATAAGATGCCTGTCATCTCGACTGCTAGTGATACGAGGCCGTCGGGATCCAGCACGGCGTTCCGTATTACCCTCCTGAAGCCACCCATTCTGCTAACAGTCATTGGATCTCGACCAATGCGAGCAGCAATGTCGCGATACGATAAACCGCAATCGCGATAGGCTACAATCCGACCTTTATCAAAGTCGGAAACGTGATGGTACGCATTTCTCCCCCTTACACGAGGCATCACAACAACGTTTCACCAGACAACGCCGGTCAACTGCTGTTTGTGTATGAGAAATCGGTTGGAAACTTTCGTCATGTCAGCACGTTGTAGGTGTCGTCACCGGCGCCAACCTTGAGTGAATACTCTGAAAAGCTAATCATCTGCATATCACAGCATCTTCTTCCAGTCGGTTAAATTTCGCGTCTGTAGCACGTCATCTTCGTGTGTAGAAATTTTAATGGCCAGTAGTGTACTATCCTGGAAAGAGTGCACTTAGTACAGTCTCGAGAAGGGGTCTCGGCCATGACGGAATTTACTAACAAAGGAAACTCCCCATCTTAGCCCCTCTGATTTAGTGGTAAAATGTCCCAGTGTATAGCCCGTCAAAAACTGAACACAAACCAAGCATGAAAACAGGAAGAAGGTATATTGCACTGTCAAATAAGAAGCAAAATCTTAAGAATGAACTGTCCAAGCTCAAGGTGTGCAACATCGAGCGACTACTAGTAGGCATGGCGTCGTAGTTAAGTCGTCACTGTGACGGACTAGGAATGGGAAGATCTGTGTTCAAATCTTCCTCGTACCCCTTTTTATTTCACAAAATTATGAACTGTTCGTCTGGCCATCGACGTGTCTGTTCGCTGTATTCACAGTTGTGATTGTGTCGTGTTGCGCGATCCGTTTGCAGCAGCGAGGTGTAGGGAAGGTATCTGCAGGCGTGAGTACCTCCTATTTGTTCTACACAAGTACCACAAATCTTGTGCTCCATATTGGAAGTTTTGAGTCTTGACTTCCTTTGTTGTAACAACATTTTATTAGTTGTTCTCATTTCTGTGAAAGTTCCATGCGGCATCTCGCATGCTCTCAGTGCTTATCACATTTAGATGCGACGGTAATATATTCTTACCACATGACTCATAATATATAACCAGAGTACAGTATGATAACTGCCAAGATTACAAAAGCAGAGGACAAGTCGATGACTGGACGGAAAGTTCATAATTTTGTGAAAAAACGGAAACGAGAAGGGTTCGAACACGGATCTCCCGCTTTGCAGTCCAATCCACAAATTCATGGAGTGGTTAGCACACTGGACTCGCATTCGGGAGGACGACGGTTCAGTCCCGCGTCCGGCCATCCTGATTTAGGTTTTCCGTGATTTCCCTAAATCGCTCCAGCCAAATGCCGGGATGGTTCCTTTCAAAGGGCACGGCCGACTTCCTTCCCCGTCCTTCCCTAATCCGATGAGACCGATGACCTCGCTGTTCGGACTCTTCCCCCATACAACCCAACCCAACCTAGAAATCCACGGTGCCGTGGTTCTTGCAGTTCGCTCTATGTTTACTTGAACCGTTCAGCGTTTCTATTTTTCTTTATTTTTGACAGTTCCATACACGTTCTTCCTATTTTCATGTTTGATCTGTGTTCAGTTTTAGAAAGGATATCCACCGGGTCATTTTACGACTAAATCTGAGGTGTCTGCTATGGCGAGTTTCTCTGGTAAGGAGTGCTATGGCAGGTCGTATCGCACACCATCTCATTTGTGTGTATTTTGTATTGAACTGGGGACCTAGAAACGTCGGAGAGGCTTCGTCCCGCCGTTGCCCCCAGTGGTCCACAACCCCACAACTGGCCACAGCAGTCTATCCAACCAACTGCCGCCCACACAGAACCTAGGGTTATTGTGTGGTTCGGCTCCCAGTGGACACCCCCCCCCCCCCCCCCCCGCCCTCCGGGCACGTCTCATACCAGACGAGTGTAGCCCCAAATGTCTGAGTGGCAGGGTACTTCTGGTGTTTGTGCAGCAATCGCCGTCATAGTGTACCTGAGGTGAATAAGGGGAACCAGCCCGCATTTGCCGAGGCACTCTACACTAATCCACCGGGCGGATTCGTGACGGGGACCGGCACGCCTTGACGCTCGAGAAGCAGAGATCAAAAAAATGGCTCTGAGCACTATGCGACTAGAACTTAGAACTAATTTAACCTAACTAACCTAAGGACATCACACACATCCATGCCCGAGACAGGATTCGAACCTGCGACTGTAGCGGTCACGCGGTTCCAGACTGAAGCGCCTAGAACCGCTCGGCCACACCGGCCGGCGGGAAGCAGAGAGTTAGACTGCGCGGCTAGCAGGGTGGGCTACACCACCCCATACTTGAGAAAGCTTAATGACGCCCTCCGGCTCTCAGAAGCGCATGCAACTTCCAAGGCGGCAGATACAATTGTTATCAAGAATCCGTGGACAGCATTTCACCCGACCCAAATCTTGTCGATCCTTTTTGATTTCCCTAGCTAATATCCTCCTGTGACCAGCTTCAGGTCATAAGACGCTCAGGGTCCTTAGCACACAATCAGTTCGAAGCTAGACTCGAAAAATCGACAGATGACGGGATTAGAAGGCAATTGGGTAGTAAACAGAACAGAACAGAATAGAAATACAGAGTAGCGTTATTAATAGTTATCGCAAGGCCTTCGATAACATTTATGGTCGCCAGCGATATTTACAGGGCATCGGGACCTCCAGCTCTTGACCATTGCAGAAACAGAGTGAGCGAGTGGCAAGTGAGGAATCGTGATGAAGAAGGTCAGCAAGTCATGCACGCAAGAGTCAGTATGGACCCCGTTTTCTGGAACATCATCATTTCACTCCTGCTATAACTAATGGTAGGCGACGATTGCACAGAAGATGTAGCCGGGTACACTGACGACAACTCCTCGTCAATGTGGCCGACTCGACACAGCATCGAAAATACCAGCTCTACTGCAAATCTTGAGCAGCTGGTTTGCTAGAACTAGACTCATCATTTCGGCAACTCGACAAGAAAGTAATCACTGATTTCCTTTCTTTATTTAATTTTGATTACTTCCAAATGCCATTTCAAATTATTCTAAATTAATCACTTTTAATCATCGGTAAGTATGTTTGTAACTCCTGTTTAGTACGGTTTATATCATTACGCCACACAGAAAGTAAAGATCTGTTCAGGCTTTCTTTTTTTCCTTTACGCTGAGAAATTTGTTACGTGTACAGTTTACAACTTTATTACGTAAGAATAACCTCGTTGTTCGTAAGACATTTTGGTTCAACTTGCAGTACAATCTAATTTCAAGCTGTATCTACGGCCGTTCGAATTTTTCTGAAAAGGCCAGACTGAGATGTTTGTAGCGTTGTGCCTATTCGTTTCAGAAGTGCTTGTCACTACAAGATACAACTTCTACATTTTCCACTCAACCGGCAAGTGCCTAGAAAACGAGACAGCCACGATCTCATCCTTATTTTCTGGATAGGAAGGGATGCAATGAGTACCATTATTGCCGGCCGTTGTGGCCGAGCGGTTCTAGGCGCTTCAGTTCGGAACCGCGCTGCTGCTACGATCGCAGGTTCGAATCCTGCCTCAGGCATGGATGTGTGCGCTGTCCTTAGGTTAGTTAGGTTTAAGTAGTTCTAAGTCTAGGGGACTGATGACCTCAGAAGTTAAGTCCCATAGTGCTCAGAGAGCCAAAATCTATATTACTGGAATACAAATTCTTTACTTGCTACAAATGCTAATTTTCACCGTGTAACCTCCCCCTCACTTATCGACCTTAATGACAGTGAAAAATTAAACCGCGTGTACCTAATGGAAATTTGGGAAAAGCAATCGTCACCGAAGTTAATCTGTCGGTAAAGAGGGAGGAAAGGGCTACATCTAAATGAAAGGAAAATTGCAAATGAAACTGGTGGAAATTAATTTTGAAAAGGGGTAAAGTTAATAAAGAAAGTAAATGTGCGGCCGTTACGTTAACAATTAACTAGCGGTAATTAGATATTTGAGATTTGGGGGAAATTACGGTCGCCAGTCCTATGGACAATTACTATAGTAATTGAAAAAGAAAGGTTATTACACATATAATTAGCACTAGAAGCGTGCCAACTGAAGGTTGACACGTGTAGTGTGAAAACTGAAAGTTTGTCAGAAGTAATAAATTTCGCTACACTCTGAATTAATTTAGCAAAAGAATTAATTAAAACCGGAAAATCGAAAGTTAATTTAGTGACTGAAGTTAATAGTGAGCTTTCTTTCTGAAGCACATCGAAATTCAGTATAATACGGTTAGTCTTGGACTACCTCAACAATCATTTCAAAAGCTACTTGAATCTACGCAATTTAGAAATAAGAGATTTAACTTTGAACTTGAATTAAATGATTCTGAACAATTAACAATAGTAAAATTTAGTACGTACCAAGCTGAGCTGGAGTCACAGGTAAGCTAAAATATGCAAACAAAACTCGCACTCTTAATTTGTGCTTGTGTAATCTAAATATTGTGGCCACCTATGAATACCTTAACTGAACTTTGAAATTAAAGCAGTGAAATCGAATGCTTTTACTTTAATGCTGGCGTTAGAATTTCAACGACACTCGAGTTCATTCCGGAAAAGGAAGGGACCCTGCTTGGTAATGCAACTGGGACAATGAGCAACAAAGGTTCATGCTACGTTGCTGTAATTTTGTGATTTGAAGTCTTCCTTGTTGGTTTATTGAAGGTTTGAAGCCGTCGATCGAGGAGGTGGCGACAGTCTCTCACTGTCGGCCGTCGCTGTTGCAGAAGCTGGATGTTGGCGCGCCTCCTTCTCGACACGGTCACCAGGCTAAACGGGCTCTTGATGTGCGCCAGCTAATGCTTCCCGTCCGCGACACCGTGTCAGAAACTATCATAGCAAGTCGAGCGCAATTACATGCTGCCAAACCCCGAAAGCGCGGCAACTCGCGGGAGCGTCACACAGCACACCTGCTCCACTCGCTACTCCAGGCAGACCCCCCCTCTGCCCGCGCTCCACGCGACAGAGTTAAGACTACCAAATATCCTAAACACTTTGGTTCTTCCCACGACCTATCGATGTATTCGTTCGATAGCATAGTTTTCCCTGGGCCAGACCCAGCGTATAAATACAAATAATATTCACAAAACAAACCAACATAAATGCATAAATATATATGTACAAACAGTAAAACAATTACAATATATAAAGATACAGAAATGTCGTATCTTCAAGTGACAAAATAAGGAAAAATCTATAGTACAATAGATGGAAATAGAAGGATATGCATTTCCGGCGTTACAACCATCCACCACAGAGCAGAAAGTGATTTTCTTGTCCTTAATAACGGCAACTAAATAAAATACCGCACTGCCTGCAGATTGTTGCTGGCGGTAAAGACAGAGGAAATCCTCAAAAACTTGGAGACTCCACACAAATCTTATGCGAGAAGTAGTGCGCGAAAGATTTATCCAAGAATGCCGCCACGAAAAACTAGGTTCTGATAGTGCGCTACTTCATTAATAATGAATATTGGCAAACAGCAGTTAATAGCTTTAACAACTATGGAACAGAGAGACCGCAGTTCTCGCTGTAACGTCTTTCACGTACTTCTGTAACATACACGGAGCAGACAGCCTTCGTAACAATATTGCATCAGAACACTTTTTTGTTAAACTTTTTTTGATATCCTTTTCAGGGTAATGGTAGCAACCATTTTAGGAAACCGAGGGGCCATTGAACGGTTTCTTATTAACGCGTTCCCTGAATGACTTACGACCTAGTCAACTCTATCCCCAACTCTGTGTTAGCTTTGTCGTCGACTTGTCGACCCTCCTGGCTCGCTTAATAGTTCATAGGTTTCCCCCTGGCCGCCGTCCTGCTGAAGCTCACAGCAAATTAGATTAATGCGCGAAGTTGGTGGCTCAGGGGTGCACTGCACGGCGCCATTTCAACACGCTGGGCTGTAGTTAAGACGCCATGAAACCGACGTCTACCAGCTACGCGGTTGCTTTTCGCTGTTACTTCTAATACGGGAGGAAGCAGAGTTTCTTTTTTTTCACAGAAAATGGCAATAATGAATTCAAACTGCTTTCATGTTATGTCACTTGTTGCTCGCGTACTGATTGAATGTCATGCCGCCTTAGATTTGAAGTGTAATATGAAACATCATGTCGCAGACCCACAACACGTTAACGGACGCACAGATATTTGTACTCGAATCGTGGGGCTATTGAACAGAGAATTAATACAACATTACGTAATATATAATATGTCAACAGCAATAAATAGGGTGAAATTATTTATGCTATGATATAAATGGTACTTCTCCCAAACTGATGATTAAGGTTCTATCAGCTTTAGTCTAAAAGTTGTATGCGGATTGCGAGCTATTAAAATTAACCAGTTCGGTAGCGAAACATATCAAACGCACATACCGAGAAGTAAACACATACAGTTTTTTACATAATCTAAATTTCATGTAACTCTAATAAAAACGCCCAGCTTAAAAATTTGAATAACAACAATAAAGACCACCAACAGAAAACAACATTTCATTAAAAGATGTATATTTTAAACACTGAATTAAATAGAATCCCTTTGTCGAATACAACATCTCACTTGTTCAAAATAACACCGGTTCCGGCCTTCCAGACTGTTCCCTTCTCAATTATTAGTTGTGGTTCAAATGGCTCTGAGCACTATGGGACCCAACATCTGAGGCCATCTGTCCCCTAGAACTTAGAACTACTTAAACCTAACTAACCTAAGGACATCACACACATCCATACCCGAGGCAGGATTCGAACCTGCGACCGTAGCGGTCACGCAGTTCCAAACTGAAGCGCCTAGAACCGCACGGCCACTCCGGCCGGCTATTAGGTATGACACATGGTGCACCACACTCAGTCATCCAAAATGCACACAAGTAACAGTTATAAGACATGCCTTGAAAAAGAAATCCTTTACACTCTAAAAGGGAGAACCCAGTAACGGAACTAAAACAGATCTTAAATCAGGGTCCCCATTGAATGAAATTCTACTCTTAGCTTTGACTTGCGAGTGTAACCCCAAAAGTAAGGTCTCCTATTTTTTTTTTTTTTTAATGTAAGTACAGAACTCTGTTTGTGTGGCAGCTGGCCACACTGTCGTGAAGAGTGCTTCTCGCGCTGTGTCTAAACATGCGCACGCCGCGCTGAGAATGGAGCTCCCGTTGGATGTTACCGTCAAGTGCGAGTTTCGAGCAGTTATACGGTTTTTGAACGAAAAGGGCACTGCGCCGACTGAAAACCATCGCCAATTGACGGAAGTGTATGGTAAGTCGTGCATGGATGTCAAAAATGTTCGTAAGTGGTGTAGAGAGTTTGCAGCTGGTCGGACCGAAATTCACGACGAACAAAGGAGCGGGAGACCGTCAGTTTCTTAGGAGACAGTGTTGAAGATTGAGCAAAGCATGCGTGAAGATCGGCGGATCACCCTGCATGGTCTCTGAACGTTGGTTCCTGAGGTTTCCCGAAGCACCGCTCACAGAATTTTAACGGAAACATCGAACCACCGGAAGATGTGCGCAAGTTGGGTGCCACGCATGCTGACTGAGGACCACATGCGGCAACAAGTTGATGCTTCCCGCGCATTTCTTCACTGCCTTGCAGCCGAAAAGGACAACTTTCTGGACTCAATTGTTTCCTAGGTTAAAAGAACACTTGGCCGGAAAGCGATTCAGCTCCGACGACGAGGAGAAAGAAGTGGTTCATAACTTTCTGAACAGTATGGCAGCGAGCTGGTATGACATGGGCGTACAAAATCTGCCACAGCGTCTACAAAAATGCATCGACAGAAATGGTGATTATGTCGAAAAATAGCTGAATCTTCAAGCTGTAAACTGATGTAAACCATTGTAGAAATAAACAGATCTATGTACTTATAAAAAAAATGGGAGACCTTACTTTTGAGATTACCCTCGTACATAAACAAGGTTTTATCCATAACTGGACAAAATATCTGGCACTAAAGATTAAAATACTATCAGACAACGCGTTTTCAAACGAACGTTGTGTGATATGAATCAGAAGTTAGCCAAAATCTCTCTAAGAAAATCAGATCACCAATCCTAACCAAGAGCAGAGCTATAAAAATATGTTTGCTTTTAGTACAATTAAAAAAAACATTTAGCAAGAATAAAGGTGTCTGCTCATCTATAATTTTTAAAAAACGTTCCACCAATAATCAGCGGGAGTGCACGAAACTGAACGGCAGTCAGCCAAAACCAAATATTGAAAGGTCGGGAACCGTTTGACCGCACTGTGTGCCCCTCAAAGTATAGACTCGAAAACAGTGCTCTCCATTACCGCCAGACCGTTAAAGAACGTTAATCTGTGGCGTACATTAAGTACATTTGTTTGCATTCTCACTTCTTTTGCAACGATCAAACTCCACGAGCAATAAGGCGAAGTCAAGCCAAATTACCAAACTACATGTGCCTGTTAACTTTAGATGAAACAAAAACACATTCAACATCAAATACACAACTCGTAATCTCGATGATGGACGAGCCGGGTTGGTAAGCATAACACTTTCACGTCAGAACTCAGTTTCAACTCCAAATATAACTCGAAATCCACCTAACTTGCAGGTGATCCTGCAAACGTCTACCATAAATCTGTCACCGATCTTCTGCCCAAAGTAGGACAGAGCCACCAACTCCGCAGCTTCAACTACACATGCGAGTAGTTGCCCTGCTGTCCGTCAAGACTCACTAGGCCTTGGGTCAGCTGGATGTGACAAGACCATAAGCCGATTTTCCTTTTTTTATTTGTGTGGTGTTTCCAAAGCACTACCATCCGTGTGGCTGGACTTCTAGAGAGATGGGTCAAGTTCATCTTTATTAGTCTTAAGAGGGCTTTAGGAGGTACACTGTGATATTCTCCAGGTGCCATAGAGCCGACATACACAAGGTGCCTGAATGTCGGACATAATGCTTCTACCTCTTCGAGGAGTTTCATGGTGGATATCCAAATCTTTTCCCTGAGGGGCAACATGCCGAGTTCACGGTGGAGATCCCGGATCCGGGCCCAATAAGATGCACAGAGTGTGGCCCGAAAGCACCGATTCTGGAGGGGCAAACAGTGCACCATGTCAAGCAGCCATAGAGGACCACCGGGAGGCTTGTAGCAAAATAAAGGTGGCGCATTGTCCTCGTCCGTAGTTTCGTGCTGGCTAATATAGGGTAGTTCTGGTGGAGCAGGTGGCGCAGCTTGATTCGTTTCTCCCGTACATGTTAGTTGAAAAGTAACTTCTTTTTCGGTGTAATACCAAGATATTTATTTCTGTCCGTCCAGATGAGTGGTCGATTGTGCAGAATCAGGCGATCATGGAGTTCGGGGCGTCGTTGTTTAAATTTCACGGCCTTCGTCTTTTCTGCATTCAGTTTAATAGAACTTTGTTCAGTTTTAGTTCAGTTAACGTCAGTTGTCGCTGGAGGTGGTTGATGAAACCAGTGACTCGTCGGCTACTCATCAACAAAACCTTATCAGCAAACTGGGAAAGCACCACTTGCAAACAGAACTGGAAGCTCGGTGACATAGATGACAAAAAGAGATGGTGACAAAAACCGATCCCTGTGGAATACCCTCCGAAAGGTGTTTGAGACTGGAGCGTTCTCCTTGTATCTTAAATGTTATCTTCCTATCCTCAAGAAAGCTGATGGTCAACTTGATACGGTAGTCGGGAAGGACGTGAAGGTAATAAAATTTGGTGTTCAATTTGTCACCCCCAACCCGTTCGTACTTCTCTATATCTAAAACATGGCGGCGGTGTAATTAGACACATTCCATGACCCGTTCCGCTTACGGCGCTTTAAAGCCTCATCGTTCGACCCCACTGCCGCCTTTGAATACGCCGGGCAAGCCGCTGCCAAGAGACACGGCCTCGGTATGTTTGAATACCGATAGCGGACCGGCTCAGATTAGAGCTTTTATTATGGGGTGTGAATTTTAAATGGGGTTCTGGTGATTGTACTGTGTCGTTGCGGACACGGCACGAACCGTAAAATTGTTTTGTTAAATGACTGTCATGAACTCCGCTTACAGCTGGTAACATTGTTTTATATTAAAACACGACTGGTTTCTCGGATTCAGGTCGCATCATCAGCTGAACAACGTTAAAAGATCATAGGCATACCCATCGCTCCTAGTCAAAATTTACTACTCAGAGAATATCGTCAATACCACGGAGATATTTATAGTCATTACCAATATCTCAGATCGTCGTTTGTTCTCCAGATGCGCCATATAGAAGTTGCTGGATGTAGTACTTGGAGAATTAAACCCAAAACATAGCTTAGTTTATCTCACTGACATAACTGCGTTTCTTAAAAACACTCAAATAGTTTGTCAAGTGGAATACATTCGAATATAGTTTTGCGAGGTATCATCCCAGGAAAAAGGAAGAGTTTGGAGAGACTCCTTGTGGAATGAACCTTGCCAGATTGCATTCATTTTCATGAGGACCCAGCACGTAGCATGATGGTATAAGATGCTACTCAACAACACGTCAGTTGGATCAGATAGCTGGCAATTTGGACAGCACGTTTTGCGTTTCTGATGTGTTAAGGCCATTGGCTGTGCTTCGTGTTGGAGATCTTCGTGTTGTTATCTGTCGACGAAATAATGCAAGACAGTACAGTACCCTCACTGTCCTGATCTATCTCAACCTTTGTCATGGCCAATACATTCCCCAGATTTCTCTCTCACTGAAAACTCCTGGTCGTGGCTTCCTGAGAGACTGGCAAACCACCGCTTATCAGCCACTAAGATTGATAGATATGGAATAGATTTCAAGAAGCGTGGTGACCCCTACCTGCCATCCATGTTCAGTTTGACTCAATGCTCAGACGAGCTAGAACCACTGTAGCTGTTAGTGGCGGCAGCTCATTACAGCAAATTTCGCACTCAGTATACCACAAAAAAACGCTTTCAGATACATATTCTTCCCATTGTGCTGTACATGTACAATATCTGTTGTGTCGAGGAATCCTGCCTACTCGTTTCGCTAAGCAAACAATCAAACAGCTCGTATTAATGAGTTCTATTACAATAAGAAAATTGCGATTCATAACTTTCACAATTACACAGGTGTGTCGCAGTGACTGCTGATCTCCAGCTGACGAAAGTCTTTCCTGAACAGCGATCGAAGTGCCTAATGTTGACGCTGATATCAAAGTCGCTCATCTTGTAGCTGCTATTGAAGTGGGCCGTCACCTGTCGGTCGCGGCGTTTATATCCTTTTCACATAGAGGCCGCTGCTGTCACGTTGTCGTCTTGGAAGGGCGTCGGTCAGCGTGCGATTGCCTGACTATTTCTCACAGCCTTCTCTTCCCTGTTATTCCCGACTGGCGTGCCGGCGATTGACTTTACGCCGTAACAATACCTAAAATGTAGTTATTCGCTACACTTAACGGTATTGCAATTTTCAAAGGCCAGCAACGTAATTAAGGTGGTGACAGTGCCTCGGAGTAGTTAAGCCGCAAGTGGTTGGAGAGTACACGCACATTTGCAGAACTGCCCCGAGATCGTGAGCTCGAAGGAGCGCCGCTAAAAGGCAACCCACCGAAGCTGCCTAGTGTCAGCTTAGCGCGACGGCCCCTCTTGAAAGCTTAATCACTCGGGGACCGTCGGAGGCGACGCAGCGGTCGCTTCTGGAGTGCGTCGCCACCGCCACCGCCAGCCAGCACTGTGATAGCAGCCAGCGCCGTCTGTTGTCCGCCAGTTTGGCCGACGTCCGTGTGCCTGCATTATTCATGCCCACCCGAGGCGGCTGACCCGGATTACGAGCCGCTACCAAAAGAGCGCAGGGATTAGCCGCACTCTCGAGAGCTGCTGCCTGCCGGCGCAATGCCGAATTGCTGCCTTCGTCCCTGACCTGTCTGATAGTGTAAACGCTGTCAGAATCGTTTGATGGGTGGTAGCCTTCGAGTACCGGTTCACTAAAATTTATATTAGGCACATGGCTTTGGTGCATCAAACCAGTCTGCAGACTGAAGACTACGCCAACAGTACGAATTAGTGGCTGTTGTCGATTACTACAAAGCTTTTTGGACCCTCGCATTATGTCGTGGTATCCTGCGTTGTCGTCTCCCTACACGTTGTTGCTGACATGTTTTACCAGGAATTGCAGCGCACACAGAGATACTTAAGCATCATTCTTCTGTCACTGCGCCGCGCGGGATTATCCGAGCGGTCTAAGGCGCTGCAGTCATGGACTGTGCGGCTCGTCCCGGCCCCGGCGGCGGTTCGAGTCCTCCCTCGGGCGTGGGTGTGTGTGTTTTTCCGAGGATAATTTAGGTTAAGTAGTGTGTAAGCTTAGGGACTGGTGACCTTAGTAGTTACGTCCCATAAGATTTCACACACATTTGAACATTTTTTTCTGTCACTGCAGACACGATTGGGACAGCACGAAAATCTAATACGTACTGCACATATCAAAAAAAGTTCTGCATCACCTCGGCCCCGAGAGTTCCGGAACCTGCATAGAAAATTGGAATAGAGATCAACATAAACATCATTTCCGCCCTTTTTATTGCTCATGAAAATCACACATTGCATGTTGTAAAAACCATACAGCGAGACCTTCAGAAGTGGTGGTCCAGATTGCTGTACACACCGGTACCTCTACTACCCAGATACACGTCTTCTTGCATTGATACATGCCAGTATTCGTCGTGGCATACTATCCCCAAGTTCATCAAGACACTGTTAGTCCAGATTGTTCCACTCCTCAAGGGCGATTCGGCGTAGATTCCTCAGAGTGGTTGGTGGGTCACGTCGTCCGTAAAAAATTCTTTTCAATCTATCCAAGACATGTTAGATAGTGTTCATGTCTGGAGAACATGCTGGTCACTCTAGTCGAGCGATGTCGTTATCCTGAAGGAATTCATTCACAAGATATGTACGATGGGTGCGTAAATTGTCGTCCATGAAGACGAATGCCCCGCGAATATGCTGCCGATATGGTTGCACTTTCGGTCGGAGGATGGCGTTCACGTATAATACAGTCGTTACGGCGCCTTCCATGACTATCAGCGGCGTACGCCGGGCCCACATAATGCCACCACAAAACAGCAGCGAACCTCCACCTTGCTGCAATCCGTGGACAGTGTGTCTAAGGCGTTCAGTCTGACCGGATTGCCTCGAAACACTACTCCGACGACTATCTGGTTGAAGGTATATGCGACAACCATCGGTGAAGAGAGCGTGATGCCAATCCTGAGCGATCCATTTGACATGTTGTTGGGTCCATCTGTACCGCAATGCATGGTGTCGTGGTTGCAAAGATGGATCTTGCGATGGTCGTCTGGAGTGAAGTTGCGCATCTTGCAGCCTATTTCGCACAGTTTGAGTCGTAACACGACGACCTGTGGCTGCACGAAAAGCATTATTCAACATGGTGCCGTTGCTGTCAGGGTTCCTCCGAGCCATACTCCGTAGGTAGCGGTCATCCACTGCAGTAGTAGTCCTTGGGCGGCCTGAGCGAGGCATGTCATCGACAGTTCCTGTCTCTCTGTATCTCCTCCATGTCCGAACAACATCGCTTTGGTTCACTCCGAGACGCCTCGACACTTCCCTTCTTGAGTGCCCTTCCTGGCACAAAGCAAAAATGTGGACGCGATCGAACCGCGGTATTAACGGTCTAGGCACGGTTGAACTACAGACAATACGAGCCGTGTACCTCCTTCCTGGTGGAATGACTGGAACTGATAGGCTGTCGGACCCCTTCCGTCTAATAGGGGCTGCTCATTCATGGTTGTTTACGTCTTTGTGCGGTTTAGTGACATCTCTGAACAGTCAAAGGGACAATGTCTGTGATACAATATCCACAGTCAACGTCTATCTTCATGAGTTCTGGGAACCGGGGTGATGCAAACCTTTTTTTGATGTGTGTACCATGTTAAGTACCTTCCGCCACGCACCTCACGGTGATTTGCTGTGTATGTACGCTATCTGATAAAAAGTATCCGGACCGCTATTCAAATGGTTCAAATGGATCTGAGCACTATGGGACTTAACATCTGTCATCAGTCCCCTAGAACTTAGAACTACTTAAACCTAACTAACCGAAGGACATCACACACATCCATGCCCAAGGCAGGATTCGAACCTGCGACCGTATCAGTCCCGTGGTTGCGGACTGCAGCGCCTAGAACCGCACGGCCACCGCGGCCGGCTGGACCTCTATTAGTGAAGTTAAAATGGGATTTGTCCACCTTTCACCTTTAGACTGCTTGAACTCTGCCATGGTCAGGAATGGCGGTCCATATTTTTTCTCAGGACCCAAAACCGGAGGAGGTAGTGATGTTGGACGTACGAGAAGTCGACGTTGCATACGTCTTTCATTGGTCCAGGTCGGTACTCTAGGCAGGCCAGTCCGTCTCCAGAATGTGATTGTCCACTAACCATTGCCTCAAAGATTTTTCTTTATGAGAGCGTTCACTGTTATCCTGATACAATGAATCATCTCCGAACTGTTGCTCTATACTTTACGCAGTATATAATAGTAACCACGAAAACCACACCGAGCGAGGTGGTGCAGTTATTAGCATACTGGACTCGCAATCGAGAGGACGACGGTTGAAACATCCGTCTGTCCATCCCGATTTAGGTTTTCCATGATTTCCCTAAATCAGGAAAATTCTGGGATTGTTACTTCGAAAGAGCACGGCCCACTTCCTTTCCCATCCTTCCCCACACCGAAGACGTAGCTGTTTGGTCCCCTCCTCCAAATCAACCAACCAACCTCGAAAAACTCTCCCGCCCCTGTAGAGTAATACCATCTCCTCCTTACTTGACTGTTGGCACTACACTTGATAGCTGGTAACGTTCTCCAGGTATTCGTCAGATCCAATTCCTTCCATCGGACTGCTACAGCGTGCAGTGCGATTTTTCACTCCAAATCACTCCATTGGAGTCGTCCACTGACCAGTGCCTCGCTCTTCACACCAAGAGTCACTTAGCACCAACTACAGAAATGTGTGACTTAGAGGAACAGCTCTACTCTTATACACCTTAGACCATAGTTTTTAACTCACTACGCACTGTCATTATGCTGCTGGTAGCATTTTGGAACTGACGAGTGATTCGTTTCGTTGATTTCATCTCTTTTTTTGCAACCACCCTCCGCAATTTTCGACGGTCCCTGTCCGTTAGTACATTAGCTCTGTCTGGTTTTTAGTGTAGTTGTGGTCGTTCCTTCGCATTTCCATTTCACAGTCGCATTACCAGCGGTCGACTTGGCAGTTGGACAAAGGTTGATGGATTTGTTGCGCAGGTGGACGATGTTAATAAGATAAACGTGGCTGACCATAGTCAGCATTTAAACAACAATTTTATTCGACGAAGTGGTCAGTTAGAGCCAACAGTTGCGAACGGTAAGTAATCGTTCAGTACCAATATCGAATTTAAATTTCCATTTGTAACAGGTGCTACTGTTTAATAGCTTCTGAAAAAGCATAGCTTATGAACTAGTAAAGAATAAATACCGACGATTTTCAACCGTTGGCTGTATCTGACTCCTTCGTCGAATCAAAAATATACTGGAGGAATTATGCGGAAAGTCGGGCAGCTGCCACAGAGGTGAAGCTGGGTGATGAGGCAGATGTCGTTGCAGGCTGAAGGAACGTGATAGGAGGAGTACTTTCTTGTTTCTCTTCCTCTGTTAACAACTAATGGGCTGAGTGCGTGCTATGGTACACATATTAGCTGGAAGTAACGCGGATTCGTGAATGCACATTATAGAGACGGCCATGTTGAAACGCGGTACATATCTGAAGCAAGGAATATGAAATTAAATTACGGCTGTTGTAATGATTATAACACGATAAGTAGAAGAAAAATGACGTTCAAAGGACTTAGTAAGCATTTGTGATCGTGTCTCATACTGCATAATGCGTTTAAATATAAGTACGGTTACTGGTATTAATCAATTAATCAACCGCTGTACAACTTTTGAAGTCTTTGACGGTGGCAGCAGTCTTAAACAGAGAACGGTCGACACAAAGTGTTTCGAATCGTACCGACTTTAACGATCAGTACTTCCAGGCCATGCCAAATCATCGCGCCCTTAGTAGCTAGTCTCTTGGGCGCTCATAACATATAATTTATGTATCTCACCAATCAGTTACAAGATCGCTGCATATGCGTCCCGAGGTGCCGCTCTATATCGTCAGGATTGGCTCTTGAGCAATAGCAGTTTGATGACCACTGGTCTAGCGGCAGACGACTGTATACGTGTGGACATCAAGAACAAAGATGTAGAACGTTAAAAACATTGGTTTAATTTAAAAAGCTTTAAGAATTATCACATTAAAATTCGGAAGGTTTACTTTTCAGCACGCCCTCGTATACTACTAATATTATAAACGGTCATTATCTAATACATTCTGTATTAGTGGTATAACGGTGATGTGCTTCTGTGATTTCATAATAGTTGATGCTTATCTATAAAATCTCTCTCTCTCTCTCTCTCTCTCTCTCTCTGACACACACACACACACACACACACACACACACACACACACACACACACACACACACACACACAGACAATAGCACAGTTTACACCATCCCTATCCCGACATCCGCACTCCACTGCCGTCCTCTACTTCCTACGATTTGTTTTCTTTTTTCTTTCCCAGTCCTTGGCCTAGTGTATTGCTTCTCATACACTATCCAGCCACATTAATGTGACCATCAGTCAAAAGCCTGAATATCCACTCTTTGCAGCGCGAGACGTGCATGAAGAGATTCAATGAAATTCTGGAGGGTACTGAAACGATCGTTTTAGAAACTTAGCCGTTTCGGAAATGCTTCCTCCCTTGGCCCAAGAGCCAATGCCCGTTTGACGTCAGATAAATCGCTCCGTTTCCGTATTATGTCAACGATTGCACTGTTCTCCGCATATCCACTACACGATTTGTATACCCTTCACTGCTAGTGCTGCCAGCTGCCGTGTGTGAGTGGTTATTGAAGCTGACGTCGAACACAGCCAGTGGTCACATTAATAAGGCTGGACCGTGTATAACAGTGGAATGTAGCAGAACTTGCGGTGCTGTTACATTTTTTAGTGCCGTGTTTGAGTAATTAATCGAGAACTCAGGGTACCAGCGGCGAAATAGTTAATCTGTTACTTATCTGTTAACAATAACTAAATACACTGAAGCGCCAAAGAAACTGGTATAGGCATTTTGAGATGCAGAGATATCTTAACAGGCAGAATTCGACGCTTCGGTCGGCAACGCCTATAAGAGACAAAAAGAGTATGCCGCAGTTGTTAGATTGATAACTGCTGCTACAATGGCAGGTTATCAGGATTTAAGTGAGTTTGAAAGTGGTTTTGTAGCCGGCACACGAGCGATGGGACACAGCATCTAGGAGGTGATCATCCCGTACGACCATTTCACGAGTGTGCAATGAATATCACGAATCCTGTAAAACAACAAATTTCCGACATCGCTGTGGCCAGTAAAAGATCCTGAACTGAAGGGAACTGTTGAACGTGAGAGAAGTGCAACCGTTCCGCAAACTGCTGCAGATTTCAGTACTGGTCCATCAACAAGTGTCAGGGTGCTAAACATTCGGCGAAACACCTTCGATATGGGCTTTCGGCACCGAAGGCCCACTCGTGTACCCTTGGTGACTGCACAACACAAAGCTTTACTCCTCACCTGGGCTCGTCAATACGGACATTGGTCTGTTTGTGACGAAACATGCTGCCTCGTCGGACGAATATCGCTTCAAATTGCATAGAGCGGATGGACATGTACGAGTATGGAGACAACCTCATGAATCAATGGACCCTGCATGTCAGCAGTGGACTCTTCAAGCTGGTGGAGTCTCTGTAATGGTGCAGTTGGAATGATATGGGACCCCTGATACTTCTGGACACGACTCTGACAGGTGACACGTACGTAGGCATCCTGTCTAGTCACCTGCATCCACTCATATCCATTGTGCATTCCGACGGACTTGGGTAATTCCTGCAGGACAATGCGACACCCCACACGTCGAGAATTGCTACAGACTGGCTCCAGCAACACTCTTCTCAGTTTAAACACTTTCGCCGCCCACCAAACTCCCCAGAAATTATTAAGCATAACGTGCTGCTCAGATGAGATCTCCACCCACTCGTACTCTTATGTATTTATGGACAGCCCTGTAGGATTCATGGTGTCCGTTCCCTCCAGCACTGCTTCAGACATCAGTTGAGTCCATGCCACGTCGTGTTGAGGCACTTCTGCGTGCTCGCAGGGGCCCTACACGATATTAAGCAAGTGCACCAGTTTTTTTGGCTCTTCGGTGTATTAGTACCCTTTTTTGCGGTCGCAAACATCAGTGACCTGTAGTCAATTTGAGTATCGTTCATCCATGAGTATAGGCTGTGAGGTAATGAATAAGCTTCAAAGATCAGCTGTTGATGTTTGCGCTAGTGATTGGCTGCTTTACTCGGCATGGTGCAGTCAACTGCTTGGATACAGAAGTATGTACAGTAAGACACGGCAAGCCTGTACGCTGGTGCAAGCAGTTGGCGGCTGCGCCCGTTAACTCGGCGGCCGGCCGCTGCGGGGTCACCTGTTTTGCAGCGGCCGGCGCGTGCTTGCCGGCCCGAGATTGCCCTCGGCAGAACGCGGCCGCTGAATTAGCAACTAGGCCTCGCTCTCCGGCCATCCTCTTACCCTCGCCCTAAGCAAGAAACTCGCGCCTCAACTCCGCCGCGCCACGCTGCGCCCTCTGCGCCATGCTTCCGCTGTTTATTCAAATTGACTTTGCAAAGTCATTTATAATGCCAGCACCCCTCTCCGAACCCAACACCGGTGGTACCGCTATGCGGCTACAACAGTCTCATGGAAGTATGCAGCTCACCTCTAATGTTCGTTCACCTGTGGTATGTTTCGGTAGAAGTGATTGCAACCGGGCATCTACACAAACACTCCGAAAGCCACAGTACAGTGTACAATGGTGGGTATTTCATATCACTATTATCGCTCATCTGTCCTATTCCGTTCACGTATAGCTCGAGCGAAACACTGCAGTCCACATGCCTCTTTACTCGTCAGTCTCATGTAAGACGGTGGCAGAGTAATTCTCCCACAGCATTCTACGAATACGCGGCTTTTAAATTTAGCTTGCAGGATTTCATGATAACTACGTCTTCTTCAAAGATTCTCGTTTAAGCTCCACGATTTTTGTTACAGCTCTATATGGGTTACACCGTTATATTGCGATCCTTTAGTGCATCTCTTGATTCGTTCGATGACTGTCGTCATGCCTACTTTAAAAGGACTCCCGCACTCTGGAACAATAGAATTGGTCGCTCTGCTGTATGCGATTTTCTCGACAGGGGGATTGCACTTTCCCAGAATTCTTCCAATGAATCTAAGTTTTGATACCGTTGACAAAAGACTTCTAATCAAATTGTGTGCATATGGCGTATCACTTAAGTTGTGCTACTGGATTCGTGGCTTCCTGTCAGAAATTTCACAGTACATAGTGATGGCGGAAAATTACCGAGGAAAACAGAAGCAATATTTTGCATTCCCCAAGTTAGTTTTATAGGCCCTCTGCTGTTCGTACTATACATAAACGACTCAGGAGACAATCCGAGCAGCACTCTTAGATTTTTTACAGATGACACTGTAATTTGCCGTCTATTAAAGTCGTCAGAAGATCAAAACCAATTGCAAAATGACTTAGACGCGATATCTGTATTATGCAAAGAGTGCCAATTCTCTCTCACTAAGGAAAAGTGCGAGGTCATCCACTTGAGTACGAAAACGAGTCCGCTAAAATTCGGTTACAAGATAAATCACACAGATTTAAAGGCTGTCAGTTCGACTAAATACCTGTTAATTACGAACAACTTAAGCCCTGGAACGGTCACATAGATAGCGTTGTGGAGAGGGCAAACCAAAAATTACCTTTTATTGGCAGAACACTTAGAAGCTGCAACAGGTCTACTAAAGAAACTACCTACACTACGCTTATTCGGCTTCGGCTATAGTAATGCAGTGCTGTGTGGGATCCTTACCAGATAGCCGGCCGAAGTGGCCGTGCGGTTAAAGGCGCTGCAATCTGGAACCGCAAGACCGCTACGGTCGCAGATTCGAATCCTGCCTCGGGCATGGATGTTTATGATGTCCTTAGGTTAGTTAGGTTTAACTAGTTCTAAGTTCTAGGGGACTAATGACCTCAGCAGTTTAGTCCCATAGTGCTCAGTGCCATTTTGATCCTTACCAGATAAATTCGTGGAGGACATCGAAAAAGTTTAAAGAAGGGCAGCTCGTTTTATATTACCACGAAAGCGGGGTGAGAGTGTCATGGATATGATAAGGGAATTGGGATGGCAGTCACTAAAATAAGGGCGTTTTCCGTTTCGGCAGACCTTTTAACGAAATTTCAATAATCAACTTTCTCTCCTGAATGTTGAAATGTTTCATTATAGCGAGCCTACATAGGGAGAAATGATCATCGTAATAAAATAAGAGAAAGTTTAAGAGTTCATTTTTCCCACGCTTTATTAAAGAATGGAACGGTAGAGAAGAAGTCTGATGGGGGGTTCGAAGAACCTTCTACCAGGTACTTGTGAATTAGTCCTCTATCACTCCTAGAATTTTCTACCTGTCAATGATTTCTTAAATTTAATAGTGCCAACTTATGTCAGGGTTAGGCGTCCACGCTAAGTCCTCTTGTAACTGTGTGATCAAGTCCTTTCAGATATCAGCTAGCTGGGTAGGTGCCCGCATCTCGTGGTCGTGCGGTAGCGTTCTCGCTTCCCACGCCCGGGTTCCCGGGTTCGATTCCCGGCGGGGTCAGGGATTTTCTCTGCCTCGTGATGGCTGGGTGTTGTGTGCTGTCCTTAGGTTAGTTAGGTTTAAGTAGTTCTAAGTTCTAGGGGACTGATGACCATAGATGTTAAGTCCCATAGTGCTCAGAGCCATTTAGCTGGGTAGGTAAAGGACTGCTGAGTTCGAGCTAACGATCAGGATGGGGGTTAGCTTTACGTACACATATGGGAAGAGAAATGTACTTGACTCCGGCGCACAGGTTTCAACGGCAGGCTGTAGAAGTGAGAACGAGGTAGCAAGCGTCACTGCTGCTCTCGCTGGTCGCCACTGCTGACGTGCGAACCAGGCCGGCGACTCCACAATATGGACGCTCGGTCTGTCAGCAGATAACCCGGCGCCCGAGCCCTTGTCAGATAAAACGAGAGCACGCCATCTGCATCAGACGGAAATAGGCCACCACGTAAGCCCTGCTGCTGATAGTGCGGGAGTGTCAAAACCTGAGGCTCTGTAAGGAGACACCCTGTCGCTTCTGCGACTGCGAGCATCAGAATGCCATGTTTTATGTTTCTCACGAAGTGGAAAAAATAGCGACAGTGAACTTTGTCATGTGCCAAGTATAAACTGATGAGGGAAAAATATTACGAGGACCTGCTTAATAATCCTTTTGATCCGCCTTTGGAACGCAATGAGCAGCAATTCTGCTTGACATGAATTGGACAAGTCCTTGATAGGTTTCCGGTGGCATGTATCACAAGTTGTCTACGCATAGGTCACGCAAATCTCGTAACTTACGAGCCAGTGACTTGTAGGCGTGAAACTCCCTGCTGGTTGCTTCCCAGACGTGTTTCTCAGGTTTCAGACTAGGCGAATTTGGTGTCCAAGACATCAAGGTATCATGCGTCTCAGACCACGATTCTACCTTCGTGGAGCGAACAACTACGCAGCTGGAAGATACCATTGGGTACCGGAAACATCATACATAAAGAGATGACGTGGTTCGCAGTAATGTTGATGTAGTTAATAGCTGTCATGGTATATTCCATTAATACCACAAAACCCAATGGAAGCCCAGGAGAATGTCTAGAGCATAATAGTGCTACTACTGGTGTGGTGTCGCCACCAGACACCACACTTGCTAGGTGGTAGCCATTAAATCGGCCGCGGTCCGTTAGTATACGTCGGACCAGCGTGTCGCCACTATCAGTGAATTGCAGACCGAGCGCCGCCACACGGCAGGTCTAGTCTAGAGAGACTCCCTAGCACTCGCCCCAGTTGTACAGCCGACTTTGCTAGCGATGGTTCACTGTCTACTTACGCTCTCATTTGCCGAGACGATGGTTTAGCATAGTCTTCAGCTACATCATTTGCTACGACCTAGCAAGGCGCCATAATCAGTTACTATTGATATTTATATTGTGAATCATGTACCGTCAAGAGCGACGTTCATCATTAGTGGATTAAAGTTAAGTATCAAACTAATTACGTCCGCTTTCTGAAGTCTAATTCCTTGTCATGTTCCAGACCTCACGTCAGTAGAGTCCTTCGCTCCTCACGCCAGCCTGCGTGAGTAAAACGCGTGCATTTCGGCCCCCACTAGTAACACGGTGTTGGCTCTTCTGCCAACCCAACAACTGGCTTGTATCCGTAGCGCAGTGCATGTTTCGAGTAGCTGTTCACTTGGATGACAGTGTAACTTGACACAACCATCAACGTGTTGTAAAAAGGAACGTGATTAATTCGAACAGGCGACACGGTTCCAATAATCTCAAGGAAATCTCGATGATTCCATGTCCACTGCAGTCGTAGTTGATGGTGTCTTTGGGTCAACAGGGGTTGACTGACGCGGAGCCTCATGCACACTAATGTGCACCAAACGGTGCGTTATGGAACCCTTGTGTCTGTGATCGGATCTGCCGTAGATCACGACCTGTCCTGCTCTACAGAAACGGGAAGTCTCTGACCCCGAGGTTTTGTGAAGGGGCGAAGATGTGCAACACCTTGTCACCTATTCGTGGTTTCACTGCCCTTCAGCCAGTTTCCATGGATTTTCAAGGCGGTAGTCCGCGAATAATCTATCAGCTTCGCCATGTGCGAGATGCTCGTTCCCAGGCACCGGCCCACAACATAGTGCCCGTAAGTTGAAGTCTATGTCAATTGAGTTCCACTTTTGCAGCCCTTACAGTCGCTACAGTGATTTCCCATTCTCCGCTGCTCCGCCTATCCACTTTCCTTACCGCTTCACGTTCACGCAAAGCCATCAGGCGCCATTCAGTATTAGTTGACCACACTGTTATCGCTCCTTGGAGTGAGAACGCTTCGGTCGGCTTATCGTGAGTCAACGAATAATCGAGGATTATAGTATATTCACAACTGATCCGAAACCATAGACGGAGCGATGCGGTTCACTTAATCACCACTATTCTTGTTTACTGTAACTCATCACGTGTTTCCGACAACTGCCAAGTGTAGTAAGATCAAGGTTGTGTAGTATCACGGTGACCAGTGGGAATAATTTTTTGGCTCATTATTCTATACATTTTGTGGTAAATAAGCTATTCTCACTAAAACACTGCATCTTCGCGCCAGGTAGTAACCACTGCAACAGTCCCCGTGCACCTCACCATCTACATGCAATCCACCTTACGGTGTGTGGCGGAGGGCACTTTGTATACCGCTGTGACTTCATCTGCATCTACATCTTCATACATACTCCGCAAGCCACCGTATGGTGTGTGGCGGAGGGTACCCAATACTACTAAAAAACAATTGTCTGTCTTCCTCCACATGAGCCCTCATTTCTCTTATCATCATGGTTCTTACGTGAAATGTACGTTCGTGACAACAGAATCGTTCTGCAGTAGCTTCAAAATCCGATTCTCTAAATTTTTTCAGTCTCTAAATTTTCTCAGTAATCTTCCTCAAAAAGAACGTCACCTTCTCACCAGGGATTCCCATTTGAGATCCCGAAAAATGTTCCTTAATAACTGCGTGTTGTTCGAACCTACCTGTATCAAATCTAGCAGCCCGTTCCTGATGAAACACACTTTCCAAAAATTCTCCCAATTCCCGTGCACCATAGCGTCATCAGAAAACAGCTGCAGATTGCTGCTCATCCTGTCCGCCGGATCCTTTATAGTATACTGAATGACAGCGTTCTTATCACACTTCCCTGGGGCATTTCTGACGATACCGTTGTCTCCGATGAACACTCGCCCTCGAGGACAACTTAGCGGGTTCTCACTATAGTCAACATACTCGTCTCGTGGCAATCGGCATCTGTAATAATATTTAAGATAATTCTCATTTATTGGTCAGTGTCAGATGCACATTTTTAATTAGATTACATGTTTCGAACATTAAGAACCATCTTTAGATGGTGTAAAACACAGTATTCATGTGGTTCTAAATAGATAAAACGGTTTGCTAGCGCAACTAATTAGGTCTGATATGATCATAAGTGGTCGAAACATATAATCTATTTAAAAACGTGCAAACTTGGACTATACAATAAATAAGAACTGTCGTAAAGAAAGTGGGTTCTATTACTTGATAAGTTTTCGAGCCATTCACAAATCAGGGAAAATATACCGTATGCTCTTACCGTCTTTAACAGCCTGCGAAGTCAGATTTTTTTCGGAAATCTAGGAATATGGACTCTGCTTGTTGCCCTTCATCCATAGTTCGCAGGATATCATGTGCGAAAAGGGCTTTCTGAGTTTCTCACGAGCAACGATTTCTAAAACCATGCTGATTCATGGATAGAAGCTTTTTCTGTCTCAAGGAAATTCGTTATATTGAAACTGAGAATATGTTGGAGAATCCTGTTCCAGTCGCGAAACGTGCGCGGGAAGAGCTACGGATTTTAAGATTCCGTATGAGCTCCATCCGTATTTACGTTTGATGATATTTTGCGAGATATATGTAGAAGGAAGCAATATGTTGGTTAAATCTTTTAGGAAGATATACTTCTGGAATTTTAAAAGTAAACTACAACTTCAAGCACAACGATACACTTGTTTCGTCTGCCACAAGAATTCTGCAGCCATTTCACACTTCTGTCCTTAACGATGCCGTGACGAAACGCCGTGCTCCTCTTCGTTTCTCTCTGTCAATCCTGCTTGGTAATGGAGCCAGGATAAGAAGCGATACTCAACTACGGGTGAAACGAAAATGTTGTAAACTGAATCCTTCATGGACTATCTAAACTTCCTGCCCATTCTTCCAATGAGTCTATGCATGGTATCAACCTTTATCAGCATTAGTTTTATGTAGTCCTTCCACTTTTAGTCTAAAACTGTTTCAGGTAAACAGTCGATGCCATTTAGCTCACATTAATTCTGAATTTTTATTTGCAGGTAATGGCGCCTGTGTAGCATCGTAACCTGGACTGTCTTTGCATCCTGTGTGGCACGCCTGTAAGTAAAGAGAACTTCACTCCTTAACCGAGATGACGAATTTCTAATGTGTCACTGAGAACTGATAATTAGACAACTGCGTAAGTGACGAATATCTCCATTAACCGGCTTAAACGGTGCAGGTTTTCCCACTTCGGGAGTGAGCTGCTGCCGTATGACGTATTTTGATGTTGTAACCTGTCCATCATAGTTTCATCTCATCTGTGATTGGAGAATACATTTACGTATCCAGGATCAGTAGATTGCCGCTTGCCATTTAATCTTCATTTTTAGTATAATATTTACGATTTCACTTGAAGAAGGAACTTCTGTCCAAATTACTCTGTTTTATAAAAGAACTTCATGCCGAAATTTAATGGTGCGTTTCGCTCTGATAACTGACATTCAAATCTGATACCTATCAATTACGTTTCTTTAAATATCAGTACATAGAAGCTATAGCTCCTATTTCAATCATCTACTATCTGGCAAACCCGACATTGCCCGGGTATTCATTTCGCCAGGTTTCTGTTTGAAACGAAAACAAAAAATGAACTGTGTTTTTAGTGCAATATCGAAAAAATTTCATTTTCGTGTATTCCTGAAAACACCTCTGAGGTTTTGAAACAGTATTTGTATGCTGGGCGCAGTTGCTTCGCGTGTCTACAAAACGATTTTGTAAACGTCTCTATGGCAACGCCTCTTTATAGCTCTATAGACACCTTTTGTTTTAGCCTACAGCCGTTTGCGCTTTTCAGTAGACTGCTGTCAAAAGTTTTGCCCGCTGTCAACGATTTCCGCGAGTTGGCTGTTGAAATGTCTTCGTCGGGAAGAATAAATGTGTTGAAACTTCATCCAAGGTGCGGCGTTTTTCCACGCATCTCATTGTGTAACACGTCGTATGTCCTGAACTATGATAGGTAGGTGGCTCTTTCACTCACAGTGATTATTGCCTGAGAGTAAGGAATATGTGTACCAACTTTGGTTGAAACTGGTGCTGTGGTTTAGGAGAAAATGTGGAACATACACACATACTAACACACATAAGTACATCCAATTTTGTAGTGTGTATAGATTTATTTGGTTGTTTAATTTATTATTTCTTTCCAATATTCTTAGTAAAGATTGCGTGATCATGTGACAAAAATGTTGTAACAATTAAACTGATGGCTCTAAGGGGCATCACAGTCCATTAATTCAGTTGAGAACTGTGAGAATAAATGTTAATACCGCGAAAAGCAGACTAACTTTTCACTGTCTTTCCATCAATGCAAGGGCCACGAGAACACGCCGGCGAAATTTCGCGAATTTAAAGTGCTTCGGAGCCGTCGGTGCCGCCTGTTAAATGCATTTACAGAGAGCCCTTCTCGAATATTTCCCCTGACGCGCACTTTCATAACGTTTCTGTTCATTCTGGCCGGCAGCATTGAGAACCGACCATCTGAGAAACTCATTAAGAGCCTTCTTTACAGATGGGCCCCCGAGTGGATTGCCAGCCAGACCCCGCGCAGTATTGAGTCGCGTGGCATTAGCGGAGCACCAATCATCAGTTTCCGTTCTTCATCGGAAAGTCTCCCAAGACACGAGCTTCACTTTCGTGTTTGCTTACAGTAGATGCTCTGGCATTTGGCCGGTATACTGTAGGTACCGCTGAATTTCCAGTGCACCGAGATACCATGCAGAGAAACTTTGGATACGTCTTTTATTCTATACATCTGAAAATTTTATAAAAAAGACAACATTTATAGGCCAAGCTGGATCACTCCTTTGTAAGCCATGCTACGTAACAGCTGACAATTCTTGTAACCATTGCATTTTTTTCTCACTATAATACCAGCTGTACAGTTGCAAATAATGGGCTTTTGATGAAGATTTTACTACTGCCACTGGCCATTTGTCTTTTTTTTATTGCTGTCATATTGCGAGATAATAGTTTACTACCTGGCTCGCTCACTATGAAGTTTATAACTACATAATGTCATAGACCTGACATACATAATGATGATGGTTCTTAATGCACTTTCACCACTTTTTTACTGTTTGGACGATCTGAAGATTCTTGTAGAAAGCAACCGGAACTAGTTATCGTGCTTTAATTGTATAACGAAGAAATTACAGCCCAGGCGTTAAAATATTTGAAAAATCTTTAGTTGAAATGTTTTTTATTTCATAAGAAAATCACTTGGATAATACTTCTTTACACATTGTGCACGAAATATTAAATAATTCTGCAGGATAGGATTTAATTGGTTTTCAGTGCGACCTTGAGTAGTATGTCTTAAATTTTTTAACCTAGCATGAAAGACTACAAATTGTCGTTCGAAAATGTTATTTCTTCACACTTGCTTTCCCAATTGCTTTCTTAAAAGCGCTCAAAAAATAGTCTTTATATACTTGTTAAAGCTTCTGTCAGCAGTCTGTCTATGTCATAGTCCCTAGTTGTATGACCCAGTACATTTTGATCACATGGCCCTTCGAAGTTTGAAGTAGTAACAAAACAGATACAAATAGATATAAGTCGCTGCTTAAATAGCGTCATTGACTCGGCGTAATTTTTCTTAATTTTCTCATGCTGAGAAATTAGAAGTAGAGATACACATTTCAGTTAGTCAAAGACTTTCAAAAGCTAAATCGCATATCGTGTTTATTTTTAACAGCCTGTTTCTACGGATGTGTCATCTTCTAGTCCTCAAAATTTTCTTCTTACAAAACGTGTTCATTGTGAGCGAGATGAGGTTGAATATACCTCTTCTAAGGCGAATCCCCAATGTATGGAACATGTCACGAAATGCAAACAGTTGTAGTGATGTGCATTTTACTGTATACTGTGATTTTTAAGAACTAGCAATCATCTGTGAGCGCTGCCTATACGGATATGACCTTGTGCACAACGTTCTTGTTACCAAGAAACGTTCATATCTGATAAACCTTTGTATGATATGCTATATTTTGTCCACCATAATGTCAACATTGCATGAGGTTCTAACTCGCAATGAATACGTTTCGTAACAAAACTCTTTCGAAGACCAGACGATGAAAGTTATAACTGTTGAAACCGGTAGTCAAAACAAAGACGAATTTATGCGATGTTTAGGATTCAAAGTTTTTTACCAAATATACAGCGTACAAGCCAAACGATGTCATACGCTATACGGAAATATATAGTTTTCGAAGACGTCCCTAGTTCTTTCTCAGCCGTAAATTGTTATATCTGTCTGCGTAAGAGTTTTCAGTTCTACCCTGGAGAATATGGATTGCCTGGTACAGAAAATTCGCTCTTGATTTTTTTCAACACGGCTGTCCACACAGGCTTGGTGCAATCACTGTCAGTGTTAGGTTAAATGATGATCATCTTAATCAACAATTGTCCTCACAGAAATGCTCCCTATGATCGAGCAAGTACAAAATACTTTTATTCCAGAAATCTTTTAAAATATTACGTTATTCGATATAATGTTTTCGGCGTGATGTATGTCGGTGATGGCTAGTGGAATCGCATTCTGGGAAGCAGCGTTTCAAAATATCGTTCAGACGTCCATATTCATGATGTTCCATGAGGTTTCAGGCTTTCTGCCGGAAGAGTTCGACAATTTGCCACAATAATTGGGATGACATCCATTCAGCCATCTTTAGGTGAGTTTCACACAGTGTGAATACTCATGACGCTTTAAATATTCAAGAATCAGATCGTATTAAGGTTTCCTTGGGTTCCGTTAACCGCGTAAGGCATATGCTGAGATGGTTCCTTTGAAATGGACACGCCGATTTTCTTCCTCTTCTCCATCATTGCGAGCTTGCGTCCCGTTTCTAACGAGCTCGATTACTGTGGGACACCAAGCCCCAATCTTCCATTCATTTTTTATATAATATTATTTTTGTGAATTTTTTTTTTGTCATAGATAGTAATGTAATTATTCTATCTTAGTATACTATAAGGTTAAATTGCAAGTGTCTGCGTTAGAGAAAAGAGAAATACGGACAATCAGCGGTACACGAGATTGCACATCCGACAAAGGAAAGTTTTGCGGCAGAGTTCTAGTACACGACGGTTGTTCGAAATTGTGTTCGTCACTTACTCTAAGAAGGTCTCAGCAGTGGGCATGCAGATACACTGAAGAGCCAAAGAAACTGGTACACCTGCTTAATATAGTGTAGGGCCCCTGCGAGCACGCAGAAGTGCCGCAACACGACTAATGTCTGAAGTAGTGCTGGAGAGAACTGACACCATGAATCCTGCAAGGCTGTCCATAAATCCGTAAGAGTACGAGGGGGAGGAGATCTCTTTTGTACAGCACGTTGCAAGGCATCCCAGATATGCTCAATAATGTTCATGTATGGGGAGTTTGGTGGTCAGCGGAAAGTTTAACCCAGAATAGTGTTCCTGGAGCAACCCTGCAGCAGTTCTGGACGTGTAGAGCTGGAATTTCCAACGTCCGTCGGAATGCACAACAAACGTGAATGGATGCAGGTGATCAGACAGGATGCTTACGTGCGTGTCATCTGTCAGAGTCGTACCTAGACGTATTACGGGTCCCATATCACTCCAACTGCACACGCCCCACACCATTACAAAACATCCATTACCTTTAACAGTCTCCTGCTGACATGCAGGGTCCATGGATTCATGAGGTTGTCTCCATACACTTATACATCCATCCGCTCGATACAATTCCAAATGAGACTCTTCCGACCAGGCAACATGTTTCCATACAAATTTCGGTGTTGACAGGCCCAGGCAAGGCGTAAAGCTTTGTGTCTCGCAGTCATCAAGAGTGCACGAGAGGACCTTCGGCTCCGATAGCCCGTATCGATGATGTTTCGTTGAATGGTTCGCACCTGGCAGGTTTGCACTTGTCACGTTGAACGATTCTCTTTAGTCGTCGTTGATCCCGTTCTTGCAGGATCTTTTTCCAGCCGCAGCCATGTCGAAGATTTTATGTTTTACCGGATTCACGGTGCACTCGTAAAATAGTCGTACGGGAAACTCGTCACTTCATCGCTACCTCGGAGATGCTGTTTCCCATCGCTCGTGCGCCGATTGTAACACCACGTTCAAACTCACTTAAATCTTGACGACCTGCCATTATAGCAGCAGTAACCGATCTAACAACTGCGCCAGCCACTAGTTGCCTTATACAGGCGATGGCGACCGCAGCGCCGTATTCTGACTGTTGACATTTTTCTGTATTTGAATACGCATGCCTATACCAATTTCTTTGGGTCCTCAGTGTATATAATTTTATTTCTGTGAATTTGTTTTAGACTTAGAAAGCCGTGCAACTGTTGTAGCCTAGCGTACTATAAGATTAAATTGCAAGTGTTTGCGTTAGAAAAAAGAGAGATTGGAACAATCACAGGAACACGAGATTGCCCCTCTGACAAAGGGAAGATTGGCACAGAGTTATCGTATAGGACGGTTGTTCGAAATAGTATTCGATACTTACTCTAAGACGGTCTCAGCAGTAGGCATGTAGATAATTTGTGAACAAAGCCGTCTAGGTCGCTTAATATATTTCTTTATTTATAAGATCGTTTCACCTACTGCCATTATCAGATCCCTGATTGAGATTAAAGGAATATGTGAAAGAGAAATATTTGTTATAAGTTATTAGGCTACAGAAGATTAAAATAAAATAATGAAAATCAAAACGTTCACTCACCAAACCCTAAAGCTTTTAAAGAAACGTTCAGTGTCAGTCTCTGTAACAACTATACCTAAGCGCGACAAGAAATTTACAAAGACGCAAGTGCTAGCTGAGAGGCGTTTGAAAGACGAAGCTTTCATTTCTTTCCCCTCGGGTCATACTTACAAAAGGACAGACGGACTTTAACACTACTTTGGACGTTAAAATTTTGTGCCGGAGCGGGACCCGAAGCTGGGACCTTTGCCTTTTGCGGGCAATTGTTCTACTGACTGAATTACCCAGGGACGTCTCACGACCCGCCCACACAGCTTGCGTGCGAACGGCAAAGGTCCCAGGTTCTAATTCCAGTCCAGAATACAGTTTCAAATCAGCGCACACTCCGCTACGAAATGAAAATTCATTGTGGATTGAAAGTTAAATTATAAATCCTGACTTCAGTGGCTACAGTTCACTTTCATAAAATTAGCTTCTCAAATAGCATTAACAGATTGATTTAGAGGTCGCCTACATTTGACAACAATTATTCATTAAGTCTGATTTACAGTCTTGTTTACATCTACATCCACATTTAAGTCTGTATACATACACCGTAAGCCACCGTATGGGCCGTGGCGGGAAGCGCTTTGCACCGCAACTATTCGTTTCCTTTCCTGTTCCAGTCATAAAACGGCTGTCTATATGCCTCTGTACGAGCGCTCTTTACTCTCATTTATGTTCGTAGTTCTTACGCAAAATATGCGTTAGCGGCAGTAGAATCGTTCTGCAGCAGCTTTAAATGCTGGTTCTCTAAATTTTCTCAATAGTCTTCCTCGAAAAGAACGTCGCTTCCCGGCAGGGTTTCACATTTGTGTTCCCGTAGCATCGCCGTAATACTTGCATGCTGATCGAGCCTACTAGTAACAAATCTAGCAGCCCTCCTCTGACTTGCTTCGATGTCTTCCTTTAATCCGACTTGCTGGTGATCCTAAACACTCGAGCAGTTCTCAAGAATTGGTAGCCCTAGTGTTACGTATGTTGTCCTCTCTACAGATGAATCACAAAATGGCTCTGAGCACTATGGGACTTCCGAGGTCATCAGTCCATTAGAACTTAAAACTACTTAAACCTAACCAACCTGAGGACATCACACACATCCACGTCCGAGGCAAGATTCGACCTGCGACCGTAGCGGTCGCGCGGTTCCAGACTGTAGCGCCTAGAACCGATCGGCCACTCCAGCCGGCGATGAATCACACTTTTTCCTGGAAGTCTCCCAATAAACCGAAGTCCTCAAAACAGGCCTTACATTCACGTTCCATTTCATATCACTTTTCAACGTTACGCCTAAATACTTAATCAATATGTATTGTGGCAAGCAGAAATCTACTAATGTTATCAGAATGAGATTTTCACTCTGCAGCGGAGTGTGCGCTGATATGAAACTTCCTGGCAGATTAAAACTGTGTGCCCGACCGAGACTCGAACTCGGGCCTTTGCCTTTCGCGGGCAAGTGCTCTACCATCTGAGCTACCGAAGCACGACTCACGCCCGGTACTCACAGCTTTACTTCTGCCAGTATCTCGTCTCCTACCTTCCAAATTTTACAGAAGCTCTCCTGCGAACCTTGCAGAACTAGCACTCCTGAAAGAAAGGATATAGCGGAGACATGGCTTAGCCACAGCCTGGGGGATGTTTCCAGAATGAGATTTTCACTCTGCAGCGGAGTGTGCGCTGATATGAAACTTCCTGGCAGATTAAAACTGTGTGCCCGACCGAGACTCGAACTCGGGACCTTTGCCTTTCGCGGGCAAGTGCTCTACCATCTGAGCTACCGAAGCACGACTCACGCCCGGTACTCACAGCTTTACTTCTGCCAGTATCTCGTCTCCTACCTTCCAAACTTTTTTAATCTGCCAGGAAGTTTCATATCAGCGCACACTCCGCTGCAGAGTGAAAATCTCATTCTGGAAACATCCCCCAGGCTGTGGCTAAGCCATGTCTCCGCTATATCCTTTCTTTCAGGAGTGCTAGTTCTGCAAGGTTCGCAGGAGAGCTTCTGTAAAGTTTGGAAGGTAGGAGACGAGATACTCGCAGAAGTAAAGCTGTGAGTACCGGGCGTGAGTCGTGCTTCGGTAGCTCAGATGGTAGAGCACTTGCCCGCGAAAGGCAAAGGTCCCGAGTTCGAGTCTCGGTCGGGCACACAGTTTTAATCTGCCAGGAAGTTACTAATGTTATGTTCGAACATTACGGAATTGTTTTTCCCGCTCATCAGCATTAACGTACATTTTTTCTACGAGCAAACTGTCACTCATCACCCGAATTAGAGTTTGATCTAAGTTATTTTGTATCCTTCTACAATCACTCAAGGAGGACGCGTTGCAGTACACTATAGTGTCATGAACAAACAGGCACAGATTGCTGCTCACCCTGTCCGTGGAGTCGTTTATGTATGCAAACAATAACAGCAGTACTGTCACATCCCTGGGGTACTCCTTACGATTCCTTTATATGAACATTCGCTGTAGAATGCATAAACGTTAGTATTAAACACACTTTTCCTTAATATGCTGTTCTGATCATATAAGTTGGTCTTAAAATTCCGCGTACCCTATGCGTGAATCTCCACAATGCTCGCAGACTCATCAGAAAATTTTTTAATAAGTGTCAACGGTCTTGCCGCAGACATAACACCGGTTCGCGTCACGTTCCTGAAGTTAAGCACCATCGGGCTTGGCTGGAACTTGTATGGATGACCGTCCCGATCTGCTGAGCGCTGTTGAGAAGCAGTTGACAAGCAGGGTGCACTCAGCCCTTGCGAGGCCACTTGAGGAGCTACTTGGCTGAGATGTAGCGACTCCGGACTCGAAAGCTGGCAACGGCCGGGAGAGCGGTGCGGTGACCTCACGGCCTCTCCATACCCGCGTTCAACAGTGGCTATCGGCTGAGAATGACATGGCGGTAGGTCGGAACCGCTGGGCGGTCAGCTCAGAAGGAGTCCAGAGTTTATTTTAGTTTACTAATAAGTAGAGATGTACACTGAAGAGCCAAAGAAACTGATACACCGTCCTAATATCGTGTAGAGCCTCCGCGACCACGCAGAAGGGCTCGACTAATGTCTAAAGTAGTGCTGCAGGGAACTGACACAATGAATCCTGCAGGGCTGTCCATAAATCCGTAAGAGTACGACGGGGTCGAGATCTCACGTTGCAAGGCAACCCAGATATGCTCAGTAATATGCATGTCTTGGGCGTCCGGTGGCCAGGGGAAGTGTTTAAACTCAGAAGAGCGTTCCTGGAGCCAATCTGTAGCAATTCTGCACATGTGGTATGTCGCATTGTCCTGCTGGAATTGCCCAAGTCCGTCGGAATGCACAATGGACATAAATAGATGCATTAAATTGCAATGAAATCTCGGCGATTGTGGCAGAGATAACTCGCTGCAGTCGCACTGTCCTCTGTCACCTCGATGGTTTAGTCGGATAGAGCGTCTGTCATGTAAGCAGGAGATACCGGGTTCAAGTTCTTGTCGGTGTACACATATTCAACTGTCCCCGTTGATATTTATCAACGCCTGTAAACAGCTAATGGTCTGGATTTCATTGTAATTTCATTCTTCGAGAGATGCAAGATCAGCAATGGTATCTGTTCTTTCGGACACCCCCTGGAAGAGTTCCAGTCCGAAAGAACGGAGACCATCTTCATATTCACTAACAATGTTCCAGGAGGTGTTCTCTTAGAGGGTAACGCTCGTCCACAAACCGCTGTTGTAACCCAACATCCTCTGCAGGATGTCGACACGTTACCTTGTCCTGCGCTATCCCCAGATCTGTCTGCACTGATATACATATGGGACATCATCGAACGACAACTCCAGCGTCATCCCAGCCAGCATTAATCGTCTCTGTACTAACCGTCCATGTTCAGTACAAGTGGTCCCACAAACTGTTGTGTGTGTGAAATCTTATGGTACTTAACTGCTGAGGTCATCAGTCCTTAAGCTTAAACACTACTTAACTTAAATTATCCTAAGGACGAACACACACACCCATGCCCGAGAGAGGACTCGACCCTCCGCCGGGATCAGCCGCACAGTCCATGATTGCAGCGCCTGAGACCGCTCGGCTAATCCCGCGTGGCAGGTCCCACAAACTGACATCCGACACACGTACTACACAAAGCACGAACGTTTGCATGATTGCATTTAGAATTCTGGCGATTACACTGTCAGCATTTCAGATGTGGAATGGCTTGCCACGCCCTTGCATTAACCTGTGATCTTGCAATGTTAATCACTTGAACATCACTTACCTTCACAAATGTATTCACGAAATTTCATTACCCTACATTAATTATTTTTCAGTGTTGCGGTTAATAGTGCATCAATTCTTTGCGTGTTGAGTATGGCGGTGAAGTGATTAAACATATCGTTCTTTGGTCAAAAACATGTACTTAAAAAGTCAGACACACAGGATGGTGCAGTAATTTAGCGTACTAGTAGTAGCAGGAGTGACGTTGCTGGAGGTGGGGGTGGGAGTGCACTTGGTGGTGATAATTATAGTGGTGTCGATGGTGACGCTTACCCACAGAAGTACAGCCTTTAATTTGCGGCCCGACCATTAGCCCCAGACCCGCCACGCGGCAGCTTTCTACCGGGCCGTGACCCTGTGTAGAATTGCCGCACAGCCTCGCTGTGTGGCGACCAGCGCTGGTTGCACAGAGGCTGGACCGGCCGTTCTGTGGAAGCCTGCGCCGTATATTAGACGGGCGTGGGCTCGCAGTGCATTATGGGCCTGGCTGGCAGCGGCGGTCAAGTCCCTGCCTCCCACCCCTCGCCAAGTTTACGGCCGCCAGTGAAACGACGCCAGTTGGCAGTGGAATGCCACCAAACCCATCCTCGGCCGGCCGCCGATTCTGCTGCTGTAACAAGTTCCCGGGGTTTACTTTCCGACTCGTCTGCAGCCATTAGCCGGCGCCGGTCTGCACGTTTATTGTTAATAAAAATAAACACACACCGGAAAATACTTCAAGGCTGACTTTTATGGGGTTCATCACCGTAGGCTAATAGACATCCACTGTCGTACAAAAACTTTCTATGGACTTCTCTATTCATTACTCTGACCGAGAGTGGCGTATACAGGGTGATTCAGCTGCCCCTACTGCTGAGTTTTATGCATCCCGCAACGCCTTCAAATACTACACGCGAAGTTTTCATATTCTGTCGATCACTACGCGCAAACTATTAGTCCTCTTGAAAACGGACAGGATACTTTTGTAAGAAATTTAGGGTTATTACGTTTTGTACTGGGATTCATTTTCACTAGAGGCCACTGTTTTCTAGTTATTCAAGAGAAACGTTCAAAAGTGTCCAATGCTCTCCCACTCCCAGACTCAGCCACCGCCGATCAGGATTTCAAGTAGGTTGTTCGTGGCACTCCCTCCCACCACTTTACAAAAATTTGCGACTGCACGAGTTACTTCCCACATTCGACCTTTCTTGGCCTTATCATGCGCCAGCTTATTCGAGCACTTACAAATGGTAAAACTGATATTTGTGTAAATATTTCCACATAATTTTCTGAATTTTAGTAGCATCTAATAAACAATTACATCGAACTACTGTACTCGTAAGGCTTAAGTTTGGATCGAACTATCAATGTAATTAGATTTAGAATAACTTTTATAAAAGTCAGTTTTCTTTCTCTGCACTAACAGGCTCGCTTAAATTAATTATATTCACAAAATAGCCCACTATGCTAGTGGTGTAATAATCCAACCAATAGTCTCTTCACTTTGTACATTTTTCTTAAATAACTGGAAGACTGTGACATCCAACGGAAACATATGCCGGTAAAATGTTTTAACTACATTAAATTTCGTACAGAAATGTACTGCTCATTTCTTCTGTGGGACTAACAGTTGATTAGTAACGAGCGAGACAATATGAAAATCATGTGCGTGATTTTGGATGTGTGACAGGTTGCATAACATCCATTGGTAGGGGTTGCTGAATCATCCCGTATGTTAGTTTGTCATACTGGAAACGCGGTCAAGTACCACAAATTCAAACGAAGCTTAATAATATTAACCAAAAAATTTAAAATCGGCTGCTAAAAAATTAAAGTTATAAATATACTTACGAAAACAGTTTTAGTTAACTCTGCTGAAGAAACTGAAATCCTGCACAGAACTCACTATGAAAACAAAGATACCTCTATCCTCGGCGTTAATGTTGTCCTGTTTAAAGTACTTCGCATTTGACAGGTACTGGGCTGGACTGCTCCCACCAGCGATACGCCACTGGGAGTTGTACTGACGTTTTCGACTCCCACTGTGTCGGCTCCTCCGATGCACAAAGCTTCTGCCTGCTTCTTCTCAAGTCGGAAACTTTTCCAGAACTGAAAATTTCGCCTGTTTACAGGAAAAAACGTGACTTTGGTCCTAATTAAAATGACAAAAAAATGTTTTCGGCATGTTTGGAGACGAATGTAGAGATCTCTACATATACAGAACGTTCCAGAAAAACTTTTGAGGAGTTTGGGGACAAGTGCGTCACACCAAAACAAGAAAAAACCGTTTAGTAAACATAGGCTCTAAAATGCATACCTTAAGGCATGCGCTTTAGAACCTATGTTTACTGTATATTTTCTTGTATACTTAGCGACAGCTACACAAATGCAACTTCGGAATGATTTGTAGCCAAGCGATGTATTTTGGTAATCAGCGCATCTGCGATATATGGTGTGGCAAGTCTGAAGCTGTTTCCTGGACGAGAAACAACCACCTGTTTATAAAAGGGTAACATATCTTGCTTTATAAAAAGACAACATAAATTTTGCTCTAATTAAAATTTAAAACATATTTTTAAAATGCTTAGCTTTACTATAGAGCTATGCTGGAAGTTCAGAAATTCAGTGTGCAACCTGACAGATGATGAACGAGACATCAAGAAATACAGTGTGTATCAAAAGTCTTGTTTCAGACTTGTAGGGGTTGTAGAGAATACTTAGGAGATAAAGTTTTGTTTACGATCCCATGTCCGGAAATGTATCTCTTGGATCCCATACAAACTTGGAGATCGGATCTTTTTCGTATCTGCCCCTTCACGCTATGCACACAGCAGTGACAATGTGCTCCGACCTGTATGACCTGCAGGAGCACATGGTATGGGCACCGTTTCGAGCACTCGTCGTCGTGTTCTACCTCCTTATTCTCAAACTTTTCCAGATGCAAAAGTTTTGCTTGTTTACGGAAGAGATGTATTTCACAATATCGAAGGTGAGCAACTACTCGCAGCTCTGAAGATATGCATTATAGGGTCATGTTTACTAGGAATTTTTTTCTTGTTTCAGTGAAGGAACCGACTCATAATCTTTGTAAAAGTGTTTCTGAAACACCCTCTGTGTATTTCAGAACTCTTAAGAACAACGCAGGAATTCAGAGGCAGGCTGTTAGATTTGTAACCGGGAGGTGAGTATTATGGACATGCTTCGGGAACTCAAATGGAAATTCGTGGAGGGAAGGCGACATTCTTCTCCAGCAACACTATTGAGAATATTTAGAGAATCGGCATTTGAAATCGACTGCAGAACGATTCTACTGCCGCCGGCCGGTGTGGCCTAGCGGTTCTAGGCGCTTCAGCCTGGAACCACGCGACCACTACCGTGTGTGATGTCCTTAGGTTAGTTAGGTTTAAGTAGTTCTAAGTTCTAGGGGACTGATGACCTCAGATGTTAAGTCCCATAGTGCTCAGAGCCATTTGAACCTCTTTTTTTGTTTTTTTTTTTTTTCTACTGCCGCCGACATCTATTTCGCTTAAGGACCACGAAGATAAGATACGAGAAACTAGGACTCGTACGTAGGCACGTAGATAGTCGTTTTTTCTCCGTCTGTCTACCAGTGGAGCAGGAAAGGAAATGACTTGGTGGTACAGAGTACCCTCCGCCATGCACCTTACGGTGGCTTGCGGAGTATATAAGTAGATGTAGATTTTAGTAGGAGATAGAGTGATGATTAATGAGCGACATAAGAAAACGCCATTTTCTGAAGCCCACACCTAGTGAAGATTATATGTTATACAACTTTGGAATGATCCGTTTGGCAAGCACATTGTGATGGTACTCAAGGAAAAAAGTATTTCAGTAAGTTAGGTAATTTTAGAGATACAGTGTGTTAAGTCTAAAGCTGTTTCCTTGACGAGAAACTTCAATGTGTTTCTAAAAAGGTAACATAAATTTTTCTCGGATTAAAATTTACGGCATATTTTGAAAATGCTTAGGTTTACTTTCATTAGAGATATGCAGGACGTTCAGAAATTCAAAGCCCAAACTGAGATATATGATGATTGGGACAGCAACAGAGACAGATTGTTTCACAAGTCTTGTTACAGGCTCATAGGGGTTGTAGAGAAGACTAGAGAAGACTAGGTAAAGTTTTGATAAAGATCACATACCCGAAAATGTACGGTTTCCGTCTAGAATAAGTTCTGGTATCGGATCACATTCAAATCTCCCGCTTCAGCTACGCACGCAGCGCAGACAATGGGCTCCGACCTGTGTGTATTACAATAGTCAACATGGGCAACGTTTTGATTCCTATTCGAAGGGTTCTCTTCTTCGTACTGAGGTCGTCCATACAACAGAGTCTGATGACGACGCCCTTTTCTCAGTTTGCGGGTGTACAGTGAAACGTTGGGATTTGAAAGTGATCCGATCTTCGAATTTATTTTATATCCAGACGGTACGTTTTGGACATTGGTTCCTCATAAAAGCCTTAGCAACTAATTGTCCTCTACACCCCTGGAAGCCTTTAATAGGAATTTTGAAACATGCTAGATTTTGTTAAGCAGCTTATCGTTGGAATTGCAGTGTCTAGGAAATCATTTGCTATGGTGGAGAATAAAACTATGTTGTAACTGTCTCAGTCCTTTATTCTGATCAGTGGTACAAAAAAATCTTCAAAATGAGCTACATTAACTACAGCGAGGACTAGATGGAACTTGTGTTGCGTGTTTAATGTACAGGGTGATCAAAAAGTCAGTATAAATTTGAAAACTTAATAAACCACAGAATAATGTAGATAGAGAGGTAAAAATTGACACAAATGCTTGGAATGACATGGGGTTTTATTAGACCAAAAAAAAAAAACCAAAATTCACAAAATGTACTACAGATGGCGCTGGGCAGCAAAACTGCTACCCTGACGGGTGAGAGGTACGCCGATATGTTACAGAATCGCATCATCCCCAGCCTGGCTGATAAACACCTGCTGGAGCGTACAATGTTTACGCAGGATGGCGCTCCACCCCATATTGCTAGACGCGTGAAAGATCTCTTGCGCGCGTCGTTTGGTGATGATCGTGTGCTCAGCCGCCACTTGCGTCATGCTTGGCCTCCCAGGTCCCCAGACCTCAGTCCGTGTGATTATTGGCTTTGGGGTTACCTGAAGTCGCAAGTGTATCGTGATCGACCGACATCTCTAGGGATGCTGAAATACAACATCCGACGCCAATGCCTCACCATAAATCCGGACATGCTTTACAATGCTGTTCACAACATTATTCCTCGACTACAGCTATTGTTGACGAATGATGGTGGACATATTGAGCATTTCCTGTAAAGAACATCATCTTCGCTTTGTCTTACTTTGTTATGCTAATGATTGCTATTCTGATCAGATGAAGCGCCATCTGTCGGACATTTTTTGAACGTTTGTACTTTGTTGGTTCTAATAAAACCCCATGTCATTCCAAGCATGTGTGTCAATTTGTACTTCTCTATCTACATTATTCCGTGATTTATTCAGCTTTAAAATTTATACTGACTTTCTGTTCACCCGATATGTGTGGAAACTGCAAAAGTTATTGCAGCTAATTCTTCCTCCGAGTCCGGGTACCATGTAGCTCCGGGGAAAGAAGTCTGACGGGGTGAAGCCCTTCCAGCGATTGTCGAAACTTCTGGGTAATGCTGCACGTACGGGTTCTGCAAAGTGTGTCGGGTCTCGTCATGCTGGAACCACATCCTTGGATACCTACGGCTACGTCGTCCAGTGACGTCGGCAGGTGCTCTTGCAAGAATACTTTATGTATTGACCAACTGTCTCTAGGAGGCAACGAGTACAGTCCAAGCAAGCAGTTGCACGCAATACCGCTCCACATGCTCACTCCAAATTGTCTCTGACAACCTCGCTTGACAGTTGTACGAGGGTTATCATCCGCCAGTGCATGAAAGTTATAACATTTGTACATCCCTTCGCGAGTAAACTGAGCCTCATTCGTAATCAGAATCGTTTCTAGAAATTGAGTGTCTTCGTTAACCTGTGGCATACAAATTTAAGCCGACGTGGGTAATCGTCTGGTCCCAGCGTATGTACTGTCGTGTGACGAAAAGAAGGAAGCAGCTGTTTATTCAGAGTTGAACATCGAACCCAGCAGCAATTGCTTGTTACTTACGTAGTGCCCATTCTCAATGCGAAAGAGTACGTCTTCCTCAAAGGTAGGTGTACGCACAAGCAGTGGTCTGTACGTATTTCACTTGACTAACACTGATGGGTCAGTATTGCCCATTAGAACGTGGACTGCAGTAAATGTGCCACACGTTCCCACAGGCAGCGTTCGCGGTACATTTACTGAGCTCTTCGACGATTGATCTCAGCTGCAGTGTCTCGCAGTTCTCCCCATGTGTAGCGTTACATGTTCCTCGTATGTACTACGATTTTCAAGAAGGCACAGTCCACTCAGTGTGAACGTCAATATGTCACGTAATATATCTCAAAACCACACTGGTGTAACGATGTTTAAGGAAGGTACCTTCTGTTTATCTCCTTCACCACGAGCGTAGTTACACATGCTTAGAGTTTACTCAATATACGTTTCTGACATCTGATTGGTTAACGAAGTACAGTAGTTGGGAAAAAATATGGAAACACCAAAACCGCATCAATGTACCTAATACAGTGTAGGAAACCCTTTCGCATTCAAAACAGCTTCTAGTCGTCTCGGGATGGATGGATACAGGTCCCGTATGGTTTCCAAGAGAACCTTACACCATTATTCCTGCAAAATAGTGGTAAGTTCAGGTAGTGATAATGGAAGTGGATAGCGATCGCTCCAAAGTACGCCAAAAAAGCTCAATAATATTAAGATCTGTTGATCATGATAGCCAGGGGAGATGTGACACTTCATCCTCGTGCTCAGAAAATCATCCTGGAGGATGCGAGCTTTGGGAACAGGGAACCTGTCGTCTTTGAACACAATATTACCCATGGAATACCACGATGTAGATGTCCAAATCATTGCCAAAACCCTGCCATGTTTCACTCTTGGGACGTAAACTCCGCCAGATGTTGGAAACACAGTAAAGCAACACACGTCCGATCAAACGACTTTCTTCTATTACGCTCTAATCCAGGTTCTATGGCTTCGGAAGCGCGTTTTTTCTGTTATGGTCATATGCATTGCCGGTGAGTGGTTTTGGACTACCAGCTTGCCCTGCTATTCCCAATTTAGGACTTCCCTTCGTGTTGTCTTAGTGATAACACGGTTCGCGAGTGTGACATTCAGTTCTGCAGTGATTTTTGCAGCTATCGTTCTCTTACTTTTCGTCACATTTCTCTTGAATGACCGTCTGTCACAACCACTGATCCGCGCTGTGACCTAGGGAATGATGTTTTTTCGCCTCAACGATTAGCCCACGTTCGGAGTCACTTAGTTCCGACATAATGCACTCAAATCTATGACCGAGACTCGTACTTGAAGCTGAACCCCTGTATATCTCATGATGCCTCCGTCGTAATATCTATCAGTCTGGACACTTAATTTTTCATGCTTGCAGGCTGTACTTGTCGCGATATCACTGCAAATTTGAACCTAACAGTCAGATGCCATCTAATTTAAATCAAACTGTAGTTGTCGGGCTCGCAAAAACTTCCGGGTGTTGCGCCGTTCAAAGATGCGGGATAAAACAAAAAACACCGTGTTTAAAGTACTGTTACTCCGTAATTTCTTGTCTGATCCACAAAAGAGTCACATCACTGAATTTCTCTCACATTAATCTCCCAGTGCGTCGAAAAGAAAAATAGTCGTAGTCCGTTGGACAAAACAACCTGTCTCTGAACAATGATTTTGTTGTAACAAAATAACGTGGTTATTGTGACGGTTCGATTCCGTCACCAGTGGCCGCCTCTTTGAATTCCCGCCGAGTGGCGCCTCCAGCGTCCGCAGTGACTGAGACGTGGCTCCGGGATCGGCCTCGCCCGTGCTGCTGGCAGCGTGAGGGCGGAAGAACCTTCCTGCAGCTGGAGGACGTAAAGTTCTCACTGCGACAGGGAAGGCTGATGAAGAGTGGCTGCAGTCTTAGCCCTGGTGATCCGTTGGACTGGTCGGGGCACTTGGGCGTCAACCGGAGGTTCCATGTCGTTGTTGGATCGAGTGTGCGTCAAGAGTTTTATGAAGGAGTTCGCTGGAATTGGTGCATACCGCCATTCGCCGAATGGTGGATTCTGAGCGACGTTAAACAGCCACGTAGTTGTCACGTATGCGTATGAAGCATTTGTATGTTGTGTTGTTGTTGTCTTCAGTCCTGAGACTGGTTTGATGCAGCTCTCCATGCTACTCTATCCTGTGCAAGCTTCTTCATCTCCCAGTACTTACTGCAACCTACATCCTTCTGAATCTGCTTAGTGTATTCATCTCTTGGTCTCCCTCTACGAATTTTACCCTCCACGCTGCCCTCCAATGCTAAATTTGTGATCCCTTGATGCCTCAGAACATGTCCTACCAACCGATCCCTTCTTCTAGTCAAGTTGTGCCACAAACTCCTTTTCTCCGCAATTCTATTCAATGCCTCCTCATTAGTTATGTGATCTACCCATCTAATCTTCATCATTCTTCTGTAGCACCACATTTCGAAAGCTTCTATTCTCTTCTTGTCCGAACTATTTATCGTCCATGTTTCACTTCCATACATGGCTACACTCCATACCAATACTTTCAGAAACGACTTCCTGACACTTAAATCTACACTCGATGTTAAAAAATTTCTCTTCTTCAGAAACGCTTCCCTTGCCATTGCCAGCCTACATTTTATATCCTCTTTACTTGGACCATCATCAATTATTTTGCTCCCCAAATAGCAAAACTCCTTTATTACTTTAAGTGTCTCATTTCCTAATCTAATTCCCTCAGCATCACCCGACTTCATCCGACTACATTCCATTATCCTAGTTTTGATTTTGTTGATGTTCATCTTATATCCTCCTTTCAAGACACTGTCCATTCCGTTCAACTGCTCTTCCAAGTCCTTCGCTGTCTCTGACAGAATTACAATGTCATCGGCGAACCTCAACGTTTTTATTTCTTCTCCACGGACTTTAATACCTACTCCGAATTTTTCTTTTGTTTCCTTTACCGCTTGCTCAATATACAGATTGAATAACATTGGGGACAGGCTACAACCCTGTCTCACTCCCTTCCCAACCACTGCTTCCCTTTCATGCCCCTCAACTCTTTATAACTGCCATCTGGTTTCTGTACAAATTGTAAATAGCCTTTCGCTCCCTGTATTTTACCCCTGCCACCTTCAGAATTTGAAACAGAGTATTCCAGTCAACATTGTCAAAAGCTTTCTCTAAGTCTACAAATGCTAGAAATATAGGTTTGCCTTCCCTTAATCTATTTTCTAAGACACGTCGTAGGGTCAGTATTGCCTCACGTGTTCCAAAATTTCTGCTGAATCAAAACTGATCTTCGCCGAGGTCCGCTTCTACCAGTTTTTCCATTCGTCTGTAAAGAATTCGCGTTAGTATTTAGCATCCGTGACTTATTAAACTGAATGTTCGGTAATTTTCACATCTGTCAACACCTGCTTTCTTTGGGATTGGAATTATTATGTTCTTCTTGACGTCTGAGGGTATTTCACCTGTCTCATACATCTTGCTCAACCGATGGTAGAGTTTTGTCAGGACTGGCTCTCCCATGGCCGTCAGTAGTTCCAATGGAATGTTGTCTACTCCCAAGGCCTTGTTTCGACTTAGGTCTTTCAGTGCTGTGTCAAACTCTTCACGCAGTATCTTATCTCCCACTTCATCTTCATCTACATCCTCTTCCATTTCCATAATACTGTCCTCAAGTACATCGCCCTTGTATAGACCCCCTATATACTCCTTCCACCTTTCTGCTTTCCATTCTTTGCTTAGAACTGGGTTTCCATCTGAGCTCTTGATATTCATACAAGTGGCTCTCTTTTCTCCAAAGGTCTCTTTAATTTTCCTGTAGGCAGTATTTATCTTACCCCTAGTGAGATAAGCCTCTACATCCTTACATTTGTCCTCTAGCCATCCCTGCTTAGCCATTTTGCACTTCCTGTCGATCTCATTTTTGAGACGTTTGTATTCCTTTTTGCCTGCTTCATTTACTGCGTTTTTATATTTTCTCCTTTCATCAATTAAATTCAATATCTCTTCTGTTACTCAAGGATTTCTACTAGCCCTCGTCTTTTTACCTACTTGATCCTCTGCTGCCTTCACTACTTCATCCCTCAAAGCTACCCATTCTTCTTCTACTGTATTTCTTTCCCCCATTCCTGCCATTTGTTCCCTTACGCTCTCCCTGAAACTCTGTACAACCTCTAGTTCTTTCAGTTTATCCAGGTCCCATCTCCTTAAATTCCCACCTTTTCGCAGTTTCTTCAGTTTTAATCTACAGTTCATAACCAATAGATGGTGGTCAGAGTCCACATCTGCCCCTGGAAATGTCTTACAATTTAAAACATGGTTCCTAAATCTCTGTCTTACCATTATATAATCTGATACCTTCTAGTGTCTCCAGAATTCTTCCATGTATACAACCTTCTTTTATGATTCTTGAACCAAGTGTTAGCTATGATTAAGTTGTAAGTAGGCTATTTATGTTTTCTCTATGTAAGTAGGCTATTGATGTTTTCTCTATGTAAGTAGGTTGTTTATGTTTTCTCTATGTAAGTAGGCTGTTTATGTTTCTATGTAAGTAGGCTGTTTATGTTTTCTCTATGTAAGTAGGCTGTTTATGTTTTCTTTATGTAAGTAGGCTGTTTATGCTTTCTTTATGTAAGTAGGCTGTTTAGGTTTTTTTTATTGGTAACGCCACCTCTGTATGAAAATCACTGGCTGTGCTGTGTGCAGTCTGTGGCTGCTTTGCATTGTTGTAATACTCGCCATTGTAGTGTTAGGCAGCTGGATGTGAACAGCGCGTAGCGTTGCGCAGTTGGAGGTGAGCCGCCAGCAGTGGTGGATGTGGGGAGAGAGATGGCGGAGTTTTGAAATTTGTCATGAACTGCTATATTTATATATAATGATATCAAGGTAAATACATTGTTTGTTCTCTATTAATATCTTTCATTTGCTAACTATCCCTATCAGTAGTTAGTGCCTTCCATAGTTTGAATCTTTTATTTAGCTGGCAGTAGTGGCGCTCGCTGTATTGCAGTAGCTTGAGCAGCGAAGATTTTTGTGAGGTAAGTGATTTGTGAAAGGTATAGTTTAATGTTAGTCAGGGCCATTCTTTTGTAGAGAATTTTGAAAGTCAGATTGCGTTGCGCTAACAAAATATTGTGTGTCAGTTTAAGCACAGTCATGTATAATTGTTCAAAGGGGACGTTTCATATGTCGACCCTTAGCCTTTGATACCTCACTGGAATCTTCTGATTTTTGTTGTAGTTTGTGTAATTAGTGTAGATTTTGTTTATTGCTAGCTCGTAATTGTAGAGAAAATCTCCTTTGTAGTAGCAGTCTTTCATTGTTGTACAGTAAAACAGTTGTGGCATGCATGTAGATTTGCACCAAGTATTTCGCAGCTGCAATTAACTAGGTATTATTTTCAGTGTTATGTTAATGTGTTCTCTTATTTGCGCTCTTCAAATTGTGCTTTTCTGTGTTGTCGTGTGAAATATTTTGACAATAATGGCGTGTGAAAAACGTAATACTAGGCTCCAAAGTAAACTGAGAAATGACAGTGAAAATGAAAGCAGTGTGTTAGCGCCACCGAGTAATGAATTAACTGATGTTCAAAGTAGTAATTTGGTAATTGTGCATAGGGAAATGGAGCGGACGGCAAACAATGGTGTAGACAGTGAAACAATTAGAGAACAGGGAAGCATTATCGATCGATCGGTCGGCAATAGCTCGCCTCAGGAAGCCGAAATGACACGACACGATTTCGCAAATACTGTAGATTCAGGTTTTGGATCCTCACCGTTTTCTCAAATAAGTCAAGACACATTTTCTGCTTGTCAAAATGTGAATGTTTCCGGTGCAAATTCACTGCCGAAAAGCACTGAGGAACATGTTTCAGACACCAATGCATTGTTATTACAATTAATACAACAAATGGGACAAACACAGCAAAAGCTTCAAAAGTTAGACACAATGGAACAAAATCAGAGACAAACACAGCAAAAGCTTCAAAAGTTAGACACAATGGAACAAAATCAGAGACAAACACAGCAAAAGCTTCAAAAGTTAGACTCAATGGAACAAAATCTTAAAAAGTTAGACGCAGTGGAACAAAATCTTAAAAAGTTAGACTCATTGGAACAAACTCTTGAACAAACACGTGAGGATTTAATATTCTTCGAACGACTTGTTATTTTAACAATATGGAAAAGCGAATTCGAAGAGTCTTGTCTATTTGTAAACTTTGTCAAAAGGCGAAACCATCTACTATCTCACATCGTGCTCCGCTGTTTCCTATCATTCCTTCTAAATTAAAAGAATTTGCTGCTGTTGATCTCTTGGGACCCCTTGTCAGAACATCCAATGGATTTTCGTACGTTCTAGTCGCTGTTGAACTTACTTCAAAATTTGTTTCTTTCACTCCGTTACGTAAAGCCACTGGACGATCTGTATCCAACGCCTTTGTTAAAAATTTCTTACGTGAAGTTGGCCACGTTGCTAAAGTCATTTCAGATAACGGACCGCAATTCAGATCTGCTGTTTGGTCACGCATGCTTCGCAACCATAAAATCAAACCTGTTTTTATTTCATTGTACTCACCACATTGTAACCCGTCTGAACGGATTATGAAAGAAATCAATAAGCTTTGCAGACTTTATTGTCACAGAAAGCATCAGCATTGGGACAGATATTTACACTTATTTCAAAATGTGCTGAATGAAATGCCTCATGATTCCACTGCTTTACCACCCACTCTTGTACTAAAGAATGAAGAACCACCGAACAGAATCAGAGAGCTTGTACCTTTCCCGAATACACATAAACTTCGACACAAAGACATAATTGATTTGGCTCTTAAAAATATAAAATCTGCAGCAGACAAAAGGAGAAAACTACACGGTAAAGCAAATGCAAAGAAATTGTATATTGGTCAGAAAGTTCTCATTAAAGCTCATTCATTGTCACATAAGAAGAAACACTTGAGTCACAAATTCTTTCTAGTTTACAATGGACCTTACAGAATCCGACGTATACCACATGATAATTGCGTTGAAGTTGAAACTCTGCGTACTAGGAAGAGTAAAGGTTTACACCACATTTCACATGTAAAACCGTTTATTGAAAGATAATCTGCATTTAACTTTGTCTTTGCCATATAACTTTTCCCTTTACATTACTAGTATGCTGTGTTAGACTTAAGAAACTGTTAACATACAACAATGTTTGAAGTTAAATATCCAGTCTAGAACCTAGGGAACATTTTTAAACAGAAATTACGAATGGATTGTGATAATGAACAGACGACACAGTGTTGCACTATATTTTACCGTAATGAATGATCAGGACTGTCTTTATGGACTGTGACAAAATTTTAGCTTTTGACCAACGTTGTATCAATAAGTGTGTGCATTTGATATCTTTGTTATTGTAATTATGAAAAATTTTTTCAAATCTGTATTGGGCACTGCCCAAACCAATTTGTAAAATTTTTTGAGGGGAGCATGGGGGCTATGTAAGTAGGCTATTTATGTTTTCTCTATGTAAGTAGGCTATTTATGTTTTCTCTATGTAAGTAGGCTGTTTATGTTTTCTCTATGTAAGTAGGCTGTTTATGTTTCTATGTAAGTAGGCTGTTTATGTTTTCTCTATGTAAGTAGTCTGTTTATGTTTTCTTTATGTAAGTAGGCTGTTTATGCTTTCTTTATGTAAGTAGGCTGTTTAGGTTTTTTTTATTGGTAACGCCACCTCTGTATGAAAATCACTGGCTGTGCTGTGTGCAGTCTGTGGCTGCTTTGCATTGTTGTAATACTCGCCATTGTAGTGTTAGGCAGCTGGATGTGAACAGCGCGTAGCGTTGCGCAGTTGGAGGTGAGCCGCCAGCAGTGGTGGATGTGGGGAGAGAGATGGCGGAGTTTTGAAATTTGTCATGAACTGCTATATTTATATATAATGATATCAAGGTAAATACATTGTTTGTTCTCTATTAATATCTTTCATTTGCTAACTATCCCTATCAGTAGTTAGTGCCTTCCATAGTTTGAATCTTTTATTTAGCTGGCAGTAGTGGCGCTCGCTGTATTGCAGTAGCTTGAGCAGCGAAGATTTTTGTGAGGTAAGTGATTTGTGAAAGGTATAGTTTAATGTTAGTCAGGGCCATTCTTTTGTAGAGAATTTTGAAAGTCAGATTGCGTTGCGCTAACAAAATATTGTGTGTCAGTTTAAGCACAGTCATGTATAATTGTTCAAAGGGGACGTTTCAAAGTTATGCTCTGTGCAAAATTCTACCAGACGGCTTCCTCTTTCATTTTTCTCCCCCAATCCATATTCAGCCACTATGTTTCCTTCTCTCCCTTTTCCTACTCTTGAATTCCAGTCACCCATGACTATTAAATTTTCGTCTCCCTTCACTACCTGAAGAATTTCTTTTATCTCATCATACATTTCATCAATTTCTTCGTCATCTGCAGAGCTAGTTGGCATATAAACTTGTACTACTGTAGTAGGCATGGGCTTCGTGTCTATCTTGGTCACAATAATGCGTTCACTATGCTGTTGGTAGTAGCTTACCCGCACTCCTATTTTTTTATTCATTGTTAAACCTAATCCTGCGTTACCCCTATTTGATTTTGTGTTTATAACCCTGTATTCACCTGACCAAAAGTCTTGTTCCTCCTGCCACCGAACTTCACTAATTCCCACTATATCTAACTTCAACCTATCTATTTCCCTTTTTAAATTTTCTAACCTACCTGCCCGATTAAGGGATCTGACGTTCCACGCTCCGATCCGTAGAACGCCAGTTTCCTTTCTCCTGATAACGATGTCCTCCTGGGTAGTCCCCGCCCGGAGATCCGAATGGGGGACTATTTTACCTCCGGAATATTTTACCCAAGAGGACGCCATCATCATTTAACCATACAGTAAAGCTGCATGTCCTCGGGAAAAATTACGGCTGTAGTTTCCCCTTGCTTTCAGCCGTTCGCAGTACCAGCACAGCAAGGCCGTTTTGGTTAGTGTTGCAAGGCCAGATCAGTCAATCATCCAGACTGTTGCCCTTGCAACTACTGAAAAGGCTGTTGCCCCTCTCCAGGAACCACACGTTTGTCTGGCCTCTCAACAGATACCCCTCCGTTGTGGTTGCACCTACGGTACGGCCACCTGTATCGCTGTGGCACGCAAGCCTTCCCACCAACGGCAAGGTCCATGGCTCATGCAGGGGGAGGGGAGCATTTATATGACGACTGGAATTCACGATGTCCAGTGTTTGATGGCTCTACACGATAAGTACGTTTATTTAGATAAAAGCGTTGCCGAAATTGGTTACTTTCAGAACAAAATAAAATATCTTGAAAGTGTACTGCTGTTGGTGAAGTTTATTGTCACCGACAAGTGCTTACCAGCCAACTTCCCGTGGCCATGATCAACCAACAGAGACATTAGAAAACCGTGATGTTGGTCGAGATGGCAGTTTGCAACTGTTTAGCCTATGTGGATTCGAGTGAGTTTGCCTTGACAAGAATAATATTTATTACTTTATGTGTTACTCATTTGAGGACTGTATCGTGTCATTCATTTGGTGTCGTTCACATTTTGAGAGGATGCCTATATATGGGTAATGTTAATATGTGAGCTATCAATTTAATGTAGTAATGGACTTGTCTATTGCGTAACAACTACCTGTGGTAACTTTAACACTGTTTATTCCGAAATGCATGACGGTGAACTCAGTGCGTAAATATAAATCTTGTCTTACTAATTGCTAGTGAGATCCGTGCGATTTCTATCTGCCGTATTAGTTGATGGGATATGTTTTTTAGGTAAAGATTATCTGAGGGCACTTTAAAATTGTTTATTCTAAATTCAGGAAGGTGAACCCAGTGCATAATTTGAAAGTTATTTTGGTTGATTCCTAGTACTATCGTGTCAAGCTGGTTCATTAGCTGCTATGTGAATATTAGTTGTTTCTTAAAGATAAAGGGAAGATGAAAGTTTAAACTGAAATTTTCCCTGATCATTTATCTTAACAGTTTTCTTAAAGGAAAGAACTTTATTTGTTCAGAGTTGAGAACAATGTGTTACAAAAATTGTTTTATCGATTCTCTTGTAAGGCTAACTGGGGCTTCACCTCTTGAATAAATTTTCTGTTTAAATCTTTGCGTCTAATAAATGATGGAATTTTGTTCATTGGATTGTTACTACGTATGTCTGAAAACAAAAAAAAGTGGTTCAAATGCCTCTGAGCACTATGCGACTTAACTTCTGAGGTCATAAGTCGCCTAGAACTTATAACTAATTAAACCTAATTAACCTAAGGACATCACACACACCCATGACCGAGGCAGGACTCGAACCTGCGACCGTAGCGGCCGCTCGGTTCCAGACTATAGCGCCTAGAACGGCACGGCCACTCCGGCCGGCGCCTGAAAACACCAGCACCACCAGTTCGTTGCTACGTTACAGCTGTTGTGGATGCCAAAGTTAAGTGGAGTGTCCAATATCTATTTCGCACGCGATAGAACCTACATTACCTGCAGTCAAAGAACTTACGCTGGCGCTGCAAGGTTTCTGGGAAAGGAAGTTCGCAGTGGCTGGAAGCATTGCCGACAGTAATGCCTGCAGCTCACGAACTCGCCCGCTCGGCGTGACGCAGCGTATCACTCCATTACGTTTCATTACGGCGCTCTTGTAAATGTCGATTAACACGCGGGTCACTGAGCCGAGCTGCCTATTACGTACGGAACTCCGACGCTGTGATTCACTTCGATTTCGCCATTACAAGGAGCAGGTCGATGAGTTCCTCGACAGCAAATGTTCCTCTAAAACAACACTTCACCGTTCCGCAATTTTACGTCGGAGGTCAGATCTTTAGCACTATGAGGACGTACTGAAAAGTAACGCCTCCGAACTTTTTATGTGAAAACCCTTCCAGCTTTTTAAATGAAACAAACTTTATTAACATTCTACACCTTTATTCTTCATGTCTACATATACGCAGCGCTCAGTCGTTAGGAGGCTCCAAATTGTAGCTTGTAACTTGGCGGTGTGTAATGTAACTATGTCGATGCGCGAGAAACAGCGTGCTGTAATCAAGTTTCGAATTCAAAGAGCTCGTCCACAAGTGGACAACCCTCTCCGTTAGCATGAGAGTGCCAGACTACACACGAGCGATACCACATCTGCAGCAATCCGACGTCCTGCGTTCACTGCCATCAATAAACCTCCATACAGTCCCGACGTGGCGCCATGCGATTTTCATCTGTTCCCAAAAACGTAAAGAACACTTTCGAGGACTTCACTTTGAAAGTGGTGAAGCCGTGCAAGCATAGGAGAGATTGTGGCTCCGACCAACATTCTGCGGCGACGGTATTAACAAACTGATTTCTCGATGGGAGAAGTATGTTCGTCACCAGGAAGACTATGTTGAGAAATAAATATGTAGACATGAAGAATAAAGATGTATAATGTTAATAATGTTTATTTTATTTAAAAAGCTCTAAGAATTTTCACATAAAAAATTCGGATGCATCACTTTTCACCATGCCCTCGTAGGAAAGAATATTCTATTCACGGAAGAATGGTGCCACCATAAATGCGCTTTGAGGCAAGTTTGGTTAACAGCTTCTTTGATAACATCGTTACCTGAGTACATTAAATTGTTATTTTTAGCAGCAGTGTACTTAACTTTTTTTTATTTTGGCAGCGATATTTTCTTCACTCTATCTGATCTCTGAAGGGACAGAAACGGAATTTACTATTGGCAGCTGCTCTAGTTGATTTCTGGATGAGCGAACAGAATAGATTGATGGCGCAATATTATTTGTTGCCATTTATATTTTCTAATCGTATGTCCGACCGGGACTGAAACGCATACCTTCTCGTTTCTCATGATTTTATTATTACATGCGAACGCATTTTACGTGATACTGATCACTGTAACTGTTTGAACAATCAATTATGAATACGTGAACGATGTTCTCTGAAAATACTACCAACTTTGCTTGCCAGGTCTCATTGGAGGTGAATGTCATTTAACCGAACAAATTAGTGCTACGCTAAGGTATTGGATTCGCATTCGGAAGAAAGGCAATTCATAGCCACGTCCGGCCCTCGAGATTCGGGTTTCTCGTGTTCTACACTCTGAAGCAAAAGAACGTCGGTGCAGCAAGAAGGAATTATCAGAATGGAACGAAAATCGGTAGATGTGATACACATGTGTAATCATCCAGTGTCTCTGAAATTGTAATCATTTGTTTCTCTGTACCGAACATCTACAGATTTCGTTCCATTTCTTCGTGGTACGCTTCTTTTTTTATCTTTTTTTTGTGTTCCAGAATCGCTTAGTGCAAAAGGCGAGATAGTATTGGAAACTTATCTTCGTTCCTTACTTGATTCCGCAAATTACCTGTGTCGGGTATAGCAACAAAGGTGAGGAGTTAATCAGTTTTTTGAGCATTGTTATATCAGATCTCCGTACCTGTATTCATTGACATGCGCAAAACAGTGCTAAGTTACAACTGTTTCGCTTTTTCAGTGACAAAGAATATAAGTAGTCAAATGGTCTAGCAAAGGGCTCCAGCTTTTCTAAGACCATAGCAGACGCCTTGCTAAACCACCTTGAACAAAATTTACTTAACAGTAACGTAACATTTTTACATGACATTAAGTTCTACTAACGAGATGCATGTGATACATTGTTAATAAGAGAGAAGAGGAAAAAAACATGAAGAAGTGTATTCACGAGCTCAAGCATTCAACAGAATGCACAAAGACGTTCAGTTCACAGGTGAGTATGAATTTCAGAATTCAGTAAACTTTATTGTCCTCGCCACCATTGAAAAAAAAGTAAACATATTTTTAGTATGCACAGATAACCTATTATCACAAACATCCACTCATCTTCAAGCCACACCCACAAACACATATCAGCAACATATAGATACATGTTACACAGAGTACAAAGAATGCCATTGAGAAATTAAATGCTTCAGTGTGAAATTGGAATAATTAAACACGTAACACCTGCAAGTGGTTTTCAACTTGCGCTCAGAGACAAGGTGTCCAAGAAAGTTAGGAAACAAATAGAAACAATAATGAGAGCAACAGTCAGACAGACACCGCAAAAGTATGCACTCCCTACTTTGAGTCCACTTCGCAAAAATTTGCTAATGTATTGAGATCATATAATGTAAGGGTTGCTTTTTCCACTAGCAATAAATTATATAATAGCCTGCCACACAACATGAAAACCAACAGAGACGAATTTTGGAACCCAGGCGTCTACCAGGTTGACCAGACGAAGCTTCCAAACTAGATTTAAGGAACACAACACTCCCCATAAATCTAACATAACTATTCGCAATAACGACACAGGGCATGCTTTGAATAATGTAATAGTATTTCAGTAACTAAAGAAGGTCCACACATTGACCCACGATGAAGAAGTAGAAATTATCATCAAAAAATGGTTCAAATGGCTCTAAGCACTATGGGACTTAACATCTGAGGTCATCATTCCACTAGACTTAGGATTACTTAAACCTAACTAACCTAATGACATCACACACATCCATGCCCGAGGCAGGATTCGAACCTGAGACCGTAGCAGCAGCGCGGTTCCAGGCTGAAGCGCCTAGAACCTCTCGGCCACAGGGGCTGGCTAGTAATTATCATCCACAACAGAAAAAATGCCCAGTAATATACTCTATGACAAAGCTAAGACAGTGGCAGTGAACTTTCTTAGGACCTTCTCAAACATACCAGATGATAGGCAGTAACTTTTTCTATGAAGAAAAAGTTTGTAAAAATTTAGCCCTTACATGTAAGTTATTCTGTATCTTTGATTCACAATTTAAGCTGGTAATGTTGACTTACAAGGCACTGTATTTCTACATGTGTCCAATCTCTGGACTGTTGGTGCTGCTCTTTCGTGTTTCTGTGCTTCATAAAGACGATGACGTATGTTTATAACGAACGTCAGGGTTCTTTTTGCTGGAATTTCTTTCAAATAGCTTTATTATTATTTAAAATTTATAATTCCAGTCCACTATTACGATAACAAGAGCAAATTATAACACTGTTTGTAGCAAAATGAAGTTCAAAAGAGAGAACTGGCTAAATTCAGCAAACAAAAGTGGAATGTGATCCACTGATCCGCCTGAAGATGAGGCTGTAAGCTCTCGAAACGCGTCGTGGCACAAAATAAAAGTGACTGATGTAGATAATCGCTGTAATTAATCTTTTATATCATAAACAGTTGTAGTTTCGAAATCACAGCTCAAAATGGCCGAGGTGCGGTCTAAGACTCATTTATTATCGGGCAATAAAAACAAAAATCAGAAGACATCAGCGGTGTGTGTCTTAGTCTTTTTTACTGAAGAGAGACCCGCTGTTTTTTGAGATTCCACTGTACTGCAGAGCAGACGTGTCCTGAGGAATGCTGGGACGCTGTGCTAGAGGCGGAGGGGACGTGGGCGTGAACCTGTGCGCTCTGACCCCTACTCCCCCACCCACACCCTTCCGCGTCGCTCAGTGCCGCCTTCACGCGCTCTCCCCGTATTGGCCCACTTGAGAAAGATGGATGGCCGCCACCGCATCTCCGGTTAAAGTGGAACCTCTCACCCGACGGCCTGCCAAAGCACGTTTTTTTGTCCACGCGAAAACTGTACCGCATTCAAGACTCATTGGTGGCATGAGTAGCCAGTTCTTCGGCTCTAGCGATTTTGGTGAGTCAGTAAAAGCCCACAGAAAATCTCAGTAAAGTGCTCAGAGCTGCACGTAACACGAACTTTTTATGCAAAACCGTGACTCTCATGGAATAATCTACGGGCGTTCTCAATACGAACGAGGGATATCGCTGAAACAACCGGTTTTCTGTTATATAGTTTTCTTTCGCCGCCAATTTAACCTCACTTTAAAAATCACCAAAATTAGCCTGTTTCTGAAATAACCGATTTCGGTTTCTGCAACAGTGGATTTTAAACTTTTTATCCTTGCTATTATAGACTTAGAAGTAGAACAAAGACTGAAAAAATCTGACTCTCTCACTTTCAACATACATAGGACCAAAATACTAAATTAAATAGGCAAATAAAAAAAGACTTAATCCGTCCACCGTTTGCTGCTGTTCTCGAAAAGTGATAATTGTTTGAATACTGCAAATAAACACCAGTATTCTCCTATTGCTTCCAATTTTTTGAAACTGTGGTCAAAAATCATGTTGCAGTCGAGGATCGAACCATTATCTGAGCATTACCAATCTGTGCTAAAGAGAAAACTGAGGTTGAAGAATTCCTTAACTGAAAGTAACAGGGTTACTAAATAAAGAGCGAGAAGTTAATTAGCGACATGCAGGAATACCTAAAAGAAATGGAATAGAGAAAGCTACAGTTACGATGTATAGACCTAAAAATAGGACGATGGAGAAAAAGGAAATGATAACTTAATTTCTCGTCGACATAGTTGTCATTAGATATTAGAGAAACTGTGGCTGATTTGAACGTGCCATATCGATAATCATACGAAATGATAAAGCACAAGAACGATCGAACAGCACTCAAGACTCTCTCAAATACAAGTTGATTGTCGTAAAGAATGTATCATTCCTCGTTTCTTGGCTGATGACTTAAGTTTTGGGGCGATTGGCTCACAGCTCATGTTGGCTTTCATGATGACACAGAAGACCTAAGTCTCTTCCTAAATTAAACTTTGCACCACGAGTAGCTGATTCTCGCTGCGGGCAGCTGACATCAAAAGACGGGTAATATTCGTATGACTAAACTCAGCTAATGATATATTTGATCGCGGAATGATTTTGAGTGTCGTAAATACAACTGCGAGCTTGGGTATTTACATTTGGCTTCTAACCAGCTTCCTTCAATCGAAATACGCCAATGGCCGACGCCTGCCGTCAACAGTCACAACACGAGACCGAATTCAAAACAGCCATGACACCGTTCCAGCTGGGCGTACAAACGTTTTTGCGTCAAAAGGAGCAGTCTTACGAGGGTCACTCCAAAAGAAATGCACACTATTTTTTTTTAATCCATCTATTATTCTACGTGTTTGAAAGTTTTACGGTCTGTAGATACATTATTTAGGAACAGTATTTTCATTTTTCCACATAATTTCCATCCCTCTCAACTGCCTCACGCCATCTTGGAACCAGCGTCTGTATACCCGCACGGTTAAAATTCTGGACCAACTTGTTGGAGCCACTGTTCTGCAACGTACACACGGGAGTCATCTTCAAACCTTGTTCCACCAAGAGAGTCTTTCAGTTTCCCAAAGAGATGATAGTCACATGGAGCCTGGTCAGGACTGTAAGGCGGGTGTTGCAGTGTTGTCCATCCGAGTTTTGTGATCGCTTCCATGGTTTTTTGACTGACATGTGGCAGTGCATTGTCGTACAACAGCAAAACATCCTGCTTGTGCCGATGTGGTCGAACACGGCTCAGTCGAGCTTGAAGTTTCTTCAGTGTCGTCACATATGTATCAGAATTTATGGTGGTTCCACTTGGCATGATGTCCACAAGCAAGAGTCCTTCGGAATCTAAAAACATCGTAGCCATTACTTTTCCGGTAGAAGGTGTGGTTTTGATTTTTTTTTTTTTTTTCCTTCGGTGAATTTGCATGATGCCACTCCATTGATTGCCTCTTCGTCTCTGGTGAAAAATGATGGAGCCATGTTTCATCACTTGTCACAATTCTTCCAAGAAATTCATCTCCACCATTCTCGTACTGTTCCAAAAGTTCGCTCTTGTTTCTTTGTGAGCCACTGTCAACATCCTGGGAACCCACCTGGCACAAACTTATTTTTAACGCCAAAACTTTAAGTACTCTGCAAACACTTCCCACTATCCCAACGTAGCGTGAAAATTCGTTCACTGTGATGCGTCTGTCAGCAGTCACCAATTCGTAAACTCTCTGGATATTGTTTGGAGTGTGTGCAGTACGAGTACGAGGCCTGCCGCTGCGAGGACAATCCTCAATATTGCCGTGCCCGCTTTCCTCACGTAACCTGTTTGCCCACCGACTAACTGTACTGCGATCGACAGCAGCATCTCCATACACTTTTTTCAACCTCTTGTGGATGTTTCCCACTGTCTCGTTTTCACAGCACAGGAATTCTATGACAGCACGTTGCTTCTGACGAACGTCAAGTGTAGCAGCCATCTTGAAGACATGCTGTGACGGCGCCACTCACGGATACAGGTTGAACTAAGTTTGAAAACAAGCGGGAAGGATGTATCTACACACTGTAAAACTTCCACACACGCAGAATTAAAACTGTATTTTTCCAAAAATAGTGTGCATTTCTTTTGGAGTGCCCTCGTACTTCAATTGATCATCGCTTCACTCTGTCAGTGGAGGAGAAACCTTTTTTAAAAAAAGCTGTATGTATTTAGAAAAGGTCGCAACATATTAGGAAACTGAGTGAATGGTTTCTGTCTATTGGTGTAACTCGTATCAGAATCGCTACAGAACGGCTTCATCCTGGCAAGTATCCGCGGTGCAGAAACAACGACTGTCTCTTCATTAAATTGGGACATTTTGGTCTTATCCATGATTTCTTCGCTCACACTTTTTCTTGTTTCATCGCCATGACACCATCTCACCATTTTCACGGTTTCAAACACCAATAAAATTAGAATTTAAAGACCCTCAGCAGCGTTTAAGTAACAGCATATAGTGAAAAGCACACCGCCAGAAGTCTTTGAAGCGAAAGAGGCCAAATAAATTACATTACTTTCCTTTAAACGTACTTTTCTTTACCTATATGCATCCCAAATATGTAAAATAACATAAACAAATCTTGTTCACTAGCTGTCAGCAAGGAAAGAAAACATTCGTAAATTGAAAGCTGCCGAAAACATCAGCTATTGCGTAATCGTGATGTTGTGAAGACGGCACCTGCAACCAGCCGTTAGTGATTCGAGCCTTTCTCACAAAAGAAAAGTGAAAAATTAATCGTGTTAGATGCTTATGCTATATCTTGAAACCCGAGGAAAGTTTTAATTCATAGCTGGACATTCAATGCGCTGTTGCCCGTAAGAGGAATTTGTCTGCACACTCTGAAGCCGCCGTTGGAGTCACGCATCATATGGGCCTATGTATCTGAAACGAGATTAAAGACACTCGTCAAGCAAGTTTTGGGTGGAAGTAGAAACTGTCTCTATCGTTAGAACTGATATCGCACTGTTACACCCCATTTACAGTGCAGGTTACGTACTGTAACGTTATTACCTTTCAATGTGTTGTAGCTACACGCCAGAACTTAAAGGTATCTGAAGATAAACGAAACGCCGAAAATGCTGCAAAATGTGCTGATCAAGTTACTGACTGTTGAGATAAGATACTCGTAAATTTCCACATTACGTGTCCACGTTCGTCGCTTTAGAGGACTTGGGAAAGCACTTAGAAATGAACTACTTTTCGATCAGTAGTGGCTGTAAAAAAGGAAGAAAAACTAACGATACCTGTACGAGTAGAGATAGCCCTCTCTTTTCCTTTTTAGGCCAGGAGAAGCAGCAAAAAGTTCTGGTCGCACAACTTTCGCCGACGACGTCTGCCATCTTTCTAATTGCGTATGGCCCAGCAAGAGTGAAAACGGCTGGGAAACACACCAGTCCCGCTAGGTCGTCTCGGCAGTCTCACATAAACATCTGAAAAAGTCACGGCTCTTTTTCAACTCTCAAGACAGACGGCGCAGTTTCTCTCGGGATCACGTTTTTCTTCAAGAAGAGAAATGAAACGGAAATAAAAGAAAAGAATTCTTCTTCTTCTAGGACTTTGTGGAAAACTAAAGAGTATAGCAATTTATTGCTCGGGCGGTATAGACTGAAGCGCCAAAGAAACTTGTATAGGCATGCGTATTCAAATAAAGAGATATTAAACAGGCAGAATACTGCGCTGCGATCGGCAAAGCCTATATAAGACAACAAGGTGCAGTTATTAGATCGGTTACTGCTGCTATAACGGCAGGCTATCAGGATTTAAGTGAGTCTGAAGGTGGTGTTATAGTCGGAGCACTAGCGATAGGACACAGCATCTCCGAGGTAGTGATGGAGTGGGGATTTTCCCCTACTACCATTTCACGAGTGTACCGTGAATGTCAGGAATCCGACAAAACTTTAAATCTCCGACATCGCTGAGGCCGGAAAAAGATCCGGCAAGAACGGGACCAACGACGACTGAAGAGAATCGTTCAACGTGGCAGAAGTGCAACCCTTCTGCAAATTGCTGGGCCATCAACAAGTCTCAGCGTGCGAACCGTTCAACGAAACATCATCGATATAGGCTTTTGGAGCCGAAGACCCACTCGTGTATCCTTGATGACTGCATGACACGAAGCTTTACGCCTCGCCTGGGCTCATCAACACCGAATTTGGACTGTTGATGGCAGGAAACATGTTGCTTAGTCGGACGAGTCTCGTTTCACACTGTATGGAGCGGACGGACTGTAAGGGTACGCAGACAACCTCATGAATCCATGGAGCCTGCATATCAGCAGGGACTGTTCAAGCTGGTGGAGGACCTATAATCGTGTCGGGAGTGTGCAGCTTGAGTGATACGGGACTCCTGATAGGTCTAGATACGACTCTGACAGGTAATACATACGTAAGTATCCTGTATGATCAACTGCATCCATTCATGTCCATTATGCATTTCGAAGGACTTGAGCAATTCCAGCAGGACAATGCGACACTCCACACGTCCAGAATTGCTACAGAGTGCTTCAGGAGCACTCTTCTGAGTTAAAACACTTCCGCTATCCACCAAACTCCCCAGATATTAACATTATTGAGCATATTTTGGGACGCCTTCAAAAAAAATGGTTGAAATGGCTTTGAGCACTATGCGACTTAACTCCTGAGGTCATCAGTCGCCTAGAACTTAGAATTAATTAATCCTAACTAACCTAAGGACATCACACACATCCTTGCCCGAGGCAGGATTCGAACCTGCGACCGTAGCGGTCGCTTGGCTCCAGACTGTAGCGCCTAGAGCCGCACGGCCATTGGGACGCCTTGCAAGGTGCTGTTCAGAAGAGATCTCTACTCCCCCGTACTGTTATGGATTTATGGACAGCACTGCAGGATTCATGGTTCAGTTCCCTCCAGCACTATTTCAGACATTAGTCGACTCCAAGCCACATTGTGTTGCGCCACTTCTGCGTGCTCGCGGACACCCTACACGATATTAGGCAGGTGTACCAGTTTCTTTGGCCCTTCAGTGTATAATTTCGGTGTTCATCAGTGCAAATGAAAGTGCGTACGCTGATTCCGTTGTCGGTTACAACGCTTTACTAGTGTAATCACTACGTGTATGCGATTCATTGTCCGCCTTCGTAGTGGGTGGTCAGCGCGGCTGACTGGCATGCTGAGCGGACTCGCGTTCGGTTCTCGGCCGGGACGGAGATTTTATTCACTCGGGGACTGGGTGTTGTGCTGCCCTCATCATCGTTTCATCTTCATCGACGTGCAAGTCGCCGAAGTGGCGTCAGATACGAAGACTTGTAGTAGGAGGCCGGAAAACCCCCCAGATGTGGTCTCTTGTTCAAAATGTCATACGATCATCTCATTTCATGTGCGATGCATTACCATGTCACTGTTCGGGGATAACGTCAAGTTATCGCTCAGAGTCAAATTTAATTTGTACAGATATTAGGAAAGGAAGTCAACGTTCGAGTTGAACGTTGTGAAAAAAATTAAGTTGTTTTAAAAAAAATGGCTCTGAGCACTATGGGACTTAACATCTATGGTCATCAGTCCAACTTAGAACTACTTAAACCTAACAACCTAAGGACATCACACAACACCCAGTCATCACGAGGCAGAGAAAATCCCCGACCCCGCCGGAAATCGAACCCGGGAACCAGGGCACGGGAAGCGAGAACGCTACCGCACGACCACAAGCTGCGGACGAAGTTGTTTTAAGGAGCGGAGAAAAGATGAATGAGCAGCGGTTATTTAAATTAAGTCTACTTCGAAGAGAAGCATGCATTTATGGTGAGCAGCTGTATCTGTTGTTTGTCTCTGCCCGCTTCTGGTCAAACAAATAGGATAAATAGCAAATACTATGCTATCTTTAAATGCGAACAATTTAGCTTAGGCTTTACCGTGACTGTTACTGACATTAAATGAAGCAACAAGTTTACTGTTACCAGTCACTGTTTATTTATCTCCACGACGCGTTTCAAAGGTTTAAATCTCTATCATCAGGTGGATTTACATTTGTTAGTATGACATTTGTGTGTGTGTTGTGTTACGATTTTTGGAGGAACTTGTGGCACTGTCTCCAGTGGTCACAGGTTCCCTTCGCTGTCGTAACACATCACGTGTATACTGTCATAATTTGTAAACAAATAATGAATGCCTTCCTGTGAAGTATTTGGCGGATGTGGAAAAATAGTTGCGGGCTTCGGAGCTCACTGTGGTGGCAGACGTAACTGTTGCCGGATTACTGGACTATTTAAAATCCGTGGAAGCACGAAGTAGTTCGTCGTACGTGCGCTATCTACGAGGCAGCTGACCGTGGTAAGTTTGGCGTGACGTTGAGACTGCCTGTCGTGTGTCGCCCTCTGAGACTAAGGCTGTGTACAGCGTCTGGCAAGCATCGAGGCTGTGCACATTGTAACTCGAAGGCCCATGGGCATTCGCTTGAGTGCCACATGTCTATGCGAGTTGAGCAGGCGGCTGTGTCAGGCGAGGAAGTACCAACCTCTGCGTCTTCTGTCACGATGTGTGAAATTCGTTCGCCCTCTCTCTTGCACACTGCGTCCGAGTGAGCACCACGTGACTTGGGCACGAACCGGCAGTGCTGTAGTACTCATTTCAGTCCTAGAGTACACATAAATGGTGTTAAAAAGTGTTATATACTTTTACATGTGGTAGTATTGGCCAAAACTAGAAGAAAAGTTCTTTTAATGATATATCCGGAAACCAATAACTGTTGAGTACGAGCAGATGCCATAGTTCGTTACGATAATACACACGTGCGGGCAGATGCAAACCCTCGAGTAGTCATGGAAGTCAGACATCACGATCACTTCAGTATCAACGCACGGGTATGAATTGTGATTCAGAGACTGATTGATCCATACGCTTTACCAAACATATTGCTGTGTAGAAAATGAAGTAGGTGAAAGCGAAAACGAACGTCTAAGAAATGAGACTGACAGCAAGTACGAAATGGTTAAGCACGAATGGCTAGAAGTCACAAGGTAGTGAAAGACCCAATTCAAAACAATGCCCCTAAAGTGGACAACATTCCCGCAGAATTGCTGATATCCTGTCCCACCTGGTGCTCGAGACATATGAGACAGGAGAAATATTCCGACTTCAAGAAAAATGTAATAATTCCAATTCCAAACATTACGGAACTGCCGTTTTAATAAGTCATGGCTGCGAAATGCTAACAAGAGAATGGAAAGACTGATGGAATCCGACCTGGGGGAACATCAGTTTTGGTTTCTGAGAAACGATGGAACGTGCGAGGTGATTCTGATCCTATGAGTCATGTTACAGGCAGGTTAAGGAAAGGCGAAAGGTACGTTTATAGCATTCGCAGATTTGGAGAAAGTTTTTAACAAAGTTGAATGGAATACACTCTTTGAAATTCTGAAGGCAACAGGGGTAAAATGCAGGAGACGAAAGATTATTTAAAATCTGTACAGCGGCAGTTATAAGAGTCGAAGAGCATAAAAGAGAAGCAGTAATTGAGAAAGTAGTGAGACATGGTTGTAGCCTACTCCCAATGTTATTCAAGCTGTACTTTGAGACAACAGTAAAGCAAACAAAAAAAGTGAAGAAGGAATTAAAGTTCAAAGAGGAGAAATGAAAACTTTGGGCTTTGCCGACGACATTGCAGTTTTGTTAGAGACACCATAAGGATGCGGAAGAGTAGTTGAATGGAATGGACAGTGTCTTAAAAGGAGGATAAAAGATGAAGACCGACAAAACTGAAACAAGAGTAATGGTATGCAGTCGAGGTAAATCAGGCGATGCTGAGGGAATTAGCTTGGAAAATGAGACACTGCAAATAGATGACTTTTGCTATTTGGGCAATAAAATAACTTACGACGGATATAAAATGTACAGTGGCAATGACAAGGAAAGCGTTTCTTAAGAAGACAAATTTGTAAACATCGAATATAAATTTAAGTTTTAGGAAGTCTTTTCTGAACGTATTTGTCTGGCATGTACCCTTTTTTGGAAGTGAAATATGGACAATAAGTAGTTCAGACAAGAAGAGAAACAGAAGCTTTTTAAATGTGGCACTACAGAAGAATACTGAAGGTTAGGTGAGTAGATCGCGTAGCTAATGAGGAGCTACTTAAAATAACTGAAGGAAAAAGAAATTTTTTCACTATTTGACTAAAAGAAGCGATCGATTGATAGGACACATTCCGAGACATCAAAGATACGTCAGTTTAGTATTGAAGGCAAGTGTAGGGGGTAAAAGTTGCAGAGAGAGACCAATAGATGCCGGCCGCTGTGGCCCAGCGGTTCTAGGCGCTTCAGTCCGGAATCGCGCTGCAGCTAAGGTTGCAGGATTCGAATCCGGCCTCGGACATGGATGTGTGTGATGTCCTTAGTTTCGTTAGGTTTCAATAGTTCTAAGTGTAGGGGACTGATGACCCCAAATGTTAAGTCCCGTAGTGCTTAGAGCCATTTTTGAGACCAAGAGACGAGTACGGTAAACAGGTTGAAATGTATAACTATTAGGAGATGAAGAGGCTTGTACAGGATAGAGTACCACGGAGAGCTGCATCAAACCAGTCTTGGGACTGAAGACCCCAACAACAACATTGCTGTGCGTCGCCGATGTCTCTGCTTCGAATTACCAGAAAAACTGGAGGACGCTACCCTTGTTGGAAGTCAACGACTGTGGTTTATGCACGATAGGGCACCATCCTGTTTTCTACAGACAGTGCGACACTACCTCATCGCAATGCTTTACGAACGATAGATTGATCGAGGACGACCGGTAGAATCGTCTTCCCGTTCACCGGACCTAAAAATTTTGTATTACTGTTTATGGGGGACATTTATAGGTATTGACGAAGTGCAGACGTTACAGGACCTTGTGGCCAATGCTTGTGACGCAGGTCCGAATGTAGTTAGGTGTATTGATAGACCGCATGATTAATTGCGAAGAAGGACTGAAGGATGTGTCAGGAAGCGCGGTAACCACGTCCAGTGCTGCCTATAGTGTCTACGTCTACTTAAGAGAGAGATGGGAATGAGAGGACAGATGTACCCTAATTTGAACAGGTGTTGATTTCCGGATATATGATTATAGGAAATTTTCTTCTGCTACAGGAATATGAGATTTTTAAATCACCCTTTGTAAGCTGTTCTCGTTAGTTACTTAGCTGCGCTGCAGCAGGCCATACGTAGGGATCATTCATCGGCTTCCGACTGACCTAAACACTGCAGGTTTAATTTGTTTGGTTAACATTTGACGCTTTCATTTTCCGATAGTGAATGCTACGGCGACCATAAAGTTGTCAACATAAGTGCACAACAATAAAAATAGCTGCACACGCCTGTAGGACTCATAACTGAAATGGATTGAAGGCAATGGTTGTGATTAAAACTACCACCGAAGTCTTCCTGCACACCAATGGAGCTAAAATAGTTTGTGTACTCCTTAGTGACCAGGTTGGTGCATGGCTTCAGCCTCGGCTTAGGATAATAACTTGGGAAGTAACAAGTGCCACCGGACTGTGAGAGATGGAAATCGCGGAAGATGGCCGCACGTCTGTGTTGCTCTCAGCACAGGCCGCAGACGCGCTGCCGGCTGCTGGAAGATGCTGTTCCGTAGACGGTAAGGCGCGGGCGGCGCCAAGTGTGGTGACGTCAGCGGATGCCACGCGGGAGCACGTGGGCGATGCCTGAGCGGCCCACGCGGTCGTGGTCGCTGCCTGCCGCGTACTCGCAAGCAGCGACCAAGCCCACAAGGGAGAGCCACAGCTTATAGTCTGGTGCATCCGAAGAACTGGAAACGGATCCCCTTAGTCTGGTACTAAACACATTACAACCTTACAGGGCCAAACATTAGGTCTCGACTTTTCCTTCTAGACGTGTTGGATTGCACGTTAGTAGCTCAAAGTCTCGTTCACTAATTCTCTACGGTTTTCGTCTCCTTCCCATATAGGTCCTAAGGCGCGAGAGTAGGTAAAAAAAAGTTTAAAACTGCAAAAAGACAAATAGATGAAGAGATTAAGTTGTATACATTGAAATATAGAAAGACTGACATTTTGCTATCGTTGTATAAGACTGATTAAATTGTTAACAATTTATTTTCATTTGCCACTATCATAAATCATTTCAAAAGGGTAACCGATATCAGCCTACATTGCCCATCATCAGAACTAAAATAGAAACGGGGAGAAAGCAAAGTATTATTTTACTAATCCCACATACAGCGGAACAAAGCAAAGACAGCCGGCCGGAGTGGCAGAGCGGTTCTAGACGCTTGAGTCTGGAACCGCGCGACCGCTACAATCGCAGGTTCGAATCCTGCCTCGGGCATGGATGTGTGTGTTGTCCTTAGGTTAGTTAGATTTAAGTAGTTCTAAGTTCTAGGGGACTGATGACCTCAGAAGTTAAATCCCATAGTGCTCAGAGTCATTTGAACCAAAGCAAAGACAAGCTCCGCTTTCTGGCCCGGATAGACCAACCGGGACCAACCGACCGCCGTGACTTCCTCTGCCAATAGCGTCATTTGAATGCGATATGGAGTGGCGCGGGTCAGCACACCACTCTCCCGGTCGTTGTCCGGTTTCTGGACTTGGAGCCGCTACCTCTCTATCAAGTAGCCCCTCATTTTTTGTCATCTTTCGTTCGATCTGTTTCTTCGTCGTTTTTCGTCAGTGGTTCTGTGAGGATGTCGCGTAACATCTTTCAAATTCCACCGAGGAGAACTTCACTCACATTTTTTTTTCTTAGTATAGAGGGTAGCCAATTCCCTAATCGAACACGCTGAGCTACTGTGCGGGCGTCAGTTGGCATCAGAAGGGTAAGTGCATCCAGTTCCAGTCTTTCCACCAAAGGAAACTCCCTGGCAGTCCCAGGAATGGAGCCCGGGTCCTCCTCATAGCAGCCAGTCAAGCTGATCGCTGATCTACGTAGGACGATACAACATATTAAGGAATAAATAATGAATAAATCGTTTTTCTTACCCAGGACAATGTGTCCCGTATGTCGCCTTTCGGCGCTGTAATCCACGTGAAACGTGATCTCGATTGGTCGCTTCAAGCCTTCCGTTCTAAGATATTAGGTTCAAATGGTTCAAATGGGTCTGATCACTATGGGACTTAACATCTGAGGTCATCAGTCCCCTAGAACTTAGAACTACTTAAACCTAACTAACCTAAGGACAGCACACACAACCATGCCCGAGGCAGGATTCGAACCTGCGACCGTAGCGGTCGCGCGGTTCCAGACTGAAGCGCCTAGAACCGCACGGCTAAGAGATTAGGGAAGAATGAAGAAAGTAACGGCAACTATATCTCTTATATTCCCGAATGGAAATCCTGGAACAACAAGGTTAACGAAACCAATAGTTATCTGATTCTTCTTAAAGCCACTGTAGATCTAACTTCATAGTGCGCACAAACATTGTACAACTGAATCGTAGATAGGGCAAGCATATCACAAAGAAACGAAAATCAGTTTTTTGCGGACAATAAGGCACAGAGAAGGCAGTCAGTCTACATCATAGTAATCTGGGCAAGAGCAACCTTCACGCTTTTTATTGTTTTCGTGCTCACAACAGTAGTTTTGTCTGTGTTACTACCGAAATGAATTAGCCATTTGACTGAGAGGAAAGCATGTAAATAAACATGACAAGAACTACGTCTACGATAAACAGAAAACGCCACAAAGCCCCTTGAATTCGACAACACTAAATCTCGAACTCCTTCAATATTATCTGAGCACTTTTCTTTATGGACTTGCATCAAATGGTATTTACATCACGGTTGAGCGATTCTAATGTGTTTCATCAGCAGACAGTTGTACAACTACAACCTTTGCCTACATATTAGTGCTACTGGACAAAATTTCATGTGTTTGTCGCACGAGGGCATAGCAAGACGGGGTAAAGATCTGGTCTTCTTTCTTAAGTCTTATAACATTAGCTGAATTTACTCATGAGAAAGGTCTGTTGATTTTCTGTGATTATTTTGTAGGATAAAACGAGCCTCGGTTGATGCTTATGGTACATATTCAGGTTGCAGCTAATAACTGTTTGGAAACAGTTGATTTGAAAATTCTGATGTTGGCCACTTTAATGTGGCTTTTGACAGATTTTGGCATATTCGAGAAAAGGAAGAAGCTGTGTAAAGCGATAGTGAAAAAAGCATTTACAAACATGATAATACACTCCTGGAAATGGAAAAAAGAACACATTGACACCGGTGTGTCAGACCCACCATACTTGCTCCGGACACTGCGAGAGGGCTGTACAAGCAATGATCACACGCACGGCACAGCGGACACACCAGGAACCGCGGTGTTGGCCGTCGAATGGCGCTAGCTGCGCAGCATTTGTGCACCGCCGCCGTCAGTGTCAGCCAGTTTGCCGTGGCATACGGAGCTCCATCGCAGTCTTTAACACTGGTAGCATGCCGCGACAGCGTGGACGTGAACCGTATGTGCAGTTGACGGACTTTGAGCGAGGGCGTATAGTGGGCATGTGGGAGGCCGGGTGGACGTACCGCCGAATTGCTCAACACGTGGGGCGTGAGGTCTCCACAGTACATCGATATTGTCGCCAGTGGTCGGCGGAAGGTGCACGTGCCCGTCGACCTGGGACCGGACCGCAGCGACGCACGGATGCACGCCAAGACCGTAGGATCCTACGCAGTGCCGTAGGGGAACGCACCGCCACTTCCCAGCAAATTAGGGACACTGTTGCTCCTGGGGTATCGGCGAGGACCATTCGCAACCGTCTCCATGAAGCTGGGCTACGGTCCCGCACACCGTTAGGCCGTCTTCCGCTCACGCCCCAACATCGTGCAGCCCGCCTCCAGTGGTGTCGCGACAGGCGTGAATGGAGGGACGAATGGAGACGTGTCGTCTTCAGCGATGAGAGTCGCTTCTGCTTTGGTGCCAATGATGGTCGTATGCGTGTTTGGCGCCGTGCATGTGAGCGCCACAATCAGGACTGCATACGACCAAGGCACACAGGGCCAACACCCGGCATCATGGTGTGGGGAGCGATCTCCTACACTGGCCGTACACCACTGGTGATCGTCGACGGGACACTGAATAGCGCACGGTACATCCAAACCGTCATCGAACCCATCGTTCTACCATTCCTAGACCGGCAAGGGAACTTGCTGTTCCAACAGGACAATGCACGTCCGCATGTATCCCGTGCCACCCAACGTGCTCTAGAAGGTGTAAGTCAACTACCCTGGCCAGCAAGATCTCCGGATCTGTCCCCCTTTGAGCATGTTTGGGACTGGATGAAGCGTCGTCTCACGCGGTCTGCACGTCCAGCACGAACGCTGGTCCAACTGAGGCGCCAGGTGGAAATGGCATGGCAAGCCGTTCCACAGGACTACATCCAGCATCTCTACGATCGTCTCCATGGGAGAATAGCAGCCTGCATTGCTGCGAAAGGTGGATATACACTGTACTAGTGCCGACATTGTGCATGCTCTGTTGCCTGTGTCTATGTGCCTGTGGTTCTGTCAGTGTGATCATGTGATGTATCTGACCCCAGGAATGTGTCAATAAAGTTTCCCCTTCCTGGGACAATGAATTCACGGTGTTCTTATTTCAATTTCCAGGAGTGTAGCTCCATGGCAAGTGTAATCATTGTTTGTTGTCTACATGAAGCCCGAAAACGTACATAATGTGGCAAGGGTAAGTGAGCAATTCCTGAATACAACCCTAACGAAAAACCAGCATCATGGATCAGATTATCAAAAACCCTTACATTCAACGAGTTTTAAACATGGACGGAGATCAAGATTGCGAGACAGTGTCATTGGCATGGACCTCATTGTCTTGCGGGGACCAGAACAGCGATTATTGACTCCAAAAAGAAATACTTTTGGCAAGGTTTGAATTTTTGGATAAAAAGAGCACACATTTTATAGAAGACTACTTCCTTTAAATCAGCTAGTACATCTAAAACCTCTTCTTACAATTTTTTCATTGAACTTTTTACTATTAAGATGGTGATTACTGATTGGGTTGCGTAGTTTCGCATTTTTTATATGTTTCTCTAACTGTCTACACAGCCAAAACGCCTTTTTAACATGCTTATAAACGTTTTCCCTTTCTCCTGAAAAATCTAGGTTTTATGACTTAAGTGATTTCTCAAGTCGCTTATCTAAACAAATGTTAATTACAGTGATTTCTATATTGCTAATGACGAACTCTGTGAACAGCTATAGAAATTTCGGTCACACTTATGCTGGGCAATAGTACTACCACCATGTGCACCAGCACACGAAATGTCATTTTCTGAATCCAAGAGTTCTACTACCAGGAAAATAAATCCTTTTCATGCAACCGTTTCCGCGGCTTACCGTGAATGGTTTTAATTCATTTTTCTTCTTCGAATATCAAAAAGGAAAATTACAGAAACGTGCATAGATAAGCAAAGTGAGTTGTGGCTCTTTACATACGGGAGTATTTTCGCGCTTCTTATCTGCTTACATTGTGTAAGATAACGTCCCCAAATATTTGAAACACCGCACAGCCTTTTGCACGGCTAGCAGCGTGGAATGTGGTTGAATGATGCTGTAACATAACACTGCCGACGACGGCGTAACGAAAAGTAAGACGTAGGCACCTTCCACGTGAAATAAGGCCGTGCTATCGCCATTCACGTTTACATATTTTGTTTTGTAGGACATTGTTGACTGAGGCACGCCGAAGGGTGGGTTCAGCCGCCCATTCGGAAAGGGTCCTTTTCGTCGCACAAGTAGCCCCTTTTCTACCGGTGTGTGAGAGTTTTGTCAGACGTGTATCTGTTAAGTGTAGGCGATAGTATGGTGGGTTTGTAAAGTATAGTGTCATGTTTGCATTGTATGATGATGAGAAAAGGGAGAGAGTGAAATGCGGTGGCACACATATCCTGTTCACCTCAAGGAACACAAAATGGGCCACCGAGCATAATGTCGCCATCAGAAGGAAGGATCACCGCCAACAGTGTCCTATTCCCTCACTCTGAAAGACACTGGAGAGAGGTTCGGAACTGAATGCAAGAAACTGACACAGATTCTGGCCCTCAGGAAGTTAAAGCCATCATCTTTCTCTCGTTCGAGCCAAACAGCGGTGAATAAATTTACTTCCACCGCCAGGACTGGAACCAGCTACCCCCAGTCGAGGGCCACCACATCGGCGTGTTTTAGCAACGTGGGAAAAGCAGGTAGTCAGGGGGCAGAGATTCGTATACACTGGCAGTAAAGCCTTTAGAAAAACAATCCTAGTGACAACCAGTGAAGTGTTTCTGTATATCAATAATGAAAGCAAGTGCTGTACCGTTGTTCTATATCTTCTAGATATTTTGTGTAGGCAGTGTTGAACAGATTTAGGGTGGTAAATATTCGCGTTATAAAATACACAGCCGTACCATTATTTTTAATTGAAGACATCGATTTCAGTGGAACAACAAACCATCTTCGGGTCTCAAAAGTAGCTCGGCTACGCATTTTTACAGTTAAAATACCAACTGTAACATATACGAGGGTGAGTCAAATGAAAACCTTAAATATTTTTTTAAAATATTATTTATTGTGCAGAAGTGGAACGAAGCTGTATCACTTTTCAACATAATCTCCCCCACGCTCAATGCAAGTCCTCCAGCTCTTACAAAGTGCATAAAATCCTTTACAAAAAAATTCTTTTGGTAGTCCGCGCAACCACTCATGCACCGCATGGCGTACCTCTTCATTAGAGCGGAACTTCTTTCCTCCCATTGCGTCTTTGAGTGGTCCAAACATATGAAAATCACTTGGGGCAAGGTCTGGTGAGTATGGTGTATGAGGAAGACACTCAAAATGCAGGTCTGTGATGTAGCAACTGTTGTACGGGCATGCATTGTCATGTTGCAAAATGACACCTGCTGACAGCGATCCACGTCGCTTTCATTCGATTGCAGGCCGCAGATGATTTTTTAGAAGATCTGTGTATGATGCACTGGTGACCGTGGTCCCTCTAGGCGTGTAATGCTCCAAAGTGACGCCTTTTTCGTCCCAAAAGAGAGTCAGCATAACCTTCCCTGCTGATGGTTCTGTTCGAAACTTCATTGGTTTTGGTGATGAGGAATGGCGCCGTTCCTTGCTCGCTCTCTTCGTTTCTGGTTGGTGGAAGTGAACCCAGGTTTCGTCCCCAGTAACGATTCTTGCAAGGAAGCCATCACCTTCTCGTTCAAAGCGCTGAAGAAGTTCTTCACAAGCATCAACACGTCGCTCTCTCATTTCAGGAGTCAGCTGCCGTGGCACCCATCTTTCACTTTGTGAAACTGCACAATGTGGTGTGCTGACCCATGGCTAATCTGTGAGCATGCTGCAATGTCATTCCGTGTCACTTGGCGGTTTTCCTTCACTATGACTTCAACTGCTGCAATGTTCTGTGTAGTTACAACTCGTTGTGCCTGACCTAGACGAGGAGCATCTTCCACTGAAGTCACACCATTTGCGAACTTCCTACTCCATTCGTAGACTTGCTGCTGTGACAAACATGCATCACCATACCGAACCTTCATTCGTCGATGAATTTCAATAGGTTTCACACCTTCACTACGCAAAAACCGAATAACAGAACTCTGTTCTTCCCCGGTGGAAGTCGCAAGTGGGGCGGCCATTTTTATACTGATACTGCGACAGTATGTGTGCATCTGCACTATGCTGCCACCTACAGGCCATTCTGCACGCTGTTTGCAGCACGCTTACCAACTTACAGGATAACGGCGCCAAATTTCGATTTGTTATTACAAATTTAAGGTTTTCATTTGACTCACCCTCGTACACTATTCCACTGCTATTAATAATTACCTGTTCGTTACCTCTATGTCCTGTGAGCATCAAAGACGGTCGCTGATGTTGACAGAACATGAAGCTTACGAACTTGACAGTTAATACTGTTAACGGAACAGAGTTACAGTTGGTACTGCAACTGTCAGAATACTTAGCTGAATTGCTTTTGGGACGCGAAGATGGTCTGATGTTGGACCGAAATCGATTGTCCTCAAGGAAAATTAGTAGTACAGCTGTGTGTTCTACATGAAATAATCGAATATTACTGATAGATAGACTTTTTTTTCGTGCTCTAGCAAATTTGGCAGCACGGGCTGCAATAGAACTTGTTCTTTTCAGTCAAATCGCGGGGACATGTAAACTGGGACTGGAGAAGATGGGTAATCGGCTGAGAATGTTGGTGATGGAATACCAGTTGGCATTTGCCTGAAGTCACCCAAATAACATGGCCGAACCACCGGACTGGAGGTATCTTTAATAAGTACGTGGAATTATTTTGGACCAGACATATAATAAGAAGCTCTGTGTATGTTTAAGTGTGTGTGTGTGTGTGTGTGTGTGTGTGTGTGTGCGTTTTTGCATTTTTCATTTCCTAGCCAAAGGAGGAAGATGGACAACTGTGGAATTACTCATCATTCTTTGTCAAACCCCAGTGAGCTACTGCGAATGGAGCTTCCCAACTGGCAGTGTTTGGGAGAAGTTTCCAATTTCAACGTCTTTTTCTCATTTAATCTGTCAATTCCTCTCCTTGAGGCCATAACACGCTGTTGTCGAACATGGTTCATTTTAGTCGACTGAGATAAGTGGGTACTCAACAGGGATTGTTTTAGTTTTCGGTTGATTCATCTTCGAACTTAATTCGTTGTCTAAATATTTCGACTACAAATAAACTGTTTAACATTTGAGGCAAGTGATTTACTTGCAAAACTGTAGATACCGTTTTACTCGTCAGCATACATGTATCATTGCTAGCTTCTTGGCTATCAGTGCACTACTGTACAAACAAAAGTCATTCTCTCACACCGCTCAGTAATCTAATCCCCCGCACCTTAGCCTCTCTACGTTTCCCGCAAAACATGTCATGGTCTGAAAATGAAACTGATGTGGTCTTTAGTAGTGTCTGAATATTCAGAGTAGTTGTATGTATCACACAGAAGTATCAGTTATTTATCCAATACTACGAGCTGAAAGTATTTTATTCTTTAAGGTACAGTGTCAGACGTATTCAGGTATACGGTTCTAGTTGGAAATTTACAGTAATTGTGTGTACCGTTTCTGTAATCTTTTTTTATTAAGTCTATTGAAGCTGAGGTACCAATAAGCCGGAAATTATAAAGAACTGCAGCAAAATTTGTGACAGATAACATGTGCTTTATAAAATTAAAATAACAGTAATCCAGGTCCGGAAAAAAGAGAGTACGCGATTTTTATTACCACCTTTGATAAACTTTGTGTGTGAGTGGATTTGGAGACTTGCTGTTACACAGCATACGGATAAACTCACTGTGAGAAATGAAGATCGAGAGGTAAGCGAAACTTTGTACATTTCAAATAATGGCCCTGGCAGTGTGGAGTGGAATGGCCAGGCATACAATTAGTTACAACATCCGGCAGACGTTATAGTCTAGTTCATGTGAGTTCCCATTCAGCGCTAGATTTAGTAATCATATTACAAGCTTTGACAAAATCATGTGACGTCTGCACAGAACCCATCTCCCTGAAGAAGAAAGACGATGAAGAAACAATTAGTGCGGGGAGGATAATTGTCTGAGATTCTGGATTCACATTCTGGAGAACAGCGTTCAAATCCTCGTTTGGTCACCCACCTTTTTTCTTTGGATGTCCCAAACCGATAAAGGTGAATTCCGGGACACGTTCGATTTCTATCTCGATCTCATCACCCATGGGGCTTGAACTGATCTTCCTTCTACTGAGTTACGTTTCTGGTGCGAGACATCGTGGTTCGTCATTTTTATCCCAAATTGCCGATTCCGAATCAGCAGATAGGTTCTTCATGGGTACTGAGCCCTCTATCAGTGTTAGTGTACTGGTGTGAGGGGAGGTGACGGAGGTCGATGTTAAGGCTATTAAGATGCATGTTTACATCATATCCGTAAGCGGGCACTGGCCTTGTCGTGTGTGTTACGCCTTCTTTGTTCGATAACTCAGAAGACAGCTCATGTTTACTTCAGGCCGAACGCCGGAAGCTGTCGTGTTTGGTTGAGAGGGGGATGCGGCAGTCAGTCATTCGTTCTGTTAAAGTGTTTGTTTCGATCTCTTAATACGCCTGTCAATTAACGGGATGTTCCGTCAGCGTTTCGTGAAACGTAATAAACAACCGAGCTGATGCTGTCTGAGTTCGCTTAACAGGCAGCATCCTGAGAAAATGACCGCTACTAAAAGCATTCGACAGGTTTTACAGTGCGCGTTCGCTGCACTCGCGTCGCATCTTATAGCTCTGTTGTAGTTCCTCATTCGAAACAAAAATTTCCCTTTGCGTTATAAATATAATTAAGAAAGTCGAGATGACACTGCCTATTATTTTGTAAGAAATCGAGAAGGTGTTAGAAGCAGGAAGAGGAACACCAATGAGCGCATGTTTCTGAAAGAAGAAAAATTTTTAATATATATCTTATCTGTAGATAGTTCTACGTCTTTATTTCCCAAAGAGAAATGAACCTGAACCGTATGCCCGATGAAGGGCCAAAGCTTCCGAAACATGTGGTTAATAAAAAAGAACTTAGTGACTGGTATCGTTGTGTGTCTGTTCTTTTTTTAATTTTAATCTGATTAGCGTGTAGCCCGGCTTACGAAGATAACGAGATCGCTGTTGCTAAACATAAAGGGAGGTTAAACTCACCGCCGGAAAAAAAATGCAGCACGCTCAACGACAAAGCCATTTCATCGATAAGTTACATGACAGGCAGTTCATCATTGTAGCGGTATATTATAACAAATTCAGACTAAATGAAACACACATGTCACAGCAAAAAGTGACCAAATACTTTCATCAATACAGTGTACCTCCCTCTGGCGGTAACTCAGGCGTGCATTTTCGCAAGCAAATGATCATAAAGATGCCGAATGGGGCCTTGTGATAGAGTTTTCCAAGCATATTGCACATTTTGTTGTATTTCAGCAATGGTCCTGTAGATATGGAGAACGAGGAAGTTGTCGTTTCACCATATCACATACGTGTTCAGTTGGCGGGAGCTTTGCTGATCTTGTTGGCCAGGGCAGTTGCTGTACACCACGAAGAAATGGCCTTAGCACAGGGATAACAACATGTGCAATGTAGCGGACGCTGGTTACTTTACCCTGCAGAAACACAAGATGCTACCGAGAGGTGTAACTGAAGCCTCCCCCCCCCCCCCCCCCACTCCCGCACCTACACCTCTCCCCCTGAACCTACCCCCCCCCCCCCTCCCCGCAGCATGAAGTCTCGTGTGGGAGCTTCGAGTCGTGGGTGAATGGCCTTCGGAACAGCTCGATCACCAGGTATACTCCCCCACATGTACGTCCATCATACGCGTACAGACCGAACCTACTCTCATCAATGAAGACAACAGAGCGCTCTTCCACTCTTCAGTCGACTGTTTCACGACATAAAGATTATTCGTACTTCTTGGTTGTGTCGCGGTGGCAGTGGTAACCCGGCTATGGGCACGCGTGATTATAGCCCAGCTGCAAACAGACGGTTTCCAATAGTCTCTGGTGACACAGCAAGCGCAACGTTCCCTGCATCTTGTACTGTCCGCCACCGCTGCTCACACTATACCACGATCTTGGTGCGCGTCTGTACTGCGCGGACGTCCGAAGTCTGGTCTACGGTTGTAGGAATATTCCACGGACCACTGCCGAAAGTCACAACATACTACCCTCACACTGTGCCCAATATGTGCAGCAAGCTGTCGATACATCCATCCAGCTTCTCGCACACCCACAGTGTGACTCCGTTCAAATGGCTGAAGCTGTTCGACAGGATTAACTACTGGTCGGCAGGGCATGGCTGTACCCTTGAATGATGCTGCACACGCTGTTCAACTACAAACTCTGCACAGTTACTGTCTGCAGAGTCGATAAAGAGGGCTCACTAACAGGCCATCTGAGGTTCATCTGATCGCCAATGACCTGACATATGAATCACTAACACTACAACCTTTCAATATACAAATATACTGGTACGACTGCACTTTGTCCCCAGCTGTGTATTTTAAGACGTGATGTCAGACACTTGGCCAAGGAATAGCTACGTGTGTAGCTAGTGGATGGAGGCGCTGTTTTAAAAGAGTGCCACCTAACGACCTCGCCGGAGCCTCTCCCCGAGATTGCTAATCAGGTCGGCATCATGAGCCAACTTCCCTTCCATCGAGCGGCCGTTGGATGAACGAGCCTGTCGTTTGGAGGTAATGACGCCGCGATGCACTTCCCGGGAGAGCTGAAAAAGTGGCGCCAGTCCAGAGGAGCGAAGCGAAAGTTTAACTGGAGCGGTAGTGGCAGGAGGTGGGGGGGGGGGGGGAGGGAAGAGGGGAGGGGAACTACACAACTCGGCTGTGCAGAGCTGTGAAGCGAGGTGAGGTGAGGTGAGGCGGCTCGGCAGGAGTCCTGAGTTATTAACCGGCTTGCAACTCAGCTGCGTGCGGCGCACGACTGGCGCGCAGAATTGCTGTCGCGACAGAGGAGGATGCGACGGGCCATTAGGTCATGGCGCGGCCCTCTCCGTTCCCGCAGTGATTGACGGGCCGATTGCTGGCGGTTCGTGATGACGCCGTAAATCACCATCTAGCGGGCAGGCGGTACCCCCACACCAGGCGACTGCTGTCTCTATAGGATACGTAAACCGCACCCGCAACTACTTTGAATGGCAACATTGTCGCAATGGTTAGCACTATTTAATTAAATTCCGACAAATGCAAATTTTACTTTTAAGTCTTTTCGAGTGGTTAAGAAAAATTGCTCAAATGCTGGAAACACAAGAGATGCCAAAATTAGTTAAAGGTATCAGATATCTCTTATCTCTTCTTTTTTTCCCCGGAGTAGTGCAGCAGCTGGACATAGCCCGAATTCAAATAGTGGTTAGAAGCATCGTGCATAAATGTATGCTTCCTCTATAGCCGTCCATAAATGCGAAAGTGTAGCCCGTCCAGGACTTTGGGCGTGAACTGACCAATCGTTCGATGTGATTCATGTCGGGCGATCTGGCTGGCCAAATAATTCGTTCGAATTGTCCCGGATATTCTTCAAATCAATCGCGAAAAAATTTGGATCGGTGACATGACATCGTAGTTTGGGAACATTAAGTCTTGCAATAGCTGCAAATGTTGTCCAAGGAGCCGATATTAGCCATTTCCAGTTAATGATCAATTGAGTTGGTCCGGAGGATCCAGTTAATTTCATGTAAACACAGCCTACACCATGATAGAGCCTCCACCAGCTTGCACAGTGCCTTGTTGACAACTTGGGCCCGTGGTTTAGCCACACTCGTACCCTACTTTTTTTTTTTTTTGGTCATTAGTCTACTGTCTGGTTTGATGCGGCCCGCCACGAATTCCTTTCCTGTGCTAACCTCTTCATCTCAGAGTAGCACTTGCAACCTATGTCCTCAATTATTTGCTTCACGCATTCCAATCTCTGTCTTCCTCTACAGTTTTTGCCCTCTACAGCTCCCTCTAGTACCATGGAAGTCATTCCCTCATGTCTTAGCAGATGACCTATCATCCTGTCCCTTCTCCTTGTCAGTGTTTTCCACATATTCCTTTCCTCTCCGATTCTGCGTAGAACCTCCTCATTTCTTGCCTTATCAGTCCACCTAATTTTCAACATTCGTCTATAGCACCACATCTCAAATGCTTGGATTCTCTTCTGTTCCGGTTTCCCCACAGTCCATGCTGTACTCCAGACGTACATCCTCAGAAATTTCTTCCTCAAATTAAGGCCGGTATTTGATATTAGTAGACTTCTCTTGGCCAAAAATGCCTTTTTTGCCATAGCGAGTCTGCTTTTGATGTCCTCCTTGCTCCGTCCGTCATTGGTTATTTTACTGCCTAGGTAGCAGAATTCCTTAACTTCTTTGACTTCGTGACCATCAATCCTGATGTTAAGTTTCTCGCTGTTCTCATTTCTACTACTTCTCATTACCTTCGTCTTTCTCCGATTTACTCTCAAACCATACTGTGTACTCATTAGACTGTTCATTCCGTTCAGCAGATCATTTAATTCTTCTTCACTTTCACTCAGGATAGCAATGTCATCAGCGAATCGTATTATTGATATCCTTTCACCTTGTAGTTTAATTCCACTCCTGAACCTTTCTTTTATTTCCATCATTGCTTCCTCGATGTACAGATTGAAGAGTAGGGGCGAAAGGCTACAGCCTTGTCTTACACCCTTCTTAATACGAGCACTTCGTTCTTGATCGTCCACTCTTATTATTCCCTCTTGGTTGTTGTACATATTGTATATGACCCGTCTCTCCCTATAGCTTACCCCTACTTTTTTCAGAACATCGAACAGCTTGCACCATTTTATATTGTCGAACGCTTTTTCCAGGTCGACAAATCCTATGAAAGTGTCTTGATTTTTCTTTAGCCTTGCTTCCATTATTAGCCGTAACGTCAGAATTGCCTCTCTCGTCCCTTTACTTTTCCTAAAGCCAAACTGATCGTCACCTAGCGCATTCTCAATTTTCTTTTCCATTCTTCTGTATATTATTCTTGTAAGCAGCTTCGATGCATGAGCTGTTAAGCTGATTGTGCGATAATTCTCGCACTTGTCAGCTCTTGCCGTCTTCCGAATTGTGTGGATGATGCTTTTCCGAAAGTCAGATGGTATGTCGCCAGACTCATATATGCTACACACCAACGTGAATAGTCGTTTTGTTGCCACTATCCAACTCTTACCAGCTGAAATCGGGACTCATCTGACCGGGCCACGGTTTTCCAATGTCTAGGGTCCAACCGATATGGTCATGAGCCCGGGAGCGGCGCTACAGGCGATGTGGTGCTGTTAGCAAAGGCACTCGAGTCGCTCGTAATACTGCCATAGTCCATTAACGCCAAATTTCGCCAGACTATCCTAACGGATGCATTTGTCCTAAGTCTCACATTGACTTGTATTGTTTTATCACGGAGTGCTGCTTGTCTGTTAGCACAGACAACTCTACGCAGATGCCACTGTCTCGGTCGTTAAGTGAAGGCTGTTGGGCACTGCGTTGTCCGTGGTGATGTCTAAACTGTGGTATTCTCGGCACAGGCACACTCTTGACACACTGGATCTCGGAATATTCAAATCCCAAACGTCGCTAAATTACCCGTCTGCGTTGAAAGTTTGTTAATACCCATCGTGCAGCCGTAATCGCGTCTGAAACCTTTTCACTTGAATCGCCTGAGTACAGATGGCAGCTCCGCCAATGCACTGTCCTTTTATACTCTGTGTACTTCATACTACCGCCATCTGTACATGTTCACATCACTATCCCGTGAATTTAGTCATCTTTGTCAAGCTGGCATCCTTTTTACGTATTTTGTTAATGTTGACAACTGCTGTTTTTCCAGCACATGAGCAGTGTTTCTTGACAGCTTGAAAATAACTTAATAATCGAATAACAATTGAGAAAATTAAAACAATGGTGCACACGATGATGAAAACGTTGTCATTTAAAAATTCAAATACATTACGAACTCTCCACAAATATAATTATGACAACTATCGTCTTGAACCACATAGCATTGACATGATGAGTATACGCTGTCCCCCTCACTTATCACATCAGGATTAACTTTATCAAATATCTATTTGATGATTCTGATTGGGAGAACACATCAATATTATTTACTGATGCAAATGAAAAGTTTTCACAGAAATAATCGGACTTCTGAAAAAGAGAATAATTTTAACATGTAAATATGAGTGTCTCAAAAAGATACATCTGGTTTTATAAGACTGTACCTCCTACATGAATGGAGATGAAAAATTATGATAAATTTTGACAACGCATAGAACAATAAAGTATCTATTTTCAAAAGAGCCATCCAGTTTTGCAGGGTATATGTTTATATGCAGGCATACGAAACCTTTCAGTATATTTTCACACTTACGGGAGAGCTGCGCCAGGCGAAGGTATTCCTGTTTTAAGCTGAGTAACGATAGACAGAAGTGCATAGAAATGAGTGAAAATGAGTGACTATAATCTGCAGCTAGTGAAGTAAAACGTCGAATAGTTTAATAAGGCTACCCTAGGTTCAAATTAAGTACTTCAAACAATTCAATTTTCACAAAGTGGCCACTTAGTTTTCAACCCTAAAATAAGAGAAGAAAACTGTTTTAACAAAGAACTAAATATATTTTATTGTAAAACATGATTTGAATAAAAATAATTTACATTTTTCACAAATAACAGTCAAACATTGTTTCTCAACTGCTCTACACAATTCGTGAGGCCAGAAAAGAATAATTGGAACAAAATCCATTGCTCTCCTGGCTTTGGATTTGAAAATTTTTCTTCACAGTTCGTCGGCCGTTGTGGCCGAGCGGTTCTAGGCGCTTCAGTCCGGAGTCGCGCTGCTGCTACAGTCGCAGGTTCGAATCCTTCCTAGGGCATGGATGTATGTGATGTCCTTAGGTTAGTTAGGTTTAAGTAGTTCTATGTCTAGGGGACTGAAGACCTCAGATGTTAAGTCCCATAGTGCTTAGAGCCATTTGAACCATTTGAATTTCTTCGCAGTACATGCACCCTCTGCTTTCATAGTCGTCATCAAAAGTTGTTCTTCTAATGTTGAGTCTCCTGCGCTTTCCACTCTTCTTTTTATTGCCTTTCATTTCTTCGGCTACTTTCAGTTTTTGTTTCTTTTCATTTTCTTGTTCTCTTCTTTCTTTATTTGCCTCTTCTGTGTCACTGCCGACCGCGGTGGTCTGGCGGTTCTAGGCGCTCAGTCCGGAACCGCGGGACTGCTACGGTCGCAGGTTCGAATCCTGCCTCGGGCATGGATGTGTGTGATGTCCTTAGGTTACTTAGGTTTAAGTAGTTCTAAGTTCTAGGGGACTGATGACCACAGATGTTAAGTCCCATAGTGCTCAGAGCCATTTGAACCATTCTGTGTCACTCTTCTAAGGACGTCGTGTAAGCAGTGTTCTGCCCCTATACAATCGTCACTGGCGAGTAAAGTAGCCAGGGGCCGAAGTCGAGATGCCACGTTGCCGGCATTGATGGCATTACACTAAAGCTGTTTACACTGTAAAAGCATGACCGAAATTTCAACAACTAAAGTAAGAATATAGATACAGGAAATGTATTCGGAATTGCGAATATGAACCATAATCGACTGTGTATTGAAATGACGACAATGAAAAATGGTTGCGGGTCGGGATTCGAACCCGGATTTCCCACTTTACGCGAGCAGTTGCCTCAACCGCTGCGGCTATCGGTGCACGAATGACAGCAGTACCCACACTTCCATACGTCGTCGTCCATGTATCGTAACCTATACTCGTACGTTACGTACATTCCCTTTCATGAAATTAGAGCAACAAACCGCTATTACCCTGTCCCGTGCCTAATTCAATGTACAGGGTGTTTCAAAAATGACCGGTATATTTGAAACGGCAATAAAAACTAAACGAGCAGAGATAGAAATACACCGTTTGTTGCAATATGCTTGGGACAACAGTACATTTTCAGGCGGACAAACTTTCGAAATTACAGTAGTTACGATTTTCAACAACAGATGGCGCTGCAAGTGATGTGAATGATATAGAAGACAACGCAGTCTGTGGGTGCACCATTCTGTACGTCGTGTTTCTGCTGTAAGCGTGTGCTGTTCACAACGTGCAAGTGTGCTGTAGACAACATGGTTTATTCCTTAGAACAGAGGATTTTTCTGGTGTTGGAATTCCACCGCCTAGAACACAGTGTTTTTGCAACAAGACGAAGTTTTCAACGGAGGTTTAATGTAACCAAAGGACCGAAAAGCGATACAATAAAGGATCTGTTTGAAAAATTTCAACGGACTGGGAACGTGACGGATGAACGTGCTGGAAAGGTAGGGCGACCGCGTACGGCAACCACAGAGGGCAACGCGCAGCTAGTGCAGCAGGTGATCCAACAGCGGCCTCGGGTTTCCGTTCGCCGTGTTGCAGCTGCGGTCCAAATGACGCCAACGTCCACGTATCGTCTCATGCGCCAGAATTTACACCTCTATCCATACAAAATTCAAACGCGGCAACCCCTCAGCGCCGCTACCATTGCTGCACGAGAGACATTCGCTAACGATATAGTGCACAGGATTGATGACGGCGATATGCATGTGGGCAGCATTTGGTTTACTGACGAAGCTTATTTTTACCTGGACGGCTTCATCAATAAACAGAACTGGCGCATATGGGAAACCGAAAAGCCCCATGTTGCAGTCCCATCGTCCTTGCATCCTCAAAAAGTACTGGTCTGGGCGCCATTTCTTCCAAAGGAATCATTGGCCCATTTTTCAGATCCGAAACGATTACTGCATCACGCTATCTGGACATTCTTCGTGAATTTGTGGCGGTACAAACTGCCTTAGACGACACTGCGAACACCTCGTGGTTTATGCAAGATGGTGCCCGGCCACATCGCACGGCCGACGTCTTTAATTTCCTGAATGAATATTTCGATGTTTGTGTGATTGCTTTGGGCTATCCGAAACATACAGGAGGCGGCGTGGATTGGCCTCCCTATTCGCCAGACATGAACCCCTGTGACTTCTTTCTGTGGGGACACTTGAAAGACCAGGTGTACCGCCAGAATCCAGAAACAATTGAACAGCTGAAGCAGTACATCTCATCTGCATGTGAAGCCATTCCGGCAGACACGTTGTCAAAGGTTTCGGGTAATTTCATTCAGAGACTACGCCATATTATTGCTACGCATGGTGGATATGTGGAAAATATCGTACTATAGAGTTTCCCAGACCGCAGCGCCATCTGTTGTTGAAAATTGTAACTACTGTAATTTCGAAAGTTTGTCTGCCTGAAAATATACTGTTGTCCCAAGCATATTGCAACAAACGGTGTATTTCTATCGCTGCTCGTTTAGTTTTTATTGCCGTTTCAAATATACCGGTCATTTTTGAAACACCCTGTATTATCATACAAACTGCCAACCTGATGTCCATACGATCGTGTTCTGGACAGAAGTTGGCATTCTGGTCAGCGGACAACTATACCAACGATGACGTCAGGGCACCTATGAAACTGGATAGTGTCTCCCAGGTAGAACTACATTCACAATCGCTGTGTACACAGTCACAGACGGTGCCATATTGCACAGAGAAGATGCCTACCTGACACTCTGCGTTGGAGGGCCATAGAAAGAAAGGAAGCGGGACAGTCGCAAACTGATTTGGCCCGATGGCTTAATGTGAATCGTTCTGTTGTTTCTCGGATGTGGCGACAGTTTATAGAGACCGAAACTGTATACCGAAGACCAGAGCAGAACCGACCGTGTGTGGCTTCGTAAGAGACGGCAGTTATTTGGCTTTGAGGGCACGACATTACCGCCTTAATACTGCACGGCAACTGGCATGTGAGCTCGCAGCATCCACTGGACGTGTTGTATCAAGCTAAGCGGAGTGCAGAAGGCTTCGGCTGCGTGGTCTTTATTGTCGGAGACATGCTGTATGTCTACTTCTGATGCGTCTTCACAGAATGGAACGCCTAGAGTGGAGTCATGAATATGCCGCCTCGACGGTCGAACAGTGGGCAGTGTTGTTTTGAGATATGAGTCCCGATTTAGTCTGGAGGGTGATTCTCGATAGATTCGCACCTGGAGGGAACGTGGAACACTATTTTGGGACCTAAACACAGTGGAAATAGGCCGAGATCGAGTAGAATCCGTAATTGTGTGGGCAGGGATTATGTTTACTACTCGAACTCCTCTTCATGAAACTGTGCGGGTGAACTGGCAAGGGTTAACTGCTGTCAGGTATGGTGACGAGTTCTTGGGACTTCATTTGCGGTTGTTTCGAGATGCTGTGGGCCCAGACGTCGTACTGATGGACGATAATGCTCGACATCTGAGATCACGGGTGGTTGATGTTTTCTTGGAAACGGAAGATGTTGCATGCCTGACTTGCTCGCTCACCCCATTTGGATCCCATAGAGCATGTCTCAGACGCAGTATGGAGACGGTTTGCATCACGTCAGCATCCACCAACCACTCTCCAGCACTGCGAGCAGCTCAGTGGGAAGAATGGGCGTCGCAGCCTCAACATGAGACTGATGACATCATTCAAGACATGCCCCGTCTTGTCAGGCCTGTATTGCTGCCAGAACATTAAGCATTTGTCGGAATGTGCGTGCAAATCCGTTAAGTTGGAAAAAATGAACATTTTTGCCTATCGTTATCCATGTTCCAGTGGTTTGCGTTACGTATTCTTTACATTGCACAAAAACCATAAAAAGGAAAAAGAAACTTTCAGTTTTGAAGACAATGTATGTCACATTTACGGTTCGTTGGTGAGTCCCAATCACCTCAGTCAGAATGATTTCATTTACTCCAGATTACACTTTTGAACCATAATACTCTGCCACGACCGAACTCACTACACATTGAACATACACCAGCACCAAATTCAGCATGAATGGTATCTGGATCTATGTATTCCAAAGACCTTTGGAACTTCTCGAATTTTTCTCCGTCCTTTAGTGACTTCTAAAGCATTTATTAAAAATTTCTTGTGTGTACTTGATTTTGTAGTGGTTCTTACGCAGTTCCGCGGCTTCTAGAATATGCTTTAATCAATTACTTATCGAGTAAAGAAGTTAACGGAGACTTGTGACTAGTTCAGAAGGACAAACCGCCCATGGAGCAGTAATGACACGCAGTCAAAAATTGCGTATGATTACCCCAACCTATCGTATGATTACCTCAACCTACACTGAAATGAATTATCCATCCACGAAAGCCATGTAACCTAGCTTCCCTAAACCTCCAGATAAACACAAATAATAGTCCGCCCCCGGTAGCTGAGAGGTCAGAGCGACAGAGATTTTCTCCGCTCAGGAACTGGGTACTGCTGTCCGCAGCTCGTGGTCCTGCGGTAGCGTTCTCTCTTCCCGCGCCCGGGTTCCCGGGTTCGATTCCCGGCGGGGTCAAGGATTTTCTCTGCCTCGTGATGTCTGGGTGTTTTGTGATGTCCTTAGGTTAGTTAGGTTTACGTAGTTCTAAGTTCTAGGGGACTTATGACCATAGATGTTGAGTCCCATGGTGCTCAGAGCCATTTTTTACTGGGTACTGTGTTGTCCTAATCATCATCATTTCATGCTCATCGACGGGTAAGTCACCGAAGTGGCGTCAAATCGAAAGACTTGCACCCAGCGAACGGTCTACCCGACGGGAGGCCCTAGTCACACGACATTTACATTTAACACAAATAATATCATTCGTACACATGTGATATGGTACCAAGATAAATGAACTATATAAACCAATCTTACCTTGCAATGAATGTGATCTCAAAACAGGAAGAGAAGTAGCACAAAATATAAACTGTTCTTTGCAAGCTTCTCAAGCAATCTAAAATAGGGAACGACAATGCAGCGTTAATTGGTTTTGGTAACACTATATCGCAGCACATCCTGGAGCACGAGACCCACGAGAAAGGCGGACTGTCGTGCGTACACCACAGCACGTGAGACTCCAGGTCTTACGAAAGCCACCAGCCGTCTCCGGCGGGGAGCGTGTAATTAGTTCAGACAATTTTAATAATTCTTAACTGCGCGTTTAGATATATGCAAGCTCTCGATGCCGGCCGCTGTGGTCGAGTAGTACTAGGCGCTTCAGTCCGGAACGACGCGGCTGCTACGGTCGCAGGTTCAAATCCTGCCTCGGGCATGGATGTGTGTGATGTCCTTAGGTTAGTTAGGTTTAAGTAGTTCAGGGAACTGATGACCTCAGATGTTAAGTCTCATAGTGCTTAGAGCCATTGGAACCATTTGAACCAAGCTCTCGATACCACACAACAAATGCAAGACCTTTAGCGGGTAGATTATCAATTATATATCGATTTCCCGTGTGCCCTGCGCGGAGCCGAGTGATCGCTAATTGTGGCAGACAATCGGACTAGAATGACATCACGAGTTCATTGCAGGATCCGTATTTCTGGTGGTCCCTGCCGGAGCAGGTACGACGTCATTCTAACTGACAAGCTGCAATGCGTGAGATGACCCGCCGCGTGTCAACCCGACCCCCCACCAACCTTCTACTGCTCTTACTCTTGGAAACACCACAACCATGTGGCTGGCCGTGGACACTCCTCTGGCACCTCGCTCTCCTGCTATACAGGCGGGGCACCTGCTGCTACCTGTGTATTTTGACTGGTGGCGCGCCCCGGGCACGCCGCGTTTGTTTGGCCCGGCCGGTCCCCGGAGGTGCCGTATATTTAGAACGAACGGCTGGCTGTCGCCGCTAACGCAGACGTATGACTTCCTCAGCCGCTGACAGCTCGCCGGATGCCACAACAGTGCGCCGCATTAGCCCTCCATTTGCTGCACGCCTGCGACCTGACCACGGGACACGGTTCTCGCTTGTCACGTATTTTTCATTTCCTCTCACGTGCTGACACAACAAGACAAAACCACAACAACATCTCATTCCAGTACTGCTCGACACAGGGCACGAACAGCATTTTCATTTGTATGTTGTCCGCGAGTGTTTTCATAGCTGGAGAATAAATGTTTCAAGGAAATGTGCTGTAGTGTGTCGCAAAAGGAGTACACAATTTAAATTAGTCGCCATTCTGGTTCTGATCAGTCGGTAACACTCACTGCTGCTCGGTTGTCATCTGCCGACCTCTGTGACCGAGCGGTTCTAGGCGCTTCAGTCTGGAACCACGCGACCGCTACGGTGGCAGGGTCGAATCCTGCCTCGGGCATGGATGTGTGTGATGTCCTTAGGTTAGTCAGGTCTAAGTAGTTCTAAGTTCTAGGGGACTCATGACCTCAGATGTTAAATCCCATAGTGCTCAGAGCCATTTGAATCATTTTCAGTTGTCATCTAGAGACATTGTGGCTAGTGGTGAAAAAGAAACGCTTTTCCGTCCAACAAACTGATGTCATGATCAAAACTTATCACGGCGAGGAAAGATCGGAAGAGACCTCGCAATCTGCGTACAATTTTCGGTCGGAGAAACTTATCAGTTTCATCCACAATTCGGCGAGTAATGCAAGAGTTTAACGAAAGTGGTACAGTTGCTGATGTAAGAGACTAAAGCAACGTCGTACCAACCGGTCTGCTGAAAGTATCGCTACAGTAAATGAGAGTGCGCCCGCCCGTCCATTCGCCCTCGAATGCAAGAACTCAACATTTTGAAGCGCGCAGTGCAGCGACTTCCGACAAAAGATCTTCATCTGCATCCTTACAAGGATCAACTGACGCAACGACAAATGTCATCCATTTGCAACGGCGTGAATTCGCTGATTGGGTATTGCAAAACCAAAATGTGGATGATGATTTTACGATCAGTATCACCTCAGCAATGAAGCGCATTCCCAGCAGGACGGCTATGCCAACAAGCATAAGTTTGGAATTTGGGCCGACGAGAATCCTCGCATAAACCGTCATTAGACAACACCTGCACGACGAGCAGCGGCATATTTTGGGGAGCGGATTGTTTGAGCTTCAAAATAGTTCAAATGGCTCTGAGCACTATGGGACTTAACATCTGAGGTCATCAATCCCCTAGACCTAGAACTACTTAAATCTAACTAACCTAAGGACATCACACACATCCATGCCCGAGGCAGGATACGAGCCTGCGACCGTAGCGGTCGCGTGGTTTCAGACTGAAGCACCTAGAACCGCCCGGCCACAACGGCCGGTATTTGTGCTTCACTTTTTGGAGAATTCCGCAAATAATGCAGTGGTAGAAAATGGATCATGTTATTGCAACAACATGACTTTCTTTGACTCAAATTGGAAGGACAAACGTCGAAAACAAGTTTTCCAACAATGCGACGCTATCTGTTACACCGCACGACAGTCACGTGCATCGTTGTTGAGAATTATGTATTACGAGAGAGACCTGTCAGCAAAGTCTTGGCCGACATTCGTTCCATTTTTTTTCCCTCACATAACCATAGTGTATAAATCGTGGTTTCGGTTTTCCGTGGTTTCCCTAATTTACTTCAAGCAAATGTCTGGATGGTTCTTATAATAAGACCACGGCCGGACACCTGTCCCATCATTGTCAAACTAGACATGTAACTATATAAATGTTATTACAGGATTGTTCATTAGTACCTCTGGGTTTTCAAAAAACAACTGCGCGAAAAATGCTAGACATACAGAGTAATTACACTCAGGAGTGGACGCAGCAACTCTTCAAGTTTGGATTCAAAATATACATCGGGCCGTAGTTGCAGAGCGCTAGCCACAGGCTTGCCAGAGAAGCTTGTAATGAATCGAAGCGCACGTGTTGTGTGCTTGAATTCGCTAAATGCCACTCAACTGTGGTGGTTCAGCGATGTCGCACCTGCCAGCCTATGTGGCCGACCGGTTCTAGGCGCTTCAGTCTGGAACCGCGCGATCGCTACGGTCGCAGGTTCGAATCCTGCCTCGGGCACGGATGTGTGTGATGTCCTTAGGTTAGTTAGGTTTAAGTAGTTCTAAGTTTTAGGGGACTAATGACCTCTCATAGTGCTCAGAGCCATTTGAACCTTTTTTTGATTTAGCACCAAATATCACGTAAAAGCTCCAATAGACAAAACAATCCATGGATAGTACAACCCATTCCGCGAGACTGGCTGCTTTACTGATTCGAAGAAAACAAACTGGCATGGACAGTCAGCAAAGTAGGTGTACCGTATACGGAATTATTCCTCAGGAGACCGGAGAAATCTTATTATGAACTGTTGCTCTGCCCACTGGTATGTGTCTATTTCAAGTGTGTGTTGTAGTTTTGGAGCAGTCCTCTCCTGAAACTTCGAAAGTTCCCTGTAAATACCATTATTAGAAAATTGACCGATAAACATGTGCTCAAAAATGCATAGCTTTAAGAGCTCTGAACACTCATTCATTTTCGCTGCTGTGAAACACACCTCTCCTATATAAGCTCTTGCTATTATACGAACGACGTGCAGAATACTGAAAACAGATGACACAATCCACTGTTGTTGACACGGATACAGAATGCAACAGAAACTGGAAATTTGTGCAATGTTCCTATGGGACCAAACTGCTGAGGTCATTGCTCACTATGCTTACACACTACTTAATCTAACTTAAACTAACTTACGCTAAGGACAACACACACACACACACGTCGGAGAGACAGAGGACTCGAACCTCCGATGGGAGAGCCGCGCGAACCGTGGCAGGGCGCTCCAGACTGCGAGGCTACCCGGTGCAACAGTGCAAGAGACATCTGTTTGTGTTGTTACTGTAAAGCGTATTCACAGTGCCGGGTAAGTCCAGCGCGTACATTTGTTCTCCTTGAGCCGAGTTGCGCTGCGATAAGTTTGTGAACTGCTTTTGCACGGTAGTTTTATCTTTGTACTTACCAGCAAACAACTTGCCTATCCTGTTGAAGAAGGTACCACTCTAACAACAGCCAGAGAGAGGAGCGCGAGACTACTTTCTCCGACATGTCTGAGAACACCTCACACAGACAATTAATGAGTAATTTATTGGTCGGAAAGACGCAGTACGTCGGCCAGCTCGTTACACCGGCTTTGATCCCATGGATATTGTTTGCTGGGAACACTTGAATCGGTGCAGGTAACCCTCATTAACGATGTAAAAACACAACAGGAACACGTCGTCAACGCGTGCCAGCGCACCTGCTATCAACCTGGAGTTTTACAGAGGGTGTGTAATTCTCTAAGACGTTGTACAAAATGGTTCAAATGGCTCTGAGCACTATGGGACTTAACTTCTGTGGTCATCAGTCCCCTAGAACTTAGAACTACTTAAACCTAACTAAGCTAAGGACTTCACACACATCCATGCCCGAGGCAGGATTCGAACCTGCGACCGTCGCGGTCACGCGGTTCCAGACTGAAGCGCCTTTAACCGCACGGCCACACCGGCCGGAAAAGTTGTACAGAAGCATGGAATAGACACCATATTGAATACCTCCTTCATCGATGGCTAACAACTGCACTTCGTACCTAAAAGCAGGCAGATTACATTAGAAACTGTGCCGTTTCACAGTTACAGAATAAAATATTCTCATTTGTTTACTGAATTCCGTAGGCAGTGCCGGAAAGGGTAGCCGCGCGGTTAGGAGCGCCTTAACACGGTTCGCGCGGCTCTTCCCGTCGGAGACTCGAGTCCTCCCTCGGGCAGGGATGTGTGTGTGTTGTTCTTACCGCAAGTTAGTTTAAGTTATATTAAAGTGTGTAAGCCTAGGGACCTATTATCTCAGCAGTTTGGTCCCATAGGAACGTACCCCCACCTCCGTAGGTCGTCGTTACAGCGAAGAGCTTGCAGTAGAAGAGACATGTTTCAAACTAGCGACAACGATCAGATGCTCAGAGTTCTTAACGTATACATTTGAGAGCCTACCAGTAAATCGCTAATTTCTTAAAGACTCGAGCTCCCTTGTATAAAATAGCTTCAAGCGTCTGATTACTTTACAACTGAATTAATCAGTTACATCTGACGTTAAGCATGTAAGCTAGGAAAAATTTAGAAAACATCTGAAACTAAGGTTTGATGGATGCCGCTAAGCGGTATCAATATGAAACACAAAATGAATGACGTCTGGGTAATTTGCGTACCATTTTAAGCAAAAGGAAGTTTTCCAAGTATCTCAATGTTTATGACATCTTACCTCGTGTTCTATGTGCTGTAGAACGTCGTAGTTTTGGAAGTACTTTCAGTGGTATATGTCGACACTGTGTGCAAAGTTTTTCGCCAGTAGAGTTATCAGTGCCGGCCGCTGTAGGCGAGCGGTTCTAGCAGCTTCCGTCCGGAACCGCGCTGCTGCTGCGGTCACAGGTTCGAATCCTGCCTCGGGCATGGATGTGTGTGATGTCCTTAGGTTAGTAAGATTTAAGTAGTTCTAAGTCTAGGAGACTGATGACCTCATATGTTAAGTCCCATAGTGCTTAGAGCTATTTGAACCATTTTTTTAGAGTTACTAGTAAACAGGTAATAAATTAAATTGCATGTTGTTGAAGATTTTCCTAGCGCCATTGTACGCAGAGTTTCGTTTTCCACGCATCTAAATGTCGACGACGTCACATCTCCTGAACGGTATGTCGTGCAGTCGTATGATTTTGTAGGCTAATTCAGTGGTACACACGGATACTGTCTGCAAACTGTCTTGCGAATAGAGTAGGTAGTAAAGAATATATGTGAAAACTTCGTGTCTGATGCTGAAGTTTACCTGCATAAAGATCGAAGAAGTAGTAAGCGATAAACTTCTTCCCTTTCATAATTTTGTGAGGGATGTCAGCGAGAAAAATTTTCGTAAAAGCTTGAAATAATGTGTACAGTTTGTTGGAAGTCGCTAACAGCTCTCCTTCTCAAATACTTGCCTTACTGCGTGAAATTTTAACCTAAGAGTATACCTCATTATGAGTAGATTATGATAACATTTTCAATTTTTGAATTTGGTCAATAATTATGCGAAATATTGAAAATCAAACTTTTGTTGCTCCTGGAAGCCGTTAGACGGGCATCGTGCAACTAGAACTGGGGACTGAGATAGTCGATTAGTGGCGTACGAGTAGTCCGCTTCGGGAGCTGCGCTGGTAGCGCCGCCAATTGCTAAGCGAAGGGGCCCGGGTTCGATTCCCGGCCAGGTTGGAGATTTTTCTCCGCTCGAGGAGTGGGTGTTGTATTGTCCTCACGTTCGTATCGTCGTAACTGACATTGCCCTATTGAGAAGACTGAATGGTCACAGCCTGGAAGCCAATAAACTGGACGAAAGGAAATTAAACATGCGAGGAGATTTTTGTTTACTGACAGTTTTCCTCGACTAGGTGCATGTGGCCATGTCTCAAAATATAAGATACTTTTCTTTAATGGCCTCGTATGATTGTTATGTTTGTTGTTCTTAAATTTTAATGTCGTGACATGTTCAATGTGCATGTAATAGTGACCCAAGGATTTATAAAACAACTACTACACTATTGGCCATTAAAATTGCTACACTAAGATGAAATGCAGTTGATAAACGGGTGTTCATTGGACAAATATATTATACTAGAACTGACATGTGATTACATTTTCACGCAGTTTGGGTGCATAGATCCTGAGAAATCAGTACCCAGAACAACCACCTCTGGCCGTAATAACGGCCTTGATACGGCTGGGCATTGAGTCAAACAGAGCTTGGCTGGCGTGTACAGGTACAGCTGCCCATGCAGCTTCAACACGATACCACAGTTCATCAAGAATAGTGACTGGCGTATTGTGACGAGCCAGTTGCTCGGCCACCACTGACCAGACATTTTCAAGTTGTTAGAGATCTGGAGAATGTGTTGGCCAGGGCAGTAGTCGAACATTTTCTGTACCCAGAAAGGCCGTACAGGACCTGCAAACATGCGGCCGTGCATTATCCTGCTGAAATGTAGGGTTTCACAGGGATCGAATGAAGGTTAGAGCCACGGGTCGTAACACATCTGAAATGTAACGTCCACTGTCCAAAGTGCCGTCAATGTGAACAAGAGGTTCAAAATGGTTCAAATGGCTCTGAGCACTATGGGACTTAACTTCTAAGGTCATCAGTCCCCTAGAATTTAAAACTACTTAAACCTAACTAACCTAAGAACATCACACATCCATGCCCTATGCAGGATTCGAACCTGCGACCGTAGCGGTCACGCGGTTCCAGAGTGTAGCGCCTAGAAGAACAAGAGGTGACCGAGACGTTTAACCAGTGGCACCCCGTACCATAACGCCGGGTGATACGTCAGTATGGCGATGACGAATACACGCTTCCAATGTGAGTTCACCGCGATGTCGCCAAACACGGATGCGACCATCACGATGCTGTAAACAGAACCTGGATTCATCCGAAAAAATGACGTTATTGCCATCCTTGCACCCAGGTTCGTCGTTGAGTACACGATCGCAGGCGCTCCTATCTATGATGCAGCGTCATGGTCTCCGACCTGATAGTCCATGCTGCTGCAAACGTCGTCGAACTGTTCGTGCAGACGGTTGTTGTCTTGCAGACGTTCCCATCTGTTGACTCAGGGGTCGAGACGTGGCTGCACGATCCGTTACGGCCATGCTGATAAGATGCCTGTCTTCTCGACTGCTAGTGATACGAGGCCGTTGGGATCCAGCACGGAGTTCCTTATTACCCTCCTAAACCCACCCATTCCATATACTTGCTAACAGTCATTGGATCTCGACCAACGCAAGCAGCAACGTCGCGATACGATAAACCGCATTCGCGATACGCTACAATCCGACCTTTATCAAAGTCGGAAACGTGATGGTACGCATTTCTCCTCCTTACACGAGGCATCACAACAACGTTTCACCAGGCAACGCCAGTCAACTGCTGTTTGTGTATGAGAAATCGTTTGGAAACTTTCCTCATGTCAACACGTTGTAGGTGTCGCCACCGGCTCCAACCTTGTGTGAATGCTCTGAAAAGCTAATCATTTGCATATCACAGCATCTTCTTCCTGTCGGTTAAATTTCGCGTCTGTAGCACGTCATCTTCGTGATGTAGCAATTTTAGTGGCCAGTAGTGTACTACTACTGATGTGCAAAGTGCATGCTGGTAGTGTGAAGCCGCCTCCATCTCATCCCAATTGCGATCACACACGTACCCCACTACCGGCTTGCCTGGGAAACGGATGTATGTAACGGCGACTATCGAAGGGTAATGTGCAGGCTTGTAAAAGTAGTCCGCAGATTTATAAAACTACTACTAGTACTACCACTACTACTACCACTGATGTACGGTACTACGTTAGTGTATCAGCGTTGTGATTTTTTTGTCCTTGTGAGAGTTGCCTTAGACATTTGGTGGCTGAGCTACTGTGTGACGTCACACAGGCCCTCAGTAGTGTGTGGAGGCCGCAGCAGCGCGCCGCCGCGTGCTGTCGTGGCTGTGCGCGGCTGCGCCACACGGCCGCCCGCCCGCTCCTCTGAACCCGCCCGGCCCGACGCGCCCGCCTCGGCGCGCCGGCTCGACAGCCCATAATTGGAATCGAAAACAACTTCGCCGGCTCTGCATTAATTAAATTTTTCCATCACGGGGCTTATGTTTCTGAAAGAGAGCCGGCACGGCCGGGGAGGCGCGGAGCACGCAAGTCGCAGCGGCGAGCGCGCGCGCCAACGAGGCACGCCCGCCTCACAGCCGGCAGTCGCGGAATTGGGTTTACGGGTCAGCTGCTTCTGG